>NC_141688.1:72432711-73103062 GCF_964263255.1 Lissotriton vulgaris | reverse complement strand
TTCCAGGCCGCCTCCAGTCAAGGAGGCCTGATGGCCCTTAACTTCGACCTGGCTGGAGGTGAAAAAAAAACCTAGCTGCCTGCAGGTTGCTGCTGGAAATGGAAAGTAGATAAAGTGCAGACACTGCTGAATGTGTCCTGGTGCCTTACATCACGACAAGTTTAGCATATTTCTGTGGGGCCCAACTTCTTGGCATGGAGGACGGCGTCCACCCTGTAAAAATAGTGGGTTGACGCCATGTACCTGGCTGTACCTCGACTCGTACCCTGCTCTGAGGGTAATCTGTGGTGGACTCGGAGAGTGCCTTCAGGAAGAAAGAGACTGAAAGAGGCTGTCTGTGGCGCAACGCTTAGATATTTGGTACCTGGGGGACAGGCGGTGGGCTCCTGGAGGCACATGGAGAATGCAATCTAGGGGGTTCATTGAGAAGAAGAATATGTGGAACAAAAGGCAACTGAGGGTGCAGTCAAGGGCTAATAGTATAGGACTTTATTGTTTATGGTTATTTAAAACCTTTACAATATAAAACAGTAGGTACAAATAGACATGGCCACATTCATGCAAATGAAACTGAACAACATTTTAACATTTAAAACAATGACGTATTATCGAGAATAAAACAAGTATCATGGTTATCATTCTAGTCGACCACATAGAGGGACACGCTAATTATTTCTCTTATCAAACTGCACAAATCGAGTTTTTAAGAGTTAAATGGGAATTAAGGTCTTGCATTATGAAAAAGAATTAAGAGAAGAGGTTTACGTACTTGCGACTTAGAAATGGAAACACAAAGAATAGGTAAAGTGCAAGTACAGTGATGGGGCATGCTAGCTTCAGCACAATATTGAGAGCAGCACAAAGTTTCAACATAGTGCAGATGCTTTACGGAAGACAAATGTAAAAAAAAAAAAGCTATATTTGCACTTGGTTAGAACTGGGTGCAGTCAAGGGCATCTCTGGGGTGCTCAGTCAGTTTATAATGGTAACTGGTGCTGGGGACATGGAGACGGGTCTCAGGCTTAGGCTGTCGTTGTCTGTGCCACTTAGATGCCAACTGTGAATGATAAAACAGAGAATGGGTATCTGGTACACAAGGAGGGGCACACTTGGATGGGAGGGGCATAAAGAGCTGGCATTTGGTGGGGTGAATGGAAAGAAACGGATGTATGATGTTAGCATGGACACTTTTACCACGCATACCATTACCACGCATTTTTACAACGCGATACCTTTACAACGCATAGTGCTTTGGGTGCTGGATAGTAAATAGTTTAATTTACTATTCCAACACCAGTCCCCGTGGACACTAGGGAAGGTTATTGGATAGTAAATTAACCTATTCACTAGCCATTCCCTAAGTCAGATTGCCTCAAAGCGCTATGCGTTGTAATGGTATGCGTTGTAACAGATGCGTGGTAATGGTAGTGCGTGCTAAAAGATGCGTGCTAAAGGTTGTATACCGAAAGGGCATGAAGGGGTTGTGTGATTTGTTGTATTTAATGGTGGCAATAGGTGGTGGGGACAGGAGGAGCGCGGGAGGAACAGAAGACTGGCACACAAGGGGACACTAAAAAAGACCAGCTGGAGAGTGAAGGTGGTGGGCAGTATGCTAGGAGGCATTTAAAGTAGATGAGTGGGCAGAGAAAGAATATCTGAGGCACAGAGAGAGAGGGGCACCTGGGAGAATTAATGGAAAGACCCCCAAGCAGGGGGGTGAAAAATGGCCATCTGGAGCCTTAGAAGTAGGGGCACACAGAATGAGCAATTGTTTTTTAAGCATGATTGTGGTGCACAGTGGAAGAGGAACCTGGTGTCAGTTACATGGAGCAGTTTATGAGGGAATGGAAATGGGGCTGGGGAAAATAGTTTTGGGGCAAGAACAAGTGGAACAGAGAGCACAAGGCACATGATGACCCGGGTACTTATAAAAGGCATCTTGGCGCTAGCACGAAAATAAACGAAAAAAGAGCAAAGAGCATAGAAAGTTACACAGAGAAACAAGATGTAAGTGAATAGAAAAGTTTTCAGAAGCTTTTTTAGAACCAAGAGTGTGAGGTAGTCTGATGAAGAGTCAATGGCAGGTTATTCCAAAGAGTTGGGGCAATCAATCAAGTAAGAGACTTGTAAAGCTCGACTACTCACCCGTAAGTGTCTCAAGGTTCTGAGGGGGGATGCAAGAAATCTGAATGATCGCCCACTCACATGAGCATGAAGATGTGTGGGAATCTGATGGAGGAGCAATGCCCCTCAACTCAGGGATCTAGTAGGTGAGTATTGAGAGTGATTAAGAACATCTTCTTATGACTGGGGTTGAGAAGGCCTTGATGAATGAAGCATACAGCCCTAAAATGAATCCTTTCCTTGATGGGAAACCAGGGAAGAGCTTGTCGTATCTAAGAGACCCGGTCAACCCTCCTTAGGCCTCCTGCCAGCTGTGCAGCCATATTTTAAAGCCTCTGGGGTTTGTTGGTGTAGTAGGGTAGACCCAGATAAAAGATGTTGCAATAATACAGATGAATTTGGTGAACCGGATCAGTGCTTGAAATGGAAAAATAGAAGTGCAGGCACCCTGTAACACAGTACCAAACCTGCTTGTTTCTGAGAAGTGCAGGTACTCTCCCTCTAAAAATGAAAAATGTCCCTGTACTCAGAAGCGGACAGTACCAGTCCATTTAAAGTACTGGACCTGATCCTTCAGGTTCAATTGTTGGGATGAGGAAAGTGTAGAATCTTAACTTTTTCAAAAGAGAAAAACAGGGGTCCAGATTTTCTGGTTCTATACTTTGAGAGAGAGAGAGGTTTGGTTGTAGCCAAAACCCCCGATTTTTAGGTCTCGCCTCTCAATGCGCAAGCGCATTGAGCAGAGCGAGACTATAGCGTCTTAAACAGACTTTACCTAACTGGGCGATTTGGTGCTGTGCCCGTGGCTTTTAGGTCAATGCGCAAGCGCATTGACCTAAAATGCGCGTACAAATCATCAAATCGCCGTCTGTTCCCTCAGCCGCACTCCTCCCACACCTTTGAAGTGAAGCTTAGCTTCACTTCAAAGGCCCCTGCTGCTTCACACCCTCATCGCCGCTCTCCCCGCTCCGCCCCCTCCCCTGCCCGCCGTGTCACATTTCTCTTCCCCCTCCCCACAGCAATGCCCTCCGTCACTTATGGAAAATGTTCACATTCCAACATTTAGCTTATCACTTACACTGAAATCTGTCTCCAGCACTTATTTTACTATTTTCAAAGCAACCGGTCAGACTCCAGTGCTTAGTTTACTAGTTACACTGGATTCTGCAAACCTCCAACCCTTTACCATTCACATGGAGCCGGGAAACAGGAGTATTCGGAGTAACCACACGGATTTCTGAACACCCGAGGCATAATGGGAGTTATCCCATTCAAATTCATGGTATGCAAATTTATCCAATGTGGAAAACTTGAAACCATAAGAATGTGCCTCTTGTGGTCTGAGGTTGGGCACCATTGGTCTGGGGCCGGCATCTCCTGACAGTGAGCTGCAGCTTCTAAAACCATGCATAACAATTTCGGACTTTTAAGTCTATTATTAGCACGTCAGGACTTGTGGTGTTACTTTACCCATTCGGTTAAAATATCCAAGACTAGCTGACACTCCGAGAGCCAGTTAACTATGTGCCCTTACTGTTGTGTCTGGCAGTTGGTCAGCCACGACACTCTCGGTGTATTTTATTGATAAGGTGTGGGCCAAACGTGCTCAACAATAATCACAGGAGCCTGCATGCTGTTTAACTATCGGCAGTACACTTACCACAGTGAGAAGAGTCGGTGTCAGACAAGGTAATATTTTCATGTTGGAAATTGGCTTTTGAAATAATCGAAGTTCATATGTCTGTTGTTCTAAACCACAAGTACTAGCTGTGTGACGGGTTGGAACGAAAGAAAATGACTATAATTGTAAACTGTATATTTGTTTATTGCTTAATAAGGGCACCGAAGCTCTGGTCTGCCGGAGTAACATGTTACTCCGCTGGGATGTGCCACTTGCAGAGTATTTATTATCTTTGTTTTTATCCTATGTGGGGAGTATTTATATGTCGAGCGTGATGACCTCCGCATTGTACAAGCTCTTTGCGATGAATGAAGTGTGAGACACCTTTTTTATTTATTTACTTTTGTGTTTATTTATTTATTTTTAGCAAAAAAAAATTCTTCTGTCACTTCTGTCACAAAGTCCGTGTCAAGCAAGAGCTACAGCGCGTGGAGTGGAACAAACTCCAGCGAAGGGTAGGCCATGCTGGATGCTTTGACACATTTTACCCTGTGTTATTGTTTGATTGGGGCTGGAACAGCTGCAGGATATGCACAACAGAGCATGTTTGTTCAACGCCTGTGAACAATTGTCAGCGAGCATCCAAGCGCGGGTGCTATATCTTAGAGGCGTTAGATATGAAAAGAGGACTGCCCCTGCCTGGACCGTCCTCGCTCTGATAATGTTGATCTCTCATCAGGCCGAAGCGCGGCGGCCTGTCATGGACTGACTCCTAAGCAAATATTTACTATTTCACAATAACAGAGGCTGCAGTACACAGGCGGTTCGGGAAATTACGTTTGATTTCATTTGCTGAAAAAGTGTTTATGGTGAATCAAGCTGATGTAATTTCACCAACCTCGCCTGATTAAGAGTTTTTGTGTGACTTTTATTTTTAATTATGGGTTCTTACTTTATTTAAGTGGATTAAGATGCAGTTTGAATCTTTAACGCGACATTTTATGTACGCCTAAACTCGGCCCTATATATGCAAAATTCGTATATATATGGCGTTCAGTTGCTAAAATGCACATGGATAGGGTGATACAGTGTTGCCCTACTTTGTTTTAAACTTCTCGTTCGAGGTAAGTGTTACAGACTGCACCCTTTATTTACAAAGCTTTACCTCGATAACTTTGTTTCCGCCATGTGTACGCTTGTTGTGTTTACCAATTAATTCGAAAGTATATATTTTTTTTTCTGGGAGGGTCGTTTGAGAATTGCTCCGATGGCTTCTTCATACCAGGTTTCTAATGCAATTCGCAACTGTGGTCGGGCGTTTTGGCTATAGAATTAACACCTTTACAGACAGACTCTGGGCTAGAAAACGTCATTTTTTTCTGCCACCCGGCTTTCTTTCTATTTCGAATTGCGGAGACATGTAAAATGTACAGGAATTGCATTTTAATGAGTGGCTGATTTGTTAGCTTAGAAAAAGAACTGTTCATTTTAGAATGATTACACCGTTCCATGGTATTATAGATGGATGATTTTCCCAACCGATCTATTAAAAAATATTAAGGCTCAAAATTATCTTAACACTAGTGCGATGGACCTACTTATCAACCATGTCTTCTGAGGCAATAGAAAATGCTACCTTCTCTGCCTGCAAAGCGCCTCTTATTATAAATTGTATCTGAAATTATCCAGTTTCTATAAATCCACCCATTCACACTTTCATCCATCTCCGTGTGCTGCCACTTCTACCCATCCACCCTCACATGCAGGCCCGCCCATCCAACCATATATTCATCCAAGTATACACCTATCAACTTTAAACGTATCCATGCATCCATTCACCCACCCATTCACATTTGCATCCATCCATGTGTGCATCCATCCACCATCACCTCCAAATCCACCTCCACATGCACCACCAAATGCACCACCACATCCACCGCCACATCCACCACCACATCATCCACCGCCACATCCACCGCCACATCCACAGCCACATCCACCACCACATCCACCACACCCACCACAACCATACCGACCACCACCACATCCACCACACCCACCACCACTACATCCACCACCCCATCCACCACCACCACTGCATCCACCACCACCACAACATCCACCATCACCACATCCACCACATCCACCACCACCACATCCACCGCATCCACCACCACATCCACCGCATCCACCACCACATCCACCGCATCCACCACCACATCCACCACCACATTCCACCAACACCACCACATCCACCACCACCTCCAAATCCACAGCCACATCCACAGCCACATCCACTGCCACATCCACCGCCACATCCACCGCCACATCCACCACCACATCCACCACCACATCCACCACACCCACCACCACCACATCCACCACACCCACCACCACTACATCCATCACCCCATCCACCACCACCACTACCCCATCCACCACCACCACCCCATCCACCACCACCACCGCATCCACCACCACCACCGCATCCAACACCACCGCATCCACCACCACATCCACCATCACCACCACATCCACCATCACCTCCACATCCACATCCACCGCCACATCCACCACATCCACATCCACCGCATCCACCACCACCACATCCACCACCACACCCACCACCACCACACCCACCACCACCACATCCACCACCACTTCCACCACCACCGCATCCACCACCACCACATCCACCACCGCATCCACCACCACCACATCCACCACCGCATCCACCACCACCACATCAACCACCACCGCACATCATCCACCACCACTTTCACCACATCCACACCACCACATCCACCACCACCACATCCACCACCTCCACCACCACCACCACATCCACCACCTCCACAACCACCACATCCACCACCACCACATCCACCGCCACATCCACCACCATCACCACCACATCCACCATCACCACCACCACCACATCCACCCCCACATCCACCACCATCACCACCACATCCACCATCACCACCACCACCACATCCACCCCCATCACCACCACATCCACCATCACCACCACCACCACATCCACCACCACATCCACCACCACCATATCCCCCAGATCAACTACCACCACATCTATATGTGTGTGTGTGTGTGTGTGTGTGGCTCTGTGTGTGTTTAGGTGCAAATGCAATGTTCTTGGATTTTCGTCACAATAAAATACACTGAACATAATCTTCACAAAAGTTATTTACAAACGTTTAAGCTATTGCCATTATAAATTACATTAACTTTTATTTAAGTATTAATTATTTACAAAATTAAAAGCCATTGTTATTTGTAATATCAATACATCTAAGTCACGTAAATACAACACACATTGCATTACAAATGCTATAGGTGTCACATTTGCCAAGTCAAAATATATGTTTATTATGACCGTGGTCTTTAACCCGTTAAGCGCGCCGAAAATTCCGCCCCAGTGCGGACGTTCGATTGCGCTAACGGGAATGGAACGTTCAGCGAACGTGCGCAGCACTAGCGAGGTAGTGCACGCGACGACCGCTGAACGTTCCCCGCACTTAAGGGGTTAAACAATGCAATTAGAATATCACAGAATGGAGTATGACTTATTATTTTTAAAACTTTATCCATATACGAGGTTCGAACACACCATTATCAAAAATACAAAAAGACAATAAAATTTACAGTTATCTTAAAACTTAATTTGTCTAATAAAACCTATTCCTATTCTTCTTACTCCGTACAATTACAATCTGCTAAAAACTCATACAGTACTACATGTTATTCTGTATCTCTCAGTGCAGTCAGAGACACCTTTAAAAATTTCCCGAGGGCAATTGCGATATCAATGAAGGGGATTTCTGTTAAGAGACTGGCTGCCTGTGATCTTGTTTTTACATCGTATTTTATGAAGACAGGACGCAACAAAAGTTTCCTAAGGTCTAGGAGTGTAAAGCAGTCTAACAAGATATGCAGCGGGTCTCCCTTTGTCCCCAAGTAACACTTGCAGTGACCTTCCTTATCTAACATTTTTGCATTCAGGTCTCTGCTTATTAACCATGGGTTGATCCCAATTCTAATTCTGAGGATTTCTTGCCTGTATCCTCGATTGGGCAATCTGTCGAGGTAGGGGAACCAATTATCAAGTGACCACGCATTTAGCATGTGTACCACTGATTTTTCTTTCTTAAATAGCCTCTATCACGCATTTTCGAGACTTCTTTTCCTCTTTGCTTCAATTCACCTTTGGTACTAGTGATTTGCAATGAGCTCAGGTCCCAGTCGAGCTCCAGAGTGTTACAGATTCCCTTCACTTTATCCCTACTGGACTTCGCCCATTTTAGCTCGCTTTTCTGGATTTCTTTGTGACACCAGTATGCCACTTTTTTTGTTTCAGGGTCTTCTAATCTCTTCCAGAATCTGATCACTGCTATCTGGGTTAATATCTCCCAGGACGTTGTGCCTATTTCCGTTCTGATGGCTTGAATCATGGCAGATTTAGGAAGTGATAGGAGCCTTTTTATGCAATTTCCTTCCATGACGTCCCAGGATCCCTTACCGCTCAAATAAAGGATCTCTGCGCCATAAAGAACTTGGGGGGGGATCATTGCCTCAAAAGCTCTGAGCATTGGCCGGTGTGACATCTCGCCATATTCCCTATTGAACCTTTTAAGTCCGCAAATGGAGGAGAGAGCCTTTGCTTTTTGCGTTTCTAAATGGGTGTTCCAATTTAGTGTCCTATCAAACCAAATACCCAAGTAACGGTATTCATTTACTGTCTCTAATTTAAGGTCACCTATGTACCAGCTAAATCTACTTTGCTTTTTCCCGAAACATAGGGTTTTTGTTTTATCCAAGTTGATAGTCAGGAATTTTTCAGCACAGTAGGTATTAAAAGCATTGAGCTTCCTTTGGAGGCCTCTCTCAGTCTGATCTACTATCACCAGATCATCCGCATATAATAGGCATGGGATTTTGTTTCCATCCATTTTTGGACTGGCACTGCCCTCCACCTCTAAATAGGCCGGGAGATCTGACAAGTAGATTGAAAAAAGCTGAGGGGCCAGCACGCAGCCCTGTCTTAACCCATTAGCTATGGGTATTTTGGGAGTTAGGGAGCCCCTCGTATCTTTAATTACTTGCCCCCAATTTTCCCTGTGTAGTTCTCTTATTATGGTCAAGAGATCTGTCGGGATATTTAGTCTCTTTAGTGTCTCCCATAGGCAGGCCCGATCTACAGAATCAAAGGCTGCTTTGAAGTCGACGAAACAGCAGCATAGTTTGCCGTTCTGTTCCGTCGACTTCCTCGCCAGCGCCCATAGAGCAAACCCGTGATCTATTGTCGAGTGGCCTGCTCTGAATCCACCCTGTTCTGTGGGGATTATTTGGCACTCTTCTACCCATGTATTCAGTTGTTTTAAAACGATTTTAGAGAACACTTTTTCTCCAATATCTAGGAGGTTAATCAGCCGATAGTTTCTTGGCTCCTCTTTACTCCCTTTCTTATGTATCGGCCTGATTATGGCCCCCTTCCAGGTTGGAGGCATTGCGCCATCTTTTAACACTACCTGAAACATATTGGCCAGGAAACTTGCCCACCATGTAACCTCGGTCTTCAGAATTATTGCAGGCAGATTGTCTGGGCCTGCTGCCCGGGTTAGCTTGAGTTCTTTTATTGTGAGCTCTACTTGTTCTACGTTGAATTTGGCAAGGCGATCTTCAGAAATATCTTGCCATGATTTAGTCTCCATCTCCTGACTAGGAGTCCTTGCCCCGTACAATTCCCTTATGTATGTATCCCATGCTGCCTCACTCACCACACAGTTTAATTCGCCCTCTGAAGTGCCAGATGCTGTCTTTACTAGTTGCCAGAATTTCCTTAGATTTTTATTCTCTATGGCTTCCAAAAGTTCTAACCAGCATTTTTCTTTATGTAACCTTTTAGTAGAGAGTACCATTTGCTTGAATTCTTTTTTCAGTTTTACCAGGTGATCATGTCTCTCTTGTGAAAAGGTCTTTTTTTGTTTCCTCTGTGTTGCTCTTATCTCCCTTTTCTTGTTTTGACATACTACTGAGAAGCCTTTACCATAATTTCTTTGTTTTACCCTATTGGGATCTTCTCTTTTTAGTTTTATCTTGAGGCATTGAACCAGTTCTTCTAATTTTAAGATGAACCATTCCAGTTTTTTATTTTCAAAATTGGCAGGTGCCATTTTTATTTGCGTGGCCTTCACTTTTTCCAGATATTCCTCAGTTAGACGTGTCGTCACTCGTTTGGGGTACTCAACCGCCTGGTTTATCACTGTTTCTCTCTGTTGTTTCCTACCCCCCATTATTACTATATGGAGGAGTTTGTGATCGCTCATCACATTTTGAATTAACTTGAAGGATCTTATCTGGTGAAAATTCCAGGCCTGCAGGAATATATAGTCAATTGGGCATTTCTGCTGCCCTTGAATAAACGTTTTTCCTGCTGGTGTATCTGATTCTATTCTTCCGTTAACACAGTGAAAACCCCTGCCTCCTAAGATATGTATTAATTCCTGGTCTTGTTTCGAGGTTTCCCCTACTGGGAACCTTGCGGGGTTTATACCATATGCCTCTAGTTGTTCCATATTATAAAGGTCTGCTTTTCTTGGATTTAGTTTATGATTGAAGTCCCCCAATATCACTATTGTGTCTGCGGAGTATTTTTCTAAAATACTGTCTACATCCTCCTTAAAAAACCTCCTTTCCCTTTCATACTCCTCCCCATTTTCCCACTGCATGTATACATTTAATAAAATCATCATTTTGTGTTTTAGCTCCACCGTCAAGAGTTCAATTCTGCTTGATTGTACCCATTTACATTGTGTGTTCAACAGTTTTATTTCCCTCATTACTCTTGTTGATACCAAGGTCATGAGGCCCCCAGAGGGCCTCCCACGATTTTTCTTTATGGCCGGCTGATGTAACTGGGCATAACCATCAAAGGTTGGGGTTTCGTCGCATAACCAGGTCTCTTGCAAGCAGGTAATGTCTACTTTGTTTATGGATTCCTTTATGTGTTCCCATTTTTGTTCATTGCCTAGCCCATTTACGTTCCAAGACAAGAGACCTAGGTCTTGCGGACCCCCTTTATCCTATTCGACGTCACTCAGCTCTCCTTCCTCATCTGTAGCCACTGTATTCCTTTCGATGCTTTCCTCCGCGTGGGTGCTGTTAAACGACCAGTTCCCCCATGAGGAATCATTACCTGTGTTTTCAATTATAATGTTCAGAGAGTTTCGATCACTTTTTGTTTCTTTATATAGGATTACTTGTCTCTTCTGCAGCCCGGCATGTTGTTTTAGGAAATTATTATCTTTCACAGTTTTTATATCTCTCTCTGGGATAATCTTTAATCCTTGATGCGTTATCTCCTTTGTGGCATTCAGGATTGCTCTTTTTACCAGGTCTGAGTATAATGTGATTTTTGTTATTTCCTTTCCTTGCTTGTTTTCTACAAATCCAACGTGCTGCAGGTCTTTAGTGCCGATCCCCCTCAGACTAGCGCATTTTGCGAATGCTGACAGGACATGTGCCCTATTCGGGGGGTTAATGTTTCTTCCAGACTTTCCTTTCCTCCCTGCTGGTAACAGGTCCAGGAATACCCATTTGTTGTCATCTCTCTCGTATGAGTTCATGTTTAATTCGTTCTGCTGATGGCTGGTGCGTGTTCTTCCTTCTCTCCGGCTTTTGGTTCTTATAATGGGTTCTTCATGTGTCTGTGGTCTTATACACCTTTGTTCTGTGGCCGGATCATCCAATAGCCTTACGCTTTGTCTCGTCATACGGGTGGAGGGGGGAATCTCTGTTGCCTCCCTATGTGATTGTTTTTTCTTTGGTACTCTCACCAATTTAGGGGGCATAGGAGTTTTTGCCGCCACCTGTACAGGTCTTTGTGTTATAAATATTGGGGCTAAGGCATTTAATCCTGGGGCCACCCTCCCTTTCCTTGATTCCTTCTCTTTTCTTGTTCCGGCATGGTTCGTTTTCCTGGTTTTTTCCTTCCTGTTCCTAGTCCCGAGTGTAACATACCCTCCACGCCTTTTTATCAGCATGGGTCTTCTTGATATGTACACGTTGTTCACGGGTTCTACTACCTCCTTTGCTGCTTGTTCTGCAGATTTGGGCATCCTTTCGAGAAAAACCAAGCTTTCTTCTTCCGTTACTGTCCTGTCACTTTCCTTGTTTGGTAGGACTGTGTCTGTTGGCATTACCCTACTTGGCAATTGGCACTTTATTTCTCCAAGTTCTTCTTCTATTTTCTTTAAGTGTTGTTTCTGTGCCTTCATTACTCCGTTGTTTGATAGGGTTACTTCCAGGATTCCTTGGAGCGCTCTCTGCATTAACAAGATTAACTCCATCAGGGAGGATGATGGGGTATCCGAGAGCACCGAGTCCTGTGTGATATTTCTGCTTTGGTTTGCTGGATAGCTTGTCCTTAGGCACTCTTGCCGTGTTGGGGACTTTT
Source organism: Lissotriton vulgaris (assembly GCF_964263255.1). NCBI lineage: Eukaryota > Metazoa > Chordata > Amphibia > Caudata > Salamandridae > Lissotriton > Lissotriton vulgaris. The sequence continues at coordinate 73,090,841 of NC_141688.1, read as the reverse complement.
GTCGTAGTTGCTGTTGTAGAAGTTGGTCCGGGGCTCCTCCCCAGATGATACTCTGGTTCTGGTCATCATTTCCGCTCTGACCTTCCGTCCCTACTGACATCAAAGAGAACATTTTTGGTGAAGATGATAGGCGAGGGGCCGAGATTTGTTGATTTTGACTCTGTAGTGTCAGGTTTAAGGGACTATGGATCACACCGCCTTCCTCGTTATCAGGGTTGGCTTCTTCCTGGGGAACTCCTTGGTTTGACCGACTCTGGTTTTCATCTGGCAAGCCTTTTTCCCCGATTTCTCCGCCAATTACCGCTATTTCTTCATCTAAGACAGACGCTATTGCTGGATTTAAAGTTCTATAGTGTTTACCTACGAATTCCTTTATAGATTTTAGCGCTGCTGTGTTCTCTTTCTGTTTGAGGTTGTTTGATTACCACCTTTTTTTCCCTTCTGGGCAGTCTTCGTCGCTCTTTTGACTTTCTTTTTCTTTCGTGCCCCTTTGTTATTTTCCATAGAAGACGCAAGACTTTCCTGGCTTTCATTGAGGGATTTTGAGCCTTCCAAAGATTTACTCCTTCCATGTTCCTCCGGTAATTTTTGGCCTCTTTTGGGTGCCATTTCTAAGCAGTAACTGATATACTTAGGTGGTACACTTTAATATTATTTTTAATTTTTACCTTTTAAAAAAATAAAAGTTATTCACTTACCTCTGTTCTGCCTCAGTTGCCTTCCGCCTGCTGCCTTGTTGCCTTGCCCCACTTATATTTCTGCCGAGAATACTTCTCTAAGGGTAATTTCAGATGTTGTTTATCCTTCCTTTTGATGGCTGGAGCATAGATTCCACTCCCTTTATTGCCTGCTTCCGGCTCCTAGGCTTCGCAAAAGGCTGCCTTTTGGACACAGCTGGTTCAGCTTGTTTTCCGCGTTTTCCGCGTTTTACCAGGGAGGGGCTGCTTGGGTGCGCTCGGTCCGCAGAGGTCTCTTACAGAGATTGCCTTCTTAGTGGCGCCAGGCACTCGGCGAGTCTCCCTGCTCGCAACGGCTCCCACACGGCTCCTGCACACGCTCCCCACGTCACACTCAGCTCCTCCCCGCCGGCCTCGCAGCAATCCTCGGCTGGGGAGGATGTCTGTTGCCGGTCTGTTGCCGGCTATCCCGATGGTCCGCCTTTGGCAAGGGTCCGTTGACCACGGGCTAAACTGTTTCTCCAGCGCCGATTCCCCGCGCTCCTTGCTCCGCACCACCACACAGTGCTCCGGCGATTCGGCGGTCGGCGATCCGTTACCTCTGTGCTCTCTGCGCTTAGTCTGGCGGGGCGTGGTTAGGCACGGCACGGCGCAACTGGTCAGAACAGAGAAGTCTGTGAGGTACTAGCTTCGAGCTTGGTATCCTTAAGGTGCGAGGAGGGGGGAAACAAGGGAAACACAGGGGTCCCCCTGAACTCCCCTGAACCCTGCTCAACCCCTCTGGTCTATCCACACTGCTCCCAGTCACCCCTTTGCGCTTAATCCCTTGTGGCTGGTACCTGCATCACAGTGTCCACCGGCGGTTCCACAGGGGCGGCACTGCTGTTAGTTAACTGGCTAGTTGTGGGTTGCACGCCTCTTGGCCCCCACAAGCGGCACCCTCGCTTGGACTGCAGGTGACTGTGGCTGTGCAACTCCGATTTGAGCGGCAGAAATGCTGTATAGTTAAATGCCCGGTGCACCAGGCTCACCACTCGCTGTTCTCTCCTCACCCTCCTTGGCTGCAGGTCTTATGCTGCTCTCTCCTGCGGTCTCCTGAGGTCCTGCTGCAGCTACGGGTCAACGGTCTCGGATCGACGTGGCTCGCGCAGCTCGCGGCTCTCGGCGGGTCTGCCCGCGGTTTCCCCTGTGATCCGCTCTCTGCTGCAGCTGCGGGTCTCCGGCCGCGGAAGTTTACCGCTTTTTCCGCTTTTCGCCCATCGGTTCGCAGCTCACCTCGGCTCGGCTAACGGTGGCTTGCAGAGGCCGGAGCTGGGTGGGTGGTACAGCGCGGCCGGCGGTTGCGGCTCTACTGCTCTGTTGCTCCGCTCTGCACTGTGAACTGAATGGGCGTGTCCGCTTCCTCCGCCTCTACCTCTACTCGTTAACCGTGTCACATTTGCGAAAGTTAAAACTATTGACATTGTAACTGACAAAGCTATTAATTTTGCTATTTTTCACTTCTTAGGCAGGAGAAGGAACCATACCCACAATGATGGACAGAAAGTCAGACTGTCGTCAGCACAGGACATCGCCTGAAACCCAAAGCCTCGAATCAACCCACCAAGAGGGTCGACACGTAAAGAGAATTGATGACAATGTGGATGCTTGAAGGAGTTCGCACTTCAATGACAAGTCATTTGAGCGATAAGTGGCATAAAACCGATGGAGAGGGCTGCCAGTGCTCGGGGTTACGATTTCAAAAGGGCAGGTTGTGGCTAAAACGCGTGTTAATTAACTAGTTCAATGAATAGCATCTATAATTATGTGACCGTGACCCAGATATCTAAGAAAGAGTGGCCGGTGTGCTCTGTTTCTGCCGCTGGGTGGCGCAGCGCACCTTGCAGCCGTCCCTGGAGTGGCGAGCGGCGGGGAGGAGGGAAGAGTGTTTTGTTGCTCTTGCTTCTGCCTGGTGGTGCCTGAAGGCTTTTCAAACTTTCAGGCTGGCCCTTGCGTCATGGAAAGCTCCGGGTGCATTGTGTGACACCACGGGGGCAGGCCAGCTGTGCAGGCGACGGCAGCAGGGCACCCGGGGAGGCCTGGCAGCAGGAAGAGATGGTGCAGTCTTCGTGCCATGCCGCGCGCCATGCAGGCGGCGACTGACACCAGCCGAAGGCACGGGGCACCGAGGTCCATGGGGGTGCGCGCTCCTCACCTCGCACTCTGGGACAGGAATGCCATGCCTGGCTCTGGCGCTTAATTAATTACGAGTTTGTCCGCAAGGACTGTGCTTCACTGGTAGCGACTGTCCTGCCTCCTCTGTTACTTTTATCCACCGAGGACTTTGGGCGACACTTGGAGACCTTTGCACTGTTTTGGGATCAGACACAGTCTAAAGGAAGAGACCACAACGAGTCCATGGGGAGGCGAAGTGCAGTTCAGGTTCCCGTAAAAGGGGCAAAACCTGCCCAGCCTGAGGGTATCTGAGCGACCGCCAGGGATCTCTCCCCCCCCCTGGTCGCAGCGGATCCCCGCTTGCCCTTCTCGCAGATCCCATCTCTATTCCCCAAAGGGAACTTTTGTTTGCAGTTGAATTCCTGAGGTTTTCCCAGTGCTCCCCTCCCCCTGCTCCCTTTGGACAGAAGGTCTCCGGATTGCATATTTTACTGGAGCCCTCTCACCCCCAGGGAACGCAGTGTTTCTGTTGTGGGTCCTGTTCGACTTGTTTTTCAGGACACCAACCTGCTATCAACCAAGTACAATATATTTATTCAGTTGTTTTAATATATTTTTATCACATTTGGTGGATGTTGCGAAGATCTTATGTTTCTTTCTGTCTGTTGGCGAAATACCCGTGTGCTTTTTTTGTTGTCTTTTCTTGGGAATTTTTTTCGAGAGGTGATTTAGTATTTTTTTTTCCTTCGCGTTGTTGTCGGTTTCACGTCCATGGAAACAACAAACCAGTAACCCAAGCTGCCGGTGGGATGGCACTTAACAGGTTAAACCCAGGAGCCATGTGATTGCTGTCAAACGTTTGGAAGTAACTCAAGAAGCGATTCATGAACTAAATCGGCCTGGTTTTCCGAAACGGATTCTGTCTGTTCCTTGGTGAGTTGACTTATGTACATCTCCTCTCCCTTATTTTCCCAGCGCGAGAGCTGACTTCACAATCGGCCTTCCTGGTCTGCATGTATTTTGAAGTGAGAATTTGATCAGCTTTTTTACTGTGGTTATTTGTTGTATGTACACAGCACCTTTGCATCTCAATCAGGCTCATGTCCGATTTTTTTATTTTAATTATTGTAGTTGGCATTTGATTCACGTCACCAGGTGTATATCATGGGGACAGGTTTGGACTTTAACTTGCTGATGCATTCTGGGAGTTACAGTCTCGGTGCACTTTAACTGTATACGTTGCAGTTAAATATTCGATTGCACCGGGCTGTAAAATAAAGTCGACGATTGCAAAAGTTATGCCTTAATATTTAGAAATGAGTTTGCAGAAATTGGAGCACAGGTTGTTCCATGTGGGTGGACGATGCGTTGTTATGCTCTTTGCATTCTGGCACTGGTGCAGTGCGTGCACTAGGACTGCAGTAGAACAGGTACTCACTATTCGGAATAATTGAAAAGTACAGGCACCCCCACTCCCCAGCCCGCACCTTGCGAAGTATATATATGTCAGTTCAGTTTAATGCACTGTTGTCTAACAAGAATGTCATAGCTACAACTCCCAGAACGCAAAAAACGGAGCAGGCTTACATGAGCAACACATAGATGCCATAGGGCAACCGTAGATATAGGGATAAAGATGGTGAATAGTAAAATGCAAATACCTACGATATAATGGTGCTTTAGTTTCGTAAACCCCGTGCAATCTATACAATCTAATGTAACATCGTGTAACATGTAACTATTACTTGACAAATAAAAGTAGATGAAAGATCAGGGCCTTGTAGCTACAGTGTAAACGGCGTCCGTTTTGTGTAGTCACCTGCCTTGTACATCGGATAGAGTAGACAAGCAGACATTCCCGAGAACTTATGCCACGCGCATCTAGCACAGCTGATAAATGGCTGCCCCCCTTTGACACACGACGCATCAGCTAACTGGAGCATTCTCCCCCAGAGGACCCTGTGTGTAGCCAACCTCACCCCAGAGAACCCTGTGTGTAGCCAACCTCACCCCAGAGAACCCTGTGTGTAGCCAACCTCACCCCTAGAGTACCCTGTGTGTAGCCACACTCACCCCAGAGAACCCTGTCTGTAGCCAACCTCACACCAGAGAACCCTGTGTGTAGACAACCTCACCCCAGAGAACCCTGTGCGTAGCCAATCTTACCTTCAGAGAACCCTGTGTGTAGCCAACCTCACCCCAGAGAACCATGTATGTAGCCAACCTCACCCCAAAGAACCCTGTGTGTAGCCACCCTCACCCCCAGAGAACACCTCACCCAGGAGAACCCTGTGTGTAGCCAACCTCACCCCAGAGTACCCTATGTGTAGCCAACATCACCCCAGAGAACCCTGTGTGTAGCCAACCTCCCCTTCAGAGAACCTTGTGTGTACCCAACCTCCCCCCAGAGAACCTTGTGTGTTTGCAATAGCTTAATCGCTCTCAAATGCATGACCTATTGCATTTACACCCACACTGAGCCACCCACACAAAGCCACCCCCCCACACACACAGAGCCACCCACACAGAGTCATTCACATAGAGCCACCTACACAGAGCCACCCTCACACAGACAGAGCCACCCTCACATAGAGCCAACTACAAAAAAAGCTATCCACACAGACACACACACACAGAGCCACACACACACACACAGAGCCACGTTCACAGACAGACAGACAGACAGACAGACACACACACACACACACACACACACACACACACACACACACACACACACACACACACAGCCACACACACAGCCACACACACACAGAGCCACCATTCCCCAGTACTTGGTGGCTCCCCACCCCCCACGGTAATCCCTCTCCCTCCCCAGTTGATTTTCTTAAACCTAGGGAATACAAGATTTCCACTAGTGGATGAACGCAGAAAGAGTATCAGATACTGAGGCCAATGCCTTGTTGTGCTCCGAAGGAAATGCAAAGTGCCTTAAACTGAATCCGTTTACATATAGGAAGTCAGTGTAATTGGATCAGTGCTTGAGACGTGGATTTATGTTTTGGGATGATTCCCAAGATCTATGGACACATACAAACGTAAGCAAAAAGTAAGTGTATGTGAATCATTCTGAATACAGAAATGGAAGCTATTTTGCCACCTGTTATTTATTTGCCTGTTTGAGCTCCCTGTTTTTATTTGAATACTATAGAAGAGATTCATACCCAATGTCATGTGTGAATGGACCCATCACAATCCCTTAAAGGCAGAGGCACCTAAGAGGAATATTGAACACTACAACTTTTGCAACTGACTGTGGCAGGTCCTAGGCTAATGGAAGCAAACAACTAAAAAAAGAAAAAAACACACACACACACACACAAGGTCAAAGAAATGCCAATCCTTCCAAACCATAAATGGTCAATTGCACCTTGCAGAAGTGTGCACATTTATTAGGCAAATATATCAGCCCACTTAGAATGAATGATACATACACGTATGAAGAGTGATACCCAGTTGACATACTTCTCGCTGTAGGGAAATGTAATGCCCATGAATCAATGTATAGACGACTACATCTTGGTGCATTATGATGCTTTCACAGCAAATATAAAATGAGAATGGAGAGTGTCTTATAAACTCAGAGATGAAAGGGCATAGTACAAAATGACTGCAGAACTATGCCATTAATGTTTTAGAAAAGTGTATTTAAACGTGAAGATATGGATTCAATCAACACATACCAATCATTGAATCTAGGACAAGACACACTGCATAATTCACTCAAAGGGGCACTGAACTGCATGTGTTCTCTTGATTCAACGTAATTAAACAACTTCATTTAAAAACACCAACATAATACTATTATGCACAGTCAAATACAAAGAAACTTTACTCTTGGAGGATGGTTCATCCTGCCCGAGCATTCCTAGGCAAAACCTGTTGCTCTCTGTGCAATGTTTGTGTATATTTTTCCAAAATTACATGATGTATAACAATGGCATTTTGAAAAACGCCTTCCAATTATCAAAATCGATGCTGGACTACAATTATTTCAAACAAAGTGGTGAGAAAGTGAATATATATGTCAATACTTAGGGCGTATTGCATTCCAATAAAATGTCACCTTTCTTGCAAAATGAGACAGTCACTCACATTTTTTTTCGCTTTGACGTGTGAGAAACAGTACGTAGGAACTAAGTCGTTGTAAGTCAGGGTCACCTGACGACCCTTGTCCACCTAAGCTCTGGAGCACCATGGCTGACTTTGTGGCTCCCACATTGCAGCATATCTGGAATATGTCCATCTCCTCCGGGGTGTTCCCGAAGATATGGAAACATGCCACCCTCCTCCCGTTAAAGAAAAAACCAAACGGGGATCCTACGGACCTTAGTAATCTTCGTTCGATTTCTCTGTTGGCAGCGCCGGGCAAAATGTTTGAGAAAATAATCCAGCGGCAGTTAAGTAAATTCATTGAAGAAAATAGGATATTGCATGAGACGCAATCAGGCTTTAGACCCGGCTTCAGCACTGAGACAGCACTGATTGAGGTGGCAGAGTCAGTGAGGTGGTCGATGGATTCAGGAGACTCAGTGATGCTGGTGCTCCTGGATCTGTCGGCTGTTTTTGATACGGTCGACCACGCAAGGCTGTTGAGGCGACTGGCTGAGGTAGGCATCCAGGATCAGGCGCTGGGGTGGATACAGTCGTATCTGACTCAGAGAACACAGAAGGTGGCGCTGGGGACTGTTTCTTCAACACCCAAGGTCCTCAGCTGTGGCGTCCCTCAGGGGTCGGCACTTAGCCCACTATTATTTAATATCTACCTGGCTCCACTTTTTACGTTGATTGCCAATTGGGGGGTCAAGGCAATCTCATATGCCGATGACACCCAACTGGTGTTTCCGTATTCGGAGGTGTCGGAGGCGTCCTTTTCGAGTTTCAAGGGCTGTCTCCAAGACGTTGAGTGCTGGATGAACACAAACAAATTAAAACTTAATGCAAACAAGACGGAAGTGATCTTTTTTGGCAAAGGCTCCCCTCCTCCCTCGGAACTGTGGTGGCCGGCGGAGATGGGACAGGCCCCTTCGCCTAGCCAAACGGCAAAAAATCTGGGGGTGCGGTGGGACAACAGCTTGTCCTTTGCCTCGCACATCCAGCAAGTAGTTGGCTGCTGTCTGTGTAAGTTGAGGAATCTTCGGAAGATTCTGCGACTTTTACCAGAGGGCTGCAGGAAAACAGTAATCCATGCAACAGTGACATCAAGGCTGGATTAAGCAAACGCCCTCTATCTGGGTTTACCAAAGTACCTAACTCAGCGGTTACAACTGGTCCAGAATGCGGCTGCGAGACTGCTAATGCGGATTCCTTTTAAGCATTCAGTCTCTCCACACCTTCTTTCACTTCACTGGTTACCAGTAGACAGCAGAATCAAATTTAAGGCACTCACGCTGGCCTTTAGATCTCTGTATGGCACCTGCCCGAATTACCTGAAAGCTCGGTTGCCGAAATACACCCAGGCCCGCTCTCTCCACTCCAACTGCCGCGTTCAGCTTGCAGTTCCACGAGCAAAAAGGCTCGGTTGGGAGGACGATCTTTCTCGGCCAATGTGACGGCACTATGGAACACCCTGCCCCCAGCGCTTCAGCAGGCCCCCTCCGAGCCCTGCTTTAAGCAGATGCTGAAGACCTGGCTCTTCACCCAACCGCGCTAGGCGCTTAATTCTGGTCCTTGTTCTTCTAGCGCCGGGACACCTCCATGTGAGGTAGCTGTTCGCGCTTTATAAAACGCTGTATTATTAGTATTATTATTATTATTTAGGTTGCAACGCGATGCTATGAACAAGTCGTTTAGGTGATGGCATGTCACTTTTGGGGTCCAAGGCGCCTCGTCTTCGCACATCGTTACGTGTTTGGTGTTTACTTGCTAAGGTGACAGGGTGAACAACTAACTGTTTGTCACACAAGTAACTGCTGAAAATCCAATAACCTTCCAGCTATTCGAGTAACTCGCACCTCGCGCCCTTGAACTCTCGACCTCGCGCCAAACTGCCCCCTGGACAATAAAGGACTCTGTGGCGCTGCTAAATGAAGGCGATGTGTCTGCAGTGCTCGAGGACTTGGGCAAACAAGGCGCTGCAGTGTTATTGCAGGATACAAAGGCTCACCAGAGCCAACCCTCAGACAGGCAATGTTTTCAAGCAACGCCAGCCCACCTGCCGCACCACTGAAAGGCGAAGCACAGCCTCCATGTTTCACAGACAATCACATCATCATGCGACCATGTACTAGGGCATCACCCTGTGACTGCATGCGTTTATCACATTTGGTGGCGGGAAATCTCACATTGATTGTCAGCAGCGGGTACCAGGGGGACGAATGCCCGCCCCGATTCCAAACCACAGCTGAGTTACATGCAATGCAGCAGCACCCCTTCCCAAAAACAAACGAAGACCTCTTACCTCTGAGGTTTTTGGGGTGTATCTGTTTTGTCCGAGGCATGGTCCCCACTCACACCTGTCAAAGCTGCTTCTCTCGCCTCAAAAATGGAGACCAACCCTGGACGTGCGGAGCCTCCATGAAGCCACCAAGTTCATCAACTAATCCAGCAGATGAATCGGCGGGGGGAGGGTGAAATAAAGCACACAGAGAAAACACGGTCGCATATCTGTAGCCCACATGTGTTCAGAGATCTATTCTTCTGAGGCAAGCAGTGCCTGGTATTAACACCCATACCGTCCGAGGAATTGGGGCAAAGGGGGAACAGACGTGCAACACACCCACGCACCTCCAGAGCAGTGCAAAACAAACCAGCATCATCGCCCCCTCCCTCGCCCTCCGCACACACACACTGCATATCTCGTAGGTTGGACCATTCATGATTTTATGAATCACACGCGATGTGCCACATCCCACAAACCTGCCTGCCTCGTTCTAGCTGGATCCCTGTTCCTCCTATTGCATCGGCAGTGGCACAAAAAAAACAATGGAGAGAGCCGCAGAAAAAGAGGGCATTAAATCATGATATGCGTGCCAGGGGTACACCCCCTACTCTCTCCCTCCACCCAGGTATAATCAGTGGAAATGAACGATCAACAGCCGCTCACCCCAAAATAGAAAAGAAAGGCTCATTGACAGTCGAGGGGTGGTCTGAAACCGTAACAGCAACCCAAGGGGATTTCAGTCACTTGTTCGGTGCATGTTTATTTGGAACGTTTCGTGGTGTGTTACACTGGCTGTCCCACGTTATTGTGGTGTATGCAAGCAAAAGCGCATTAATGGCCAGTACCCAGAAAAACAAATCCCGCTGGGGGTGATATTTTAGGAGGGGTGAGAAAACAAATTATCCTCTCAAAAAAAACAAGAAACAAGAAAAAACGGCACAAAAAAAATGGCGGCCGCAAACATCCAAAAATTTCGGATTCCGGGGCGTGTTTTTGGCGTTCTGAGTGACGGATGACGTCACAGTCGAAAGAACGCAAAAAAACAGGCCCCTGAATCCGAAAGAGACAGGGCTTGACCGGAGTGATGCCCCTCTCCTCCAATGGCTGGCCTCCGTTTAGGAAGCCAGCCAATGGATGAGAGAGGCGGGTTCAAGCCCCCATACTCAAAATCATTAAATCTCCTCCCGGAGACTGCGCAAGCGCAGCCTTCAGTCCTCGACCTAAAAAACTAAGGCTGGATAAAAAACTGGGAGGATTAAACCTAGCAGACTTTAGAACCTTCCAAACTGCATTCCTAGCAAAACAAGGGGCCTGCTGGATGTCATCCCCTCAAGGATACACATCGGTATGGCTACTAGTCGAGCGAGCAATAATAAACAACATCAACCCGCTGGTGCTGCTAACAGCTAACAAACACACTCACGCCTCCAGCCCAATCTTCAAAAACACAAACATTGCCCTACTTAAAATAGACAAGAAACTGGAGAACAGCATAAAGAACTCAAAATGGGAGTCTCTTTTAGCCAACAGCAAGATCAAATACAAAGGGAAATGTAAAGAACTCAAAATGGGAGTCTCTTTGGGCCAACAGCAAGATCAAATACAAAGGGAAATGTAAAGAACTCAAAATGGGAGTCTCTTTGGGCCAACAGCAAGATCAAATACAAAGGGAAATGTAAAGAACTCAAAATGGGAGTCTCTTTGGGCCAACAGCAAGATCAAATACAAAGGGAAATGTAAAGAACTCAAAATGGGAGTCTCTTTGGGCCAACAGCAAGATCAAATACAAAGGGAAATACCTAACCCTTGACACATGGATGGAGAAAGGCAGCCCAACTAGAGGAAGAGGGCCACCCCATCACGTTTGCCACACTGAAAGATAAACATAATCTACTTGACATTGATTTCTACAACTTCCTAAAAATCAAATTGCCCCAACCAAAGACAAACTATCATCGCCCAACCCGTCAATTATAGAGTATATGGCGAAAATCAACAGACTAGGTCATCAGGTATCGCACCTCTACAAACTTTTACGCCCAAACTCCACCAAACTTAACAATAAGTCAACTAACTATTGGGTAAAACAAGGCAATATCTCACTTAATGAGCAAGAGCTGGCTTTGTTGTGGACCTCCCCCTCACAAAATAAAATCTCGCCGGTACTATCAAAACAACACTTCGGTTACGCCACAAGGCTTTCTGGATGCCCGCTCGATTAGCTTCGCTAGGCCTCAGGGAAAACGATCTATGCTGGAACTGCGGCAAGGAGAAGGGGGATCTAGCACATCTTATCTTCTACTGCCCAAAACTCAAAACGTTCTGGGAGAAAATCTTTGATTTCATAAAAAATCTCTTCCCTCAACACCGCATTTATGACCACAAGGCTTGCTTCACTGCATGACAGGGATCTGCTTGACCTCTAATTGACCGCGGCAGTGAAACTGGTCCTGTCCAACTGGAAGGATACAGCTAGGACTTCATACAAAGGCTGGGTCAACTGGGTGACGTACCTCAGAGGCGCAGTTACCATTGCCCTGCAAAACTCACCATGGACACCAGCTACTAGGGGGATGTAGAAGTCACTCGACACGTATCTAGACTCCTACGAACCCCCGTGAAGCCACTCGTGCACCCCAGGGGGGTGTCGATTTTCAACCAAGGCTACAAACCGGACTAGACTCACTGCTATAGAACCCTTCCTGTATCCTATCTCCACCCTTTCTTTCCTATCCTCTCTCTTTCTATCATCTTGTGCCTAATTTCCCAGCAAGTCAGTGTAGAGGGGTTAAGCTAAACATGTATACCAAAGTACCTGTAATTACTGCAACACCAACCATGTTTGGCTGGAACCTCGTAACGGAAATGCTAATGTACTTGTTTATAAAAATTAATAAAATACTTTGAAAAAAAGAAGTCACAGATATTTTAGTGTTTACGATTTACGATATTTTTTATGGCTAAAAAACTGTTACAGTGTTAACATTTCATCTGAATAGAATAAGTTGTGATTCTATCAAGAAAGTTTGACTTCTTATTGGTCTATGTGTTGAAGATGGCATAGAGAGCGGACTGGCATGACTAGCTATAAAACAGTACAATGTTAGTGCATCATTTTACTCCTTTTTCACAGGCAAATTATCTTTCCCCTTTAGAAACACAAAAGGAATGCATTCTAACTTTGTACGTATTTATACCTCTTTGCTATGCAATCTTTTTTCCTCCTCAAGTCATCTTATTTGTGAGGCATATTGGGTCCTGTTCAGGAGGCCCTTTAGCGGGAAACAAACTTTACAGCGCAACTTTTACAACGTACTACCATTACAACGCAGTCATTACATCGCAACATCTATTACATTGCATGCCATTACAACGCAACCATTACATCACATGTCATTACAACACATGTCATTACAACGTATGTCATTACAACGCATGTCATTACAACGCTTACCATTACAACACATACCATTACAACGCATACCATTACAATGCATAGTACCCTTACACTATCCAAAACTTACCCTACTGTTGCACCCCCTGGAGTTAGAATAGTAATTTGTACCCCTACACTATCCAACACTTACCCTACTGTTGCACCCCCTGGAGTTAGAATTGTATTTTTTACCCTTACACTATCCAACACTTACCCTACTGTTGCACCCCCTGGAGTTAGAATAGTAATTTTTACCCCTATACTATCCAATACTTACCATACATGCAATGTAATGGTATGCGTTGTAAAGGTAGTATGCGTTGTAATGAAATGCGTTATAAAGGTAGTTTTAGACAATTTGTTGTAATGGCATGCGTTGTAATGGAATGCGCTGTAAAGGATGTTGCGTTGTGAAAAATGCATTGTAAAGGCGTGTGTTGTAAAAGTATGCGTTGTAACGTCATACAACCCTTTTAGCTCTAGTGTCCAATTCTAGAAATAGTTCTGGAGTGTAATGGCCAGTTCTGGAGGCCTCATCGGGAGCTTTGTGGCAGATCCAGAGATCGTATCTGGAGTACAGTGTCCGTTTTTGGAGGTCAACCCAGGAGTATTGTGTCCAGATTTGCAGGCCTTTTTCTCGACATTGTCTGCAGTAGCTGATTTTGCTTCCTGGATTTCTGCATCCGTTTATGGAGGCTGCATCTTCAAAAAGAGAGAATACAGTGATCCTGCGGAACCCGCAGGCTTGCAGCTCTCCTCATCTCATTGTGGTCTTTACATTGGTTTGTGTGGCATAGAAGGACACGGTAGCCTCCAGTCAGTAGGATTGAGTGCCTCAAGTAAATGGCGGGTGCGGCATCCCTTTGTGTCCCTTCCATGTCCAGTGGGATCTGTGCTCTGGAGTCTGTTCTATGGACTTGAATACTTCACAATCCAAAATGGCTGACAGCGTATGGGCGTCACATATTCAGCCTGCATATTGACAGCAGTAAAGCTTGGTTAAGGGCTCATCAGGATGTGGAGCAGAAGTGTACTGGCCCTACCGACCTGTAACCTGCAGTAAGAAGATGGTACATCTGGAGTCTGCCTTCGTGCGTAGGTCCCATTGGCTCAAGATTCTTGCTATCCATTTCTGCCCTCGCTTTTTGGTGATTTGCAGGTTTCTTAGCAGGTCATGGGTAAACATTAGTAATATCCACCAGTTGGAAATGGCTTGGGCTTCGTGAGGAATAAGAGTCCTAAGTTGTGACAAAAGGATCAGGAAGAACAGTGCCTCCAGAGGAGTTTTGTTTGGGCTTCCCACCATAGATTTGGGAAGAGTGATGGGCCAGCTGGGGCCAGGCCATGCTTGCGGTCCTTGTGCCTCACTATTGGAAAAGAAAGCCTGCAGAGAAGTAGGAGCCATAGGTGCCAGTCGCCAGCAAGGATCTGTAAGAGACATCACCTAGCACAATGTACACCCTTAGCAAATGTATTAGCCAAACACAATGCATAAACAGTGTTTACTCCTCTTAGAAAGAGAAAGATCAATGGTTAGGTACAAGATACGAGCACACAGTACAAGAAGCACAACCTGTGCATCTTCTTGCTACTTGGGTTTCTCCTCTTCATCTTCATCTGACAAAATCCCACCCAACCCCACCGCTCTTACCTGTATGGGCCACTGCTGCACTATCCTATCACTCATACAAAAACTGGGAGAGGGTGTGGTGCTCCCTCCATTCCTTGGAGCCTGACTATGAGACAGAAGAGTTATCTCTCCCTCTTGAGGTTCACCTCTGGACTCACCATTGTGAACATCTGAAGGAACCGCACTGGGGGTTCCTCGGAACCATGGAGTATCACAAAAGGTGACGAGGATGAGCCTGGAGCTGTTGCGAGAAGAAGCCCTCCACCGAGCCCACAGCTGCATGTTTCATGAGAGGAGTTTAAATTAAGAACCCGCTCTGTCTGAAGTCAAGACCTTGGTTCTCTTCACTTCCTCACTGCACCACCTTCTCCTAAAACCATGTACCATTTGGTTGTTCGTCTCTGGGCTGGCAACAGGCGGTTTATTTAATTTTCCCTCATGGCCGTCTGTCGAATCCATTGAAAAATAACTAGGACCCCCTGTTGAATTAATTTGGCAGCCCGGCTCTACTGCTCTTGCCTGCACAGTCTGATCCTGGGATAGTGTGAGCCCAGAGGAAGGATGAATCAAGGAGGTTTCTCACTTCAGGAAAGGGTCTCGACTGGACACCAATGAAGACCCACCTCCAGCAGGTTTTCACATCCTCCCACAGTGCAACGTAAGGGAGCTCTGGCGAGTATTCCACCCCTAGGCCAATGTAACTCTGCCAGGCACACCCCTCAGTAACCCCTAGTCGCAGACCACCTCTAGGGCCAGGGTTGTTGTGGAAGCCCCTGTAACGCCCAAGTGTGTGCTGCTTGGAAACCTGTGAGCTGGAAAGCGAAGTCAGCATCTGGACCTTGTCATGGTGGACAAAGACAATAGGCACATCACTGTCACCAGCGAAAGGAAGGGCTGCTGCTTTCTGAAGAGAACCATTAGGGAGTGAGATGCCACCAAGAAGTTGGATGCCTTAAGGAATAGGAAATAGGGGGGTGGGGTTCCAAAACTCAGGATGCCCATAAGGAGGATTGGGGTATGTGGAGTGCTAGGGGGCGAATTGGAAATTGTTGAGCAAAGCAAGGCTGTTTGGATCACGTAGAGGAGGGCCACAAGGCCGAGGAACCTCAGTGGTGAATGTGAAGAGCTACACAGGCGGTGCTGCAGCAATGGATCGAAGCGCAAGGGGCTGCAGAATCCAAACTTGTGTGTGCTAGCATGTAAATATAAAGATAAGTGGGGGATCGAGAGATATGATGGGAATATTCAAAGCCCTAGAAGGGTTAAACACAGGGGAAAATGTTTTTAAAGAGAAGAATGTTTCTAGAACTTGTGATCAACCGGAAATAAGGAAGTTCAAGAGCAGCATTAAAAATATGACCCTAACTGCAAGGAACAGCCTCCCAGCAGAACTGACCGGATAAAGGGCCTGGGGAATAACGAGGTAGAACAGTATGGGTGTGTACCGCAGAATAAGGCTAAAGACAAAAGGCATGGGAGAGACCAGACTGAAATGGCCCGCACTACACTCCAAGTCTGTTTCAGCAATGTCTGTTTTACTAAAGAGAGGCAATGCTGACAGTGACATCATGGCTGAAGCGGATGAACATCCTGCTCGGCCCGGAGCCTGCATTCTGGGAATCCGCCCTGCTCCCTCAAGGACTTCTCGCCGCTGATTTTGGCTTCGACCTCTGAGGAGGTGTTGTTTCTTGGCAGAGAGGGATCAGTGAAGGCCGGAGTGGAAGGCCGTACTCTGGGCATGGACCCTGGCAGCAGGGGAATTCCAAAGTGTCCTTCATCTGCCAGGAGTTGACAAATGCATTGTCAACATTTAGTTCCACATTTGGTTCACTGGGGATGGTGGCAACACTTGTTATGTACTATAAATGGTGTGATGCGGCCTTCACTGAATCACAAGTTCTGAGGGTATAGTTGTGCTCCCGGCATCCATTCCCTTTCTACAGTGCCTCTATAGAGTCTGACACGGTCCACCACTTGGTAAAGTTGTCACTTCCTGTGCTTACAATGTCTTCAAGGGTATTTCGTCCACTGGCCAAGCTGAATGGGCAGCAAAGGAAATTCATTCCTGATCTGCCCCATCTCTGTGAGTGAATTGTACTCTTGATGATACCGCCTCTTCATTTTTATCCCTTTCTAAACATTTGTGTAAGAAATCTTTGCGCTGGGTAAAGATAGAATTCTTTTTTGTGGACTTTATGAATTGGAACATAAGTGGCCCCATCCTTTGCCAGCACTTTGAATCAAATGTGTCCAGTATATCCAATGTTCATTTTCAGTTGTCTTGGACAACATTGTTGGAATATTTGTCAGTAATCGACACTAGGGAGTCCAACCCTGGCTCCTATCAGTCTTCACTATTTGAGACAACCTCAAACCTGTCTTTCCCAAACTGGACTTCAAGTCCACTTGAATGTGGGAACGCCCTACACACCAGTCTAATTAAGTTGCGGCTAGATCGCTTTAAAACTATCCTTCATTTTGCCAGCGACGGATAACAAACGCCATCAAATAAGACTGTGTCACACTATTTCTCGAACTCCTCAAATTGCTTACTCCCGCAATTCGCTCTACCTTTAACAGATCACTTCTCACATACAAGGCCAAATACTTCATTACTCTAGTGTACGTCCTACATAAGTTGGAATTAGTCTGGAAATCCAGAGCTCAAAAAGTACACCCACATTACTCCTAGGGACACGCCACTTCAAGATAAAACCCAGGTAAACATGAATTGCAAGGCACTGACCAATAATTGGAAGCCTCTTTCCACTTATATTGAAATTAAGCCATTCCTTCAATTCTTAGCCGAAAGATCAAATATCAAATATGCCCCAGTCTGTTACACCCTGACAGATTTATGAATCTTTCACAGTGATTACTTCTTAAATACGTTTTGTATTTTTTTGACATGTATCTATTAATGCATATGCTATAATACACTGTTGTCTTTGTAATTATAGATGTACTCATTTCAGTCTTGTCTTACTAATGTATATACAGGTTTGTCACTATCAACTCAATAAGTAAATATACATGCCCTACACTTTACCCACTGCTGTAAAGTACTCTGCAATCCCATAGGTTAAATAAAGGTGAACCCGTGTCAGGAAGGTAACAACTAATCTTTATCAATGAAAAAGAAAAACATTCAAAGTGGCTCTCTCAATTCAGGTACACCTAGACACACTCTGCCGTCCTATATAGAGTGCCCGGCAGTATTCTTTTTTTTTTTTTTTTTTTTTAAACCTTAATTATATCGTTCAGCAACAATTACAGAAGTAGCCCTACAACCACAGGGGCCGGTCACCACATGTAGGCAATATGTATCAGAAGGTTCAATAACACAGCTCTTCAGCCGGCAACCCTGAGGTCCGGCAGCGATAAAGGATATACGGTGCATTGAAAACAGTACAGATCGATGATATTCATAAGGTTTCATTTTACATTTAACACCCCCTCCACCCCCCCAGAGACAAGATAAAGAAGAAGATACAGGATATCCGGAGCCACACAGTCGAAGGTATAATAAAGGCGGGTAGGTGTAGGAGGATAGTCACGGACCAACTTAAAAGAAACAGTAAAGACGCAAGCGCTAGTAAGCTCAATGAGGGTGAAGAACAAAACAACCGATCTCTGATCGTAGCCGCCCACCCCAGACCCCGCCCACTTGTATACTTCAGGATGAAACAGAAAGTACTGCTACCGGACACTGCAAGAAGAAAAAAGGCGACCATAGAACAAAACAAAGGCAAAATAACAAACTCCCCACTCACCCCCCACCCTGCACCCCTGCAATGGCTACGGCCTACCCCACTAGCAGCGTGCCTGTCGCCCAGAAGAATACCCTAAAAAGAGAGAAAGAAAGAAAAAGGGGCCATAGAACAAAACAAAGGCAAAATAACAACCCCGCCCTGCCCCCCACCCTGCACCCCTGCAATGGCTACGGCCTAACCCACTAGCAGCGTGCCTGTCGCCCAGAAACATCCCTAAAAGGAAGGAGAAGCGGAGGAGGAGAGACAAAAACACACTCCCGGACTCCCTTAGCCCCCACCAGATGCGACCACCCCGAAACACGGTCAAAATAGAATGCAGCGAAATATACAATCAATCCGGGGAAGTATGATACACACCACACGACTCCCGTATATTACAGGTCACAATCCCAGCAGCAAATTAAATTATTTAGCCGAACCTTAAAAAAAACCCAAGTTAACCCTGGCCGGTACGATTCTTCACTAGAGCACTTATAACCCAGACCACAAGAACAGTGAGAGAAGCAGAGCTTTCATAAAAGTTCAAGTCAGTACGAGCGAATCGAAGAAAGGATAAAAGTTAACGATATCCACAGAGCAAATGAGAAAAAGCGTGGAAGGATAATGAAACTCTCCGATAGCCACTGGTGACCTTGTTGAGGCATTCAAGGTTGTCCATAGCGATGTTCAGCGGGATATGGCACAAGCAGGGGAAGCTAACAATGTTCACGGGAGCGCGATCTATCCTGTAGGGATCAGCAGCACACACGGAATCCGGCTTCCGCACAGGGTCCTCAAAGTTCAGCATACAATGTTCCATGGGTATTACAGCTGGCTGAGATGATGCCGAAAAGTCGCCGTCCGGTCTCCGGCAGAGATTGCCCACTGTTGCCGACAGTGCCTGGTAGTTGACGATGATCTGCGAATGGAGCGCTCCAATGGCCGCCATTACGGCATGTAGCGGTGGCGTGCCTTCTGTCCCCTCCATCTCCTCTCGCGAAGCGACAGAGCAGGATATAAACCCCGGAGGTCGACTACTCCCGGGTAGCAGGCACAACTGGAGCAGATAACAACAATGGGCGCCCTCACCTCACGATTTCTACACCTCCGCCGCTGGTCAGGGCTCCCGTCCGTCACCCCCGGGAGGCTTACGGTGTCTCCGGGCGTCGGATACAGGGCCGCAGCAACCGAAGAGTCACTCTGCAGCGTCTGCGGTGTAGACAGGATACTCAATCGCTGTTAAAAACAAGTAAAGTGTGTCTCCGTTCGGGAGACCGGACGAAGCCCAAAGTCCACAACCGATGTTGTTTAACTCCAGCCCTGATGGGTTGGAAATCGAGGCTCCGGCTTCCACGCTGAGTTAGGCCGAGAATTAAACATGGCGTATCTTCGTCACCTGATGAGTTAAAAAGTTCGGGATTGCACCTTCAGAGTCAGTCACTCCTTGTGTACACGGGAGTCCGGTGTAGAAACAGGATAACTTGCAGGATATACGAGCTGCTGGCGGAGGTCGGCGGAGCCGGGAGCTTATGCGGCCATCTTGCTTGCTAGCGTAGCTCCTCCCCTTTGCCCGGCAGTATTCTGGTTTGGTTGTCTATCCCAATTCTGCTTTGAGAAGAAGGGAACTCAAGGATGGTGGGGGATAACACTGTAATTTTGTTGTTTGAGCCACGCCACCTCTCTCCTTTCTCCATCTTTACTAGTTGATGATATTCCAAAGCAACGTATAGCTCTGGAGTCTGTCTAGAAGGATGTTTTGATACCTGTGATTTATTGACTTTCAAATAAGACCTGCAACTTTGAAACATATTTCAGCATCCTTGTAGTACTCCCATCAGAATGCGAGACTCTATTATAACAATTTATCATGTTTGCCAAAATAAAATATGGGGTAACACAAACCGCCACAGGGCAGCGATCTAGTTGGCTTTTCCCAACTGGATAAAATGGGTGCAAATCCAACTTCAAAGTACTCATCAGATGAATTTAAACCACCCACCGACTCATGCCCACCCATATATCCTAGTTCAGTGGAATTCACAGTATGCCGCACACCAAAATGTAAACATTCTTTGCCTGAAGCAAAGTAACTTGAATAAGCCAACCATCTATATATTGGAACGCTTATGCCATATGCCTGTGCAATATAATGATCCGTGGTGCCATTCCCTCAGTAAGGCTTAAGATGGCAACAACAGGATAAACAAGGAAACCTTACATTGGAAATACTGCTCCCCACCTTTATTTCACATTGTGCACAAGCATAATGCAGTCACTGACAATGTGTGCAGCCAACAGCTGAAGTCGGCAATGCGAAATGCTGCGGTGAACATCTGCAGAAAATGAATGACACAACAGAAAACCCATGGTTGAAAATTGCTGACTGAAAGCCACTGGATTGATATATGTATTTTTAAACAAAAAAACCCAAAGAAAACGTCTCAGCTAAAGCCTGACCTAAGAAACAGGCCAGAGTCTTGGTGAGTGAGTGCGGGAAAGCGCACCGCATCACAAGAGCTGTATTTTCCTGCCACCGACCTCTACCCAGGTGTTAGAGTGTAAAAGATGCTAAAATTGACCTGCGTGTCCACCTTACATTTAAATAGAAGGTAGGGGGCATCTTGATATGGCGAGTTGAATGACTGGTATCATATAACTTACTTCCTCATTCTTATCACATTTGTAAAGCTGTGAAAACCACTTTCATGAAATGATTATAAAAGGAGAAAAGTATGTGGCCCTGTTCCCTGCGGAAAACAGGAAGTGGAGCTGATTGGAAGTATATTTAATCTCTAATTTAGGGTAGTGATGACAAAGATAGTAAAAAGACTAGCATTGTAGTCTGTCTTCCATAAGTGGACTCGCCTCAACCTGTAATGATGAGGGGAGAGGGCGGCGTCAGCGGTGAAGGCTGCTGTGCACACAACTGTTATTAAGGCGGCTCTAGCACACAGAAGAGGCATTCATGAAGAGCAGCAAAGGCACGTGTACACACAAGGGGAACATCTCAGGCGCTTGAGTGCTTGAACATTCAGCGTCTGCCTCCTTTCTTCACCCCCTTTTAACTTTCTACATTTCATCTTTGCTCTGACCCAGTGATTTAAGTGGTTCATGGGGGGCATAAAACCCCATAGGAAGGATTGAACACAACACAGACACTGGTAGTGCAAGCTTCAGTCACACAGAAATGAACAAATGGCAAGCTGCATCTTGACCTATTTATGGACAATACAGATTGTACTGTAACCACATATGTCACTTGTTTACAGATCAGGAATAACGCTGGGAGCCAGATTCCATCACCCATACTTTTTGAATTCACTCAAATGATACATAATATTCTTACTTCTAGAGGCTTTCACCCGGCCCAGTTCACCCACTGGGTTGTTGCTGTGTCAGTTTTCTTCTGCCCACCACAGCATTGGGCAGTAGGTCAGCTATTCTCTAACTTCACTGTGGGTGATGACATTCTACCTTTTCACAAGGATCACAGCCACAAACAAAATAGTCTATTCATTCCAGCGACTGCTATGGCAATGCTTGAATTTTGAGACCCCAAAAATATTTTTGGGAAACAAACATTGACACGTTGCCCAGTGCTGTATGGTGTAGACAGAAGCAACATGTAAATGGCACAAAAGCTTACCAATAGGTGAAGATGACAGGTTAAAGTGCTGTAAGTATATTTACATGTACTTTTAGTAAAATCAAAACGTCTTAACTAACGGCAGACCTAAAAAGCATTTAATGGATTGCTTATAACGTTGGCCAACATAATGAATCTGTTTCTGGACCAGGGTCAGCGGACTCGATAATTCTCTCGCCTCGGTGCCCACTCTGATCAGCGATCACACTCGGCAACTCTGGGCATTAGCTTGCCTCATCTTCACTAACGGCCCCACCAGATCGCCGGGGATGCCTGGTCTCACCCTGGAGATACCCATTAAGGGACCATCTCTCAGGGAAGCCAGGAAGGGTTTCGCAGCGGTCAAAGCGCCTTGGGACCCTCCGGGTAAGTAGTGCGCTATATAAATGCCTATACATTTGCATACATTTACATTACATTTCCAAAACTAAAATATTGCCATCAAAGTTGTGTGTAGATTACATAATGGTGGCTGGGGTACAATTGTAAGGGGTTCCCAAGTTACGCATTCTATTTGAATTCCCAAAGACATTTTTCGAAAGCTTGATGCCCAGGGGGTGCTTTCGAGAGAGCACTGGACCGAGAGCTTGGCAGTAGGCCATATACTGTGGCTCCGCATCCTGTGGAAGACGGTAATGGGTACATTATGTGTGGCCAAAGGACACGTCATGTGCCCTGAGACCATGGGGCACGAAGGCACTGATGGCGGGGACTGGTGCACTGGCATGACCAGGGACAATGCTCTGTGTTCTTTACTTGTCGTTTTCTGTCTCTGAAGGCTGCGCATTGGTGGCTAAGGGTACTGGGCACAAGATGTGGCTGAAGACTGAGAACAGAGGACCTGGCACATCCCCCCTTTTATGGCTCTTGAAAAAGGTGACATTGAGGCCTTGGACCAATCTATAAGATCTAGCTCTTGAGCTCTGGCTCCTGATTTGAGCAGACTGGGCAGAGGTACCACCGCCAGACTTTTATTCTGGAGAAGCATTACATCCTAAGTGACACTCGGACCTGGGTATACGTCGTTGGCTGAAGCTAGGAAGCAGTGGCAGATACTTGATCCATGTACTGCACTTTTCTGAGGCTGATCTGACATTCATGCCCATTCGTACAATGCTCAAGGTGGGATGACCGGTCAACCTTAAACACCGCTGTACTGCAAAGGGCCATTGTGCATTAAAGGCTCTCAGAGGTTATTTCATACAGAAAGACATGGCAGTATAACTGACCCATGGTATGGACAACATTTGGGGCACCTACCATTGCTAAGTGACCTGCCAATCTGTGTCTTACTGTTGGGTGAGTCAGGTGTGCTGCCACACCAGTCCATTTTCTTAAGGATGCCAGGAGCTGAATAGACTGCTGAAGAGCTTGCTGAAGAGACTGCTCCCTCAGCTGAGAGCCTCTGTGACTGCACTGCTGACCGGTCCCTGGGGACCTCTATAGATAACTGCGTGGACAGGACAGATGTGCATCTGTCGAACAGCCCGTTATCTCCAACTGCTCCAAGAGACGTTCCGGGAGCAACAAGTAGAACCTTGTTTTCATTACATCTCAGCACGGCCCCATCAAAGTCCCTTCCCGCCCTTTCTGGCCTGCTTGCTTCCCCCAAGACGTCTGATAGATTTCCAGTTCCTCGCACTCTTACGACCTCCTCAGAGTACAGAGATGGTTTCACCCTCTGCCCGCTGAAGGGCAGGTGTGCGTGACGAGCACAGCTGAGCGCTCAGTGAGGGACTGAAGGCTTCCAAGGCGGAAGTGAACCGAGCAGGATTAAAGGGCCGAAGGGCGTGGCTTAGAGGGTGCAGGCAGGGCAGGAGGTGTGCAGACTGTAGCAGGGCACCGCCAATGACGATCTGAGCATCATGACGGAGCCTGTGGCAAATGTTGCGCGGGGTGCACTAGGAAGAACTGGGGTTGTGTAGACCGGGTCATAGGACGGAAAATAGGCCCATGCGTAATAAAACTGCCCTCCCAATACCGACTTGGATAGTTAAAATAGCGGGCCATGTTTGCAAATCCGGGAAGTTTTGAACTTGTGAAGACACGCTGTAGATGTGTTCTGCAAGGTACGGCATGCATTTTTGCTTGCTGTAGGTAATGTCTGAGGTAGTATCATGGAAATCAACAGTAACAAACTTTGGCAAAGTCAATAGGTCTCACCTATGCAAGAGCTATTGGCTTTGCCAATGTGTTTTAGCCAAGTTATACATTAGAGTGGCAGTTGTTGAGCATGGTTAGTGGCATAGAGTGGAGTGTTGTGAGCAGGCCTGGTTCTAGCGAGTGGGCCGGGTGGGCCAGGCCCATCCAAACATGAGCCTTGGCCCTCGCAGTGAGGGCTTGAAGACAGGCGTGCAACTGCATAGGGCTCAAAGGGCTGTCTGTGTGTGCTGCACCCTGGCTGAGATAGCTTCCCGGGGGTGCACTCACTCGATCAGTTTTAGAGATTATCGCAGCCTGCACCTGAGTGCTTCACAGGTCTTTCATAGACCATTTATGAGTTAACAAGGCTTTGTTTATTTTTTCACCCCTTCATCTCTACATGGCAAAGGTGACAACTCCTTTATTTGACAACCGTCACCTTTGCCTACTGTACTGCTGCGTGGATACTTCTTTTTCTATGCAGCGCAGGAGAAAATACGTTTGTTTATTCCTATTCACCTTTCTGACCCCTGCAGCTTCTTATAACATCAGGCTGTGACACAAAGTTTGACTAATGGAGTTGTAGGTAAGAGAATGTGTTACTATTTGTTTTTCTTTTTTAAATCTGCACAGGCCCAGCAGAACACATACTTTGTGTGTGCTTAATTTAAACAGTGTTTATCATTATCATGGCCGATGCAGAACAACAGTACGACAATACAATATGCCCATATAACGCTGGTGATTAATGATCCTGCTGGAAATCAATCATTTGTCTGTTAGTAGCTTTTTAATGCAGATGAACTGTATTTTTTGAGGATATCTCAGTGGGTTACTGCCTTTGTCACAGAGATCCTTGTGTTACTGCTGTTCAGAAGTTAGAATCCTAACAAAGGACTGTGACCAATGAACTGTCACCAAAGAGCTGCATACAAACATGAATGGTATAGT
Source organism: Lissotriton vulgaris (assembly GCF_964263255.1). Taxonomy (NCBI): domain Eukaryota; kingdom Metazoa; phylum Chordata; class Amphibia; order Caudata; family Salamandridae; genus Lissotriton; species Lissotriton vulgaris. Next base: position 73,066,050 of record NC_141688.1, on the reverse strand, counting down.
TAGTACTTTGCTTTTTTTATTTTGTGATATAGTTAGAACTTCTCCAGTTTTTCATTATTCTAATGTTGCTAAAATTAGTATGTTTGGGCAGATATACATTTTTATCAGTATAGCAGACCTCCATGGAATACTCTTTAAATCCTGAGGTTGTGTTTCCCCAGCCCAAACCCTCTTAAAATATACTGCCCAACAGTATGGATGACATGTGATTCCTACACCTTGTAATCCTCACTGACTTATGTGACATTCTCTGTAGACTGACTTACATACTTGTATGATTGATTGTCTCTGTATAATGTGTGCGTGGTGTAAAGTACTGACACACACTACACTGATATGAGTAGCGCTATACAACAAAGGAAATGCACATGAGAGAGGGGCTACGTAAAGATGAGGGGCGCTGGTGGAGGGTGACAGTGAGGGAATGTGAGGAGGAGGTTGTGGGAGGGGCTACGTAAAGATGAGGGGCGCTGGTGGAGGGTGGCAGTGAGGGAATCTGAGGAGGAGGTCATGGGTTGGAGGGGTGCTAGGGAGAGATGAGGGGCACTGGTGGAGAGTGATAGTGAGGGAGTCTGAGGAGGAGGGTATGAGGGGGAGGGGCTACAGAGAGATGAGGGGCACTGGTGGAGGGTGGCAGTGAGGGAATCCGAGGAGGAGGTCATAAGGGAGAGGTGCTATAGGGAGATGAGGGGCACTTGTGGCGTGTGGCAGTGAGGGAATTCGAGGAGGAGATCAATCGGGGGCCATGGAGGGATGAGGGGCACTGGTGGAAGGTGGTAGTAAAGGTATTTACGGAGGAAGAGGGTATTGGTGCGGCACCAATAAAGACTTTTGCATCAGCGCTGAAGCCGGAACTTTCATGCCCTTTCTGTTTTTGTTTATTTAATTAGCAGTCGGGCCATAAGGGCTACTGTGGAACATACTTTAAAGTGCATACTAATTATTTTTACTGCTATATTTATTGTTTTATGTTTGAAGGTGATTTTACTAATGTTTTTACCGGGAAAAATTAAAGTGGAGCCCAATGGTGCCTGATATGGGGCTGGGGCCCAAGGTCATCTGTGAGATAAGGTGTACTGAAGAGGAGTAGTGGATAATCAAGCTTATAAGGGAGTGCGTTGCAGAGTCCGTGGTCAGGTGGAGGTAGTAATGAAGAGGGATTCTAGGCTCCCACAGAGGGAGCCCGAGAAGCTTCACTTGCCTGATACTTCCACCTCAGAAACCTCCTCTTCCCATCAAAGGAACATTACATGGAAAAACACGTTTGGAGAGTGCTAATATTTAGAAAGAGATTTGGAAAAGAGTGCGTTTTACTGGGCCTTGTAAGACTAAGAAGAGATAAAGGAGGGCCCTGAAGCAAGCCTCCCTAGACATATATGCGACAAATCGAGCCCGCAGTGGCCCACCCAATTGCACCCTTGGCCCACCCAAATAAAAATTCCTGGAGCCGGGCCTGGTTGTGAGTAGTGTAGAGTGGAGTGGTGTTGAGTGTTGTAAAGCAGAGGGGCATAGAGCGGAGTGGCATGGAGTGTTGTAGAGTGGCGTAGACGTAAGTAAAGTGGCACGGAGTGATGTAGAGTGGAGTAGACGTAAGTAAAGTGGCATGGAGTGGTGTAGAAGTAGCTGTGTACAGTGAAGTAGATGGTCGTAGAATGTGGCACAGAGTGGAGTTGTGAGTCGTAGAGAGTAGTGGCATAGGGTGGAGTAGAGTGTCATGGAGGGCAATAGAATGGAGTGTCATGGACAAAGTAAAGTATCACAGAGTGTTGTGGCAGGAGCAGAATGTTGCAGAGTGGAGTAGTTTGGAGTAAAGTGGAATAGAGTGAAGTGTCATAGAGTGTCGTGGCGTAGAGTGGAGTAGAGTAGTGTGTCGTAGAGCAGAGTAAAGTGTCACGAAGTGGCATTGAGTGGCATAGAGGGAGTGTCTTAGACTGGAGCAGTGTAGAGTGCTGTGAAGTGGCACAGTGTGGAGGGGTGTAGCGTTTCGTAGAGTGGAGGGGCATAGAGTGTAGTAGTTTAGCGTAGAGTGGAGTAAAGTGTCATAGAATGGAGTGGTGTAGAGTGGAGTGGTATAGAGTGTTTTGGCGTGTGGAACAGAGTGGTGTGTTGTGGAGTTGCGTGCCGTAGAGTTGAGGGGAATGTTGTAGAGTGGCATGCCATAGAGTGTCTTAGAGTGCAGGAGTGTAGAGTGGAGTGGCATATCCTATAATGGAGTGGCATGTCATGAAAGTGGTGTAGAGTGGAGTACAGAGGGGAGGGGCGTGGAGAGACGTGGCGTGGAGTGGCATGTCGTAAAGTGGAGTGGCATAGAGTGTTGTAGAGTGGAGTGGCGTAGTGTGAACTATGCATGCACAACGTCTGCCGTACGAATGTTGGTCTTGTTCTATAATAATTATATTAATAATACAAATCCATATTCTATGGATACCCTTGCACAACGCAATAGAGCAGTGAGTGAAATATGCAGAGCACCTGGCAGCCAACAGAGGACTTGCAAGGCAGACAAGATATCATGCCAAGGATTGAGATATATAAGAAGTTTTACAGCCAAATTTAGAACACTGGAGGATAAGCAGAAGGTATTCCTTTGTGTCAACATACAGTTCATTGTTGTAATCGATGTGGGCGTATGCAGTCCTATGGTTGCTTGCACTCATTGCAAAACTCTAGGAGAGAGAAAACCTGTTAAGGAGTCAGATGAGATGGATTAAAGACTTTGTTTGCGTGGTAGATCTGCGGTATAAACCTGAGGTAAGTATCCTAGGTGAGACTCCAAGCAGCAGTTTATCTTGTACAAAATGAACATTAGACAGCGTGTGTCCATCCATGGGAAAGTTATCCATTCGAAGGATCATGTTTGAAAATGGACATCATTGCATGCTGATGGCATTGCACTCCATGCTTCAAAATGACATGATGTCAGTGGCCTCCCACGGTTGTCCTGTTGCATGCTCATCTGTTTATTCTTTTCTTGTTTAGGTGTTTTGAAGATATTTCTGTTTAGCCTGATAACTTGAGGGTTTATGACTTTAATCTGTTGTTTTCTGTGGCAGGTGTCGACAACGCGGCCAGTTTTGCGGACAACGTCTTTGAGGGCACTCCCACCCTCAGTGTACACATTTTCGGAGCACCTCTGGGTAAGTGTGAGAACAATTGAGAGGCTCTGCCATACTTGGGTAGCGCACTCTCTTATCCTGTACCCCACAGGGGATCCTGTGTTCTGAAATTTTGTTATTGGCATTTGTATAGCGCTCATTCTGCCATTAGAATGCCGTGCAGCGCTTTTAGCAAGAAGACTTCTCATGCAAATTTGAGGTTCCTCAGATCTAGGTAAATTTGAGGTTCCTCAGATCTAGGTCTGACTCGGCCAGCAATGAAGTGTTAAGGGTAAAGTGCCTTGTTCTTGGCTGGGAGAACACAGGTTCTTGACACTCACAGGTCCATAAGAAGAGTAGGAGATTTCTGGCCCTCCTCACCACTAAAACGTGATACACAAGCGTCATTTTTTACAGCAGTACAAGGTAGTATGGACAACACTTTTGTTTCTCCAGCAGCCATAGCAATAACTCCAGAAGTTGGCATCATACCCAGTGACTCGGCACCGAACAGGCAGCTGAAGTATAGACACAAGCTTCACATTTCATGCATCATCAATACGTAAAGAATACCAGTTAGAAATGCTCAGTTCATAAACAAATTCATCTGAAAACTATGGTAGCGACAGTCAATGCTTAAGTTGCATGATGTGGACAGCCGCAGTAAAAACTTTCCTCAAAAATGCAAGACAGGCACAGCAAAGGCGTTGGCTGTGCAAGATGACCTCACATGCAAAACAAGTTCTGCATTGGCAGCAACAATGGAGGTTTTCCCTCCCCCACCCCCTTCACCGACTTCCTTCCCAACCTGCAACGTAGGCAAAGCTTTCCTCACAGTGGCCAAGTGGGGTTATTCACTGCTCAGTGCCACCTGGAGCCGCGTGCTCCAGCACTGGGCTTTTCATTTATCATAATTTACAGAACTCACGTGTCTGCCTTCTCTGCCTATCCAGACTAATTTCCAGCCACTCTATGTTTATATTATTCTTTTCAAATGGAGATGCATAGCTAATTACAGTGCGACTTAGTGGTCGCAAGGAACTGTGGTGAAACAACCATATTATTTTTATGGTTTAGATAGCGCCAAAACCCCAAAAGTGTAACTAAGCTTTAAAACCGGACCGAGTTGTGGTAGCTTTAATACCGGACCGAGTTGTGGTAGCTTGCATATGGCCCAGAGCCTGTGGTGGCCTGAAGAATGTCTCGGTGAAAGTGGGCCTGACGTCAGGCCTGCCAGCACGCGCCTCGAAGGGCAGCAGCGCTCTGCGTGGAAGGCGTGCGTCTCGTGCACAGCAGGCATGGCCGGCTGCACCCCTAGGTGGGGAGGACACACCTTAGTCAGGGAGGGGCGACGGACTCCCTGTTACCGAGACAACACGGAGCAGAGTCACCGGCGAATAACAGGTAACCAGCCTGAGCCTCTGCTCCAATTCAAGGCTTACGGTTTCTAGGGAGACCGGCGGCTACCTGGAAAGGCTCCCGGAACTGGTGCTCCACAGGACGCCCTCTGCCTGACTTCCTGTCCGACACCTGCGTTCGTGGATTGGCAGCTTGGCCAGGCGCTGTGCACACCCACTCCCCGACACAACGCCTGCTGCTGTGCAGGTGTACTCTGTGTCGAGAGCATGTGCGTTGTTCACACTTACGGATTTGCTGCCTTGTGCCATGCAAGTCGTAGGTGTGAAGTAGTCGTTATCCCTCTGTCCTTTGAGCATTATCACATATGGATCAATTGTTAGAGATGTTTTTTTTATGCAGGAACCTACTCCTTTTCTTAAGGGGACGATTTTTTCTTCATGTGAGATTGTTTACATGTAAATGTAAATTGATAAATGTAAATTGATACTTGTATAGCGCACTACTCACCCGCAAGGGTCTCAAGGCACTTGTACGAATACCGCTATGGAACCCATCCTGGCTTTCCCTGTGAGGCGTCCACTCCTGGGCACCCCCAAGGTGGAGGCCAGGCATCCTTAGCGTTGTGGGGGCCGTTGTGGAGATTAAGCAAGCTATTGCCCAGAGTTGCAGAGTGGGATTGGAATAGGCACCGAGGCGAGAATGATCGGGTCCGTGGAAATTTGAGCCCAAGACCCACCGAGGCGGGGAATTGAACCCTGGTCCCGGGCTAGACCTCTGCATCAGGGTCTGCCGCTCTAATTATTGAGCCACACTTCTCCACCATTGAGCCACACTTCTCCACTCCATGTACTGATAAGAGCTAGATAATGAGGACTGGGCACTTTAACTTCCTCTGAGGAATTTTTTTTTTTTTTTACATTTCTGGTGTTTATGGCAAACGACCCCCTACTTTTGGCCTTACTTTTTGCCACAAAGACTGGGCAATGGATAAACTCAGGGCTTTAAGTGGGATGAAAGAACTGGAGGGTCTCTCAAAGGGGCGTGGCCAATGTATTTAAGGGCGTGTCTTAAAACATTTCAGCTAAAAATCTGTGCTTACTGTGCCGCCCGATTTCTATTTTGCTGTTTCTGTCCTTGCATCTAGATATATTATACAATAAGTAAAATCATACTACAAGAAGTCAGGACTATTGGCTTTGACAATGGTTAGTTGCATAAAATAAATAAGCAGCAACTATGGCTTGTATATAATATTGAAAAAGCTTCTACTTAAAGCCCTGGTGACAGCACCACAATGTTGCTGCTCCTGAGTTAAAAAAAAAAGAAGAGAAATCCAGAGAAAAAATGTCTCTCTTTAAAGGATTTCCCTTCTCCTACAATGCTCCCCTGGCATGATGGTATGCTGTAACTTCTCCACTAGTGAGAGTTGAGTAGTGTGAGCACACGCACTAGTGAGAAGAGAGCAGTGTAAGCATGCGCCATCCATGTGCCTGCTGTCACTGCAGTCCGGAAAAACAAGGACTGCTTCTTGTGCCAGGGCCCAAAGCAAAGCCCGATAGAGACCCGTTTCGAGGCCCCCTGTAAAAAACTTCTGGTGCTCAGCACCGGCAAGACCCGGCCTACTTAAATCCCTAGATAAACTCCTTTACAAGATAAAAGAGACAGAACTCCTCTCGCAGCCTTAGTATTTCTTACACTTCAAAGACACAAGCCAGTTGATTTAATGGGAGTGCTGAATTTGTGAGGACGGTTCTGTGATAGGGATATCTATCCAAGCAGGAATAAGATGCCTACTGACATCCAATCTCGCTTCACAGTACATGCACACGGCACCACAAGTCAAGGGCCATGATGAAACAAGTGAACCTAGTGTTGAAAGGCTTATAGCACAATTCCAATTGGTGTTCTATACCACTGTTCGTGAAATGTGCTTGTATTTGGTCTCAGTTACTCAAGGTGATACAGATAAGGCCCAGCTGCACTGCCTTACATTATCTGCCCCCTTTTTGGATAAAGAGAGATTTACGCAAGATCATTAAACAAGGTGAAAAGAGACGAGCACAAAAACAAAATAAAGATGATGGAAAATAAACAATGGGAACTTTGGAAATTGGATATAGAGGTTCTATGAATATATATAGGGGACAAGAAGAGGCGTACTGTGAACACATGTTGGGGACAGGAAGTGGAGGCCTAATGACGATATTGGGTACTGGAAGAAAAGTCTCTTTGAACAGATAGCAGGGGCCTAAAGCAGGTCCTATGAACTTATGACTGAGAGTAGATGTTGAGGCTCTTAGAACACACAAAGAGGAAACTAAACAGTGCAATGGAAAATGACACATAGCTGTTAACATTTGAAATCTTCAAAGTTGGAAATGTGTGCTAAAAAACAGAACGATTTCTCACTCTCAAAATATGTCTGGAGTTTGCAGATCCGTGTTTTGAATGTTTGAAACAGGAATGTCCCCTGCATGGGGAACTGGTGTACACTCTGACCAAGGGTGCCTGCCTGCATGTGAAACTGCTATACTGACTTTTATTTTGGCCCTGAAGACATGCTAATCTAGCATGTGCACAAAGGCTTATTATACCTGTCCATGTCAATGTGAGATCCTGTGACCTGGATGGGCACACCAAGGGTGTCCTCACAGAGGCAGCGGACTACTGTCCCCATCCTGGCAGTATCAAGTAAGGCAGTGGTAGGAGACTTATAATTTGACAGACCTTGTAAGGGCTCACCTGAGACAGCATATGCACCATCACTTGCAACAGATTTTGTTTATTTCCGGGGGCTTCTTTGTGTTGCAGTTTTTTGTTTAATATAACATGAAATTGAAGCATTTACTCGAGCACCAGATTACTTTACACATGGTCCGATACATTTTTGTTGTTTTTGTTGTGTTGTTGCTTGTTCCCTCTCCACTGTGTTGTTGCTTGTCCCCTCTCACCCTGCATTGGTTTGCTTGGCCCCTTTGTTGCTTGTCCCCTTCCACCCTGAATTGTTGATTGTCCACATTAGCGCCTTCCCTCCTCTGTCCCACATTTTTTTGCAAGCTCCCTACAACCCTCCCATTGTTGCTTGCAGCCTCCCAAACGCCTGTCTTTGCCCCTGACCTCTTGTCATTTCTTGCACCTCCCATCATTACTTCCAACCTTCCCATTCCACTAGAAAAAAGCATTGATAAATCCAGAAGGCCTCATCTATCTGACCTATTGCCGTTGTCAATGGTTTTACTCATGCTGCACAGCAACGGAGCTCACATCGTAATAGCGCATTTTTATGACAGAGGAAATTGCTTGCATAGACCAGCCCTAATGGCTTTACCAGTGCTTGTTATTTCTGTCAGTGACAGAATGATCCACTGTTTCCTCTTGTGTAAAGTTCCACTGTCATGTGAAACCCAGAACCTTGGGCTGACATCTTGTGAACAGTGAGCGTGTGATACCGCTTTTGTAGTAGAGCTCTTTGTGTGGGTCAGTCAGAGTACTGAAGTCAGTGGGTTTCAACTTTGACCTCATCTGCCACGCCAAACCAAGAAGTGCTTTCCCAGACAGTGCTTGTGGAGGCCCTGCATTCTTATGGGTAGAGGGTGGACATTCAACACTATAGTGTGGTGAAGTGAGATAGGGCTTCCATTAGAATTTCATGAGGACTTTGTTAGCAAGGGCCTGCTGATAAGTTCTTCCTGAGCACTGCTGATCGTATGGGTGAGAAGGGAGAGACTATAGTTTCAAGGTGGGAATGTTTTGAGTTCGAGGCTGCCTTCTTGTCTGCCCCTCAAGAAAGCTGATGAGGTACAGAGAGCTCACACTTCATTGTGCCCCTGCTTTTGCTCCTCCTTTATTGGTGCCAGACCCATTGCTATCTGCTGTGAGAAGCATCATTTTAAACTAAAGCAGTGTCTAGAGAGCAGCTTACAAATTACATTTGAAAAGATACCAACCCAAACTGGTTCTCAAGCATGAGACAGTAGTACTGCATCCCTTATCTCGATAATGTGTACAATAGTGGGATCCAAACCACCACACTCAGTTGCAGTTCCATGTTCTTCTTGACCAAGGAAGAGATTTCTATGGAAAGTACTTGAAGAACTGCTGTGTGACCAGTGCTGTTTTCTGCCTGACAAACAGGACGGCCCATCACCTCAAATGAGCGTGATCTGCTGGAGGAGCTGAAGGTCTCCCTAGTACCTAAATGTCTGGTTGCCTATAGAGGAAAGGAATCTACCTGGCCCTGCAGGAGATGAGGCTGTCAAGGAGGAGAAGCCCAGTGTGTTCCTGGCTCTAGGACACCTAGAGAAAGCAGACTTCTTGAGAGTGCCAAGCCAGGAGTGCCTCGTGCTTTGAGTTGGTCTCCCAGTCTCTCTTCGTGTTTTGACTCAGAAGGCTGCAACTGCCTGCGATGCATCCTCGCTCAGGGATTGACCTGCTGAGGCCTGCATAGGAGGTATCTACAAACCGACCACTTGGAAAATGCCAGATGTTGTGGTTTGGGTGCAAGGAGAAGAGGTTTGCACTCCATTTCTTCTATTATGTTTGGCAGAATCGAGTTTCCAGAGCTCATTTCTTGGTATTTATCTGGCAGCGATGTTGAGGTACACAACGAAGACATAGACATCTTTCTTCTTTTGACAAAGCATAATCACAGACATGCAAAGATTGTTTTGTTTCCTAAAAAAGGCGCCCGCCCCTGTGAAAACGGAATATATTGTATCAAATAATTTGGTTCTTCCAGTTAAACCAGCAACAAAGTGGAGATTACATTTGTAATGTGGGAAATGGCTGTCTTTGCACTTATGTCTGCTAAATGAGTCCAAAACTGCAGTCTTTCTCTTTGATAGAACTGTTTTCTGCTAGCACATGCCATGTACACATCAAAGTTTCACTCGAGTTCCATCTGAATTAAACAGTGATTTTATGTGTGTTATTCCAAAATCATATTTTGGATCTTTTGCTAGACTTCAGTGGATGACTAGGGAGGTAATTGGACAGGACATCAGACTTTAAAAAATCAGATTGACTAAATGTTTTGTCGGTCAAAAGACAATCTGCAAGCGAGCGATAGCGAGATGGGGTGCAGTTTGCATCAGCCCTTGCCACTAGAAAGTGGGAGGACATGTTCCAGCAGAGTACCAGTGCATGAATCTCTAAGTATGGCGGACAAAGCAGTACTATTCCCCTCTGGCCATATGGAAAGTTTTCACATGGCGGATGACAAGGCATACATTTACCAGTAATTACTGCCTAGATCTGCAGTTGTGGAAGGAGGCCAGTGTAGATCAGGCTGCGGTTTGCAATCATTTTCAATCAGAAGAGTCTCATTCCCAACTTTCCAGTATCTTGTGCTACTTGCTAATTGAATGAAAGACCCAGTGTGGCAGTAGCAAATGATACTTGCCTGTAATCACAGTCGTTTAGATTAAGCATCTTTCATAGATTGACAATTGCACCACCCACCTTTCATTATAAGCTTGTCTTTTTTTACGCTTTATGTGCCTGTAAAAATCTGAAGACGCCCTCTTTGGACATGGTTTAGGTCTTTTCACTTCATTGGCTGGATCATAGTGACATAGCTAAATGTGCCAGGAATTCCAAGCCTCATGACAAAGAATAAATAATCATCAAATGAATATTTGTAATATACCTACAACCTAGAACTGTAATTACAGGTAGGTAACTTTCTTTTTTTAAGAGTGAGGACTGAAAATGAATTAAGATAAATCTCTCCAAAGAGTTTTGGTCGCCGTGCCATACCTGAACTTGCAGTCCAGCTGCTATGGATAGCGCTTCGGTTGACTGACTGTTGCTGCAGGGCTGTACAAGTTCAAGAGGCTGTGGGAGTCAAATCACCTATCACTGTTGTGATTTTGACTCCAACTAGCGAAGTTACAGGAAACACTCTTGCAGAGATGGCTAATCGCTGTTGACTCAGAGTATTGAGAAAAACAGACACTCAATTTGCATATACCCCCAATTTATCTTAATGGTGCATTCCTGAGATAATAAGAAGGGTAACTTCGACTGCCAGTAGACGAATTTGGGCAGAGGCTGGCATTGCTTAACTAGAGTATTTACGCAATGATACAGCATGCCACTCCTTCCAAACATTCCAGCAGAAATATCTGATGCCACGGGGCAATTAGTACAGTTTAATGCAATAAACTAGTATTGTTAAAAACATTTTAAGCCAGAGAGCACTGAAGCCTCTTACCCAGAACCATGTAGTGCATGACATTATGCCTGACACTGGTAGGGCCAAGAAGGCCGTCGCCAGATTACATACTACTTTGATGCAGATGACCAAACTGGACGGTAGCGACTTAAATTCAACACAGGAGCTCGACTTGAACACTGAACTATATCAGAGCAGAAATAGGCAAAGTTTTAGCTTGCGCCAGCCAAAACGATATCAAGAAGTGTCCACCGTACATAAATGACTCCCATCTGTCTAAATAATGTTTCGAACTATCCCACAAAGTTGAACCCCAAACTGAAATGAAAGGTAGAGAATAGGTGCAAAGTGTTAGTTCCCAACAAAATGGTAATATAGTATCTGAATCCGTTCAACATTACCATTGTTACTCCAATGTGAGAAAAAATGTGAAACAGAGGAAAAAATTAAAGTAAAGATGAAAAAACACAATCCACATCCTCATCCTGTGAGTGCACCAAACCTCCCGTTGCAAAATCTTGACCTCATCACTCAGTGCCGCCCAGCACTCAAAAAAACTCCCCATGTAACTTGTGCTACTCACTAAAGAAAAATCCAGGTATAAAGTGAAGTGTATATGGTTTACATCTTAATTTTCCTATACAGACAAAAAAATTGCTTTATAACCCAGTTCCTGCAAAGATCTCAAACATACCATTAATGTTGAATTAATACCATGAAACCTTACTGAATCACTTCACATAGCCTCCAATCCATATATCTGGCCAGTTTCCAACTCCAAGATTTATAAAAAATATCTGTAACCAAATATTAGATTCACATCTTCATTACCAGACATAGCTTCCCCCAATATCTCTATGGCCTAAGTTAGCCAATATTAGTGCTTTTCCTAACCACCGTAATTCTCAACTCAATACTATCAGACGCCTCATTACTTCGTAAGTCTGTCAACCTATGTCCTAAACATGGACTGATCCCACAGTTCATTTCCATAATCATGTGCACTAAAGTTAAAAGCAGTGACAGTAGGGAATCGTGTATCAAAATACATTATATCATCATTAATCTTTCGCAGGCCCTGATTATATCTAATTCTCTAAGTTAATGACTCAATCTTCATGGGTAACCACGTGGAACATCCCTCGGGTGTTCATATAATCTCATAATACATCAATATAGCCTTAAATATGTTAACATCTTGTAGAAACAAAACATCTATTAGCCCAGTAATGATGAGGTATACTGGTAAATACACACTTAAACATATTATTTCTTAGATCAATTGTGCTAGTCAAAATAAATTCACAGAAACGCGGGAAAGCATGTCATGAGCCACGTACATAGAATATCGATTATGATTCACTCTCTAAGCCCAAGTAAAAAACACCTCCGAGTCCTTGGTATTTATACTCAATATGCAGGCCGTAATAATGGTACGTATTGGCTTAACAGGATCCTCTACTGTCCAGTTTACCCCAACAGCCAAGGCTCCAAAGGCATGTTATAACCCATACTAGCCTCGACAGCATCATTGTAACCACTAAAACTTTAGATCAGATACATAAATGTACACGAAAGATGCTGCACATAAACCACCACTTAACATATTTACTGGAGACTCCATGGGAGACACAGAACCACATTATCCGATTAGGAAGCATCATACCACCCCCACCCCCTTGAATTTTGGGGCCTTTGGACTTGTATCCTGCTTCAATTTCTCTACACGCCGGTCACCCCATGGACTTAAATATGTATCTGTTTCCACGCACTAAACAGTCTACCTAGACCTAAACATCCTCCAAGAGTTTAGAGCAGCTATCAATGTTTGCGGTTCTCTGATAGAGTTGATAATACATCAACTTACACATAAGGAACAGTCATAGAGAATTGCGACCGCATCAGATATCTCCGAGCCCCATCTACTTTTATGAAGCATCATTTTATTAGTATATACTGTGCAAACTGCTGACGAAGGCATCTTAGCCGAAACGTGCGTAGTGTCAACATACCGCCAGCTTTCTTCATTAACTTAGCTATCCGCATTGTACATTACTTCTAAGTAGTAATACTGTTTGATTAACTTATGTAATATATAAGAAAAAAAGAGAAAAAAATGAATCATTGCATTATAAAATGGGTATTCATTAATATAAGCATTGTAAATTTGGACACAATTTTTTTTTGCATAAAATGATCGGATATAAATAGATATTTATTCTTATGTGGCATTTTTTTAATAATTAATAAATAATGTGATATAGTTACTTACCTTTGAACAATCGTAGAAGTAAAATGGAGAGTGCTCCGAAACAAACAATCTCCGCATGCCATATCATACCTCTTGAAAACCCTTTTTAGGTCTCGCCTGGCGACGCAGCGCGAAAGCGCTGTCGCCAGCGAGTTTTATTGTTACTGACTTGCCTCGGAAGGGAGACAAGAGATATGCACGCGCAGAGGCGATTGGAGGTTGTGAACGCGCCCGTGAGCACGCACGTACAGACACGCGGTGTGCACATCCCCTGTCCCCCTTCCGTCCTCGCAAGACTCTTGCAATGTCACTTTATTTTTTTTAATGCGCTCGCGCTCTCTACATGTACAGCATGCCCCACTTACCGGCTCTTCTGGGGACTCTTCACTGCTCCTCCCCTGGTCTGTATATTGGCGCTGCAGATCTGGATGATGCTCTTTAAAATCCCGGGATGGGGAGCGCTGCGGGTCCAAGTGCCCGTACATGGCGGCGTTAGGGTGTCTGCTTTTTCCCGCTGCTGTGAAGGCTTCTGAGGTGCAACCTCCTTCGATCCAATACTGATCCCAAGCCCTCTTCACTGCTCCGGCCTGCACCCTAGCTTTAAGTCCGCTATAGTCGGGTTTCTGAACCTGCCCCAGCTGTCAGCTGCGTACCCAAACGCCCATACCACGCATGCGCCACACCCAGAGCAAGGCACTCGATCCTTACGTGCTACGTCACAAGGGCTTGTTTGCTCACTTAAAGAGCTTCAACATCACTGCAGTGATACAAGCACACATGAGGTATGCAAGTTCATTGCTGTTGGTCCGTTAGCCAAAGGCATGGCCGAATCAATAAATCGACAGTTGTTCAAATGCTTTATGAGGTGACGTTAGTCCCAAAGGGAAATATAGGTACTCCTGAAGTCCCAAAGGGAAATATAGGTACTCCTGACATCTGCACACCTGGCCTTGTTATTGTGTCTGCTCGTTTATCATTGTATAGCAAATTATAAAGCAATTTGTAGCTCTGTCTCGCTTTTCGGTGAAACCTCTGGATTATATACACAAAATGTCGAACTCGGCTCTGCAACATTCTGCCCACCACAGTATTTACTTCCAGTTTCTTGAAAGCCATAAGCAAACTTTAACCAGAAAATCTTTATTAACATTCTTTTGGTTCATTATTCATCGTTTACCTTTGTTTCTTCATAAAACAGAATGCCAAAGATTAAATTTTCTTAATCATCCATGGATTTTATTCTATTTCCCTTCAAAGCTAGTGAAAGTCTGCCAAAGGGCACCGTACAACATATCTGCCTTTGAGACTCCACACCTGGTCAGTCATTGCTAACCAAAAAACTTAAAGTGAGGCAGAAGGTCATACCATGTGCATGGAGGTTACCTCTCCCACCCGCTTCAGAGGCGAGAGTGTGTGCAGCCATTCTGGTGTTATGTATGTATGTTGTATATAGTTTCATTGAGCGACTTTAAATTTTGCATTTCTTGATATGATCTGGGTAACCCAGTGCTGGAGCCCTATCCTGATCTATCAACTAACTGCCCTTGTCAAGATCACTCACTTCGCCTTCAAGTAGTCGAAATTGCATTTTGACAATCCCTGAACCACCTAAAGTCTCCTCTGCATGCAGCACTTCACAAACAGTAGGCTCTGAAGACTCATTCCCCCGTCACCCTAGCTGTCCTCAACCATAATACAATTGTTAACAAGCATTTGCAATGCAATAGGTCTCACATTTTCGCTAGTTTAAGCTATTGGCATTGTAAATGACAATGCCAATAGCTGAAACTCGCGTAAATGCAAGATCTATTGCATTGCAAATGCTTGTTATACATTGTTTAGAGCAGTGTTTCCCAAACTGTGGTCCTTGGACCCCCAGGGGTCCCTGACACATTACCAGGGGTCCACAGGTAGCAGGTTTAAAAGCACTGCAAAGTATCTTGTATAATTAGCAGTTTTCAAAGAACAATAAAAGTGTCAAGGTAACAGCAGTGATTAATGTCCCTGCTAGAGAGCGACAAGTGTCCAGTAGCAGCTTTGACTTATCTAATGTAGCACAGAGGGTTAATATGCCTACTGCAAAGAACGTGTACCATGCATTTTCAAAAACAGTGTTTTATATGCATAGGTCAGTGGATTACTGCTTTTGTCACAGAGATTCTTTGTCCACTGTGAAGTTCATAAGTGACAATATTAATCTAGCACAGTGACCTATAAACTGTCATCAAACATCTGCTTGCAAACTGCAAGGTACAAGTTAGTGACTTATGTTTTTTTCCCAGTCTTTCATTATCCTTATGCTGCTAAAAAGTTTTATGTGGGTGGAAATAAATTTTTATTGTTAAAGTCAATGCTTTGCCTTATGTAACATTTTCTATTCACTGATTTACTTGTATGATTCACTGTCCCTATATGTGTGTGAGGTAAAGTGGTTTGACGTCCCACAATGGTATGAGAGATGCTATAAAAAATGAAATACACGTGACAAAGGGGCTATGGAGAGATGAGCAGCACTGTTGAAGGTCATTAACATGAAATGTCATTTTGTCACTTCTATGTGTGCTGCTTAATGCAGCACTCATGGAAGTTACAAAATGTCATTTTAAAAAAAAGATTGTTGATGTGTATTTATGTTTCTTAACATAAACAATCCAAGGCGTTTTGCAAAAACGAGGAGAAATAAAGCATTTCTCCTTGTTTCGCAAAGTTAAGAAGACCAGGTTTATACCTGGTCTTAATTTTGGTGCTGCCTCCCATTTAAGCTGCCCTTGTAAATGGGGGCAGCATCAAAGTCAATAGGTGTTGCATGGGAAACGCCCACCGCAACACCCACTGTCCACTCCTTTTACGCTAAGCATTGGGTGAAAGGGGGTCTTATTTACAAGGCAATATTAAGTCACGTTAAGTGGCTTAACGCGGTCTCGTAAATAGGGTGAAGCCCCTTTCACCACGGGAACGTTGCAAATAGTGTGGTTCCCATGGTGATAGGGGCTTGTAAATATGCCCCTAAAATCCTTAGTAGTTCGAGTATTTGTTTTGTGTGCACACATGTGTTAATTTATTTCGAATACTGTTTAAATGTTTGAAATTTAAATCCTACAAATTGCTTGGGGGTCCCCGGCTTCCAGTGGTGACTCAATGGGGGTCCTCAGGAGTCAAGAGTTTGGGAACCACTGGTTTAGAGTAATGATGGCGAAAACAGAGTACCATATTCTAGGCATCCGAAACCAGTACCATCTCAGTATGGTTAGGCTTATCATACTACAATAATATAAAACAAATAAAGGATTACAAAACAGCCAGGCTATAATCATTAACATTGTGCATCAACTCTGCCACTTTGCTTAGGATATTATTTGTGGGCCCAGAACCCCACAGGAATGCACAACACCTCGGGTTAATAAATAGAGTCACCATATCATCTTTGGGAAAACACGTAAATATATGCTGTTTAATATAGTAAGTATTATTGAAAGGTGAAAACGCTAACCGTCATAAAAGTTTCTATTTATGTCCGGTCCGAGCAGGCTACATTTTGTGATTTGGCTTTCTCTCCCGGAATCAAAATGTGCAAAGGACCTGTCCCACATAGATAAGTGCGAACAAATCCAAAGTTGTAAGTATCTAAGTAGTCCACAGTAAAATATTAATTGAATATCTTAGATCTTCATATGTCCTAGCACGTACACAGTGAGGAGCATAGTATGCAGCAGTCGGCACACACGACTACTTACGGTTAGCAGTTTCGCCTTTTCATAGTCTGTAAAATCCGAGTGACAACAGGTCAGTCTTTTCAAACTGCAATTTGGCCTACTGTGCCACCCTAGTGGATGCAAAAGAAGCCAAACATTAGCTTCGAAAAATTGGAAAATCTTCGCCCAATCTCCCTGTTACCCTACATGGCCAAAGTGGCAGAGAAGGCCGTGAATATGCAGCTAATGAAGTTTGTGGAGGAGGCAAGCCTCCTTCACGATACTCAGTTCGGATTCCGGACCCGGCACTCCACGGAGTCGGCCCTACTTAGGGCAGTTGAGACCATGAGGCAGGGGATGGATGAGGGCCAAACCATGGCCTTGATCCTGTTGGATCTCAGCGCAGCATTCGACACTGTAGCTCATGCCATCTTGCTGCAGTATCTGAACAAAGGTGGGATCTCTGGTGCTGCGCTGAAATAGATCCAGTCCTTCCTGACAGATAGAGGCTTTCAGGTCAGGCAGGGAGACTACTATTCGTGAGTGGTTAATTTGGGTCAGGGCGTGCCCCAAGGGTCGTCCCTGAGCCCAACTCTTTTTAACCTGTATGTCTCCCCAGTGGGTACCATAGTAGAGAGCCATGGGCTTCGCATAGTGTCGTATGCCAACGACACGCAGCTGGCCATCTCCCTATCGCACATGCCCAGTCTTGCTGCAGAGAAATTTTGAGTTTGCATGCAGGAGTTGGCAGCCTGGATGTCTGCCAACTGCCTAAAGTAAAATGGCAGCAAGACGGAGGTGCTCGTGGTGGGGGGAGGCCTGTCGGTGTGGTCGTCGGCATGGTGGCCATCCTGTCTGGGGATGACACCTACACCGTGTCAAGAAGCCACAAATCTTGGGGTATGGCTTGATGCTGACCTCACATTCGGACCTCAGATTAGCCGTGTGGTGGGGGTATGCTTTGGTGTCCTAAAAAGCCTGCGGAAGATCCTTGACTTGCTTCCGGTGGAGGCCCGTAGGACGCTGGTGCATGCCCTGGTAACGGCGCGACTGGAGTACGGCAATATGCTATATCTGGGGGCGACAGGAAAGAACATCAGTCGTCTCCAGGTATTGCAGAATGCAGCGGCCCGTTTGGTCTTGAGATTACCACGAAGGTCGGCCTCAGGGAGAGCGCTCCAGGCACTTCACTGGCTCCCAGTGAGAAGCAGGATTGAGTATAAGGCACTGTGTACATGCCACCGCATTTTGCACGGTAAGGCGCCAATACCGTTGCGGGACCTGATTTCTCGCTATGAGCCATCCCGTGCCCTGCGCTCCACCGGTGCGGAGCTATTGAAAGCCCCCAAAGTAAGAAAGGCTCGGATGGGGGGCAGATCCTTCCGGTATCTGGCAGCCAGAAGCTGCAATGGACTGCTGTCGGAGCTGCGCCAGGAGCCATCCGAATCCAGATTCAGGGGGAAACTTAAAACCTATCTCTTTATCCGCTAGACTTGCACTGCTTCTGGACGCCTGATTCTGTTGCTTCCACTTGTCACAGCGCGGGGACAAGCCGGTGCGCGTAACCAGGCGCTCTACAAATCTCCCTATTATTATTATCAGTCCTAACTCTACTCCTCATGGAAACAGTCCAGCCCAAAGTGCCTGGCCAGGTCCTCCCTGGACTAGAAACAAGCATCCTGGGACTGGTTTCAGGGTATCACCCTTTCATCAGCTAGGCTAGAATGAATTAAGTAGCACAGCGAGCAAAAGACCGACGCCGGGGCAAACCATGGGCCATTTAGGGCGAACATTGCAAACACAACAAGATTATGGACGGAATGCTGAAACTTTTCAACCACTTGCCCCAGTCAAGAGATATTGGTTTAAACTATCGTTCTTTTGCTCACTATGCCAGAACCTCCTGTGATCGGTACCGGGAGGCTTGTTTCCGATCCATGGAGGACCTAGCGTGGAAGTTCAGGCTGGACAGTTCCCATGAGGAGTAGGGTCAAGACTGATTTGCATATGGCTGTGTCCAAACTTGGGTGGCCTAGTGACGAAAAGAATGACTAGTTTAACACAGATCTCTTGACTGGGGCTGAATGTTTGATTTATCCATCATTTGTTGGTGCAGAATTTTTTGTCCTAAGTGGTATGAGTATCCCCAGACGCGAGTCCCTTGCTCGCTGTGCCACTAGATTCGAACTAGCGTGTCTGCTTAGAGGTGATGCCCCGAAACCGGTTCCAGGATACTTGTTTCTGATCCAGGGAGGACCTGGCTTGGCAGTTCAGGCTGGACTGTTCTCATGAGGAGCAGGGTCAAGATAGATTTGCATATGGCTGGGTCCAAACTGAAGTGGCGTAGTGAGTAAAAGACACAGATTTAACCCAGCTCTCTCGACTGGAGATGAGTATTTGATTTATTCAGCATTTGTTGCCGCAGCATTTCTCTTGTGTATGAGCAGTATATATCATTCTCATTGGTTACATTTTTCTGGTGCGGATGTGCATAAGGTAACAAAGAGAAGCTAAATCAAATCTAGTGATTCCTATAACTCTATCCCCTGTTTCTGTTTGAGGAGGAATTAAAGTGTAAACCATGTTGACTGGAGTGAAAGGCTTGCAAAAAACAGCATATTATTGTCTGTGGAAAGTTTATTATTTCCTTTGTTAGAGGTAAGTGCAAAAATATAAGGTGAGTCCTACACTCAATGAATAGATGGAAGTACCAAAAAAGAAGTAACTTTACAGATAAAAACTCATTTGAACTTCTAAAATCGATATCAAACAGTGGGCATGTGATTAACATGTGGGTCTGTGTTGGTGAATGCTTTGTTATACAAGATATCCAGATATTAAAACCCTTTTCTTTCTGATATTTTTTGTTAGCTTTCTGGAAGTGAACATGGCATTGAAAGCGAGAGCTCTTTACAGCTTCCAGAGTGAGAACAAGGAAGAGATCAACATCCAGGAGAATGAAGAGCTCCTCATTTTCAGCGAGAATTCACTGGATGGATGGCTTCAGGGCCAGAATAGCCGCGGTGAGACTGGTCTCTTCCCTGCCACCTATGTGGAAATTCAACGTTCAAGGGCCAGCTCTGGTCACCAAGACTATTCAGGTTCTAATTCCAGTCACCCAAACTATTCCAGGTCTAATTCTGGTCATGCTGAAAATTCCAGGGCTAGCACCAGCCGCACAGATTATTCTAGAGCCAGTTCCAGTCATACAGACTATTCCAATAGCCCATCCAGCTCGCCAGCGACCGAAACCTCTTTTTACCAACAATCCTCCAATACCAGCTTTTCCAACCAGGGCAGCTTTGAAGACGATGATGATGATGACTGGGATGATTGGGATGATGCCACAGTGGTGGATGAACCCAGGGGCACACCAGGCACCAACGGGCACCCCGCTCATCACCAGCCATACCTGCATCCCAATGTGAATTACCGAACCAAGCCACATCTGGAGCGGCAAGACAGCATTTCCAGCTCTAAGAGAGGCAGTGTGGTTGGGCGCAACCTTAACCGCTTCTCCAGCTTTGTGCGCTCAGGAGTGGAGGCTTTTATCCTAGGGGATGTGCCTTTGATGTCTAAGAACACTGAAACCTACTGCATAGAGATGGGCTCTAAGGGCCCGCAGTGGAAACCCAGCCCTCAACCTTTTGTCTGCTCAGTCCAAGAACCAACCAAACAGACCAAGTTTAAAGGAATAAAGAGCTACATTTCATACAGACTGATCCCAGGCCACACCAACACGCCTGTGTATCGCAGGTACAAACATTTTGACTGGCTCTATAACCGCCTGCTGCACAAGTTCACAGTAATCTCCATACCCCATCTGCCAGAAAAACAAGCCACAGGCCGCTTTGAAGATGACTTTATTGAAAAGCGGAAACGAAGATTAGTACTCTGGATGGACCACATGACCAGCCACCCAGTGCTGTCCCAGTATGATGGTTTTCAGCACTTCTTGACCTGTTCCGACGACAAGCAGTGGAAGATGGGCAAGCGTCGCGCTGAGAAGGATGAGATGGTGGGGGCTAGCTTCCTTCTGACTTTTCAGATCCCCACTGAGCACCAGGATTTGCAAGACGTGGAGGACCGGGTAGATACTTTCAAAGCTTTTAGCAAGAAAATGGATGACAGTGTCCTGCAGCTCACTAATGTAGCTTCTGAACTGGTTCGCAAGCATGTTGGTGGTTTCCGCAAGGAATTCCAGAAACTGGGCAATGCCTTCCAGGCCGTTAGTAACTCTTTTCAGATGGATCCACCCTACAGCTCAGACACGCTCATTGGTGCCATCTCTCACACAGGCAAGACGTACGAAGTTGTCGGGGAGATGTTTGCAGAGCAGCCGAAAAATGACTTGTTCCACATGCTTGACACCCTCTCTCTGTACCAAGGTCTCCTCTCCAACTTCCCAGATATCATTCACCTCCAAAAAGGTAAGCCTGATCCGTCTCTATCTCATTCATGCCGACGGGGATCTGTCAAAATGTATATGTAGTCCCGCAGGACATAATTTGTATAGCTTGAGCTATATTTATTTCTGTATTAATTGTAGGTGGCCTGAGACTCCTAGTATGTGTCTTTTCCGGTCAGAATTGTGACATTTTAAAGTGCCTGGAAGGACTTCTCAGCTGGAAATCATGAAACTGTAATACAATTTTTCTCAGTTTAGATGAATCCTCCACCACCCTTTCTCCCCTGAACCTTTCTTTGTGATGCATTTGTCAGTATAATACCTGGTTAGATGATGCCACACATAAACACACCTGATATACGGGCTTGATTTCCTCTCTGGTTGTATTCATTTGAGGTGCATTGCTGGCAGACAGGGTTCCACCTGCGCTTTCTGAGTCGTGTACATAATGTCCACCGCTGGATTTGTTGACTTCCACTGGCTTACGTGCCATTGGAGCTGGGGAAGGCGGACCACTACTTGTGTCTGCCTACAAAAACAGACAATGTACTACATCCCCATTTGTGACCTGAGATCAAGCAAAGCAAATCTGATCATAAAAGTAAGACTTAACCGTAAAACCAACATAGGCAAATCTATTCAGGTCATAGGGGCCAATCTCTGGAGCTCCTTATGCCCAGATCTGGTTAACCAGACAAACCTGACAGCTTTCAAAAGGAGTTTGAGGCAGTGCCTCCCAATCGAGGCTTCTCCTCCCCACAGACACTACTGGGATTAGTCCCGCCTACGAAGGACACCGCCTCTCAAAATGTAGCTTGACGTCCTTTGAAGTTTGGCTCCAAGTACACACAGACGCACTCATCCCAGTCCTTTTACATTCTTCAACTCATCAGGAAGGGACCATCAAGATGGACTGAGTTTCGGTGGACTGGCCAGTGCATTGAAAAGGCCTTGCTCATAGGTCAGTACTATATAAATTAACCGAATGAAAACGCAGCTCAATAAATAACGTGTTTTCCTTAGTATGGTTGCAGGCGTCCCACTGTTTATGTGCATAGGCACCCCCCAAATTGACTTCACCATCTTTCATTCCCAGTATAGTCCGCAGACTAGGGCTCCTGTGGGTTGACGATGAGAGACCAATATTGAGCTGTTTTGGTAGTAACTAGCCAGTGAACCGCTTGAGTCATAAAATCTCATTAGGCATCCACAAACTTTTATGATGAAAAGGGTATGCAGCTTTTTTGGAATAGATTTTCAAATGTTGCTAAGCAGTTCTGGAAAGCCAAAGCTATACTTCTGATATTTCGATATGAGGGAAAAGATGAAAGTGAAGAGTGTAGATGGTTGAATTAATCTTCACTGCCAGATGGCTGCTCTCTGTGTTGGTTTCAGTCCTTTCTCTATCCTCGTATGGTTTCCGGGCTGTTTTCAGTCCCCTCCACACCTTGCTCTGACTAGTTTCTATTTTAAGATCCCCCTTTTTCGTGCTGTGTTTAGACCCTTCTCAAGCTCCCTTGGCTGCCCCAATCCACTGTTTAAGACCCTCTAGCTGTCGCCTGTTCTCTTGCTGCTGTATGGTCACTTTCAAGCCTTCTCCGTCACTCTCCTGTGTTCTTGCAGATTTCTTTACATGCCGTCTTATCTGTTCACTGTGTGATTGTGCCACCCTGTGTATACCTCTGTTCTACCTGGGATTGCACAATATTGCAGGCTCCAGTTCCCATGGGTCGGGTGTCTATTTAACATTTTAATACCAAGCTATCTGCTTTCTCAAAAGAATAGCTGATCACCTGATTCGCGAGTATAAAATATCTGCACGCGCACCTCAATTGATTTGTCTTTGAGTAAGAGCAGAATAGGTAAAATAATATGTCACTCTATCTGGCTACCATGTACCAGAGAAATCTGCAGCTGTTACCAGGATATTCCCTGGCATTTGGAATTGCTCATGCCTCTGAAGGACTCGGTTCTTTTGGACCCAGCGGTGCCAGGGCACAACACCTAAAACCTTCGTGGGTAACCTGCTCCGGCGTACAAGTCACAGAGACACGGGACACTTCCTCTGACGTCAAAGATTCAAGGTTTATTTGCTGCAGGGAACACAGAGATCACGACAAGTACACAGCGTGCAACTTGGGGAGACTGCTTCAAATTGGTTCTGTGGATCGCTCCTTTTATACAGTTTTTACCCATAGGGTAACATTGAACACAAAAGTTTATAACCCAGTTCCCACAATTAACCCCCAGAGGGGTCGCTTTGGTCACTTTGAAACACATGAGGTCCGGAACATGAGTGCGGAAACATTTGGCGGTTCCCAACTGTAAAAACCATCTTCCCACCATTAGCAAATTCCAATCGGCAGTAAAGTAGATCGAAATAGGAATG
This sequence comes from Lissotriton vulgaris, assembly GCF_964263255.1. Lineage (NCBI taxonomy): Eukaryota > Metazoa > Chordata > Amphibia > Caudata > Salamandridae > Lissotriton > Lissotriton vulgaris. The sequence continues at coordinate 73,042,681 of NC_141688.1, read as the reverse complement.
AAGACAGGTGCAGAGGAAGACGGAGACAGTGGGGAGATCGGAAAGGGTGTAAAAGGGGAGGTATCGGGAAACACGAGATACAGACATCAAAGAGACGTGCCTAATGAGATGCACGGCTGAGACAATAAGTCCGTGCGGCAAGATGAGCCTCGAGCGGCGCCATCTGCCTTACAGTAGCATCCCCCTCGTCATAAAGACACTTACAAAGAACATGTGTCTTCCGCAAATATCTTGGGAGTCCCGGGGTCGCGAAGCGGACAGCGTCCGTTCGCTGGCTACTTGAGGGCAAGAGACAAAATGGATGCCGTATCTAAGATGGAACCCGTGGGTACAGATGAAAAACCCACGTAACAAACGAACAGAGTTAGTTAGCACAGCGAAACTGCGCACACTTACTAAACTCGTCATTTGCGGTTCATAGATACCAGACTCGACCATATTCGTGCGAGTCGAAAGCACCACTTACAATTGTCACGGAACCTCAGACGCTCCTTTTGCCCTCATGTAGGCAAGCACTAGTCGGAATCATATTCGATATTCATCAGACTCTCGAGATGTCGTTGTAGCATAGCTCTGTCCAATCGAGTCCCCTTGGTAACAGATGGTTGTCTCATACACGTTGTAGCACAGAGGCCACATAAGGCAGGACCACACTGCACACAAAGGCAACACGTGAACAGGAACACTACCACAACTCCAATGATCGTCAGAATTTTCCAACCCCAAGTCGACATCAGGCCCCAAAACCATCCAAGTAGCGTCCAATCCCCTACATCCACGTGTATGGATTCGGAGATCTTATGCAACCTCAAGATGGCTTGGTAGACAGTAGGAGCATTATCTGGGATGAAAATGCAGCAGCTCGAATGGATCACCTTACATACCCTACCGCGATCTGCTAGGATGACATCTAAAACCATTCGGTTTTGTAACGTCATAAGCCTCTCCGCCTGAAGTTCTGTGGTGATATTACCAAGGGCACTGGCAGTAATATTAGCTGTCGATTCTACCACTCGAGTCAACTGTCTCAGGTTCCTACTATTAACCATAGGTCCCCAAAACGGGAGGAAACCCTTGAAAAAGTCTCCTGCCTCTTGACCGGCAGTGTCCTCTTCGCTAATTACGCCTCGCACAACTCTAGTCTTATGATAATCGGCATCTACAGTGAACGTCGGAGGCAACAGATTTGCAATAAAACATGTGCCCATGAAGTCTGCGGGCAACCATGTGTATGCACGATCATAACAGATAAAGTAGGTACCCTTGGCAGCCAGAAACACAGGGGATGAGAACATCGGCAAAATGTAATTTTCGATGCAACCACTTGCTCCAAGTCGGGCTTGCGATCTTCGGCCACGACCCATGATACAAAGATTACCAGTGTGGGGTACGACCCATATTGGAGGCGAGCTTTTAAGCTGCTGTTCACTAGTGAACACACTATATTCACCTCTACTTAGGACCTTATAGGCTTGTACCTCTTCCTCAGGGATAAGCGAATAATCATGGATCTCACTCTCCATATCCTCTATTGCTATCGATAAAGGCTTCTGATACGAGGTAGGGCCAGAGTAGGGGAAATGTGGTTCTCGAATGGGGTGGAAACCCAGTGCGCTTCGAAACATTGTTTGGAATGCTCGAGCTGACCCTTGGGAACTATACGGTAACACCAGATATGGAATTCCCTTATCTGTAGTATGTGGCATCAACCCACACACCCAACAATTAGTAGTGTTAACCACTAACTGATGCTGATGAAGGAGCTGAATAAAGGAATTATTGCGGAATTCTACACGTCTAGCCTGCTCGTGTTCCGGTAACATATGAAAAGAATGGGGAGAAGCAGTAGTGGTAAGATTAGGGTAAGGAATAGGAGTAGGTGTAGCTGGTAAGAAGTAGGACATAGTGTAATACACCCCACCCGCCAATAATGCAGAAGCAGTCAAAAACAACATAAACAATCGAAATATGAAGCATTTAGTACGACTGAGTTGCTGCAGCTTGAGTCTGTAGTCTTGAGCTCCTTCCAAATCATTCAGCTTCGAGAATGCCATTCCCTACGACCGTCCGCAACGTTTCTTGACGCACTCCGTTCTGTGCAGCAATAGTCAATCCCTAGGGGTTCCTAGGAACCGACGGCCTTTAACCTAGCGTCAAGACCTGCTGTCCAGAAGGAAGTACGCGCGCGGCCCTACGGCCTTCAATACACAATACGCATATTCAAGCACAAAGTCTCTCTGCTGTAAAATGAAAAAGGTACAAGGAGGAAGCTCAATATATGTACAAAAATTACAGTGATACGAATGTTCAAAACTGATCACGGGAAACGGGGATAATGCAGTTTTCGATTTCAGCAAAGTAAGAAAATTTTATTTGTCCTTAGTGTGAGATCGCAAAGAATATCGATGTTTCCCGGGACGTGTCTGCTCGTCGAACAAAGGATCCGTTGAAGAGACAGCGTCCTGCTGATCAGTTGATTGATCTGGTCTCGAGTCTTTTGCTGACAAATGTTCAACAGTGGCTGTCTGCTGCGCTGAGGATTCTCCAACAAGCTGTGCGTCGCTGAAAGGCACAAACACCGGCAATGTTTCTGTCTCTGATGATGCAATGCCTTTCCTTACCCACGGGTCTGCCGGCAAAGGAATAGGGACTCGCTTACAATGGGTAGCATGTACCCAATTTTTCCGCCCCTCAAGACGAACGGCAGTCCTCGTGGCCAGGAGCACCTGGTAAGGTCCGGTAAACCGGGGGTCCAGATTGTTCTTTCGTGAAAAGTTGCGTGTAACCACCCAGTCTCCGGGCTGGAGCTGGTGGCCTGGACCCTCCGTCTGCGTCGGCAATGCGTCGTAAACCTGTTGGTGAATTAACCTCAGTTTAGCAGTCAAGTCATGTAAATAGTCAATCAGCATTGGATACTCAAGATCAGAAAATATCCCTGGCCTAGGAACCCCCCACACATTCGCAGGACGGCCGAACACTATTTCATAGGGACTAAGCCCTATTCGGGAGTGTACAGTCGCCCTAGTTGACAGTAATGCTAGAGGCAAAGCGTCAGGCCACGAAAGACCAGTCGTAGCCTGAATCTTCGCTAGCTTCAGTTTAAGGGTGCCGTTGTACCCTTCTACCAATCCAGCTGACTGGGGATGATTGGCGCTGTGGAATTTTTGATTAATTCCAAGGCCCTTACACACACTCTTCATCACACTTCCGACAAACTCACTTCCATTATCTGACCACACAACTCTAGGCATTCCATACCGAGGAAAGTATTCCTTCAGTAGTATTTTCGCAGTAGACAAAGCAGTATTGTCTCTGAGAGGATAGGCCTCGATCCATCGGGAGAATGCGCAAACCACAACTAAAACGTATTTCAGGTTATTGCATCGCTCCATATGGATGAAGTCCAATTGAATCACCTCAAAGGGATACGAAGGAGGAGCAAAACTGCCAGGAGGAGTTGGGGTTCCTTTGCCAGGATTGTACATTATACACACCATACAATTCTTCACCAACCGTTCAGCACATTTCGTAATTCCATCATTCTTCCACACAGGCGACAACAACTTACAAATACCTTTCGCGCTAATATGTGCCAACCCATGTGCCATTGTCACAACGGCCAGTACATACGCGTCAGGCAACATCCATCTTTTCTGATCCGACAAATCAATCCAGCAACCACTCACATCTAACTTTCCCGTACTCTCTTTCCACTTCATCTTTTCAGTGTCGGTGGCCTCATTCTGAATTGCTTTCACGCTCTCAACGGTATCCTCACACATACTTGATTCTGTAGGCCACCTGACCGAACTCGTCACATACATTCGAGTGCCAAGGTTCCGGGCAGTCTCCTTAGCAATCTCATCTGCAAACGCGTTACCACGACCAACATCATCCGTCACTTTACGATGTGCACTACATTTAACAATCGCAACTTGCGTAGGCAAAGTCAATGCATCCAAGAGATCGTTCACAAGCTGGCCATGCTGTATCTTCGTACCGTGCGACGTCAAGAAACCACGCTCTCGCCACAATCGTCCAAAGCTATGCGCTACACCGAACGCATATTGACTATCAGTGTACACATTCACACGTTTCCCTTTCGCTAACACGCATGCTCTAGTAAGAGCAATCAGCTCCGCAGCTTGGGCAGAATTCTGATTCAATCTTGCAGTTTCAACAACAGTGTTCAGTGTTACAACAGCATAAGCGGTAGTCACATCGCCATTCGGCAACTTAAAACATGACCCATCCACATACAAAGTGCCATCCGGATCGTCCAATGGGGTGTTTTTAAGGTCCACTCGACCTTTCGTTTCCTCTTCTGTCCGCAAGTAACAGTCATGTTCTGCTACTTCATCTGACTCTGTGCTAATTGGTAACAAAGTTGCCGGATTTAGGACATTACAACGTTTTATCTGAATATGGCTTGCCAAGAGCGTCAATTCGTACCCAGACAACCTCGCACTCGTCAAGTGCTGAGTTTTCGTACGATTCAACAAAGTATCGACTGCATGCGGAACCATCACCGTAAGCATATTATCCATGACCAATCCTGCTGATTGTCGGATGGAGACCGCAGCTGCCGCAGTTGCTCTCAAACAACTCGGCAATGCTCTAGCTACTGGGTCCAAGGTCGAGGAAAAATATGCACATGGACGTTGCTTACCACCGAAAGGTTGCGTTAAGACACTCAAAGCACAACCTTCCCTCTCGTGAACATATAGTGTAAACGGCTTACTGTAGTCAGGGGTACCTAACACAGGAGCCGAACACAATGAATCACGTAATTCTGAAAAACTTTTCTGACATTCTTCCGTCCATGGTAAAGGAGTTGGAACATCCTTGCACGTAAGAGCCACCAATGGTTTCGCTAGCAATGAGAAATTAGGAATCCATTGCCTGCAGTACGACGTGATACCTAGAAAGGCACGCACATCTCTTTGGGTTTGTGGCACAGCCATTCGCGCAATCGCTGCAATTCTCTCTGGGGTCAATCTCCTTCCCTCCTTTGACAATAAGTGACCTAGATAGGTTACTTCTTGACAACAATATTGGAGTTTAGAAGGTGACACCTTGTGATTTAACTCACAGAGATGTTGCAGCAACGACACCGTAGCAAGCTTGCAAATGTCCTTAGTATCAGCAGCCACCAATAAGTCATCGACGTATTGGATTAAGGCCGCACCAACCGGCAACCGAAACGCATCCAGTTGACCCTTCAAGGCTTGACTGTAAATCGATGGACTTTCACAGTAGCCCTGAGGAGCGCGTTTGAACCGGAAGCTACGCCCACCGAGAGAGAAACCGAAAAGGTCCCTGCTCTCTTCGGCAATCGGGATGCTAAAAAACGCATTTTTCAAATCAATCACCGAAAACCATGATGCAGTAGCTGGAATCAGAGTCAGTAGCGCCGTGATGTCGGGCACAACAGGAAATTGAGGAACCACAATTTTATTTACCTCCCGTAAATCGATAACAAAACGATAAACAGGCTGTTTGGTAGGATCTGTACGTTTAAGAATGGGCAGTACAGGGCTATTGCACACGTTTCCCCGCGTCTCTTCAATAACATCTTTCTCGATCAAGTCATAAATGATCGCTAACAGTGCTCGTTCACCATCAAGGGAGATACGATATTGGGGAATACGTGGCAATCGCACATTCGATTTCAACTGAACAACATAGGGAGAGATATCAAGTAGGCCCACATCATTTGGACCCGTCGCCCACAAAGACGCAGGAAGAGAACTCAATTCCGGTGGAAGCCTATCGAGAGACAAATACATAGGAGAGACAACCCTCTCTCCTAACGTAAGCTTCACACCCGCAGGAGAACAGTACAAAGTTGCATACAGACGTTTAAGCAAATCCAGGCCCAATAGATTTTCACCACAACCCGTGGTTAAAATCAACGGAGCTTGGAGCTCACGTGGCCCAATTTGAAGGGGCAAAGGGCGAGAAACTGGATTGCTAACGGGGGCGCCAGAGAATCCAACGGAAACATTTGTTAAGCCAGACAAAGGTGCGCCAGGGAGTTTCGAATGCATGATAGAACTTTTCGCTGCACCAGTGTCCAACAGAAAAGGCTCAACGACGCCCGATGTAGCAACTGCGACGTAAGGCCCTCTCTGATCAACCAGAACTGATACCACTCCCTCTCCTTGTCTATGGCTGTCCTAGTAATTACTGTCGTCAGTTCCCTGATCGACGTAATAATCGTCTACATTGTACTGCGCAGATCGTCCTTGCGACGATCCACGTTGATCGAAACAATTATTAGAATTAGATGAATTGTCTGAGCGATCATTTTGAGCACCACGACCTCTACCACGTGATGCCTGTTGTGAACCACCACGGCCTCCTTTAGACGAATTACCACTATTACGTTCATTTAGAGCAGGACAATTGAACTTGATGTGTCCCTCTTGTCTACAATAAGCACATTGATTATACCCTAACGAGGATCTTTGGAAGGAGGAATCGTTACGCGACTGTGATCTATTCGATTGCGACTGCGACCTATTCTGTTGAGGCGCATTCTGATTGGAACGCGGCGGATACGCTTGTTGCAGCAACACTTTAGTTTTCAGCTCTTTTGTCTTTTTGTCAGCACGGTCATTCTCTTCTTTCTCCCTATTTTCGTAATATTGTGCCGTAGCCAATATCTGAGCCGAGGTAGAAACGGCCCATGCACTCTCTGAATTCTTCAATTTATTGCTCAAATCGGGCAACAAATTCGACACAAATTTATCCACAAACAACCTCTGTCCACCCTCGGTACCCATATCCTGTCCACTATGGTCAATGAATGCTTCCTCAAACCTCGTAAAGAAGTCGGAAACACTCTCATCTTTCTTTTGTTTGCAAGCGGACAGTTTGTCCCAATTTACTCTCATAGCTGGCATAAGCGTTTTCATAAGCGTTATTATTCTTTGAGGGAGAGCAGTAATCAATTGATCGGGTTTAGTAGCAGCCACTTGTCCAGCATCTGCCGCTGTAATGGCAGCCCAATCACCACCTAATTCGTTTGCGTGATCTTGGTGACGAATCTTAGCCCATACCGGCTGCGGTACGACGTTGCCAAACAACATGTCGATATCGGCAAGATTCATCACCGTAGCATCTACGAGCTGCGATAATTCTTTATAATACCCTGTAGGATTTTTACGAGGATCGGGCAAAGATTGTTTCACCTGAAGCACTTCCGATCGTTTCCATGGGAGGTGTATCCACACTCGCTCAAAGTGCGCCAATACCGGAGGATTAGCATTAGCATCAGCTGGTATCCAAACCGGCGGGACTTCACGCATAGGATATTGGCCAGACTCGTCTTGTTTTTCAATATCCTCAACAAACAGTGCATGAGGAATAGGAGCGGGACGAAGAGATAGCAACCGCTCAATAGCACGTCGGACATTAGTATCCACTATCAGCCCAGTTGCGAACTGAAGCCGAAGGTCAGACAGGGCGGTCAGCACCTCGTCAGGCGCATCGGCCGCTATCTGATCATGTAGGAACTTGCACATCTCATCAAACACATACCTTTGGGTCGGTATGTTGAATTGATTAAACGTTTCGAGAACAACACGGGGTGGATTTCTAAGGGGGTTTACCATCCAACCCATCGCCATATTATATAGTGCAACACGTTCTCTGTTTCCAGGAAGCTGGCTACGTCTCTGAGGACCATCAGAGCTAGCAGACCCATGAACAGGTCCGAGCGACTGAAAGAAACTAGCTGCAATAGGAGAATTACGACTACGAGTAGAGGGAGAAAGATAAGACACAGGACTAACAAGAGAAGGAGTAGAAACAGTAGCAGCAACAGGGGTTAACAAAACAGGAGCAGTAGCGGGAGCAGGAGTATGTGGAAGCGGAGGAGCAGTAGGAATAGAAACAGACAAAGGAGCAGGAACAGTCGGAAGAACGGGTGCAGGTTGAGGAACAGGCGGAGGAACAATAGGTGGAAGAACAGGTACGGCAGGGACCACAGGAGCTGCGGTACCCTGAACGTACGGAGGTGGCGACTTCATTAGATAGGACATTAAGGGATCCTCAACTGCCTCTTCCTTCTTATCCGACTCCGTAGGTAAAACAGGATAACATTTATCTATGGTCATACGCTGTAGTCTCTCAAACACTTCCTTATCCTTATCCTCCTTATCACGCTGGAACTGCTCTGCTTTCTTCACTATGGTAGCAACATTATCTCGCTGACTACGTTTAGTCTGTCTGATTTCTTTCTGTCGGGCTTCTTTGCGCCACAACCGAAAGGCATCAAACATGGCCGGCCTTGATTTTCGTTCGAACAACTTCATTTCTAGATTATCTAAGATTGACGCCTCGAAGCTACCGTGAGGTGGCCAACGAAGGTCGCCGTCTTTCTTTGTATATTTAACCCAATAATCATTAAAGGTAATCGGGCCTAGCCCATGTTTGCTATATAGATCATAAGTAGGAGTTCCAACCGGAGGTATCGGACACGAGTCCTCCAGCAGGGAATCCGCACCACAAGGTCTGAAACAACTAAACAAAGTACTACGACCAGGCATCTTGCACACTAGCCGAGTTTCACAAACTTCAAGGGTTACGGGATTTGCCAGGTCCCAGCAAAGAACAAAACCCTCGGTTTTTGGCGGCTGCAGTCGTCAAATAATACAACAACAAAGTACGCTAGCAAAGTGTCACCGACCAAAACACTCACACAGCGTTAACAACAAAAACACTCGCTAGAGTGTCAACAACCAAGAACCATGGGAGCGACCCACAAATACTTAACTCAAAGATCAATGGCGTCACCAGGAAGGCCCGTCTATCGTCTCGCTCTACCAAGGTCTACGCCAGGCGCCAAAACAGGTCTACAGTCAGGGCAGCAGTCCGTCGCAGCCGTCCGGAGGCGGGAATCTTCGCGGGAAAAGTCTTCGGGCCACTTATTTCGACAACAGGATCGATGAAACGGGGTGCACCTTCCCTCGGAGATTTCACACGAAGTTCCTCACGATCGTCGGGCTTGGACCGGTACCACTGATGCAGCCCCACGTTGGGCGCCAACTGAAGGACTGGGTTCTTTTGGACCCAGCGGTGCCAGGGCACAACACCTAAAACCTTCGTGGGTAACCTGCTCCGGCGTACAAGTCACAGAGACACGGGACACTTCCTCTGACGTCAAAGATTCAAGGTTTATTTGCTGCAGGGAACACAGAGATCACGACAAGTACACAGCGTGCAACTTGGGGAGACTGCTTCAAATTGGTTCTGTGGATCGCTCCTTTTATACAGTTTTTACCCATAGGGTAACATTGAACACAAAAGTTTATAACCCAGTTCCCACAATTAACCCCCAGAGGGGTCGCTTTGGTCACTTTGAAACACATGAGGTCCGGAACATGAGTGCGGAAACATTTGGTGGTTCCCAACTGTAAAAACCATCTTCCCACCATTAGCAAATTCCAATCGGCAGTAAAGTAGATCGAAATAGGAATGAAGACAGGTGCAGAGGAAGACGGAGACAGTGGGGAGATCGGAAAGGGTGTAAAAGGGGAGGTATCGGGAAACACGAGATACAGACATCAAAGAGACGTGCCTAATGAGATGCACGGCTGAGACAATAAGTCCGTGCGGCAAGATGAGCCTCGAGCGGCGCCATCTGCCTTACAGTAGCATCCCCCTCGTCATAAAGACACTTACAAAGAACATGTGTCTTCCGCAAATATCTTGGGAGTCCCGGGGTCGCGAAGCGGACAGCGTCCGTTCGCTGGCTACTTGAGGGCAAGAGACAAAATGGATGCCGTATCTAAGATGGAACCCGTGGGTACAGATGAAAAACCCACGTAACAAACGAACAGAGTTAGTTAGCACAGCGAAACTGCGCACACTTACTAAACTCGTCATTTGCGGTTCATAGATACCAGACTCGACCATATTCGTGCGAGTCGAAAGCACCACTTACAATTGTCACGGAACCTCACCTCGCTGGGTTTAAATGGGCAGTTAACAAATATTGACAAAGTCAACAGTACAATAAGGTGTGTCCTCACATTTGTTTATGATTGTGACTTTATCATTTGTCTAGTGCAGCCTGACACACAGTTAACATCATGTGCTTAGCCTAAGCAAACATGCACACATAGAGGACTGATCTCTGTATCTCAGGACTACCCGTCAAGTGAATTGTTTCCTCGAATTTGTGTCATGCGATAAAAGGTCCCTACTGAGAGTACTGCTGCTACACAATCATGTCCATGAATCTCCAATGTTGGTGCCAAGCCATATTCTCAGTATATTACAGAAATGAACACAATGAATCTAAATATAAATAATTAATTTGGCCAGTTCTAGTGAAAATCTGGCGTGCATTTGATCATTTTGGACCAAAATCTTGCTGTGCGTCCAGTATTTGTATTCCCTTTAGTTGATGTCCTTGTGCCAGTTTCAACACCCGCACACCTCTGTGTCTTCTCTTTTGAATTCAATGTCTGTCTCCCTCTGCACTTATTTTGAGTTGAGATGAGGCATATAGAGCCCACCGCTCGACGTTAGACGACAAATGAAGATGTGATTGACATAGGTAAAAAAAAAAAAGCCAGCTTAAAAGCAGCGTGCTCAACAATCTTTAAAAATATATATATATATATATATATATTTTAATTTGCATCAATTGCAAACATTGACATAACTGCAACAACAACATTACACTTAGACCACAATCTGCCATCTTGTGATATCCTCTTCCGGTGAGCGTCGATGGGACACAAAATAAGGTAGAAACAAAATTACATGCAAGACCTTGGTGCACATCACGACATGGCCGCCTTCCACAACTCACCCTCTCTCCCCCCTCCCGGGTCCGGCAAGGTACTACTGGGTCGATAACCCAGTTGTGTGTTCAACAATCTTGAAGAGCAAACAAAATTCACCTCCGCCACAGGTCTTTCAAAGTTGAAGGATTCGATGGAGATGGAGCTAAGCGGATTTGACATGTAACCCAGGACGATTTGGAAATCAACCTTTCGCTGTGCCTTCTCTTCCTATCTACACATTTCCCACGTTGTACTTCAGTGCATTAATGAACAAAAGTTTTAGGCACTGTTAATGGTAGCAAACAAAACGGTAGATTCGCTTTTTATTAAAGTTTTTAATTTCTAGTATGAGTACAAAAGCATCATAACACTTGATGCTCTACGCCCACGTATGTTTCGTGATCAATAATCACTTCCCCGGGGCATCATACAGTTCATACAATAAAGTATTGAAACACGAGCTAATCAATTCTTCTATTGATAGTTCACTGAAGGAAAATAGGTTCCTACTGATCTACGCACTGACAATGAGGGTTTTCTTGCACTTTTACAGTTTAGTGATAGTATGTCACTAATAGGAGGCCACATTTGGGAATACATTTATTGCAAGAAGCAAACAAAGAGGCGGTTATCAACAGCATTATGTCATGTTCCACTAGTTTGTTTCCTTTAAGAAGTGATTCTCAGTTCACCCCCACGTCGTTGTCATGTCTCACAGAGGCCCCCGCAGGAGATTTGTTGGAGCAGCAAGTTTAGGCATAAAGCCCCTACAGTACGTGATCTTGCTAGAAGCTACCTCATTTCAGAAACACTCGGAGTTGCATGCACTGTCTTTACATCACACATTTTCTTTTTACCTGCAGGAACACTGTTCGCCATGAATATATGATGTAAGCTAAATACTATTTTGTCTAGTGCTGGAATTACACCAGCAATCACTGCCGTGATGCAGTGAGAATTTATAAATTGCGGGACAGAGGATAATTTTATGAAATCTCAGTTTCAGCACTGGGCAATGAAAGCTTAGTAAGCGCTTTGTGCATTATTTATTGACTCAAAAGCTGTATTTGCTAGGGTTAAGACAAAGCTTCTTTGGACAAATCGTAATAAATAGGGCATCCCTGCAACCCTTCTCTGTGCAATTCAGGGTGTATACCTAGATATGTGGCTGTGGATAAACCTAGGGGAGAACACCAGGATGTCCCCAAAATCAATACAAATCACAGGATGTGTATTAGCATCACTGCTCTTCAATCTATATGTGGCCGATCTGGTTGATATGCAAATATGAGGGATCCCCCTCATCAGTATATTGTTATAGTTCTAAGTAGAACATTCTTGTTTTTTCTAATTGGACTCTCACCCACAATGTGGCATGTTTCATCAATAAGTCCACAGTCAGTGTAGTTGTATACCATCGGGTGAGCTCAACCCCACTTTTGGAGGGATAACTTGGATGTAACTGAGAGGTGAGAGGTAAGGACTGTGGACCGGGAACTGTTAAAATGTCCTAAGGAGTCTGTCAAAGGTGCTTTATTTCATGAATAGTTGGGCACCCTGGCAGATTAAAAACAACAATAGGGGACGTGTAGGGAGGGACAATGGCCCCCTCATCCTCTTGTCAATGTGTTTCAGCTGATAATATTGCCAAAAAGTTCAATCCGCTTTCATCAGGACTTACCTGATTGTTTTCTTTCCCTCAATACTTGGTGGAGCAACTAACTTTGTTGCCAAGTCCACATTTCCATACATTCATTCACACCACATCCTCTGTGTTTTACCTGATTCCGGTTGTTCTGTTTGTACTCTAACCAGGGACTTACCGGCATATTATTCAGGGTAGGGAATAATATTGTGCTAGGTAGGCAGCCCTCATGTCACGCCTTCATCAGAAGGCGTACTTGGTGGAGGGGCCTGTTCAGGTCCTGTAACTCCTGAATGATTCAGAAACAATTACAATCATTCATTACTCCACATTCATGCTGATGCAGATGTGAGACGAGGCATGCCTGCCCGTAGGAATGAATGTTTTGGCAATATTACTGGCTGAAACATGTTGACTAGAGGATGAGTGAGCCATTGTATGTGTTAACAAGGGAGAGAGTAAGGGATTTGATCACATTATGTGAAAGGATTATACTTCAAGTCCCCTGGGCTAGGTATCTATGTAACAAAAAGAGGAGTATCACCAAAGAGAATCGGAGATTCTGAATGGGATGTGTTTCTGAGAAAAGGAAAACTTTTACTTTTATAAAAACCCCTCACTCACCAGCCTAGTGGTGACATGCTTCATCATTGGGGTGCACCCTGATGACCGAATGCCATCAGGGTGTGCTGCAACACCTGAACTACAGTGGAGCTGGTTATTGTGAGTGATTAGTGCAAAGAAAATGTTAAAAATTGTCCTGGTATAACTTAGTGGAAAAACTTTATTCGTAAGCTACTGGATAATATTAAAAAATGGTGTTGAGATACTTGTAGCTGATTATGACCGTGAGTATCTATGTTAGTAGTCTACATGTTTCAACCTTTACGTGGCGAATCCCAGGTTTTCATCAGGACCAAGGGGCAGGAAAATGGACGGTCTACACACTCTAACGTGTACCCAATCCTAGATCCCTGGTACCATATTGCCAAAATATGCAATCGGCATGTACTCAAGCCTAACTAGGCGAGGAAAAAGAATAAAGACTCCTAATGTGTGTCTTTACGACATCGTGGAGGCAGAGGGAAGGCTTCTCACAATAACCAGCTCCACTGTAGTTCAGGTGTTGCAGCACACCCTGATGGCATTCGGTCATCAGGGTGGACCCCAATGATGAAGCATGTCACCACTAGGCTGGTGAGTGACGGGTTTTTATAAAAGGAAAATTTTTCCTTTTCTCAGAAACACATCCCATTTAGAATCTCTGATTCTCTTTGGTGATACTCCTCTTTTTGTTACATAGATGAGTGAGCCATTGACCATGGCTACACGTCCTCCAGTTGTTTTAAATCTTCCCAGGTGCCCAACTATTCCTGAAATAAAGCACCATTGACGGAGTCTTTAGGACATTTTAACAGTTCCTAGTCCCGAGCTCAGGCCTCTCAGTTATATTAAAGAGCTACCTCCAAAACCACACAGAAAGATGACTCAATGATGAAGCATGCCAAAAAGACATATGTGGGTGAGAGTCCTTTAAGTAAAACCAGTAATGTTCCCCTCAGAACTATAACAATAGGCTGGAGAGGGAGATCCCTCCCCATTGACATTTAATTATAGTATGTGGGGAATTGAAGAAATCTCCCCTGTATAATTTTCCTCTCTCCCTCTGATTTGATTGGTGATCTGAATAATATCCTTGGTCTAGTGGGTGTCTCCAACCAGTCGATCGTGAGCTACTAGTAGCTCGCAGAAACTTTCAGAGTACCGCCCAGCCTTGAGTTCATTTTTAACTAAGAACTGCAATTAATAAGTGTTGCATTTTCCTTTTAAAGTTAAGGAAAGGCTATGTTTAGTTTACATTATTACCCGGATGTAGATAGCAGAGTCTCATAGTGCGCAGTGCTCCACTCAGATCTTTGACCCATGTGGGCCACAGAGGTTTAGGACTGAAGTACTCATGTATTTAACTCTTAAATAAACAACTAAATATTGGATCATGAGAACAAAATTATATTTCTGAATGAAACAGCAGGCATCTTGCTCCCATTGGCTGGTAGACGTCTTGCTATATTTATATCTTTTCTTTAATGGGAGGAATTTAAAGTGCAGAAAAATGTTCCTTGGGATGAACATTTTTGCAGGATTTTTTTCTGCACTATAAATTTCTCCCTTTAAAAAATAATAATTGCTTTATGGTGTTGAACATGTAAAGGTGACACATATGGCAAAAGGTATGTTCTGTGACACAAGTACATACATACAGGCTCTGTCATCCGTACACTTATATCCCATTCATTTACAGACATGTTCATCAATCCCGATAGACTGTGCACTCACTGAGGCACATGGCAGCACTATCATAGCACCCCAGTATTTTGTTCAAACCATAGTATCGGGCTCCATAAACATCAGGCTTAAAATCAATTAAGCTGGTCGAGGAGGTGTTTGATAGCAATGCGCAAGCTACTTGGCCTTCAGTAGCTCACAATGATTTTCACTGATCAGAAGTAGCTCACATTACAGAAAAGGTTGGATACCCCTCGTCTAGTCCATCAAAACTTGGCAGGAGACAAATGAGCTATCTAAAGTTTGTAGAAAATAAAGTTCTGAGCAAATTAAAAAACTGGCTCGATCTAACCCAGTGCATATTTTTGGGGAAATATTCTCACTGACAAGAAATGCATCCCTGTCTCAAAAAAGAATAGAATTTAGCTACTTGTGACCGCATAGTGCAGTGGAAGCATCACTTCTAAAGCTATGGTGTACACTGGAAAAAGCAAACCCAGGAACACTGATGGCCCAAATTTGAAAAGGTGCTCTCCTTCACAGAGACCCAAAAGACAATCCCTGGTTGTCCCTTTCAAATGAATTTATTGACGCAATGATAGAAAAACATCAGTGGGATTCCTTCATATCTTACAGCAAATTTAAATAAAGGCTCAGTCATTCAAAAACGATAAACCTGGTCGCCACATATTAGATAGTTATCTCTCTAAGACTCCTCAGAGCAACTTCAGAGAGTCATTACCTGTTGTCTACAAAAGCAGGTGTATCCAATTAAAGTTTGGTCTCATTAACAACAAAGAGTTTGATCCTTCCAGGAAATTGTTAGGAATGTAGATTTCGTGGAACTGAATCAAAATTACTTTAGCACATATTGTGTATGTGCCCCACCCTGTTGGCCCAAAACAATGAATAACCATCTTGCAGGACTGATTCAGAATTACTCTGGCACATACTGCTCACGTGACCTGCATTGTTTAGCCCATCAAAGATGAGAACCACTATCCTCATTCGCACATAAGCTTTACCACACAGGCAAGGTAGTCTGACCAGGGATATATTTGTAACGCGCACTAGCATTCCTCCATCTCCCACTCTCTCCTCTCTCCCCTTCTTACCTTTCCTTTCAGCCTCCCAGGGAAGCATCCGCGTACTGCCTTTCCCCCCTGGGGGACCGTGACTCTATACCTGTATACTGTACCTTGTAAATACCTCAAAAAAAGTATTGAAATTAATAATAGAGGCTTGCATCTGTATGGAAGCAATTGGGCTTGTATTGACGGGTGGGAACGTGCAGCTTATACAGAGATCATCTAGATTTATTAAAATTGATGAAACGTTAATATTGAACATCAGTCCTAATGAACACTATCTGAACAGTCATCAATAGGCAGTGCTAGCTCTGTGGAACACTTAACCTGTGACTAATGATTTTATACCACCGATTTTCTAGCTTCTGTTGTCAGGCCCAGGTTCATGTGTTTCAGTGAGGTTGGGAACTCAGTTATCGCCCCACAGGGGTCTTGTTTTAAAATATATGATAGATTTTGAGTTTATGTCAATGCACTAACTCAGTCTATTATAAAGTATAATAAAAAACTACTTGGGAATGTAGAGGTGAATGAATGTTTACATATCGCCAATAATTCAGCTTTAATACTCAATGTTGGACCAATAGATGGTGAACAATATGATGAAAGTGCAAGTTATTGTGAGTGTATATCACCACTGACTCGTAGAATCTAAATCAGCTTTTATTTTTTAAGCAGTCAACAAGTAAATAAATCTAAATCCACACCTTCTTCCTCGTTATCTTCTTGGTTGTAACTATTCCCCGGTGACCTTTGTGCACCACCTCAGACTATTACTGCCTCCTCTCTATCGGTTACACAATATAGGTCCCACGTAGGATTATGCCATCGGTATTCAGAGATACTTTACGGTGTACCTGCCTGCAGTTCTGCTGATATTCTTGTCAGCAAACATGAATATTGTTGAGATGGCGCCATTATTGCTTCTCAATCACCTTCTGTACTTCGGCGAATGAAGCTACTGTATCCTACAGATTTGCGGTTTTTATATAGCCAACGCATTTAGATGAGACATCTTGTATTGACTTTGAAAGGGAGATGAGAGGAAAAGTACTGCTCACGAATGTTGTCTTTCTTAGGTTTGTAAATAATTTCAAAATGTATAGTCCTGAAGCTAGAAACCCTTTTACTTCTTTGGAGAAACTGTTTTGGCTTTCAGGTTGTCTTAGGTGGTCACAAGGGTTAGATGATGAAAGAGTTAAAATGTTAGAAAAGCCCTGAAAACAACCTGCAAGATCGCCTTCTCTACTTTGGAGTAAGCTCTTTCTTTGTCATCCAGAATATGTGGTGTGTAATTATTTTGGTGGGTGCATCTCGCCTCAGCTCTTATTGGACCTGCTGGGGCAACAGAGGAAGGAGAGTCCTTAGAATTCCTATGGAAGACTGATGGCAGGGGAAAGGACAGAGAGGCCATACAGCAAAGTGGTACTTCTATATGTTTCTCCTTCTGCAATGCTTTTGTTTAGACATATATGACGAGATGTGTGTCCAAGCAAGGAAGGGGCAGGTTTTTCACCTCTACTGGAGGGCTCTTAGAACTTGGCACTGCAAATACAACGAGACAACTCGAACTAGTTTTATAAGTTGATTTTTCCTTTTAATAAACTGTGATGTATACACTGGGCAGTCCCTATATTCTGCTGTAAATAATAATGTCTTGGAGCCCTTTCCTGTCCTTTCCTTCAATCAGCCAAGGGACACCATTAATAGTGACCCAACTACAGGGCTAGCTCACTGACCTGGAAATGTTATCCTATAAATGTTCATTGTTACATGGAAACACAATACCACATGGAAACACAATACCACATGAGATGTTGTTATTAATCTCAATCATGTGAAAAAAACTGAAAATCCTGTCTCTCAAGACCAAAACGCAAAGAGTTGACAGGTTGTGAGCGGTGCAGTCAAAGAAAGACAGGCAGTGGCATGTTGAGCAAACAGCCAGGTATGATGGGAGAAAGGAGCTGCAAGCTGAGCAGGAAGGGAGGGGGAGTGACAAGTGAGGAGTGATGTGACTGAGAGCACACGTCTAAAGTCATACATTCTATACACCAGGTCACTGTTAGGGCTGTACCTTTTTGTAAGGGAAAGAATACTTCATATTTGTTGATGTTATGAGTTTTTGAAATGGGCATTTCCTGTTACATAAACATAAAGCAGTAGAAATTACACTACTTACCTACTTTTCTTCTTGCAATTGCACATTTTTTATTGAACATTTTAAAAAGCAGCATTTTTCTGATAGTCCAATATGGTGTATTGCTAGACTTTAAAATAACGATCAAGTTTACAAAATACCAGATAGGTGGCAACCACACATCTAGAGAGCAGATCCGAGCAATCGCTTCTTGGCCATGTTTACGTGGCAACCGTCGAAATAAATCGGGAAACACAGGCCTGCGCATATTATCTAATCTGTGCTGCTGTGCCTCTATCTGGCAACTTTTTTGACCCATTTTACATAGTCTGCCGCCTTCGGTCTGGCCAGATAGGTAACAGGCAGGCATCGTGGTTACCTCAGGTCCATCTTGCGAATAGATCTCTTACATACACATCTCATGCTCCACGTGTTCCCCCCTCAGGGCGCCCAGAAAAAGTTGGATTCCAGCCAAGGCTACAGGGCTTCAGACTTAACTCTGTGCTCAGGAGTGAAGCTTAATATACTTTTTAAGCTCTGGAATTGATATTGCAGACAACAGGATATGTGCTGGCGCGCATCCGACTCTTAACCTCTAAATGGGCGGTGGAAAGCCAGGGACACTTGAGCAGGCTGTGTCACGAAGGCGGGGCTCAGCACCTCCTGATAGCACCTGGCTAGGAATGTCTGAGTCATACCTGGTGAAGGTGAGGGAGGAGGGGAGCTGGAGAAGTGGCGGAGATAGGATGACGAATGTCAAAAAGCAGCTTTTTTTTAAAACAAATTGAAGAGCGAAGAGCACAATGCTGTCAATAAATAGATTTTAAAACTGCTTGCCTTAATGGGAACAGCTTGCCTAACTGTGCATATCCAGAGAGAAACTGGTATATATAAATAAGCGCTCATGTAATAGGCATTTGAACACATTTCTCGAGAAGAGGTGCGTGCAGTCCATGTGTTTCAGGGAGCAGTCTACTAGCAGCCCTGCCCTCAGCTTGTGCCACTGCAGACACCTGGCCCAGAATGAACAAGCAGACTGAGCCAGATGTTATAGGATGCAAATGTGCATTTTCTTATACCGTTAAGACTATATACTCAATGAATTTCAAACTGATGTCAAATAGTGACCAGTGCTCAGAAGTCAGGTATCCTGGTTTGCTGCTAACAATTAAGAACATTAGACAAGGTCGCTGGGCACGAGGAAGTCATTTTCCACATTTTGTTCCACCAGTCTGCTTTGGAGGGTGATAAGGTTGATCACCTGCGTTCTGAATCAACCCTCCGGGGTAGAACAAAGCACGTAGCAAAAGAGTCTTCATTGCCCCCACCCCAGAACTTTTTGCGTTGACTGTCAGCAATTCCACCAGAAGGGTGCCAGTGGAAAAGGGTTTTTTTCGTGCATCTGCTACCCACAAGGGGTTTGTCAGAGTCGGCCATCCTATTTCAGCATATTGTTGTGAGTGTAAACAGGTGCAGAGCCATTCCTCTTCAGCCCTGCCTGAAACAGCTAGCAAGTGCCTGCCATGGTATGTTAGATCATGAATGTATGAGTAAATAGCTGAGTGTTTAAGCAATTTATGAGTTAAAGAATGATTGTAGAGGACCTGCACATACATGTTTACAGGGAAGGGAGGACAGAGTCATAGAGCTTCAAACTCTAAAAGGATTATCTTGATGTTTTACTATCATTGCCCTTGGTGCTTCAGGTATGCCGCTGCCATTGAGTGTTCTCTTACACCGGGAACAAGTTCTATTCTTTATAAAACTGTGATGTGTCCTTTCACATGAACGTACTTCCTTAACTAAGTGTTCTATCAAATTTAAGTGGATTAGAGGCGTATATGCAAAGTCAAGTCTTGCAAACAAACTTATTGCAAACAAAGATATTCTGTTGAAAATTTAGATTAGGAGGAGAAGCCAGGGTTCTCAATTCTTTCTTAATTGAGCATAGCAGAGAGCGGACTACCTTTGTCATTGTGCTCAATGTATGTAGGTAGATTTGCCGCATGTACATTTAGGTACAGAGCAATAAGGCATAGTTCAGTAGTGGCAGGGAAATACTGCATCAGGATAATTCCATGGGGACTCGGGCAGACAAGGAGGAAGCAAGACGATGCTTTTTGAGAAAGCAAAAGTGAGGAGAATATGAGCTCAGATGAGGAACAGGCCAACAGTAGAGGAAGGGACTCTTGGGGCATTCTTGTGTCTACACACTGACATTTTACACTACATTGTGCATTGTGCTGCAGCATAGCGCCTTAAAGTGACAGGAGCAGATTCTTTAGTAAGGCCGCTGCTTTTCTCGTCCTTTTTCTGTTTTATTTCTATTAAGATGAGAGAATTTTAGGGACTTTTAACCTTGTTAATTGCCTATTTATTTTTCTTTTCTCAATGGGCTTCTTAAAAGTATTTGCTACTACTTATAAACAGGAAACCTGGAATTTAGAGGTAGAACATTATACTGTGTAGCTTTGAAAGAGACCTTTCTTTTTTAAATAAGGATTTCTATTGCTCCTGCGGTTACAGAGTTATTCAGTGTTTGCGAATTTAATCAAGAACCCTCCATGTAAAGTATTATTATTGTTATTCAGATGCATCTCAGACAACTTGTTATAAGTAGCTACATTTACATGCATTATGCTAAGAAAGTGTTCAGTTGAGTTGGTTTGTAAAATTGAATCAGGTCAGCAAGTTCTGAAAATAGGCCTGTGAGTTGAAACTTTCTTACCCATCACAATGGTCCTCTTGGTCTTTCCTCACTTTCCTTTAAACAACACAGCTTAGTCAGTCATGACATTACTAAGCGGCCATGCATGCCCTCTCTGGTAGGTCACAGAGAAAAAAGCGAGGGGAAAACCAAAGGATTCGTTTTTTGGCAACCCATAACCTCGCTTCAAGTCAAACATGAACACACTGGTAGGCAGCACAAAATATCAACTTGAGGCCATCTCAGTTTTTGCTATAACGTCATTCATGACTAGCTTTGATCAGCTTAGGTCACACATATCAATCAATCACTCAATCAATCAATCAATCTATCAGGGAATTGTAAGCGCGCTACTCACCTGTGAGGGTCTCCAGGCGTTGAGGGGGGTGGGGGGAGGTGGGGAGGAGGTCCGCAGATCTTTTTAGCCAAAGAGCCAAGTCTTGAGGGTTTTCCTGAAAGTGTTCAGGGAGGGGGACGTCTGATGTCTGCGGATAGCTCGTTCCAGGTCTTGGCTGCAATGTGAGTGAAGGATCTTCTGCCTGCTCTAGCTCTGTGGATGTGCAGGTTTTGGCCAGAGCGAGGTTGGAAGATCGGAGGTTTCTTTTGGGTACGTGGAAGTTGAATCTGCTGTTGAGGTATTTGGGTCCGTTGTTGTGCAGGCATTTGTAGGTGTGAGTAAGGATTTTGAAAGTGACTCGGTTGTCCACAGGGAGCCAGTGAAGACATCATAGGTGTTGACTGATGGGTTTGTGTCGGGGGATGCCGAGGACAAATCTGGCGGCGGTGTTCTGTATTGTCTGGAGCTTGCAAAGTAGGGACTTGTTGATGCCGGCGTAGAGTGCGTTTCCATAGTACAGTCTGCTGGTGATGAATGTGTGGCTGACTGTCTTCCTCGACTCAAGGGGGATCCACTTGAAGGTCTTGCGGAGCATGCAGAGGGTGTTGGAGCAGCTGGAGGCGGCGTCGTTGACCTGTCAGTTCATAGTGAGTGATGAGTCGAGTACGATGCTGAGGTTCTTGGCATTGTCTGAGGGGGTAGGTGTGCTTCCGAGGGTGGTCGGCCACCAGGTGCTGTCCCATGCAGAATGGATGGTACTGAGGACAAGGACTTCTGTCTTCTCAGCGCTGAGATTAAGGCAGCTGTTGGTCATCCAGACTGTGACGTCTTGCATTCTTTTCTGGAAGTTGAGTTTGGCAGTGGTGGGGTCTTTGATGAGGGAGAGGATGAGCTGGGTGTCGTCGACATTGGATACGATTTTGAGGCCGTGTTTTCAGACGATGGCTGCGAAGGGGGCCATATAGATGTTGAAGAGGGTGGGGCTCAGGGATGAACTCTGTGGGACTCCGCAGGTGATTTTCGTGGGGTCGGAGAGGAAGGGTGGGAGTCTGATTGTTTGGCTTCTTCTGGTGAGGAATGATCGGATCCAGTCCAGGGCTGTTACTTGTATGCCTGCGTCGTGTAGTCTGGCGACTAGTGTGCGGTTGGAGACAATGTCGAAGGCTGCTGATAGGTCGAGTAGGATGAGGGCTGCAGAGTGGCCTTGGTCTAGGAGGGTGCGTATGTTGCCTGTGGCGGCGAGTAGGGCGGTCTCTGTGCTGTGGTTGCTTCGGAATCTGGATTGGGACAGGTCGACTACTTTCTCTTCAATGAATCATGTCAGTTTCCTGTTGACTGTTTTCTCTGCAACTTTGGCTGTAAAGGGGAGGAGCGAGATGGGCCGATAGTTCTTAAGGTCAGTGGGGTCAGCTGTGGGCTTCTTGACCAGGGGTCTGACTTCTGCGTGCTTCCAGTTGTCTGGTAAGGTACCTGTTTTGAAGGTGGTGTTGATGATGCGTTGTAGTTCGGGTGTGATGGTGGCCGCAGCTCTGTGGTATATGTGAGGGGCGCAGGGGTTGGTGGGGGCTCCTGGGTGGATGCTTTTCATGGTCGTGGCGGTGTCTTAGGCCGTGATTGGTGTCCAGTTTGAGATGGTGGGCTGGCTGGTGTTTCTGGGGGGTGGGTGCCGTCTGTGACGCCTGGTGGATGGTCGATGAAGTTGTCGTAAAGGTTTTTGATCTTGAGGTGGAAATAGGTTCCAAGCTTGTCGCAGAGGTCTTGAGATGGGGTGATGTCTGTGGCATCGCTGCGTGGGTTGGTGAATTCTTGAATGACACTGAAAGGTTCCGTGGAGTTGGCCAGGACTTTGTTGTGGATGAAGTTCCTCTTGGTGGCTCTGATCTGGTTGTGGTAGTCCGTCATGGCGTCTTTGTCGATGGTGTGGTTTTCGGTTGTCTTGGTGTTTCTCCAGTTCTTCTCCAGGCATCTGGCTTCTTGGAGAGCGGTGGTGAACCAGGCGGCTTTCCTAGGGCATTGTCATTCAGGGTTGCATAGCGGGGTGAGCTTGTCTGTGCAGTTGGAGCTCCAAGTGTGGAGTTCTCTGGCTGCGCCGTTTGCATCGGGTGCCCAGGTGTGGTTGTCTCGAGTGAAGGGGGAGTTAAGTTGCTCATCGGCAACCTTGCTCCAGTTCCTTTGTGGCGGGCGTGGAGCTGGTTTGGGTGCCAGGGGTTTGTTGATGGCGAAGTGTACTGATTGGTGGTCGGTCCATGGCGTCTACGTTGTGTAACTAAATTGGGCGCTGTTTCCTGCCGCGAAGGTGGGGTCCGGGGTTTGTCCTGCTCTGTGGGTCGGTGTGTTGGCGAGTTGTTTCATTCCGATGCTGGTGAGGTTGTCACGGAGGATAGTGGAGTTGAGGTTGCTGGGGATGTCGAGGTGGAAGTCAGATCTCCTATGAGTATGTAGTTTGTTGAGGCGATGGCGTGGGGTGCGATGACGTCGGTGATGGTGGTGGCGAAGGGTGTTCAGGGGCCGGGGGGGTCTGTAGACGAGGGTTGGCTTTGGGGGTGGTCTGGATCCGGAAGTGCAGGTGTTCAGCGGAGGGGAAGGTCTCGCTGAAAGTGGTGAGGTGGAGGGTGCTCTTGTTGGCGATGGTGAGGCCCCCTTCTGGGTGGTTGGGGCAGTCTTTCCTCTGGATCTTGTATCCGTCTGGGATGGCGTTGCTGATGTCGGGGCGGAGGTGCGTTGGTCCAGGTCTCTGTGAAGAAGGCAATATCGGGCTAGAGAGTCGAGTAGGATCCAGATTTCCATGGCGTGTTTGTGTACGGAGCCTACATTGAGGAGGATGCATTTTAGGGTGTTGTTGGTGATGGAGTCTGGTGAGACAGTGAGGGTCTGAAGGCAGTGGAGGCAGGAGAACTGGCCATGGGTCATGTTCGGCAAGGCCCGTTGGCATTCTCTTAAGACTTCCAGGGTTGAGTGCGAGTTGGGTGGTGGTGTCATAGCAATGGGTAGTGGGAGGTCCAGTGTTCCTAGCGATGGCCGCGGACGGTGCAAATGGGCTTGCCTTTTGCACGCCGGTGGCGCGACCGGGCAGTGGCTGCCATTAAGTAGTGGAGGTAGGAGGGAGGAGAGGCTGGAAGACGGAAGCGGGGGACTTCCGGGGGGTATTCCCAGGGAAAATTCCACAGGGAGGGGCCGCAGGGGCAGAAGTCGCAAAAGTAACAGGCAGGCAGGCACGAGAAAATAAAAACAGTGGTGGAATTAGAGCAAGACACATGGGCATAATAACAGTGGCACAACAGGGAAAAATTAAGAAAAAAAATGGCTGAGAAAGGTTACGGTGGTTGCAGACAGTCTGGTCCTAGTTGGAGCGGGCAGCAGGCACAGGAGCGAGCAGCAGCCTCGAACCTCCCAAGGAGGAGGTCAGGGTCTGGAGGCAAGAGATGGCACAGCGGAGTTGCGGGGAGAGAGTGGACCAATCTTCTCATGGTGATTTTCCCCATCTGTTAGCTAGTGTCCTGTGGCATTATTCAGAACCTTAATCTTGCCACAAAAACTCACTGGAGAAGCTGGATGATAGCTTGTGTAAAGCAATTCATTTATTGTCTGTGTATCCTAAATATGAGGATAATTCGGCCAGGAACTCACCACCCTACGCAACACCTTTCACCACATCAACATTTCCTGATGCCTGGAAACAAGCAAAAGTCAGACCACTACTCCAAAAACCTCAGCCGACCCTAGCAAACTCAAAAACTACCAGCCAATCTCCCTGCTCCCATTACTAGCAAAGGTACTGGAACAGATCAACTCATGACACACCTGCAGCAGAACCAACTACTCAATTTCTCCCAATCCCGCATCCGCAGCAGTGACAGCATCGAAACTGCCCTAATCGCAGCCACTGACGACATCCGAAGCCTCCTCGGATGAGGAGAAACAGCAGCTTTGATCCTCCTTGAACTCTCAGCAGCCTTCGGCGCTGTATCCCACCACACACTGATCGAAAGACTCCACCACATCGGCATCCAAGGTGTCCCACTCAGATGGATCACCTCCTTCCTCACCAGAAGAACCGAGAGGATCCACCTCCCACCTTTCACCTCTGAACTCAAGGAGATTACCTGCAGTATCCCCCAGTGATCATCC
The DNA here is from genome assembly GCF_964263255.1 of Lissotriton vulgaris. NCBI lineage: Eukaryota > Metazoa > Chordata > Amphibia > Caudata > Salamandridae > Lissotriton > Lissotriton vulgaris. The sequence continues at coordinate 73,017,548 of NC_141688.1, read as the reverse complement.
CTCAACCCCATGCTCTTCAATTAATACGTCAAATTCCACGGTCTCAACATAATTTCCTACACATCCAACTCATCCTCTCACTCACCGACGACCCCACCACTAGCAGAACCAACTTCCACAGATGCATAACAAACGTCGCCGACTGGATAAAGAAAAACTGCCTGCAGCTGAACATAGACTAGTCAGAAGTACTGTTCTTTGGCATCAGCAGCAACACATGAAGCACCTCCTGGTGGCCATTAGACCTAGGCTCTGCACCCACTCCCTCCTACCACGCCAGAAACCTCAGAATCATCATTGACAACAAGCTCACCTTGAAATCACAGACCAATGTCGTCTCCTCCCCCTGCTTCCACACTCTGTGCATGCTACGCAAGATCTTCAAGTGGCTACCCCACACACATGAGACACCGTGACACAAGCCCACATCACCAGCTGACTGGACTATGGCAGTGATCTTTACGTAGGAATCACCGCACACCCTCTACAGAGACTACTATCGATAGAGAACGCCGAGGCCAGAATCACCCTCGGCATTCCCCGATGAACCCATATCACACCCTACCTCAGCAAACTGGCTCCCCGTACAGAAGAGATGCCATTTCAAGCTGCTGACCCATGCACACAAGGCTCTACACAACCAGGGACCTGCCTATATTACCCACCACATTAACTTCCACCAACCGAGAAGACTAAGCTCCGCTTCCCTTTCATTTGCCCATACTCTCCGCATATACCGAAGCAGAAGTGGAGGACGCTCCTTCTCCTACATCGCAGCAAAGCCCTGGAACAGCCTGCCCACGCTACCATCACCTCACTTCCGGAATTCCAAATGGGCCTCAAGACCAGACTGTTCGAATAAGCCTCCAGGACCTGGAAGCGCTTGGATACCCTATTGAGTGATGAGCTACACTTTAAAAATCCTGCTTGATCGATTGATTGATTGATTCCAATGTAGTTTAAAATTTGTAAATTCTTTAAATTCCCAGGACCAAATCTGAAGATTCTGTCCTAGATTTATGTAGGTGGGGCAAAGCAGGTATCAAAAAGAAGGATTTCACATTTATATAGACCTGATGTAGTGCGGATATTGAATATTTAATTTGAGTGCGTATCATGCAATCTCTCTGATGCAGGAATTTAAGTCCTTGTAGTTTACTATGGAAAATTCTTTCTGTGGATTACTTCTAAATCTTGTCCATTTATTCACAGTTTTCTCTCTCCTAGCAGGAAACACTGTGATTTCAGTGCAGAAGTTTGCTGGAGATCTCACAGTGATTATTATAGAGAACTGGAGCAGAGAATTGGCTGGTTTAATGCGTATCAGTAGCGTGCTTATCACTGTTGAATTAAAACCTTCATAAAATATGAATTCAGCTGGTTACACATAGATATTAGTACTGAATTATCAACAGCAAACTGGAAAGATTTGTGATCGCACAGTCACTAGTACCTACTTACCTACAAAGTCACGTTCACACGTGTCCATTTATCTGTGTTCTCTCCCTGATATGTGCCTTTCATTTCACTGTAAATTTAGGGTGCATAGGCTCTGCCTCTAATACACCAAACCAAATTTGGTCTTAGTCACTCCTTAAATTCCATATGAATTTCTAACATATCGATCTTGAAACTTTGCACCATTTCCCTTTTTGGCCTTCAGAGGTGCTGTCTTTTCTCATTCATTAGTGTCTGTATAGTTTGTCAGCCCCTCCTATTCAGAAAGGGGAGATATATTTCAGCAACTACGTTCAAGCACGGTAGAGTTGTATAAGTTATTTGTGAAGCAAATAAAGCTTTAGTTTTTAGTGAGTGGATGTCTGAGGAAATCACAGAGGGCCTTAACGCAGATTCCTGTCAGTCTCCACTGTTCTGCCCCAAATTCATCCATACTTAATAGTCTATTTAGAATGCTGACCACAAATCAGGTTTGAATTCCAGGTGAAGGGAAAGCGTAGATAGGGATTGCAACAGGAAATCTGGACTCTACCTGTCCCAATTACTCCTTCCTGCTATAAAGCATCCACATTGTTCTATTTAAAATTGTATGCAATGGCTATTTTTTATTTCAACATTTTTTATGCAGGCATATAACACCACATTTAGGTGACTGAATGTCTTTTTGTTTATTTTCTTCGTTTATTATGGTGGCATATGCTCGCAATCAAAACGTGATAAATAATTAACCACAGTACCAGGTTGCGAAGGCAAGTCCTGCTGGCTTTGCCTATGCTCTTTATAAAACTTCACATCCAGTTAAAAACATGAATAGAGTCTTATTCCGAATATATATAGGGCTTGAAAATTGAATGAGAAAAAATATATGTTTACGCTGGAGTGTCCTATCCAGACACATTTTCCCTGCACACATATAGTCGCTAATAAGCAGAACCAGAGGGAAATGTGTTGTTAGGTTAGTCTTCCCATGCCCGTATTCCTGTAGACATGCCAACACAGACCCTAATAGTTCTTATTTAATTAAGGATATGGCTATCTTCTCACTTCCCAATCATGTGATATCTCCAAAGTCTTCTTGTAAGTAAGCCATCGTTACTCCCCGAACTGGGCCTTACTGCTGGGAATGGATGGTTATGTGAAGCTGAGGCAGGAGAACAGATTATCTCCTTGTGCCATACTTGATGATTTTTCACGACACTTTTCCTGAAGTTAAGACCGCAAGGCCAACTGATTCAAATTTCCCCAAGTGGGTGTAATTATAACGAGCTGTGTATGCAGTTCAATACTTGTGAATTCACTTTTTATGCATATATTCAAGCTAAAAAGTAATGTACAGTAATAATACACAACACTCCCAAAAATTCATCAGCTTCCTTTGTCGTCTGCATTTCTTTACACAGAAGTGAACGAATGTAGAGCAAACTATAAATGCATAGCAGCAGTATTTACAGTCCTCCTGAGTTTATGGAGCAATGGATCAGGAAAGGGAAGCATATCATTGAAATCTCATCAGTCTACTCTGTTCCGTCCCTTCGGTGAGATTTTCCATTGCAAATAAATGCCTGTTTCAGAACAGCCAAGCCAGTTTAGAAGATCTTGCCACAACCTTCCACAAGTCCCCACAGATAGTCTGACAACAATCAAAGGAATGCTTAGCAGAGAAGACGCACGGTGACTAGCTGGTTGATGACAGGGAGCCCGGAGGAATGCGGCTTCTTCACAGTATCCACCATTTCATCAGCTCCCATCGCATCTTCTCCATATGTTTGTTCATTGTTCACTGCAGCTTCTCCCCCTTTGATTTAAAGACCTGGCACTATTCACAGGTTAGAGATTTGAGATATTTTTACTCACCCTTCCCTAGCTGTTCCCAACTATACTCCGGCTAGTCTCTTACCAATGAGTCCTTTCTTTTCAACATTGAACTGCAGTTGGAGTCAAAGCAGTTCTTTATTTAAAGTTTCTGGATATCAGCGTTTTTTCTTCTCCATGTCGACAGTGCCCTTTCCTGATGTCATTCTTTGTATAATAAATTGTATTAAATTTTCTTATACTTCCCCATAAGGAGAACTCCATCTTGGTGGTAACGGTGAAAAGTTAAAAGTAGTAATTTAACACATGCACATTCTGTTGTAGGAGGTTCCACCTCTCATTTGAGGGAATTGAGACATGTAAGTCTACATCTGGGTGTAAATCTCCACTCGGAAATAGTGAATAGCACAAAAGTGGATAGTTACACATAGGCGTTGGAGTAAATATAAATATGAGTATAAACAGCATGCATAATTACTTTTGTGAATCTAGCCCTCTGTCCTCACATTATGGAGGTCAGCTGACAGTTCATTTTTCTAAGTGTTGACTGGAAGAAAGTTGGAAATTCATAAAAGTTGAAGGTCAAATATGCTTCTGCACTCAAACCAAATCAGCACATTGAATACTTTTAAAATGAGTACCAACCAGTGTGGCAACTTAAGTAGACCTACAATTACAATTTTTATTTAGATTTGTTACAAGTCTTCACTAAGGCCAACAATACATTAAAATGAATGTCAAGGACAGAATCCCAAGTACAAAATTAAAACAAGTTACAACAATGAATATAAATTAAGGAAAAATTTAATACATGTTAAGCCTTATACACGTCATTTGGAAAGTTGGGCAAAAGTACACAATCTATTGCAATCTTAAGATTTGTAATATTTCTATCTATTAGCTGTTACACTGATATATTCTGTGATAAGGCTTCAATAAATGACAAACAAATAAGACAAGCTTAACATCGTTAACACCAATATCTCACATTTTGCTAATCTTTTGTAATATTGGGCCAAAGGGACAAAGCACAAAACACAAACACCCTCCTTATGTGTGAACAAGGCTGCTTTATTGAAGACAGGTGCACATCACAAAACTGAACCTCACTATACATTTGTTCACCTACTTTCATTGTCTCTTCCCTCCCCCTAACATTTCCACCCCTCTTACATGCTTTCCTTGCAGCTGATTAACTCCGACTCTGTATTTAACTGTTGACCTTTAACTTCTGTAACCTTTAACCTATGTCCATTTACATCTAATTATCTAAGTATCTTATGTCTTAACTTCTCATGTGTTGCTTCCTACTAGTGTAAATTGTTCACAATCCTAATCATAACCTGTAGCAATGTAACAAGTAGTTGCGGAGCGCAACTCAGATAAGTCCCTCCTCTTCTCGTACTTTTCTCATGCCCCCCCCCCCCCCCCCCCATTTAGGCAAAGCTATCATACCTTCTTAGGTTCGGGGACCTATCCAATGCTTCCTTCACTTGTATCAAATAAAGCTACATCCCGAAGCGAGACAAATGAACCCTGTCTCCCCTAAACAAATCAACCGCCTCATACTTCAACTCTATGTGTGCTACCCTACAGAAGCCCTCGCCTCTACAGAATACTTGCATGTCTCTGTTGATTTCTGTTTAACCTCACTTTGTCAATGGTGGAAGGCCTCACCGCCCCAACCACCTCCCACCAATGACTCCTTGGGATACATTCTGTCCACATGACGAAAGTTCTGGACCACTGTTGTCTGATTTCTATTAAATCCCTCTTCATCTGTTTTAGTAACGCTAAACCCTTACATACTACCAAGTCATTATCCCCTGAATGTAGTATTTAAACATCCGGGCAAGTGTGCCACTTCAACTGTTTGTACAAACATTTCTACAATTCTTCCAATGCATCCCATCTTTGCTTTGCCCAGTAATCTTAAACAAAGATTCTTCGAGCCTGACATTCAGACCTATCCGCTTCGGGATTTGGTGCCTTTCAGCCCATTTTTCGAACAAGAGTCCAAAGATCCAAATAGAAAATTCTGCAGCACCCGGCCCGTCACTGCACCTGAAAAGAGACATATATCAGAACCAAAATACATTTTTATCAATACCTTTGATTCCCTAACTGCACATACCTGCAAAAGCAGTCTGACAACCACCTCCCCAACTGCATTATCCTGTCCCTGCCCCAACCTGGTGCTGCTTCTGTGGCCACCCCGATCCTGAACGAGTGAGTTCCATATCACCCAGCTTTTCCAGCACCTTTAGCATGACCCACAGTAGCTGACCAACCATCACCACCTTCCCATTGTAGTGACAAAAACAGCAGGAGCCTCTGATATTTCTCACCTTGATTCCCCACTGGACTGGGCACAAACATGTGTCTGTGCAAGCCTTTAACAACGCTGTCTTCCCCTTACCTCTTTAGTCTGTCTTAGATTATCTCAGTCTCTCAGTATGACGAGGGACGGTATTTATGGACATGTTGACAGTCATAAGCCAAATGTTTTTTGGCCCTGAAGGCCGAGCCAGTTATAGCAACTATGTATTCTTGCTTTTGTGACATTCTGGCACCGTTTAAAAACATTTATTTACATGCAGTTTAGGACCGCCATCCGAGAGCTCCGTGAGCTTGGCCCAATCCTGAAGGAACGTGGTATTTGCGTAGGAGCTATCCTCTGCATCTCGCAACATTTCCTCAAGGTGCTTTTGATTTATTTTGTTTTTGTTCCCAGTAGATTCATCCTCTGTAATTCTGCTGGAAGGAGTTTCATGGAAATTACGTATGATTATGACATACAGCGCAAGTACAGCATACTTTGTGGTGTTGGTTTGCATTTTTTTTTTGCCTCGCCTTGATCAGCCCAGACCGTTCCCGCCATCTGCCGTGGCGTCGCTTGCTCACTGACAGCTCTCAGGGTGGGGCAGATGCGGACGTGTGCAGATGTGTTTTAAAGGTGTCGGGAACGGCCTTGTGACCTCGTAGTGGCCCGGAAATGCTGGCTGGGGCTGGTGGTGAATAAAATGACATGGTCAGCGACTAGCTGCCGCCTCCCCCCCAATCCGGCACCCAACACCAAGGAACGTGGACACGAGACGTGTTTACTCTTTGGAAGGCGGGCGCTAGTCGCCCGGCCGTATTTATTAAAGTATGAAATTAAAAAAGGGTTTTAATTGCATAATCAACGATGAAATACAAAAATCAGCAGGACATTCAGTTATACAATCGTTATCAACAAGTTTGAGAGCCTGACCTTAACAAAACTCTAATACAAGTTGTTCCTAGCTTAACTAAACATCCTATCTTGATTTTTGTACATTTCTGGCCATATGGCAGGGTCACTACCGGTGTCAGGTCCTACAAGCTGCGCCTTCCCCTTAGAAGTGCGCATGCGCAGTGTTACCCCGGGAATTGCCCGGTCTACGCCCCAAACTCCATTTACCCACTAAAGGAGGGCCCTTACTCTGCGCCGGTGACGTCATGAGTCCACGCGCGCGGGGTGGCTACCAGCCTAAGGAAAGCGTGAACTACTCCTACCCGCGCTCCTTTGCATATTACCTTGCCCCTGGAGTACTGGGAGTGGCCCGCAGGCTCCTCCCCCTGGGCGGGAACCTCCATAGGATGATGCCCGCCCCCTCAGACCTCAAATATGTGCTCACCGATAATGACCTTACCGCATGCCCCATACCTAATAAATACGACGACCTATGGAAAAAAGTCTAAAGGACAACTACACTGGCTAATAAATAACAGTATCCACGCATAGCTAAAGGGGAAAAAAGCCCTAACGACACATGGCATAAAATTACAATTCAGTTCACGCATGTTGCTCATAATCACAATATCTACGTATATCTACAAAGGGAAAAAAGGCCTAACGACACATATCTTCAAATATAGTTCACTTCAAACATCATTTTTCTACAAAGGGAAAAAGGTCCTGACAACAGATCACAAAATACCACAACAACCTACTCTCTCCCGCGGTCTATACCTATGAAACTTACCATTAGACCGGACATAACGCTGCTTAAGCTTTGTACCAAGGGATGGTGGGTGGGAAACAAAGAAGCCCCGAACGCGGGGCACAACGTTCAGCGAGGGAGCGTCCAGGGACAAGGGAGTCTCCTGGGCGCTCCCTACTTCTTATTCCCGAGGGGCCGGGTGGCCCCTCCTCACGCCCGCCCCCCCCGACCCGGAACCAGTCCATTGATTCCGGGTCAGGAGAGGCGCCGGCCAATCGGCGGTGGGCCGCGCCCCCAGGGCACGCCCCCACCGTCGAAGGACCCGCGGGGAGAGGGGGTGAGGCGGTCGCCGCGCCGCCATGCGTGCGGGGGGGCCGAGGGCCCCCCCTTTTCACATGGTCAGCGACTAGCTGCCGCCTCCCCCCCAATCCGGCACCCAACACCAAGGAACGTGGACACGAGACGTGTTTACTCTTTGGAAGGCGGGCGCTAGTCGCCCGGCCGTATTTATTAAAGTATGAAATTAAAAAAGGGTTTTAATTGCATAATCAACGATGAAATACAAAAATCAGCAGGACATTCAGTTATACAATCGTTATCAACAAGTTTGAGAGCCTGACCTTAACAAAACTCTAATACAAGTTGTTCCTAGCTTAACTAAACATCCTATCTTGATTTTTGTACATTTCTGGCCATATGGCAGGGTCACTACCGGTGTCAGGTCCTACAAGCTGCGCCTTCCCCTTAGAAGTGCGCATGCGCAGTGTTACCCCGGGAATTGCCCGGTCTACGCCCCAAACTCCATTTACCCACTAAAGGAGGGCCCTTACTCTGCGCCGGTGACGTCATGAGTCCACGCGCGCGGGGTGGCTACCAGCCTAAGGAAAGCGTGAACTACTCCTACCCGCGCTCCTTTGCATATTACCTTGCCCCTGGAGTACTGGGAGTGGCCCGCAGGCTCCTCCCCCTGGGCGGGAACCTCCATAGGATGATGCCCGCCCCCTCAGACCTCAAATATGTGCTCACCGATAATGACCTTACCGCCACAGGCCAGTATTGTTAACCGACGATCTGGCCTCCCCCTCTAGCCCCTATCTAAGGACACATCCTCCTACCCCAGCCCTCCAGCCAAGCCCAGATATTGTCAGCCCATAGGACATTACCCTCTTCTGTCAGATGAACCCCGTCTTTCAAGTAATACTTTTGACCCCAGATGCACCCATGAGGTATTGACTGTAACACGGGAGTTCGGAACAACCTATCCAGCCGTGTGTTGATCCTCTTTACCGAGTGGTTCAACGCCTTGACTGAATCGCCCCCCCGCCACTGAAGTCGAGGTATTAGTTGAGACCATACTAGCGTGCACCCGGGGCAGGTCCTAGCTATCCAACCCGCTGTTGAGATAATCTCCTCAATCAAGGTGCGCCTGCCCAGTGTTGCCAAATCGTTCTCCCCAAGGTGAAGTATCACCACTGACGGTGGAGCCCGCTGGCGTGCTAACAGCCCTTGGAAGAATCCCCTAAACTCGTGAAGACACAACCCTCCTCTGCCAAAGAACGTGATATTCAACCCTAGTTGTGCCGCCCTTTCCTTCTTGACACCTGACAGGAAGACACATTCCGCTCGCTTCACATATGAATGACCAACAATCCAGACATTGTTCCTTGTTGTTTCCTGGTCGCCGCTCCGTGCCGATGAATATTGGCGGTGCCCGACGACAAATTCCTCCCCTGCGTAACAGGTCTGAGAAACTGTAAGAGAGCGGAAAGAGACCAAGCGTGAGTGACAGGTAATCATAGCATGTCAATCCGAACATAACGTTTATAGCAGTCTGACGACCACCTCCCAATTGTCTTCACTCTTTCCACTGGGAGGCCCCCCGCCACCGCCTCAGTTGCTGCCCCAATCCTGAAGGAATGAGATCCAAAATCTCTAGGATCAAGACCCGCTTTCGTAACCCCTAATTCGAACACTCTCCTGAATTGATACCTGGTTAAGGGGCTCCCGTCGGCGTGACAGAGCAACGCCCTGCCTGCTGAACCGACCAATAACCCCATGAGTGATTCCACGTGCCTCACCGGGCAGCACGGGTTGGCGGGGGCCCGTTGCAGAACTATGGTGTGACCCCTAGCTTCTTGATCGGTCTTTGATTTCTGGATAATCACCCACATGGTGTCACCCCTTATCGTCACCCCAGCCTTCTGCAAGCCACCTAGTATGTCAGCCTTAGATCCTGCCACAAGTTCACTAATTCTAAGTGCCCCATAAAATGCCAGGGAGAATGCCGCCCTAAAAAGAAGCACTTCCCACTCTGAGTTACAAACAAACTCCAGCGTGCCCAGTAAGGCTGTTAGCCGGGCCAACCCCATGGGCTTCCTCTTATCCTTCTGGTGTCCCTGAATACGGCGCCATCCCCTTAAAGCCTTGCGTATCATAAAGGTATTGGTGGGATCCCGGAAGCCCCTAGCTTGAGCGAAGAATGACACTGCTGCCCTGTGTCTGGTTGCCGCTGCTACTGAGCGCCCCTCTTTGTGCAACCATTCTAAATAGGCTGCAAACCCATCCTCCTTCGCCCAAAGCACTTCCCACTGTGGCCCCAAAAAAAGAACAATACGACAGAAACGCCCCTTCGTAAGCCGTCTTGGTCCTGGGGGCTAGGCTAGCGACCACGAGGTCTTGTAATCTGGGGCACCAATCTGCCAAAGTACTGCTGGGAAGTGTGCTGGCGAGGGGTCTGCTGTGGGGAGATGTTCCCTGAAAACCTGCATTTTGAAGCGAGAAAGGGCGTCAGCAGCATTGTTTAAAACACCAGGGACATGTTTGGCTCTAAAATTAGCATTCAGTTTAAGGCAACGCAGAACAATTTCTTTGATCAAACGAAGTATGAAAGGACACCGTGCCCCCTGCTGATTGATACATTCCACCACTGTCATGTTATCTGACCAAAACACCACTGATTGGTTACATAGGTGTTCGGGCCAAACCATCAGTGCCACCCATATTGGAAAAAGTTCCAGGAAGCCAATGTTGCCGAGCAAACCCCATGTGTTCCATTCTTCTGGCCATTGTTGAGCGACCCACCTATTCCCTAGGATGGCACCAAAGCCCACGCTACCGGCCGCATCGGTCCATAGTCCTAACTCCGCTGATGTAGTGAGCGGGCCGGGCCAGACCACCCTACCGTTAAAATCCTCCAGGAATGCCATCCAAATAAGCATATCCTGGCGAATTTCAGACGATAGGCGCGTGCGGTGGTGCTTTTCCCTCAGCCCCTGCATCGCGTGCGCGATGGAGCGAGAGAAGGGGCGAGCCATTGGGATGATTCTTAGTGCGAAATTCAGTTGCCCTACCACCTCCTGTAATTGCTGCAAAGTGACCTTCTCCTTCCGGAGGCATAACTGTAGCGACGTCTTGAATTTGCGCACCTTGTCCTTAGGTAGTCTAAAACATTTCTCCATCGAGTCAATCTCGATGCCCAGAAATTCCAAGCAGGTGGTCGGGCCCACCGTCTTCCCAGGCGCAAGCGGGACCCCAAAAGCCCGCATGAGCACGCAAAATTCCTGCAATGCCAGTGCGCACTCCTGAGAACCCGCTGTACCGAGGAAGAGGAAATCATCTAAGTAATGCATGACCCTTTGATGGCCTGTCACCTGTCTCATGGCCCATTCAAGAAATGAACTAAACATCTCAAAGTAGGCGCAAGAAATAGAACAACCCATAGGCATGCATTTGTCCATGTAGAACCTATCCCTAAAGGTGAAACCTAAAAGATGTTGGTCTGCCGGGTGGACTGGGAGGAGGCGGAAGGCGGACTCTATGTCTGATTTCGCCATCAGTGCCCCGGGTCCAGTGGCCTGTAATAAGGACCCAGCCTGATCAAAAGAGGCGTACCTAACACTACAGATACCTTCGTCGATGGCATCATTCAGTGAGGCCCCCTTTGGCGCTGATAGGTTATGAATCAATCTGAATTGCCCCTTCTCTTTCTTGGGGACAACTCCCAGTGGGGAACACACAAAGTTGTGTACTGGCACTGCAGAAAAAGGGCCAGATATCCTGCCTAAGGAAAGCTCCTTGTCAATTTTGGCGGCCACAACAGCCGGATTGTGTGTGACTGATAATTGATTTCTACAATGCGGACTGCCTGTGTATCCCCCGGCCGGGATCCTAAAACCTTTAGAAAAACCTTCCTGGAGTAGGGTGGCCGCTTTGTGGTCAGGGTATCTGTTCAAGAATGGAATCATTGCCACCACATCCACTGGAGTGGGGGGGCGTGACGTGTCTGACTTATAGTGGCTTTCCCCTACCCCTCTGTCCCGTGTTACCTTGCTTGGACCTACAGGTAGATTCTGGATGAGAGGGGTGCCCACAGGAGGCACATGCATGCCTAAACTTACACGCGGCCCTTGTGCAGGTACGCCTATTAAAATCCCAGCACACTCCTTTCTTCTCTGGCCCACCTGCCCTAAATTTCCCAGGTACTTCACTCGTTTGGGGGGGCCGAAAGGGCTGCTGCGGTCTAGTGAACACCCTGCCCGCACCGAACTGAGGGGGAGGTGCAGTGTCAGAGAACTGTTTGTGCCAGGCCATGGAATCTACCGAGTCCCATGGTAATGCTCTATTGAATTCCAATGCCTTCCTAAAATTTACATCATAACCCTTCCATGCTTCCCCAGAATACTGCTGACTCCACCCCACAATCCTGCTCGAGTAGCAAGCCAATGCAGCCTGCAGATCTGGAGGACGCTCCGCCTTAACTGCAGTGAAAACGGCCCATGCTTGCATCCAATTATTGAGATTCTCCTCAACCCTGAATCTAGTACACTGCGCCCTCCATTCACTTGGGAGCATCCACTCCTTCAGTGCTTTCGCCTGCTCCATTTCCCTATTATCCAATAATAAAGAATAAATGTACACGTATTTATCAGCCCAAATCATTTCTTTAACAGCTAAAGACACATGTTGAGCTAGATTTTCGCTCCTGGAAGGTACTACACCGTCCCCCAAGAGCGGCAATGCCACTTCCTTACCAAGCGCGGGCACCGGGGGCGGCTGCCCTTGTACTCCGTCCAGCTGGGGAACACTTGGACCTGCAAGGGGAGAAGAAATTGGCAATGCAACACTGTCGGCGATCGGTGCCGATCTGATTTTTTCTACGAACCTTGCCGCCTCTGCCGCATGGTCTGCAGAATTCGGGAAGGCTCCTCCTTTTTGGAGCCATGGCATCATGGCCGTTAACTGAGATAACAATTCGGGTGGCATTGAATCTACGTTACCCCCCGGGACAACAGGTACCACTGGGGTTATGCCCAGTGGTCCTGGCACAGCTGGCAGAGCGGGCGTCGGGTGCGGCCCGCCTGTACCCGGGATTGTGGGCACCGGTGCGGAAGCAGCCCCAGCGTCTACTGGTTGACCTGCCGGCACCGGCACCACAGGGGCAATGGGTGTAGGCACATGCGGGGGTGGGACCACCGCGGGCGGTGCGGCGGGTAACGTATCCCCTGGGCCTGGGGTGGGTACCGCCTCCTTGGGTCTTTTGGACCTAGGTTTCCCTTGCGGGGTGACAAATTCCCCTCTTGGCACTGGTGCCACCCTCTTGCGGACCGGTCTCCCGGACGGGCCCGGTGCCTCGCCATCTCTATCCTCCAACCGGGCTTCCCGCTCCTTAATTTGTCCTAGCTGTTGTTTAATGTCACTCATCTCCCGCATCATAGCCCGCATCATAGCCTCCATGTTGGACCCCCTTTTTCCACCCCTTGGACCTGGCATGATGCTAACCCCCCAAAAAACACCCGCTGCCTACTTAATTCCCAACAGGTCAGCTGTGTGTACCTTTCAGATGGAGGGTCACCAGGGGGCTTTCAGCACCATGCAACGGCGACCGCAACACTAGCGGCTTGTCCGCTTATGTCAGGGGGTGAGTAAACCTAATGTAGACCCACCCGGCGGCCACCAGGAGCTATGAATGCTAGCCCCCCGTACCCCTCTTACCGACCAGTCCTTTGTCCCCGCCTGCGATAACGGTCCGCGGCTCCGGTCCACACCCTTTGCGTGCTGGATGCTCTCACGTCCTGTCCGTTAGCGAATGGCCCCAATAATGTCGTTAATTTGCCTGAAATTAGACAATAATGTTATCACCGTGTACACGTGACATATAAATAACACTCCTTCCAATGCCAGGAGAATTCTGCACCCGACCCTGCCCTTATTCACAAGGACTGTCTACTAAGTAGAATAACAACAATACATTGGTAAAAACGATTCAAAATTGTCACCTTGCTTTCATATGATAGCACACTTTGTGCCACCCCCAGTACAATGAACTATAAAGAAAACACAGCAGTGTAGCGTGAGACACAGTTAGCTGGATGCTCCTTTCTGCAATGTCATTCACAAACAATCACTTAAAGATTAAACCAAAAACCTTGCAGGAAATGTCATTCACAAACAATCACTTAAAGATTAAACCAAAAACCTTGGAGGAAAATGTCCCTTTGTTTTAGCATACTATTATATACTTTGTGTCACTTCATGCACAATATTAACACGATCACTAACGTTGTAAAAGCCGTGAAAACAATTCCTTTCCTATAATTATAGCCTCTCACTAAGGGTCTCCCATCCAGGTGCTGCCCTGGTCGACCCTGCTTCGCTTCGCCCGAGCTAGATCCGCCTAACGTCCCTGTTTTGCCGTCTTAACCTTCGCGCCAAAATTCACCCCCTCACGAAGCCATAAACCGATGCTCCTCTGGCATCTAGGGGACAACAGTCTATCACTGCCGGTCCTTCCCGCGTTTTCTCCCGGGCAACCTCCGCCTTTGTTTTGGTACCGGATATTGCCGCCCCCACACAATACCTCGCGGGCCCTGGGAAACGGACCGCCGCACCAAAACTCCTTGGTAACCCGGTAACTGTAAACCGGCGAAGAAATGCTCCGCGCCTGACTCCCACGAGGCCGATTGACGAAGTCGATCAAGAAAACGGCCACAGACGCTCTCCGCCTTCACGAGGCCGCTCCCTGCCTTCCGACGCTGCTGATCCTTCGCGGGGCTCCGATGGTTCCCGCGCCGGCTCCCAGACAAAAACCTGAAAAATAAAACCAAAACGATTATTAAACAAAGAAGCCCCGAACGCGGGGCACAACGTTCAGCGAGGGAGCGTCCAGGGACAAGGGAGTCTCCTGGGCGCTCCCTACTTCTTATTCCCGAGGGGCCGGGTGGCCCCTCCTCACGCCCGCCCCCCCCGACCCGGAACCAGTCCATTGATTCCGGGTCAGGAGAGGCGCCGGCCAATCGGCGGTGGGCCGCGCCCCCAGGGCACGCCCCCACCGTCGAAGGACCCGCGGGGAGAGGGGGTGAGGCGGTCGCCGCGCCGCCATGCGTGCGGGGGGGCCGAGGGCCCCCCCTTTTCATTTGCGCTTGTAGGCGGGGGCCTAGGCCTGCCTTGCCTGTTAAATGACATTTCCGTGCGCCGCCTGCTTCAAATTATAGAGCATTTTGTTACATATGTCGAAACCCGTACACAAAGCAGATCTGTGTCTGGAGAGTGCGCATGTGGGAAGTCAGAGGTTTCAGAAGGCTGGAATGTCTTCAACTCAGACGTAAGAGCGGAAAACAACAACACACATATCTTCAAGGAAGTTAAAACATGCACCTTCTTTTTTTTATACCTTGAACTAACCTAGAATGAGAATCCCTACCACAAATGCACCCGGGGCCCTCTGGGCCGGGTATTAATCCAGACCCTTCCCTATCGACCTTTATTGCCCCATCTCTAGTAACATTATCAAAGTCTGTTTCCAAGCCAAGAGAATTCAATGTTAGTGAGATCTCTAGGTGTATTACCATGGCCGGCTCTAGGACGGTGTGATCGGTGCCACCGCACCGGGCGCTGACTTTATGGGGGGCGTCCTGTTGTCAAGTACAATACAGTTTAAAAGCACCTGCGGCAGCGTTCCTTGCCTCCAGCAATTTTCAGCCAACCACACAAATGTCAAGATAACGCTGGTGATTGAGGACCTGCTGCAGAGAGATTGGGAGTTTTGTCTAGTGGAAGTTTTGACTCATGATAAAGTCCCACAGGAGGTTAAAAAGCACCGATGAAAATCAGATTAACCATGCAGATCACAAAGTGCATATATTGTAAATAGCTCAGTGCGTTACGGCTCCTGTCAGAGAGCCCCTTCTGTTACTTGCAGCTTAAAAGTGTAAATCCTAATATACGCAAGTGGGCAATTTACTATCATCATCAAAGATCTGCATGCAAACTGCAAGGTATAGTTTAGCGCATTATGATTTGCTTACATTAATAACTCCTTTTTAGGACAAAGGACACATAGGCCCAGATGTAGGTAAAATAGATTTACCGATTTTTAATTACCGAATTCTACCGATTCGGTAATTAAAAATCGGTAAATCTAAGGGGTGGATATGTAGGAACATCCAGATGTTCCTTTTACCGAATCGGTAAATATCTGTATTTACCGATTCGGTAAATACCGACCGGTAATGCCCCATTCATTCCTATGGGCTTTGAAGCCCATAGGAATGAATGGGGCATTATCGGTCGGGATTTACCGTTTCGGTAAATACCGATTTTGACAAGGGTGCAGGGGATGTCACTTTGACACCCTCTAGCACCCCCAAAAAAGATTTGGGGGCCATGTGGCAGGCATACCTGCCCTAAGGGCAGGTCTACCTGTCATATGGCACAGGTGTGCATGCACACATGTGCATGCACACCGGAATCGGTATTTTACCATGAAGTTAGATTTCATGGTAAAATACCGATTCTGTAAGGCTTATGGGACTCAGAAGAGTCCCACCTACATCTCATTGTTACCGAATCGGTAAAAATACCGATTCAGTATTTTACAGATTCGGTAAATTTACCGATCGGTAAATTTACCGAATCTGTAATATATGTGGCCCTACATACCATTTTGTGAATCTCGGTCGGTAACGGCCGAAAATACCGATTTTCGGCCGTTACCGACCGTCCTACATCCGGCCCTAAGCCACCATGAGAGTATTGGTGCGCCTCAATCAGTGGATAGCTAGAGTTTTTGGCGTCTGAGGCCAGTGCAGGTAAGAGCGGGGGCGGGGTGGAGTCGACAAATGACGGCGAGAGGAATTAAAAAAAAACAAAAACACTACCTTGTGCACGCTGAAATTGCTCACCTCACGCATAGTGCCGCTGCCCCCAGAAAGTGCCAACCGGGCGGACCACCCTACCCCTCCCCCACCCCCCAGCTACGCTACAGGCCTCAATCTGCTCTCACAGCTAAGCTTAAACCTGCCTGAATAAGAAACAGTAAAATTAATATAAATACTGTTAATGCTATTTGAACTAGCATTTTTGAATCCCCTTTCCAGTCAAAAGTCTCCACCTTATTTGCCCTATCAAGGTGTATACTAATTCATTGCACCCCTGGGACGTCAAGCAAAAAAAATATATTTCTTCACACCCAAGGCTCCTGTTGCCTTTTCAACTCTACTAAAGGCACTTCACTGCATCTGAGCTTTCACTATGACATTATAATATCATTATGGTTGAACGATGGGAAAAAATAAGAGATATTCTCAATGTAGCAATCCATGTATTTGTGGTCTTACTAGGTTTTTTGTGTGCCCACAAACCATCTTAAATGGCGTGCATGATTTAAGGCTCCTCGATCTTATCATTGTTCTTGCTTCAAAATCTCTATTGTCAAATTTTAAAATGCAGAAACTTGTCACACTTCAGAAATGTTCCCATGTAAGAAGCTATGGTGTGGGTTTGCTTCCTATTTGCAAAGGAAGGAGCATCAGTGGCTGAAGTCATTCAACAACGTTGCACAACTCTCATTAGTATTGTATATCAAGTCGCTGCTCTATCCCCTTGTTGCCTGCATATCTTCTATTCGTCTTTTGTCTTTTCTCTCTTTCTTTTCTTCACTCCTTTACTTTTTCACAATTATCTTACCTCAGAAGCTAGCCCTTTAGGTTATTTCCATTTGTAGTAAATTTTTTAAGGCTATGTTTAATAATAGAAGTGCTTACAAATATTGTAGTGTTTGTGCATTTGATCGTTGCACACATCTCCTAAATACTTTAAACTACAACGTTTGAGATTAAAAAAACAAAGTTATACTTCGAGCTAAGACTATATCTCATCACCAGATGACAAGAGCCATACAATCAGAGAGTCAACAACTGTTTGGAAGCGGTTTCACAGTGTGTAGTGCTGTTCTGCCATTCCACTAAAGTCCAGGGATATTTTCAGAAGCTAGACATTGCTCCTGCATAAACTGATGGTGGAAGCACATATTCCTGTGGCTATTCTTTCTATTCATAAAGCTTCCCCCTCGTTTCCTGACCATTTGTAGGGATTTAGGGAGGCCTCTTTGCTGAGTTATGATGCAACCAGTAGACAAGATTTTGATGAAAGACTGCCTTATGACTTCCTGGGATTTCCTGGGTAGTGGCCAGACTACAAAAAACTTCCAAGCCATCTTGCTCAAGAGAACTTTAAATTAGATTAATTTTAGCCATGAGTAGCCAAGAACATTGAAAGTATAAAAGAAACAAAACAACAAAAGAAAAGGAGGTACTACTTCAAAACAGCTTCCCAATTCTCTGCAATACAAAATGTCTGAGCCAGTACAATAGAACATCTCAAGAGAGTAGCAAGGAAATGTGAGGAAACATTAAACCTGCCATAGTGCTCACTTTCCCAAACAGTTGGGAGAGCAGGTACCCCTGTTTCCTGCTGACCTTTGAGGTCCACTTGCTTGTCTAGGCAGCACATTGAGTATCTTAGCTCCATGAGAGCTCTGACAAAGCTATTTCCAACCTTCTGCCTACCATCCTCCAAAATCTTACACTATTCGAGAAGCCCAGAAGATTCAGGTTGTGGGATCTGGGCAAAAGGAAAGCAGCTTTCCGCTGGAGGTGAGTAAAGGCCAGATAGCCTCCGTTGCAGGGCCACTCACATACTCCCTGACCCACAAAGCAACCATGAATAGTCATTTGTGCCTGACGAGCGCCCTCTACAATCTCACCACACCTATTATTCCCTATTGCGGGGGAAGTAAAAAACTTCATCCAATGCGTGAGCTACACCATAGTGTTGTTTGCAAACAGTACACTGTAGTAATGCCGGTCACCCATCTGTACTCCTGATGTTACTGGCTCCTGCCTGTGGGAGAATTGGGCTGTAGCCCTGGAGCAATGCTGTGGTGCTCACAGCCATTCTCTCCTGCCCTGCTGTGGTGTGTGCTGTCCTATATCCCTGTCTCGCCTACTGTACAGTGTGGGTGGAGTGCACAAAGCTCATAGGAAGACATTCACCCTATGCTGCTTATGTTTATGAAAGTCCCAGCCTTTATTACAAACCTCATGGGTTGGTAAGTTTGGAAGGGTTAGGACTAGAGGCTCTTGATTTCTTAACTGCCTAATTTACCCCATTTATTGTATTTATGCATTCTATTGTGTTGACACATTATTCACCATACTTTATTTTTTAAGTAAAATTACCGGACTAGAAATTCTTATTTACTGACTTTGGTAATAACTGTGTTACACTCTGCCTTGCTGTAAACCTGAAAGCCCTTCTTCTATTGCTTCTGCCTTGACTGCTCGACCACCGCTACTGTATGTGAACAAAATAATAGATAGCCTTATATACCTGGGCATCGTAGGCTTGCATGTCTAGGCATAGCTGCTAATACCCACAAACAGCATTAACTTCCCAGTCACAGCCTCTGATAACTACCAGACATTATGCAATGCAAATAGATGGCCTGGCAGAACTTTAATTGCCCACGTTCAACCATTGTATACTTAGGGGTATCTTCACATGTCCAGTCAGAGCTTCAAATGCCCCGGTAGACCATGAAATGTCAGGCACATCATAGGAGGCTCTAATTTTGCCTCAAATGCCAAGGCACAGCACAAGATACCCATGTATAACTATAAAATGCCCACACATATACGCCCGATAAAAGTTTCCAAAGCTCCTTGACGCCTACGGGCAAAGTTGCACTGTATAAATCCTGTTTCAATTCAATTCAATTTTCGGGCACCGTCTGGAGTAGCCAGACACAGCCTCAAGTTACAATGCAGTGTCGCAAATGCCCAGTCATAATCACTTTATTCACAGGCACAGCCAACATATGGCCAGGCTCACATGCCCAATATGAATCTCAAATACCTAGGCACAGTCAACCTGTGCCAATGTATATGCTTATATGTCCAGGCAAAACCATTGGTGGCTCCTTGGTATATAAAATAAATTGATTTAAGAATATCAGTAGTACAAAAACATCGATCAAAAAATCCAGGAAGTGGTACAGTAGAGGTAAGTTTAAGATGAAAGGCCGGAGTCGGACCTTGTAAGAATTGCCCCCGGTTAAGCTTGTTAGAGCACCTTGCTTGTTTTACCCTAGGGTTGGTTTTACAACCGTGGTTAGGTAGGAAAGGAGAATAATGCGCGGATGCAATTTTACAACACCAGGAATCCAGGATTTCCCCATTACTGATTTGTTGCCCACATGCTAATCAATTCTGGTAATCCCTGGGAAAACGAGTACAGGGAAATTGTGGTGATGTTGCACAACTCGTAATCGCTTGTAAACACTGTTTACGCCCAACTTTCGGGCACTTGGAATACGATTATAAGGGTAACTTTTAAGATACAGAGTTTGATTAAGGAAGGGAATGCAAACGGGTTAATGATAGGAAAAGAGTGAGGGAAAGTTTGACCTATGGTTAGAATGGGTGTTAAGTATAGCTTAATGATTAAGTAGGTGAAAACGACAAAGGGAACAGTCGGGTTGGAGGTAGAGGCAACAACAATACATCTAGTTTTGTTAAGTTCAAATAATTTTATTAAGACGAAGTAAAACAGTAATGTAAAAAACAGAATAACAACAAGTAAAAAAGAGATACATATAAAATATCAATGGAGAATAAATAAAGAAGAGAAACCTAAGTCAAATACAGTCAGCTATATCATTTACAAATAAGAGAACAAAAATATATGGAATATCGGTTGAGAAAGGAAACTTAGATGAGATACAAAAAGTTGCAATATTAAATACAATTAGAATAAACCATATAAGAACAGCATGAGGGAAGTCATGGAGGTTTAGGTACTTCTTGTTGGCGAGGAATACATCTGGTTGATTGTCAGCACATTCCAAACACTACAGATGCTTTAGTACTGGAAGGGGAAGGACTTTGTCTTAAAGAGGCAAGTAAGAATTATAACTGCAACACAGTGTCATACAGTGGTTGCAGAAAATGTCTACAGAGGTCATGACCAGCAGGTGACACATTTCTAGCTGTAGCAAGCGAGTTTAATGTTCATAAAAACGAACTTAGACCAGGGGAAACATCTGTGGTAATCCTGTTAAATCTAATTGGCACTTGACACCATGTCCCTCCCTATTTTGTTGGAGCACTTGCAGGAGGCATGAGTGGGCACCCAGTGCAGACCATTGTTAAAATCTTTCTTGTCTGATCGTGCGCAGGCCTTGCATCTCCCCCCTTTCTTTTCCAGCTGAGACACTGTATCTCTCAAGGATCGGCCCTCAGTCTCACCTTGTTAAAATATATGTTCACTGAAAAAAAAACAAAGGTTAAAGTAATGTTATAGTTAGGTGAATTTGTGAGTGACAACATTAGTGTTTTGACAAAGAAAAGCCACAGAAATCCACCAGTTCGAGTGAGCAGAGCTAACTAGAACTTACACTCCCTCCATGCACTGTTTATGACCACACATATCACATCACTCATGACATGTTCTATGACATAATTTGTGACATCACTGATAACATTTCAAATGACATCATTGATGACATCACTAATGACATCATCTAAGCTTCTTTTGTACATATTGCTCTATAAACAGGCATATCTTTAGAGCTCTGTAAGTACAAAATAGCTCAGAAGAATATGAGGAATATTTGATGCCATCAAAGAAACCACTCCCTTAGGTGTAGAAAGCATTGCTTATGTGCCACATTGACCCTATATCATACGCTAAGAAGTGGATATGAGTAGAGAAGTGGGTACTGTAAACAGTATTCACTTTATAGAGAGGTTGTACCCAACTGTTTGCAGACAGTGAAACTCTCATGCAAAATGCACTACAGGATATTAAAAAGTATCTACTAATAGCAGTGTACACTATATGCAACACTTGGCAAAAAAATAAAATGTTCGGTTAAAATAAGCAATGCCTTAAGGTGCTAAAGATTTTACTACCTGCTACCTTCATACTGTGGTGAAAACTTTACAGATAGCCCATATTCTGAAGGAAAACAAGCACATGCACATCGCTTAATACCTTGTGGACACAGTCTTCTATGTTTAGTAGAAATTATCATGCTGAGACGATTCGGTCTAATAACTCAAGGCCACGTACAATACTTAGAATGGAGTATGTAGAATCTTTGCCCTGCTGGAAAGTAGCAAAAAAAACGTCTGTGGAATGTAGTGAACACAAATCATCAACTGTCACCTATACACAAAGTTACATACATTCGTTTTTATATATATAGACTAGCTTACCCGTCGCGCGTTGCTGCGATCTCAGAAGAAAGGAAATTTAAGGAAACTTGTTATGATAACATTTAATTTACATTGTGTCATTTCTATTGAAACTTATTCATTTTAATATGGAAAACATTTTAAAGTGTTGTTTTAATTCTGTTTATTTATTCGAGTGCTTGTGGATACACAATATTTTTGGTTTTTCCGTCTGGTGCGTACACGAATAAATCAGTAGGTTTTCCGACGGGTGAGCTGGCCACATACAGTTGTCCACGTGAGAAGCACGAATTCTCCAAATCTAGTCCACACACTTGCAGTGATTGTCCTTGTGCTTCGTTGATGGTCATTGCAAAAGTGAGTCGCACCGGAAACTGTAAACGTTCAGTATTGGAAAGATTATGAGGGCCCTGGGGGCCGATATTTAATTATTTTTTTTTTTGCCAGAAACCTATGCGGGAGTGTACTCAACAACTTTTAACAATTATTATTTTTTTTTGCCAGAAACCTTCGCGGGAGTGTACTCAACAACTTCCCAAAGTTTCATGCCGATCGGATGAATGGTGTAGTAATGCATAAAGGACAAACAGACATACTTTTGTTTTTATGTATATATAAATTTGTAGTTTATGTGTGCATGATCTACAAACAACTTCGATTTGAAGCAAATAAAAACTTCTACACAAAACAAATCAATTCTGCAAACAACTCTGCGAAAGAACTTTTCAAAACTGTCTCAGGTCTGGCCTCCTCCACCATGACAAAAGTTGAAGCAAGTCAGAAACCTTGCAACGACATTGCCAAGTTCTTTCTGAACAACGTAGAAGCTATCTTTTTAAACTTAAGTCACCCTAATTCAGAGGAGGGTAGGACGCGGTCAGAGGAAAGGCAGCCAATTACTGATTCCCCAATGGTTTTTAATAAATTCAAGCATCTGTCCACAACAGACACTGGAAAGCTTCTTCTCTCCGCCCGATCAGGCTCCCCCCATGACCCCTACTCAGTCTCAATAATTGAACAGGCACATGTGCCTGCAGCTTTAGTTCTCACTCCATTGTTTAATACAATGTTTGAAGTCGGACTCTTCCCTAGCCCCTGGAAATCGGCCTTGATACGGCCACTATTGAAAAAGGCTAATCTGGACCCAAAGGAGCCAAACAACTTCCGACCCATATCTCGCGTTCCGTTACCGGCAAAATTGGTCGAGAAAACTATGAATTTACAGCTCAGTACGTTTCTAATTGGGACAACCGCTCTGGACCAAACTCAGTTTGGGTTCAGAGAAGGGCATAGTACTGAATCCACACTGATAAAATCTACGGAGGAGATTAGGGAGGCTGTGGACAGGTGAGGCAAAGATGCCCTGATTATGTTGGACCTGCTTATGACCTTCTTAGATCTTTTCTGTCAGATAGATCTCAGATGGTGGCACTGGGTAATTTTAACTCCAAACCCTTCTCACTACCGTGCGGAGTACCCCAGGGGTTCTCCCTTAGCCCTACTCTTTTTAAGGTTTATGTTATTTCACTAGCTACCTTGATCAGATCATTTAGCTTCAGCTTGACTTCATACGCTGGCAATATGCAAATTGTGGTGGCTTTACGGCCTGTTCTGACATTAGGAATCGAAGACAGGTTCCATGATTACATGGCAGCTGTCGGAAAATGGATGTCACAGAATTGCCTAAAATTGAATTCTGAGAAGACCAAGGTCATCCTGTTCGGTAATGACCCTAACTTCTGGACCCCAAGATGGTGGCCTAAAGACATGGGGTCACCTCCGGCTCCTGTCAGGAAGGTGAAGAACCTAGGAGTCATTTTCGATGGAAAACTCCACTTCGGGGACCAAATCAATGCTGTGACCTCTTCCATCAATTTTTTAATTAAAATGATTAAGAAAATACTGCCCTTTTTGCCTATATCTTGTCAGCGAACAGTAGTCACTGCCCTCATTCTGTCCAGACTTGATTACTGCGATAGCCTGTATCTAAATATTCAGGAACGCTTTGCGAATAAAGTGCATGTAACCAGCTGTGAGGCTGGTTACATGCACGCCTAAATACGGATCTATTTGTAAGGAATTAAAGAAACTACACTGGCTGCCAGTCAAGAAACGAGTGCTTTTAAAACTTTGAGTACTGTGTTTAAGGCACTCCAGGGGATAGGACCTGGTCTCCTAAAACAGAAAATGCAATGGTACACCCCAGGTAGAACCCTGCGCTCCGGAGGAGCCAAGCTGGTGACTGTGCCACTCATTAAAAAATCCACCTGGGGAGGAAGAAGCTTCGTTTTATGTGCAGCCAAAGCTTGGAATGAGCTTCCCCCCTTTTTGTTTTGCGAAATGACACGGACCTACTCGCCTTTCAGAGAGGCCTTAAAACCTGACTTTTCACTCACTAACCCGGATAGCTTGACCAGGACACCTTAAGGTAATTTCTGCGCTTTATAAATAATAACACAACATATTGAATATGCTGCTGCAGTAGGTACACATAGGGGTCTTTCTGGGATTGAATGCATTGCTTGGATTGCATATAGTGGGACCATTGTGGTGTTATCAAGTCCTGATTATAGGTAACGGGATATGCTTAAGTGTTGCACTGCTTGACAGTCACTTGGAAAGGAGTCTCAACAAGCACTGTGCTTCCACTTTTTCAGTGCAAGATGTATCAGTGCCACCTTCTAAGTACCTCTAGAAAGATTGTAAAAGCTACATTTCTTTAGAGCAGAATTTAAAACGGTTTGTTTCAACAGGTTTATATCCGCAGATTGTATGTAAAAATTTGATACCTACTATATTTCTTAAAATCCTCCATGAACAATTGCGCTTCAATGAAACCTATATCTACTTCCATCCCTTATGTTTTTAAAATGCACCTTTGCTTCCCTTCTACCTTCTGCCTGCCCCATCTACTTTAAATCTCATGCATGTCTGTCTGAAGCTCTTTTTGGAATCCATAACAATATCTATTAATTCAAGTAATCATTTACTTCTCACATAGCCCCCTCTATTGAGAACACCTAAGTCACTAATTATCACATGCATGGAATAGTTTCCTTTAGAGTGCAAAACTAACTGCAATAACTAATGGACTGACCACTAACTTTGGGCTCCCAGGTAGCATGCTACTCACAACCTCATCAGGGGTAGTAAGTACTATGTAAATGCTACTTAAACTTAATATACATTTCAAATTGGATAGGGTTGCGAGGAAATCAGGAATAATCAACTTGTAAAGTTAAAAAAGTTTTAATAAGCAGAAAATCTGAGAAATCTGAGAGAAATATTGTATTTTAAGAACAAAAAATAGAGAACACAAATATCAATTAAAAAATAGCACCTTGAGAATGCCTGCGATTATTAATGCTCCCAAAAAACACACCATATACTGAGGGCTAGCTTCAGATCTCTCTGTGATTTAAATTGCTGAGGCACTGCTTCATATGCCCAGGCTCACTAGCATATGCTTTTACACAGTGTCCCCAGTGCAGCCTCATAAATGCATTTCTGCCTCTTAAGCCTTTGCAGTTCATATGATCAGTGCACGCTAATGTACACAACTATAGGCTTATATGCCCAGTACAGCCTCCTAATGTTCAGCCTAGCGTGGATAACATTATCTACTTCGATGCTGATGACGAGCTCAGCTCGTCATCAGGCTTACTTGTGTGGATGACGAGCTGAGCTCGTCACGTAACGCGGTAATTAAAAAAATGCCGCACACAGCGGGAAAAGGCGCCGCAGCGATGCGGTTATGAACTTTGAGCCAGTGCCCAGGGAAAGGGCGGGCTGTCTATACTTTGTAAGACTGTGTCCTCGTCATAAACAATACACAA
Source organism: Lissotriton vulgaris (assembly GCF_964263255.1). NCBI lineage: Eukaryota > Metazoa > Chordata > Amphibia > Caudata > Salamandridae > Lissotriton > Lissotriton vulgaris. The sequence goes on along the minus strand of NC_141688.1, from coordinate 72,991,943 downwards.
TGCATTCATTTTGATGCAACAAAATGACCTGCTGCCTCATTGTGTAGTGACACAGCAAACCATTACCCATTGACCCACCTTGTGAATTCATTGCCATCACCCAAACCTCTATCACCTAGTGGCAGCTCCTGCCACAAAATTTCAACCAAGCACCTAATAATGAAAGGTAGTTCTTCAGCACCAGAGCCGCCAACCCCCCTTCCCTTTCACTACCCCTCCTCCAATGTAAGCCACTTTAAAAGCCAGAATAGATGAGCAAGAATCCAGGTCCCAGTACTCTGCGCCTTTCGATTTAACTAAGGAGAAATCTTACCTCTAATAAGGGTTAGTTAACGTTTTAGTTACGTATACAAACAACTAGAAATGGCCCAATTTTCCATCTGTTGCATAGTATTAAGCTACGGGGCACGGGCCTTAATTTTTTCAATGCCCTTTGCTGTCTTTGACTCGTATCCCAGGGATCAGTTAATGAGCCTCCCTCCTCGGTACCTCCTCGCTACCTGCCTGTGGCAACGCTTCTTGCTAGTTACAAGTAGGGGTGATGTTGGTTATTCAATATTTAGCTCTCTTTCATTGATGCTTAGTCACTGCGGTTGATTGTTGTGATATATAGGCTCTCGCTAAACAAATCCATATGCGACACTGATTTTTGTTTGTACCAGAATGCCATGTGTGTATAAATTTATGCTTAAACAGTCCCACAGATATCTTTGTCGGCTCTCTTATTTATTAGTACGATTTATTGAAGAAATATGCAGGTACAGAGGGCTGCAGGAAAATAGTTCTCTCCATATGCAAAGCATATCTCCGGTGTCACCCATGGTCCACCAGAAGGGATTTAAATCCTTTTTCATCCCTTGATTTAGAGCCACCATCTTCGTCCTTCTGTCTGTTTCTATGTGAAGCTTTTCCTTTCATATTCTCTCTCTCTTTTCACAATTGTTCTTTTTGATGTTTCCACTGCCATCTAAAAATGATAGACCAAGATGATTTTGGAAACTTGCTGAAGGTCTGTGAGCACAACGCAGCGATAGTTTTCAGTATACGCAATGAATGTTTAAATATTCACATCCATTGCATGCACATTTATTTCATGAATAATTATTCTAGAAATATGTAATACCAGACCACATATAGCCATAAATTACCATTGGTGAAACCATGTATGTGACCATGTGTTCCTTCACCATGTCCTCAAAGACCAGCCAAGCATCTTGGGTACAATACTTAGATGAGTTGTACCTGTCTTGACTGAAAGCAACCAGACAATCGGAATGCATTGCCCCCTCACTCTCAACCGCTAACATGCAGCCTGAGAAACGTCATCCTTTACCTGTTATCCATAGCTATCTCGGCTTGTATGATGTGTAAGTGATAACGAGTAGCTTCTTGGCTGTCCAAAAATGGATGTTGTCTACTGCCTTAGCCTGTATTACGCCTGAGCAACATTTATTCTAGTAATTCCTCTAGTCACTCCTGGCAGCCATCCTCAATGTATAGTTATTCAGACTTCAGTCTCCATATCTGTTGAGTCCCATTCACCTCCCAACTTTCCTTTTACCGCTGCAACATGGTGACATTTTGAAACAAGCACTGGCAAAGCCAATAGGTCTAGGTCTAATATGCTAACGCAGGTAGCAATAGCATATTAGAGTGAGACACACAGGAGAGAATCAGTAGGAGCACACAGGGGGCACTATAGTTCTAAAGTAGTTCCTCACGGAGTTTAATGGAAATATTTTAGTGGAGGCGAAAGGATACACACAATCAGCCAGTACCATTAGATAAGAGATAAATACTCCACGAGCATCAGCCAAGACATAATTGACAAAATCTCATGCCAGTAACCAACAACCATGGATTGAAAATGGCTGACGCAAAGCCCACTCTATTTGTATTATTATAACAGGAATGTTTGACAGTTATGCTGTCAGAACCCAGAACTAAAAAGGCCACTTCTCAATCTGAATCATGTTAGAACGGCTACCAAAGCGCTCATATTGTCCCACCTTAACTATTGAGACTTTCTGTATGCTGACTCGTCTGAGCTGTGGTTCCCAGCCAAGCGGACCAAGGACTTGGGAGCTGCAAATGGGACGCTGCAAGTTTCCCTTCTACAGTGATGGGCGTATTTGAGTTTCTGACCTGTTGAGAACAATCTCTACATATTTGGTAGGTATCTACTGTGCTTTTAATCTGATGTGGTACAAAAGGGGGTGGTGAATCAATCAAACACTCACACCCAGTCAAAAGATCTGGGTTTAATCTGTTCTTTAGCCCACTCTGCCACCCCAGTTCAGACATGGCTATATGCAAATCAGTCTGACCCTGTGCCTCATGGGAACAGTCCAGCCCGAACTGCCAAGCCATGTCTTCCCTGGACCGGAAACAAGCTTCCGAGGATTGGTTTCTGGCATTCCAGCCGTCTTCAGCCCGGCTTGCTTGAATCCAGTGGCAAAGTGAGCAAGGGACTCACGTCTGAGCATACCCTGCTACACTTATGGCGGCCAAAAGCGGTACAAAAGGGGGTGGTGATGGACGGAGCATCTGAATCAATCAATCACTCACACCCAGTTAACCTAAAGCAGCATTAGTAGATCAAACCAAGAATGTAATGTAAACTCTGCCGAAAAGAAGTGGACTAGAAACATATACCTCATGCTTGAATTGTACTTGATTACTGAAAATTTGAAAGTATAATAGGACTCCGAATACAGGATGCATCGGCTATTGCTATCGTGCATACCTCCAAGAAATTGTTTCTCAGTGCCTACGAGATCAGGAGATCTGAGATGTGCCTAGTTCCCATTGACAGTGATTGAACAGTTGGTCTTTCAGAGCCTTAAAGGCAAATGTTTGACTAGGAAGCTGCCATCAGTTCCACAAACTCTGACGAACTGAGAAATAGTAAAATGTATATGTCTGAAGTTATCATGCATAAAGTGTAGCGCCAACTCAACACGTCAGCGTGCCTTACCATTGTGTCATTTAGCCTGTGGCCCAGACATGCTGCCGGTCCAAAACCCCATTGGCTAAGATGAAATAAACACAGTGGTTGAGTCCAGCAACTGAGATGAAGACTGCAGGCAGGGATGGAGGCACCTCCGTGGATGACCTCAAAGACTGTCCCGGTGGAAGGGTGTTGCAGGATCCTTTTTTAAAAGCAGTAATATAATAGACCTCAAATTTCTGGACCTTAATCTTGTTGGGTTTATGCAATGTCTGGTAGCGGCTGCAATATACAAAACATGATGAGGCAGGGGGGGGAGCGCGGGGTGGGGCACGAGGAAGGGGAGACTATTAATAATAAAAAATGTTTAATAAAAGTTAAACTTACCTGCTGCCAGCCACCTCCCACGTCGTGCCTCGGTTGTCCTAGCAGACACTGCGACTGTCACTGTGTCCCTGTCCAATCTTCGCGCTGCTCTGGCATGAGGGGGCAGGAAAGATGCTCCGCTCAGGTCAGGGAGTCTGCAAACACTGTCCACATACTGACTCACAGTAGCAGTTGCTCATTCACTGCTGCTAGGCCATGACTCCATACGTCAGAAGTTACTGTTACCCAATGTCGAGAGCACGACCAAAACTTGGACTGTAGAAAACTACCCAAGTGCCATTTATTGAACCATAATATCTACTGTAAGAGTACTAACTGACAATCCACTAACTCACACACTTCCCAGCAGCCAGGTCTATTGAACGGTCCTTAACAAGCTTTTGGGCAGACACTAAACCCACTCCTCCCGCCTCCCACCCCACCAATAATATCCTGTGCTCCCTGGGACCCTCTACCATGAGACTCTTAGGCTAGTCGGAAGACACCCCTTTTTCTGGCTAAATAGTGTATTAGTTTAACTTTATTTTGTGTACATTGCCACCCTTGAAATGCAAGGTAATAGGGAAAGGAAAGTCCTCTGCTCCCCCCCCTCAAAATCAGACTCTTATCTGTTACCAGAGGTTTGCATGCATACACCTATTCCTCATTAAAAATGCTGTCTTCCTCTTTCTCAAATGCTCCTTTATGAAGCATTGTGACGCTTCCCACACATAGCAAGTAATGATGTACAGACTTCAATTACATGAAAATTGATTTAATAAAGAAACTGTGATTTCTCAACCACCCCAGTGTGTTTTGAGAGTCCTGCTACTTTACCTGTTCACAATCGACTGTGGTCTGTCCTAGTGTGGGGGAGCCATTTAAATTAATATTTCACACCTTGCCTATTTTGTGCCATTCATTGTTTGCTGGTTGTGGGAATTGGCATTCATTTTTGGGGACTGGGATGTATTTTACATCATCAGACTTTGACCAAGAGAAGGCCAGAAAGGGAAGAAAGAATGAGGAAGCGATGGATAGGAGTACTGTATCAAATGAAATAACGAAGGACAAAAAAGAACTAGCAAGAGTGAGTTAAGAAACAGGAAGTATAAGATGCTGGAAGAAAGCGGCATGAGGCGTAATCAAGAGTAGTTGGCCTGGGTGTTGGGCAATCCTAGCATGCACAGAGCTCTACAGTTTCGCAGACTCAAGTGTGAGTAGCTCATTGAGTCCAGTGGTTTCTTTACTTTGCATTCTGCCACTTCTACTCTTCATTTTATGGGAGGACCAGCATTACTACAAATACAGGCACTGAAAGGAAATAACCTGGACTGGATGACCTAGTCCTGCATGGAACTGGGTAACTTGGGAGCTCTGCATTCTGCAGGGCTGACGGCAGACTCCTAAGAAAAACTTTGTAATATATATTACGCTCCAGTGCACCTGATAGGCGGGTCACTCTACAGATGAGTTTCGGAAGTGCTCCTTCGTCAGTGTTTCATTCATATATACCTTTATTTTTATTGGCCAGGGTACTGTGCTGTGGGTGTATATATACAGTCTGAGCACTTGGTTATGATTTTATTGTGACTGTGGTATAAAGACGCTATTGAGCACAATTTTACATCTACCGCAATTTGGAACACCAATACAAGTGCACTATGGGAATGGTAGGATTGCATCATGTCATGTGATCAACATAATTTAAGTAGTGCGAGTTTACTGAGTGTGATTTGGCTCACCTGTGAACAAGGCCATGTCCAACAGCCGAAACATGTCAGGATGGATGTACTGCCATTTCTGAGACACATTAAAGCCAGTGTACTACCGAGTTGGGCTCCGCTTTTCTTATTCTTTGGTATGCCAAATTAAGGGACGATCGATCCATGCCTGTTTTCGCGAAGCCACCCTGCGGTGAGAATTTTTATATATATATATATATATATATATATGGTCGAGTGAACAAGCGGCTGAGGCTGCGAAACGCGTCTTGACGTTGCCAGATGAATAAACCACTCTAAAGCACTAAACTGGGTGCGAAGCCGGGACACTCAAGCCGCGGTGCACCTCCGGGTCCGAGGCAGCCCGGTTTTCTATTGCCACTCACCGTGCAATCAAGCACGCGTGCACTCTTCCCGTCATATAACGTCAACTGCAAAGTGCTCCAAAGAATTTATTTCCAATGCATCAAGCCAACAAAATGCAAATACTTTAACACCTTGGCTGCTAGGTGTTTTCCCCTCCTGTGCTGGAAATTGCCATTTTGCTGGTGTCATGACGAGCTGAGCTCGTCATCAGCACAGCTCAACTGTGCATCATGACGAGCTGAGCTCGTCATGAGCATTGAAAGGGATATACATCTATCCTTGGACAACCGGTCCGTGAAATGCTCAAGTTTTTCCTCACAAAGGATGACAACGCTGCATGTGGTTAGTCGTGATTTTAGCCTCTGGCCACCATTGTATGCGTTTCGGCTATTACCAGCCTTGTTCTCCGATATCGAGGCTGCATTACAACCAACTTTTTGTTTATTTCCAAACATGACCTGAAATCATAGATAATGAAAACAGACTGGTAGTTCACAATATTATCCGAATCGTTCTTCTTTGCAATGTTTTCACGACTTCTGTGCCAATGCCTATTTCATTGTTACAATACCCTTCCAGCATGAATGAACATGTCTTAACATTCTTCATCATTACTTAATCATCAATTTTTGGGCAATTTTTAAATCCTCATGCTGTGATGTATGTATGTCGTAGATGTTATATTATTGTGTGCAATCACAAAATGTAAGCATGATAGGAGTTTGTGTATTTTACCAGTATCAGTGTGGTAAACATTGCACACAGCATGATGATTTAAAAATTGTCAAATAATTGCTGGTGAACTTTTTATTTACATGACCTCTGTCCTCCGTGGGTATAATATGTTTTCTAAAGTTATGACTTTTTCAAATTTGGTACTTACTAGCTGTTTATATTATTTGAAGGATAAGATTTAGTCGTCCCTAACTCCACTTTTACTGTTTTGCTGAGCGGACCTAGTTGATTACTTCACGTACCTATTTATTTCAGATTAAAAAAAAACTCTCTGGTATTAGGTTTATTCCTGAAAAAACCGAGATTCACGTCTCAATATTATGCCTCCTCATCTCTGTTCATAACTTTTGGTGATGATTAAATCTTACATCGGGGTCATCATGACATGTGTGCCCTTTTCTCTTGTACCCTTGGAATTTCTTCTTTTTTATTTTGGTCCCACCGTCCACAAATCATTTGATGTGTTGCAATCGTAAATATTTAAATCATGTGGGACAATTGCATTTATCTATTATCTTTAGTATCACTTACAGGACTGTTTCAATTAGTGTGTTAGCAAACCTCTGGCCTCACAACCGCTTTATTCTACAGGCATGACATGTTTTCAAAGTCTAGACAGTTTCACTCTCAGATACTTCTCTTTTTATACCTCCAGTAAGATTGTATGTAGGGTTACATAGGCCTTTATTTAAGGTCGAAATACTCCATTTTATTTGGCAGTTTGAATGCATTGTGATAGGTTTAATGACTACCATAAACATATATGGTATATTATGTTCACAGGTATATAGGGACTTATCAGGGTCCCCTACCATCAGAGGAATATATCCCCTATCCATTGTTTCAGTGCAAAGACAATTACGAGGCAGCCCTATATCTTTGGGATCGGACAATATGCGGTTCACACATGGAACAGACACTACATAAAAATCTTTACAAAAATTGTGGAAGGAACTCATTTTCGAAGCTATAACTGGATACATAAGTATTATATATGAGTTTTTTTAGCAGGGGGATTGCTACTCCTTTATGCCGGTTTTCAGAAGTGTTGGTTTCGCTCATTATTAGAGTTATATGTTCTCTAGGTTATGTCCACCTTTCTCTCGGGTTCTGATTTAACATTGGGTCGATGTTCTACAAGGTCCATAGGTCATGCTTACAGTTTGCACAAATCCCATTGACTATAGCCTCACTCGAATATAGGTAACTGATTTTCTATGATCCTATGGTGGCATAATTCCCTTGTTTTTTTATTGTCTTGAATTCATTCATGCATTTTTACTGTTTTCTTTTCTATATCTTTCAAGTCTTTACAGTCACTCATCTAGTATTCCTTTCACATCTCTAATGTTCATTTCACAGTTTATTCTGTGGTCCAGGTGACGGTCACAGATGTCTCCGACATGAGCACTGCGTCTTTTTATATTTTTTTCATTTTATTAATGTTCTACACATTGGATATTGGTAGCTTCCATGGTGATGGTCACAACAAGTGTGTCACATTAGGACTTTTATTATAGTCACCAACATTTTAAACTATTTTAATAAAGTATACTGTTATTATTTATAGGCGATTTTACTTTCATGTTTTATCGGCTTTGAAAAGGTTTCTAGGGGGGGGAGGAGCCAAGATGGCGGACGGACAAGACGTCTGAGCTCCCGGCTCCGCAGCCCGTCTGCTGATTACATGCCATCCTGATCTTTAATCCTGCCTACGGCGCGAACGAATATAATCACGAATGCGCTGACACTTTCCGCATTCCTCCGATGTCCCCGCCGGCTTTTTTGGTCGAGGATTTATAGAGTTTGCCGACTTTGGACTTTGCCCATGCACTCTGGCCCGCCCACCGCCACCGGACACCGCTGATCACGTACGGTGATACGACCTGGGGCAGGACCGGCGTCTGGGGAAATGTTACCGGCTGTGGAATGGGCGGCTCGGCGGAGCCCTCTTAGCGACGGAGAAGATACCTGTGTGGTTGGATCCGGGCTGGCGATATCTCCTTTGTCATGCTACCAGCGGTCAGAGCGGTATCCATTTTGAAGCGCCTACCACACGCATTGCTGTACAGCCGGGGGCTCTCACATCGTGCGAGCCCCTTATTGCGAGCAGTATCTCTTTTTGCCTTCAATATTCTCCCTCCGCCCTATGGAGTCGCCATCCCCCCTCCGATGTGTGCCCACTGCAGAGATGGTGCCGGCGCCGGTCTACCTCGCCGAAAAGACGGAAGCCTCCATATCCCTGACGCAAGATGCCTTGCCTACCGTCGAGCTGGAGGGTGCCCCGGTGGCGCCTTTGCATACTGCTGCCATGCTGAAGCGGGGAGCTGTCCTGACCTATGGTGATATCCTTCTAGCCCTGGAAGACTTGAGGGCGACATGGTGGCAAAACACTCGGGAACTGGAGCGGAAGATTGATGTCGCTATGTCATCCAGGGAACTATTGCGATTGTCTGACCCCCCAATGCCTCTCAACCCACTCGAGGTGGATACAATGTGGCTACAGGGGGATACTGTGGAACGTCCTCTCCCTGGCTACAGTGTCGAGTGTTCTGTGCATGACAAAGTTGCAGATACAAAGTTCCCTTCCACTCTAAAAGATGAGACTCTGCCTCTACAAGTGTTGCCACGGCTTCCCCAACATCGCCGGAGTGTGTGCCGTTCTGTGGGGGAAAAGGTGTCTGCCACTTTGGACGTGGTGATGGTCGATGATTGGGAACTCTCGCTTCTTCTTCCTCTGCTTCTTCTATGCCGGGAGCGGCCATCTTGCTCCTTTGTTCTGCCTGAAGTACATTTCCAGCGGAGGCCATGCTTGGAGGGGTTTCAGCGTTCAGGCCAGGGCTGATGTTGCCTCCCTTGATGATCCTGCCTGACCGCCTGGCATGACCCGGACTCGAATACTTGTCGATGTTTTTGATGTGCCGCATGCGTGTAATCCGCCATTGTAGACTGCGGGGGTGGATATGTGGGGCCACCTAAGATCGGGCCAGGACTGGGCGATCTCCTTTAGTGTGCTGTACGTATTGGCGGGCGGGGACTAGGATGGGACTGCTTTTTGTCGGGTTTATTCGCACATTTGGAATTGAGTCTCCCCACCTGCTGCTTACTTGCTACTTCATTTGTGCCGATGATACTCAGGGTGGGGGATACTTACGGGGCTGGTGGTGACCGGGAGTATGCTATATTTTCCTCCTCCTGCCTTTTCTGGGAGTCGGCGACTGGGATGTTCTTTCCCACTCGCCAGACTCTCTTTTCCCACTTGGGGTCCTCTTGGGGCGACAGGCATGCCTATTGGGGGGGGTGGGCCGTGGCCTTCCGCTGGTATGCAGGGTGGGGGGATGGGATGTGTTCTGTGTCTTTTCTTTGTCTCTATGGCCCTCTTTCTCTCTCTTTCTCTCCTCTTCTTCGGTTTCTTTCTCTTCTATGTTCCTCGGGGTCGGGGTCCAGTGTTAGTAGGGAGTTTATTGTGTTCTATCATTCTGTGGTATAGCGTTTGCTCTTAGTTCCTGGATGGCGGCCTCCTATTTCCTTACAAATGCCTTCCTCTATATCGCCTCCTTCTGGGTGCTCCTTGAACGGTATGTCTATCCTGGCCAGTGATCTGCTTCGACTCTTTTCGTAGTTTAATATAAGTACTCGACAAAATTATAAAATTAAACCTTTTCCTATCCTGACATTATTGTTCTATGTTCTACCCGACACTTCTCACTCAGAGATTGCCTTAACGGCGTTCTGCCTATTGGTTTTTTCTCATATCCTTTTCTAATATGTCATAGCGGCCGGCCTCGAGGGGTTGTAGGCAGACGCTGTGTATTGTGCATTTCACAAAATAAAGGTTTTCAAAAAAAAAAAAAAAAAAAAAAGGTTTCTATGAAGGGACAAAACACGTGTCAACTGGAATCGTCCATGGAACCACCTTGCCAACGTATCGCAAACCTTTATTCGATTGTTGCAGCCATTGTTATAACCTGCTTCTACCTTATGTGTAAAAATTATCATGAAGTTAAGAAATTTTTTTCTACTGCAACATTTGGAAGTGTTTGAGAAATCATTTGAGTATCTAAACAAAGTGGCATTATATATATTTCAAGTCAGTATGTTCACTATACTTGGACTTTAACACTAACAAAACTGATCTACTATATGAGTGCTCCGCTATTCTCTTTTTTCAGATGTTAAATCTTACCTGGATGCCATGCAATAAATTATTGTGGGTATGCTCTAAATTGAAAGCAAACAAGTGACAGAGCACAGGCAGTTGAAAGATGGCTCGATAATTGGAGAGGGTTCTCTTAGAGTAGGGTCACAAAAACATGTTTGAAACTATCTAGTACAGTACTGGGCCAGCATCCAGGGAGGAGTTAAGAGTTTCGTTCATATGGAGGAGCAATAAATTGTCCAAGTTGTTAGAGGACTTTGACCAGACAGGGTCTGGAGCCTGATCACAGTGTCATCAGTCATGAATTCACCAGTGAGTCAGAGCACAGATGTATTAGCGACCAATTGATATTCTTCACCATGACTGCAACCCAAATATTAAAACAATTGCTGGAAAAAAAGTGCCAGCATTGTCACATAAATGTTGTGTAGGTACATTGGAGAGTGAGAGAAAAAAACACACAAAAATGGATCTTGGTATTTTGAAAACGTTCTTTTGGATGTTTGAGGTTATAGGATAAGTGAAGTGCCTCTACTGAGCATTCTGAAGGGTAGATTTATAGTTTGGAGTGAAGTTTTATATGTTCTATGTACAGTAGCTACATGATAAGTGTGCCAGGAACAGCTGCTTTAAGGGTACTTCCTGGGATAACTTCAGAGCAGATTTTTTTTCAAGTTTATTCTGCATTCACATCAGCAGGGTTGGGTCAAACCCCATAGTCAAACAACTGGTTATGTTGGCATAGGCATACACGCAAATAGTGGAAAGATGGCATAGCGCTCTTCACTGACTGAAATATGGCAGAATCAAATTTATACTAAGTACTTTTCCCACCCTTTTTCATAATATCGGTACATTAATCGACTTTGGAAACAAGGAAGAAAAGAGAAGCTCTTTTCAATCTGACCAAAGCAAAAGAGAAACCCTTCTTGATCTGACCATAGCACAAGGTAATGTGTCAGAACAATGCCGATGTCAGGAGAGCCATGTGTAATGGGCATTGACATACTGAACTAGGACTGGGGGGACATCTAGATATTCGTGAGCATGTCTCATAATGAAAATCTCCATCTATTGAAACTTCCCTACAAGGACCACCTTATTGGATGATAGATAAGAGGTGCCATTAGGGCTCCGGATGCCACAGTAAATTTGCCATTGTGTGCAGGTGATCAGTATCGGATGGAAACATTAAGAGAGCACTGTGCAGAGAGCACCAATTTAGCTACCAAAATTTAAATATTTGAGGGAAATATTACAAATCATGACGAAAAAGAAGTGCAATACCTCCTCGTTTCCCAATTTGATGATCTTGCCTCCTTATCCTCTACCATTAAGGAACAACTAGCATAATGCCACCAGGGAATGGGCCTTCAGCGAACTCTCAATTAGACAAACAAGTTGAAGTCCTGGTGCAGATAAGGTCTGAAATTTCTACCATGTTTTAGTGTTCTAAGACACACAGTTAGCATTTTGAGAATGGATTGGGCCCTGGTCTGACTCAAAAGTAGGCCAATCTCTGAGAGGTAGCCTCTTGCCTCAAAGGGTATTTGTGGCAGAGTCTACTTTATGGAAGTCTACCTTTTGCAGAGAGTTCTTCGTAAAAGTACCTGAAGTGTAAGGCTGTGCTCGGTAGTGTACGAGTGGTACTCTCTGAGGAATGTCCTGGTAGTGTTTAACTGCAAGCCTGTGATGGGTGTGAGAGTGCTATTTAGGGTGTTTACTTTTCACCATTGTGGTAATGCTTGAGACACGCTGACTGATTATTTAACAATGAATGAGAAACACCCCCGCAGTAATCGTTCCTAGGCAAAGTCCCCTATCAATCCTTCTCCGCTTTGATGGTCTGCTTTACCCAATGAAGCCACCAGAGTGTGTTTGGCTGGGGTTTAATTTACTCCGAAACTTTCCCCAGGGATAGCTGGTAGACTTCTAATGCCTACCAAACCCTCACACCGCTCACTGACCCCACATCATGTGCACTGCTTGCGCTTACGGGTGCCACCAAGCACCAGCCGCTCCAGTGAATAGTCACAGGCCCCTCATACAAAACCAATTAATAATCACTCACCCATCACACTTGAACTTGAAGCCATTTCTTCTCCCCTACATGCACTCACACATTGTGCAGATGTGCAGGAAAGTGTTCAGCAGGCACGGGGTGCATAAGCTTTACAGTGAGCTTGATGGGAACAGCTGACTCACCACCAGCCAAATTCATACCCGCACATGCACCAAAGAACACCATACAGACATATTACATAAACCAGCATAGAGCAGCATAGACTTCACATTCTATTATCCTCGCCCACTGGGATGGAAGGGCAGCGGATTTGGAGGAACCCCAGTAGCACTCAAAACAATCCATAAAGCGATCACTGCATGCATTCGCCAGCGGGTTATTACATTTGCGCTCAGGAGATATCTCAGCAGCAGGAAATCAACAGCGCGCCATGCTGCGTTGTGCTTGATATGTTGCTGCTGATATATGGCATGGTGTACTATTGATGATTTTTCGCGATGACTGGTCCCGCTGCTTTTAGAACTTGTGGTGCAACAGAAAGGGGCGTTTGGGAAACTGGACAGTATAAGTGCTGGTTTCTCATGAGGCAGTTGGCAATAATTATAATGCACTTCTATTGAAGTTCGTGTGGGAACTGCTTCACGAAGGTGGTCTCAGCAAGCTAGGGGCTTACTGAGCTCCAAATATGACTGTTGGAGTCTTTTATCTCTGGTGTCATAGGACAATCATACTACTGGACCCAAACTGAGCAGCAAGTACACATATAATTGAGCGTAACAGGGTTGCTCAAGGCTAACTCAGGCACGTGGTGGGGGTCAGGGGATCAGAACTCGGAAAAGCGCACAATAACACTTAATAAACTATACAAAGTGCTTTTACTTTAAATGTACATTAATTCAGATACTTCTAAGCACTAAACACAAAACGATGCAATGAAAACTAGACCTCTCTAGCCCCTCTGGAACCCGAGGCCCATGGAAGAAGGGATTCAGCTCTAAACCCTGTAAAACCCCCTCCTATTGTATTTGTCATGCAGTTCACCATGTAAAGCCCCTTGCTGTTTCAGAGAATTCACAATGTAAAACACCTTTCTGCTGTATCTGTCAGAGCATTCACAATTTAAAATGCTTGCATACTATACTGGTCATATTGTTACAGCATGCAGGGCCCTTCCTACTGTATTCACCAAGGGATTCATACTAATAATATCTCTATCATGTAGGAGCAATGGAAATACTTCATAGGATGGTTAAAACTGCAGCCAATTAAAATGGCTATAAAGAAGATGACCAAGAAATTGTGGGGGAAAAAGCCTAGGGCCATTTCATTGTCGGGCTCAGACTGAGCACCAAGTGTACACGTTTAGCACCTGACCCTCAGTGCAGTGTACTAGCGCAGTCCTTGCCTTACACAGGTGGTGCGGGTCGAAAACTCCACAAATCACACAAGAGCTGAGAGCACCTAATCTATGTCCAGCCAGTGCTTTTACTTTTAAGAGGAAAAATTACTTACATTTGCACACAACTAAATACTAAACATAAATTTACCAATATACTCCATGAAAACCACACTTACTTGGTCCCACCTAAACTACAAATCCAAGTAAAGTCTCCCAGTGTCAAACAAAGTACAGCCCCATCGTATGGTGTCTGTTACAGAGTTTATATTGTAAAACTCCAGCCTATTGTATTTGTGACCATGTTCACAGTGTAAAACATTTGATAAAGATTTTAACATGCAAAACCACTTCCTGCTGTATCTGTCGTAGGCTAACACCATGCAGATCCACTTCCTACCGTATTTAACGTGAGGCCCATGTTAACACTGTCTGTCACTTATAAAAAATGGAACTACTTCATAGGCATGCTAACAAAAGTGGTGCCCTATCAATTGCCTTTAAAGGAAATCGACAAAGGGTTGGAGTCAAAGCCCCTCAGTTTATTCATTTATTTATAAAGTATTTTTATTTCGGAATATACAGCCAGCAGAACACATTTTGATCACATGTAAAACACGCCGGGCACCATAGATGGAATTAAGCCCCCACCCTGGTTTTACAATGTCCAGGGTCTATCTAGGGTGCGGGTCCCAAACGCCATCATGGAGTACATTTGAAAATGTTAGAAGCGCCGTTCATCCATGTTAAGTTAAAACAATGAACAGGAACACACAATTCAAATAAACTGTAACAGGTAAAACCTAGACAGCAAATGGCGGAGGCATTGTATCACATATATCCTTAAGAAACATAGAGGCATATTTACAAGCCCCTATCGCCACCACAGCGTTACTTTTCAGGGCGTTGTGGTGGCGATAGGGGCCTCACTTTATTTACAAGGCAGCATTAAGCCACTTAATGTGGCTTAAGGCTGCCTTGTAAATAAGGCACCCTTTCACACTACACTTATCGTGAAAGGGGAGGGCAATGGATGTTGCTGTGGGCGTTGCAGCTGCTCCATAATTACAAGGGCAGTGCAAATATGGGACAGCGCCAAAATTAAGAACAGGAAAAACCTTGTCTAACCCTGGCGAAACGAGGACAAGTGTTTATTTTCTCCTCGTTTTTGCTGTTTCCATGTGTGCTGCGTTGTTCAGCACACATGGAAACACCAAAACGCCAATCACTGTTAATGTGCAGGAAGGTAACCCTTCCTGCACATAAATACTCATGAATACTCATTTTAAAAACTCAGCAGCACACATAGAAGTTACAAAACGGCATTTAAAGATTGGTTATGTGCAGTAAGGTATCCCTTCCTGCAAAAACAAAGAGATTCTATCAGTATGAAAAAATAGGGAAACAAATTTTATTTTTTGTGTTTTTATAAATAGAGAGCAAATGGAGAGCACTATGTGTTTTTAAAAACACATAGTACTCTCCATTTGCCACTTGCAAAGGGAGTGTTTCTCACCATCTTTTCACTGCATAGTTGAAAAAACACAAAAAATAAAATTTGTTTCCCCCTTTTTTCATACTGATAGAATCTCTTTGTTTTTGCATACCTGTCTGGAGGGCGATTCTAACACCACTACCTCTATACTTCCTCAATTGTTTTTGAAATTGTATCCCTTCCTGCACATAAACAATCTTCTTTGCACTAGGCTGCTAAATTTTGCAGCAGATCAGGGGGAAACGCAGGGCTGCACCATATTCTTGAAAATATGGTTCAGCCCTATGTTTCTGAAGTGACGGAGCGTGTTGTTAGCCTTCTTGCCTTGATGACACGCTTCACCATTTAACTTGTAAATATGCCCCATCGACTGGCTCAGCATATAACTGTGTTCATCCCACTCCACCCTCTGACTGGACCCATAGTACACCATATAACAGGTTGTTGAGGCCGCTCGGTGCGGCATCTCTCCCTATCTGCGGCCACCCGATGACCCCGATTGATTAAGGCACACACCACTGCCGACATGTTTTTACGGTGTCCGTTGCCTCCTCCGAAGGAGGCGGGCCTCCGACTACTCACTCTGTCCCACCTTAAAAACCACAAAAGTCAACCAGGCATTCACACCACTCATTACTGTCTGTTCCCCGTAGCTGGTGGTAATTAATTAGGAAGGGTCTGAGGTGTCGTCTGGCCCCTCAGTACATTCATCTTTTTTCCTTATTTTGTGATTACATGAGATCTAACAACAGTCAAAGCCATCTCTAGAGAGACCTAAGAACACTAATGGATGATCAGTTCAAACTCGGAGCAACGTGAGATGTCTGGCAGGGTGTAGGTTTCAGAGCAGGTGATCTCTGCATTGTGTAATTGATAAACGTCCCCCTCCCACCGGGATTAACCTGAGTCCAGTAAACAAGCCAAATGAAACTTGCACCCTGCTTTAGGAGAGAAGAGCCATCTGCTTTTTTTTCTGATGCTCGATAAGTTTCAGGTGTCAAGCATACATTTTTTTTATTCTTTGTACTAGTTTGTGATAGTCCTGGCACAGCAAAGTACAGTCATATAATGCAGTTACAGGGTGAGAAAGCATTCATGTAGTGCTAGATGTCAAGTTGCGCTTCATCAGTTTTTAAGCCCAAAATCTTCTTGTGCAAACTGCTGAGGTGGGAAAGGCCTGATGGAAATGAGGAACGAGGAGAGAAGAAAAGAGAGAACAAGGCAGAAGGTGTGAGGTGGATGCTTTTGCGTACCTGTCAAACTCTTGGCTCACAAAATGTGAGTGGATAAGAGGGTGATCTCATTAAGGTGAATCGAAAATGAACACATTTTAGATCTGGCATTAGCTAAGATATTTGAATTTTAGTAGAACTGTATGTATAATATAGTCATAGGGCCTTTCAGCCAGCCCTCTTCATCAATTGGTCTGTTGTCTTTTCATTTACATTTTCCATCAACCCACTACTGCATCCAGCATGGGGCAGGCCACTTCAGCCACTGGCTAACTTCACTGAGTGTGAATGTATTTTGTCCTTTCGAAAGTAAAACATCCACTCACAACGTAGTTCCATTCAGTGCCATGGACCACTATAGCAATGTGTTCTGTCTGAGACCCAAAAAGATTTTTGTTTCTAGCCAATTACATTTTTTCAGATTGACGAAGGCTGTTTCCCCAGTGACCCAAGCATTGACCAAACGAAGAGGCTAGTAGCGAATGCCTGAGCTATTGGATTTGCTAATGTTTATTTGGAGGGTGATATAGGTTTAAAAAGCTGTTGACCACCATTAAAGTACAGAGAGGTATTTTGTTTGTCATGCAAGTGAATGGGAATACAGAATTACACCCACCAAATGCGGGTGCGTTGACAGGTATGTCCATTTTTGTGGCTGACCATAAGCCTCTTCTTTGGAAGGTGTGAGCAGGAAACTGAGTGTGGATGCTGGAGAGTGACAAGGGTAAAAGGAGAGTGAAATAAATAGCATAAGTAAGAGGTAACCATTATCAAATAGTGTGCCGATTCAAGACCAAGTGGATAGCTAGATTTCTGCTGTAGCAAGCGAGAGGGTGCTCTGGAAGCAGGCGGCTCACCATCTAAACTTTCTTGTTGCAATTCCCAAATTGATAGATTTACCTGCAGATGTACAATCACATAGTGTGTCAGAATGGAGACAACTGACGGGCTACTAGGTACATTATCTCGATTCAATTGGATTCTCACCTTGCAGAAGATTCAGGGTTCACGTAGCAGCCCCAATTGCTTTATTGCGTGCCCCCCTCTACCACCGCCACTTGAGCCTGTGGTATTTCCCTTCGCTTGTCTCCAGGACTGCTTTCAGTAACCTGCACCTTCATCCTAGGGTCCCTAAAAACACAGAAACAAAGGAGCATGCCCAAGCAAAGCCTGGATGCCACAGAATGACAGAGGGTTTATTTGAAGCAGCATAGGGGCTATGAAGGGAGGCTGGTCTGCCCTGGTGAATTTTCCATCAACGGAGTGGTTTACTGTCCTGGTGAATGGAAGGGCCTTATTTGTTTCTGAAAGGAAGAAAGTGGACTATATAGGCATGAAGAAGGGCAGGATGCACAGATCTGCTGTCCTTTGCAGGAGTATGTAAGGGGTCCATTGGAGTGGGTTTGCTTGGAGCTCATTCTAAGTCCTTCCTACTGCGATGAGCTTGTTTACTGGATGCGCTCGAAGTATTACAAAGAGGAGGCAGTCTTGGTACCGAGGACGGGTGGGACAGTATTGCTATAAAAAGCATACGGTACAGTGTGTATTCAGCCGAGATGGCACAAGGAATATATTAGGGTCATGTGGTGTTGGCTGTGTATTAATGATGAGCATAGCAGTGTTTGTACTAAGGATAAACCACGTGGGGTCCTGTATTAATAATAGATTACATATTCTTTGTTTCAAGAACAGGCACCACCACCATCTGACAGGTGGGATAGAATACACATTAAGGACGTTACAGAGTCTAAAAAGGCTCTATTTGAGGGTTAAAAGAGACCTTTGAAGACACTGACGCATGGTTAAAAGGCACAGATCTAGGGATTTAAACAGAGACAAATGGCTTTAAGGCAGCAGTTGTCTGTCTCATCTCTTTCTCCTTCAATCTGTTTTCAGCGCCTCTCTGTTTGCCTTCTTTTTTCAGATCTCATATTCTGCTCTTGTCTCGTTCCCGCTGAAATATTTCCAGTGTCCTCCTTTCCACTCCTGTTTTTTCAATTTTCAAAAGGCCGTGAGGGAGGAACCTCGACCCCACGCCTATTCTTTGTTTTTCATCTTCTACAGAGCAGGAACTATTCAATAAAGCTCGTCAGAACTCCCTTTTCCTAATACAATTTAAATTCTATTCTTACTACCCTCTTTGTACCTGAGTACACATCTCAGAAGACGGGCCCACCTTGCACTAATATGGTGCTGAAGAAGGAAGCCTTGTGTTGTGATGAAGAATGCCACCCAGGGTGGGTGAAGGTCCCGTCCTGTTGTACTAAAACAAACGCTGAAGGAAGATGACTGTAACGTCCTTGGATTGACTATCGGCATAGAACTGAAAAGGAAGAAGTTGGGAATAGTCTTTTCAACGGTTTGCACTCGAGAGCCCTAACCTGTTATTTTTTCTTACAGATTTGGGCTTAGAAAACCCTCATGCAGGGTTAGAAGTCACTCATACAGGGTCAGAAGAATCCTGATGCAGGCTTAGAAAGCCCTAATACAAGTTTAAAAGGCAGCAAATGCAGATTTGATGGTTACTTGAACAGAGTTAACATCAACAATGAACAGCAGATTACAAGTGATGCAAAGTGAAGAAAACACCAGTCTATATTGGCTGGAAGGCATCAGTGCAACGTCAGAAGCACAGATGAAGGGCTAATAGGTGCTCATGGACTGGTATGCAGAGTTAGAAGACACCAAACGCATGCTGCACCACTGTAGAAGTAGATATCACAGATGCAGTGATATAAAATGCCCATCTAGGCTTTAATGGCGAGCTGTCGAGGAAGGGCTTTAATGTCTGAGGCAGGGGTCTCCAATCTTTTTAGTAATGACTGGCTGCTGTGCCCCTGACACCAAGGCAATAAAGTTAGTTATAAGTATCCCCAATGCCATATGATTTATCACTCAAATATCTTCTTTTAATATATTTTGGAAATCTGCCACTTTTTCTCCAAACATCACTTATGAGTTACAAAAACACACGCATTTTCTCTTTGCCCTTTCTCTTTGCCCACACTAAATGTTGGTATACTTCTATTAATTTGACCATGCAAAACCTTCCACTTAAGTAGGGGGACTGCCCATAGGAGAGCTATTTACAGGTAGCTGGAGAGCTCCCAGTAGCTCACGAGCTACTTGTTGGAGAAGACCGGTCTGAGGGAACAGTTAGAAGGCACTGGTGCAAAGTTAGCAGGCACGATGCAGGGTTGGAAGGTCCCAAAAGCAGACTAAGAGAGAAGAAAGTACTGATGTAGGGATGAAGGCCCAGGTGTGTGGTTACAAACCATCTGTTTAGGGTTGGAAGGCATCGAAGGGGGTAACTGTACTCATGCACAAAATACTGTGAGGACAATTCAGTTCTAAAAATGCTGGGTTACAAGGAGCTGTACTGGGT
The DNA here is from genome assembly GCF_964263255.1 of Lissotriton vulgaris. Lineage (NCBI taxonomy): Eukaryota > Metazoa > Chordata > Amphibia > Caudata > Salamandridae > Lissotriton > Lissotriton vulgaris. The sequence continues at coordinate 72,972,112 of NC_141688.1, read as the reverse complement.
TGCATGTTAGAGGGTACCGAGTTAGAAGGCATTGATGTATGGTAACATTCCACAGGTGGAAGGCTCAAAAGCACGGAAGCAGTATTAGAAGAAACAAATACGAGTTCAGAAGGCCCTGAAGAAGGGGGTTGTCGCTAGTATCATACACTGTAACCCATCAATCATGGGTCCACCGACAGTCCTTAGACAGCCCTCTGTTTTGTACAGACAGATAATCCGATCAAGGCTCCATGGCTAGTGTGCAAGAAAGCAATAGCACAATGCAAGCTCCTCTCGCAGGTACCTGGGTAATAACAAGGCCTTTGAAGTGAACAGCCCTGCTTATCAGCAGGTTTCTGTTTGCGTTTGGTGGCTCCCCGCCAGGTGTGGTCACAGGCTGGGCTCAGGTGAGGTAAACACAGCTGGGCGCAGGGGAGCAGTCATTAAGGTGCATCCAGGAATACGTCTGCAGGAGTCTCCCACGTGGCATCTTAATATGTCACTGCTCTTCTTGGCGACTCCGTATGCATAAGCTCGAGTTAGGGAATGTTTGGTGAGCGAATGGTAAAATGTTTTAATAACTATGGAAGAAAATATGTTTTTCGTCTAAAACAGTGAGTCCTCCCCACTTGAACACATAGAGATTTGGTTGCTTGCCTCAGTAGTAACGTTGCACCAGTTGTAGCTATTCATGATTGTTAAATTGCATCACTTGAGCTGTTTGCGATGGTGGTATTGCACCAGTAACTAGTGATTGCTGTATAATGTATAGCTTCTAGTAGCCGTGGGGATGTTGTCCCAGCTATAGTTGCTGGTGACTGCTGTGATATTGTACCAGTTTTAGATGTGTTGATAGTGCATCAATTGTAGTTGTGGAGATGTTGCATAATTTGTAACTGCTGATGATCTGGTCGTTGCTGGTGATTGGTGGTACTGCAAAAATCGAAGCTGCTAGTGATGAGTGGTGTTATCCTTGCATTGAGTAGTAGTTGTAGATACCGTGCCAGTCGTAACTGTGGGTGATCTGTGGTGCTGTTACATATTTTGTTTGAGAAAACTAGGGTCCCAATGGGTTAATTCGAGACATACTTTCAACCAACAAAGAGATCACAGCATAAACAAATATGCCTGTATCCATCAAGAGACAGATACAGTAGTCAATACATAATTAATATTTATAAAAGCACACCAAAAACCGAACTGAATTCCCAACCACAGTTCACATTTCAACCTGTAGCTTTTGGTGAGCAGCTGTGATGTTCTGTAGCGTGTAACCGCTGGAGATTGGTGATATTATTACATATTTGAGGTGTTGCTGCATGTTGGTGATCAGTGGTATTTCACAACTTTTTGCTGCTGGTCACGATGATGCTGCATGCAACAACTGTGGGTGATCAGTGGTGCTGCTGCGGGTGTTCGTGGTAAAGTTGAGCGAGTTGTAGTTATTGGCACACATCATTCTACATGCATCCAGACAATGTCCTTCAGATTATGCCTACAGATTATGCTACACCAAGAACGTTGTCACTGGAATCTCCTAGAGTGCGTTTGGCTGATATTTCAACAGCCCTCTCCTTTAGCCCCACACTGGACTCTAGCTTACCACACATTCACCCATTGAAAAGTAGGTTTGCCCCCTTGTATTGCAGCTGGGAAACTCTGGGTTACTTGGCTGTCCCAAGGCCTAAGGCTTTATTTCGCCTTTGTCCTACCTCAGGAGAAAGCGGAGATTAAAAAGCGAGCAAATTAGGGTGTGGGATTTAAAGGTGATCGAAGCTTCACAGCCTTCTTCATTTTTATTTTTAATTTTATTTTAATTTTTAATTTCATTGCTTCCTTCATCAGTTCCCTACCGGTTGTCATCAGCGCGGAGATACTCCTACGGGAGTCTATTCACAGCGCTATATAAAAAACGCAAATAAATAAATAAATGAATAAAGCTGGAGCCGAGCTTAACATAAGAGATGCCGGTAGGGACAACCATATGTTTTTAAATGAAATAAGTTCAATGAAACAGGAGAAATAACACTGTAAAATTAAATTACTTTCTAATAACGGAACACCACTACGCTTGAGTTAAAATAATAACTTAACAAAATAAGATTTCACATTGGTCCAAGGCCCCCCTCTTATAAATAAATAAAGCAGGGCCAAAGTAAAGATAAAAGCACACTAGTGTGCCTGGTAGTGAACCCATTCAAGAGAGACAGAAGTGAGAATGGAGCCAACAGGCACAGAGACGGAGTGCTTTTAGGGGTGTTTGTGTGCAATTTGTGACGTTTCCGAAATTTGTAACGGTAGTGAAGGTTTTAGAAGAAAGCTTAGCAAAGAAAAAATCCAGCAAAAATAGGTGCTGCAGGAAAGTTAACATACTACTGAAGTTTTAATACTTCTTCAAACATTTCAGCTTCATGGTGCAAAGCTTGCAATAGAATGTTAATGCTGAACACCCTCAATTTATGAGTTCATAGGATAAGGTAATGCAGAAGATCTTGGTCTTCTGAGGATCAAGCATTTGGCAAGGTAATGCCTAAAAAAGAAACCTTGTGAAAACACAGTTCTCACATTGCTAAGTAATACTGGTTTGGTTTACTAAAATTCATTGCCCACGCTAAAAATGTTAACACTCCAGGGAATTTCTTGTATTAGATACTTTTCTCAACTTAGCTTTCCTTCTTCTTTTGAGCAGCAGAAAGGTGTAGGGTGCATGTTATGAGGGTCTGGTAGAGGGCAGCCACGATGGCAATGTTCACTGAATCCAAGTACCAGTATGGGGAAAAAATAAATTGAGAAGAATGTGGTCTGTGATAAAGGTTGTCTTTTTTCAGATAGTCCTTATAATTGTTGGGGAGAGTCACCAGACTGGTATATAGGCAGATGATGAAATATTGGACGTTTTTAGGCAGTTATTTTATACATATTTGTTTTAGGGAGGGTGTGAGACAGTGAGAAGAGAGAATGGGAGAAGATGCTGGACTGGAGGTGCATGGTGGCCTGTCCAACAGCCTGTTGCGTGTGGGGATGAAGTGACATCCAATAGAGGTGGTGATAGGCCGGGTTGGGAGGGAGAGGACTATTGCCTGGTATGGGTTATAAGCAGGGCCACCAGAATTATGCGATTGTGCGGCTGTGGCAATATTAGCATAGTTATATATTTGGCCACATAATCCATTGTTCGCTGGATAATCTGCAGATTTTAGCCCCAAAAATGTTTCTAGCTCAAACGGTTAAAAAGTTACTAAACAGGCAGCAACACATGTTGCAGCGCAGTGAAAGGCTCTGTGCAAAGGTTGACTAGTTATTCTTTTGTTGCTTATTGCTATATTTGGGTGTTAAACTGGTACTAGTGAGGTGTAACCCATGCCCAGACAATGTTAACAAGTGTGAAAATCACAAAATAATGAAGTAATACTATCATAAAATGTGCTTCATTACGATGCATAATTTGCCTTTTCTTGCCGCATAATTTACTCAACCCTGCCCTATTGTTTGGCCCCCCCTTGAAGCATAATTCTAGTGGACCTGGTTATAAGAAAGGCCTTCCAATGCTGCAAGTTTAAGGTGTCCGTGTTGGTGATGTAACATGGGTTGAGGTAAGTAGGCTGAAGCAGGGGTCAGAGAGAGGTGGTAGTGAATAATTGTGGGACTTGGCTGTGAAAGTTGAGGGTCCTCACTACTCCAGGAGTCGATGGGACGGCGGAGGTGGAATTGCTGTTTGAGCGCAGCCTCTGCCCTCCCACTCTTGGCTGCGGTACGTTGCAGTCAGGGCCGGACTGGCCGCAGCGGGCGTTTCCCAGGGAGACTGGAAAGATCGGGGCGGTTTTGTCACTGGGGGCCGGATTTACAGCGGTGCTGCAATATCCGTCCCCAGTAACCAGGGCACAAGTCCTAAAAAAGAAGTGGGGGGACGCTGACGTCACAACAGGAAGTGACGTCATGCAAGGTGGCGTGCACCATCAGACATATTGCCTCCCCTCGCTCACCCCTTAGATGCGATTGCATCAGAGAAGGCAGCGGGTGAGCAGCGTTCTGAATGGTCTACGATCTTGCCCCAGAGAGGCCAAAGAGTGAATGTGTGGCTCCATTTGCTGCAGTTATCGAGCTCCCGGTAAAATAAGTGGGGGGACGCCGTCCACCTGCGTGGTACCCCGACTCGAGCCCTGCCAGTAACAAAAGCAGCAGTGCACAGTTGGGGGGCTGGTCTGACAAAACTGCCAGGGCTGCGGGCTGGGTTCTAGGTCGGCCCTGGTTGCAGTGGGCAGTAGTATAGAAGTAGTCGGTCGCTATGGTAGTCCATGGGTATATTTAAAGCCAGCACCATGTCGCCTCAGGAGAATATGGCCCAGCATTGCAACTGTGGGTAGTGGCCTGGGAGAATTCTATGTGGCCTATTTGCGGCGCCACCGTGTAACAACCCCAGGTCAGACATTAATCCTATTAAGTTTTAAAATTGTGATGAGGAATATTCGAAAAAAAATACGTGACTAGAAGATACTTTAACTAACAGTAGAAATCCAGTGAGGCAGGAAAAGTAAATGAATTAAGCCGCGGCCTCGGCCTCCTAAAAGGCCCCTGCTGTTTCCCCCTCGTTATCGTGCACGCTGTCAGTCGAGCAGACCTTGGCACGTCGCTGCGGTGCATTTTATCAACTCTTTTCATGAGGCCTGCCGCTGTGCCAGGGCGTTCCTCCTACGCCACAGACGTGCACACTCGGCACACACTAACGTGCCCCGAGCAGGAATGCGCCCGGCTCTCGGGGAGGGACAAGGCTGCCTTTTGTTTACCTCGCAATTAAATAAAGCCATCATGGCCTCGGACTGCCATGTTAAAGCTCCGACGTCTGGATTGGGTGGTACAAGAAACAAAAACAAAGAATCCTCGAGGGCGTGCGAGCGCCTAGCTCGCGCCGGTCAGATAGCACGCGCTAGGAGCTGTGTCTGTGTGTTCGCTCTATAAAGCTGCAAAGCCCACGTGGACGCCAAGGGGTTTCCTTTCTCGTGTAACACCTGCAGCGATCCCGGGCTTTTTAGTTAACTGGTATGTCTAACTGATGCGGAGAGAGCATGTGGTGTGTGTTATCAGTTGATGTGGAGAGAGCATGTGGTGTGTGTTATCAGTTGATGTGGAGAGAGCATGTGGTGTGTGTTATCAGATGATGTGAAGAGAGTATGTGGTGTGTGTTATCAGATGATGTGGAGAGAGCATGTGGTGTGTCTAACTGATGTGGAGAGAGCATTTGGTGTGTGTTATCAGATGATGTGGAGAGATCATGTGGTGTGTGTTATCAGATGATGTGGAGAGAGCACGTGGTGTGTGTTATCAGATGATGTGGAGAGAGCATGTGGTGTGTCTAACTGATGTGGAGAGAGCATTTGGTGTGTGTTATCAGATGATGTGGAGAGATCATGTGGTGTGTGTTATCAGATGATGTGGAGAGAGCATGTGGTGTGTGTTATCAGATGATGTGGAGAGAGCATATCAGATGATGTGGAGAGAGCATGTGGTGTGTGTTATCAGATGATGTGGAGAGAGCATGTGGTGTATTTAACTGATGTGGAGAGAGCATGTGGCGTGTGTTAGATGATGTGGACAGAGCATGTGGTGTGTGTTATCAGATGATGTGGACAGAGCATGTGGTGTGTGTTATCAGATGATGTGGAGAGAGCATGGTTGTGTCCAACTGATGTGGAGAGAGCATGTGGTGTGTGTTATCAGATTATGTCGAGAGTGTCTAATTGATGTGGAGAGAGCATGTGGTGTGTGTTATCAGATGATGTGGAGAGAGCATGTGGTGTATTTAACTGATGTGGAGAGAGCATGTGGCGTGTATTAGATGATGTAGAGAGAGCATGTGGTGTGTGTTATCAGATGATGTGGACAGAGCATGTGGTGTGTGTTATCAGATGATGTGGAGAGAGCATGGTTGTGTCTAACTGATGTGGAGAGAGCATGTGGTGTGTGTTATCAGATGATGTGGACAGAGCATGTGGTGTGTGTTATCAGATGATGTGGAGAGAGCATGGTTGTGTCTAACTGATGTGGAGAGAGCATGTGGTGTGTGTTATCAGATTATGTGGAGAGTGTCTAACTGAAGTGGAGAGAGCATGTGGTGTGTCTAACTGGTGTGGAGGAAGCATGTGGCGTGTGTTAAATGATGTGGAGAGAGCATGTGGGGTGTGTTATCAGATGATGTGGAGAGAGCATGTGGTGTGTGTTATGAGATGATGTGGAGAGAGTATGTGGTGTGTTGTTTATTATCGTTTTTTTTTACAAATGCTGTGTACATTTCATGTTTGTCCTCTCTTCCAGCCTATTGTAAAGCGCTCTGCTATCTTCGTGGGATCTTGTTCGCGCTATATAAAACTTTATAAATAAATAAACATTACGTTGAATTCAGGACCATTTAGGCTTAGCTATTATGTGGTTGAACCTGAAGTGCCCACTGCTGTTTATTAACATCCAGGAATGGCTAAGGCCGCTCAAACTATGCTATGAGGACATTAAGCAGTGACTGAAGCCCTGTCTCTTTTGCACTTGTAGAAATGCCACCATTTTGGCATCTGGAATTTTTAAGTATGATCAAACAGTACGATTTTCTCTGATCATTTCTGTAGAAGACAATTAAATTTCCAAGCAGGATTTGCACACTACTTATTCACTGAAGGCTTTTATTAAAGGATTTCACTCCCTAATCCACGTATGGACAGAAGTCAGGACATCCTATTGTGGATTTTCATAGCGCTTTTTAGATTTTCTGTTCACTCATTCATCCTGTATTTTATATTTTTGTGAGGAATGGCCACTAAGATCTCTCTATAAATGGATGTTGCTAGAGGAGTGTAGGGTTCTGTGTGTAATGTGTTTATTTCCATGGGAGGGGGGCTGGGTGTGTTGTTTATCTCTATGTGAGCGGGGTTGTGTGTGATGTGTTATTTTCCAGGGGAATGCACCTATAACTTTGAAGATGAAAGAGGATTTAGGCGCATATTTAGTGTTCAAACTCTAATCTGTTCTACTCTCTTGGAGGAGTACAGCCGGCCTTATTAGATCTCCAACACTAAGACTGAGATCTCTGGCTCTGTGCCTTCAGCAGAGCTGCCACCTTTGCGCTTCCGCTGAAGGCACAGGGACTTTGCTGTGAGGGTATGGTGTTTAAGGCACCTGCACACAAGTTCTTATAAAAAAAAAAAACTCCCAAAGCTTGAGTTTGCTGTTTAAAAACAAAAAAATAGTGGCCTTGATGCACTGGGAGTTTTTTCCACACTGCCTGGGTGCTTTAATCCTATTCTGTGTTTGGGACCTTAGGCTTTCCCTGGTACAGGAAACCAATACGTAGGAATCTTGGTAGCACAGCAGTGGCATAACGAAACTTGATTGCGCCCCCCCCCTGACAGGTACATGGAGGCCCTCCCTTATTCACCCCTCCCAGACTCAACCAGCAGCTCTCAGGCCAGGGTAATGAGCTGAGGGGGACCCCTGGGGACCTATGTTGAGCCACTGTAGCACTGTCCACTGACTGACAACGCATTGTCACTCAAAGGTTTAATAGGGCAGAGCAGGCGTAGGTTTCACCGTCAAAAACATGGTGGTTCACCAAATGTACCTAGAGTGTGGGATTTGATAATTTTGTAGGACAGGATACTCTGCCATGTTTTTTACGGAGTGACCTGCCTCTAAACTTTGAATACACTCATAGTCTTTTTGTCTTTGATACTCTTTAGCCTTATCTGGCCCTTCAACTTCCTCGCTCCTCCAGCCTCTCCACTGCATCAGGCCGCCAACCATTAGAGTGAAACCTATCTGTGATTGTCTAACTTCTTTGTGAGCCGACCACCTTTGGCAGTTAGAATCATGTTTAAAGTGTAACAGCCTTAATCTGTACATTTCTTGGAATAGAGATTAAATAAAACAAACATTGGCAAAATCAACATGCCTGGCGTTGGCCACCAGCTTTTTGGCTTGTCAGTGATTGTTTTGTAGTGGTTTTTGTAAAACATTAGTGGTTGGGAAGTTGTTGTGCCCTCATCAATCTAAAAATAAACTGGCCTATAGCATTCTAGTCTCCAAAAGCACATTTATCCTAAGTAGTTCCTGGCACTTAAGGGAACCACTTCCTGTTTTGATATCCTTGTGAAAGAAAAGAATGCCACCACTCACAGTGAAGTTAGCAAATGCCTGAAAACGGCTGACCCATTGGTTCATTCTGTACTGGCTTGAAAAAAAATGTGAATGACACCACAACCGCCCAATAATTGAAGAGGGCTGGTTGAAAGCTCATATAAGTAGATGATACATATCATTTCAGTAAAATCAAAATGTCTTGGCTAACTCCAGACCTAAAAAAAAGGTCTCTAGTTGAAAAATGATGTGGGGAAGGAAGGACGTTTTGGAGAAGGGCACAAATTTGGAGGGCGCGAAAGGTAAATTACATTTTTTTTATTGCTTTTGGAATGCATCTTCTGTGCTGCACATTACAATTGATGTTCTCCATAGCAGTCTGCTTGTATGTAGCTGGCTTCACACCTACGCACCAGGAGTCCAAAGCATTGTCAAACGTTTCTCTTTACAAATACTGCCTAACAAAGTAGGCTTTTAGGGGCTCACATGTGCCGTCTGTAGAGTTGGAACTCAGTTCTATAAGCCCTGTAGTCATCTCTCTAATTGGTCAAGTTTGTCATGTGATTATTAATGTGCTTCGGGAAGAGTCTTTGTTGCCAGGTTCTGAGGCTGATGGAGTAATTGGAACTCTGATCTCTCAACGGATGTGGGAGACGATGCAATTCACTGAGTGACCCATGAGAAACATGGTCCAGGCCCATGTCTTGATGTACCCTATGAATTCAAATTTCCTGAAAGTTCTACTCCACCTTGAATACCGCTCTGTCTAAATCACACTAGTACCTTTCAGTGCAGTATACAACAAATACATGTTTGAATGGATTCACGGATATGGTTCCTTCTTCCTCCATTTACCTGCTTCGCAAGGTCCATTCCTGCCACATCTGCCACACCTACGAAAGCTGTGATGCAAGAGGAAAGTGGCATCTGCACTGAAAGGCAGGAAAACTGATGAAGGTGGCATTAGGTTTTTTTTTTACCAGCTCGCACTACTAAAGCTGTGCAGTAAATCCGACATTCACCCTACCCCATTCCCCTTTTGCATCGTACGTGGTTCAAAGTCTGCTACATATAGTGTAGGGCTCTGCAGGGGCACAGTAAAGTGTAAGAAGTCACATGACAGCACTTTCTAGGTGATAGTATCAGTCACAGGTGACACATGCAGAACAAGATATTTCCCATTCTATATTCCAGTGGCCAGGTGGCACTCATTGCTCTTAGGTGGGTTTCAGATTCGGGTTATTCCATCATTTGTTAATGTCTAGTCTGACTTTGGCCTGTGGTGTTTCCTCCCCGGCCATACCGTGGGAGCCTGCCAGGAACAATACCCATTTCCGCCTGCATGCCTAACCATTGAGGGGGATAAAGTGGTAAAGCCACTCAACATACATTGCTGCCCCATCACTTCTATTGCTTGCCTTCCTTCTGCAGAAAAAACGATGCTGCTGTTATGTTTATGCCAGTGGGCTATGCACACTGTAGTACTTCCAGAAGGGGTATTCAACTTCACACTCCCTGTGCTATTCCTCATGGTCACAGCTGTGACATAGGGGCCGGGTAAGAGATACATAAATGGACCTGGGGCGAGACCTCGGGGTTCAAATGTAACCTGCATACATGCTTCTATTAAATGATTTAGTTAATGGGTTTAATCTTTGAGTCACGGACCGAGGCACCAGCCTCATACCCAATAGCGGTCTCAGTGTGTAAATTCATTGTCAAATGAGCATTCCAAGGAAAGCCAAATTCCTTAAATTTCGTTTCCCTGGAATAACTTACCAGCTGATCTGCTGGGTGAGCTTTCCACTTCCTGTTGCTATTCAGCTTTAATCTCTTCCACCTCTTATCTCAGTTTCTGTGAATGAAACAGATTCGTTTTACACTGAATCATTAGAGCAGAGGTATTCAAACTTTTCCAGGTTGAGCCCCCCCAGCTGAATTCCCCCAGATGTTGGGCCCCCCCACCACCCGACCGAAACCTCGGGAATCTGGCACACCACATGATCGACTGCAACGCGCACACCACCGGCCATATCCGGCAAACAATGCTCAACACAACAAGAGTGCCTAGCAAACTGCAGGCCTGTGAGTGGGTGTGGCGAAACGACAGAGGCGTACCACACAGCTCAAAACACAATCCTCCAAGGCAAAGGAAGTCATCACAACCCTCCCCATCCATCATGTACACCTTGTCATCCACCAACTCCCCCACCATTCATTCCTTCCCTCCATCTGTGCCCCATCCACATCCAAACTCCTTCAACCACTTTCAAACCCATCCACCATCCATCCCTCCATCCATCATCTCACCCATCCATCCCTCCATCCACCCCCTCACCCATTCATCCATCATCCATCCATCCCTTCACCCAATCCATCCCCTCACCAATCCATCCACTCTTCCACCCACCCACGCATCCATCCAACCACTCACCCCTTCCCCTAAGCTATCCTCCCACTCATCCATCCACTCCTCCATTCATTCATCCATCCACTCCTCCATTCATCCATCCATCCACTCTTCCACCCATCCATCCATCCACTCCTCCACCCATCCATCCACTCACTCTCCCATCCAACCACCCACCCTCTCACCCATCCAGCCATCCCCCACCGACTCATCCATCCAGTCACTCATCCGTCCACCCACTCAACCCCCCACTCATCCATCCGCCCACCCATCCATCCATCCATCCCTCCCGCTCTCCACCCTCCCCCCACTCATGCATGCACTCTCTGTCCCAACCATCGCCATGCTCCTCTCCTCACCCATCTATGCACACACCTGCCCATCCACTCTGCCAATCATTCATCCATGTCCTCAATCATCCATCCATCCATCCTCCCCCTCTCTCTCCATTCCCCTCTCACCCAGCCACCCATCCCTCCATCCACCCTTCACCCATCCACCCACTCATCCATCCACTCATCCACTCATGAATCCATCCATTGACCTCTCACCCACCCCTTCACTACTCCATCCATCCCCCCGTCCATCCACCCTCCTCAATCACCCATCCATCCCCATATCCACCCCTTCACTCATCCATCCATCCATTCATTCATTCACCCCTTCACCCATCAATACATCAATACATCCATGCATCCATCACCTCTCTCATCCATCCACCCACCGACTCGTCCACCATCCACCCTCCATCGATCTATCCACCATTTCACTGATCCATCCACCCCTCCACCCATCCATCTACCCTTCCAACCATACACACATCCATCCACTCCCATCCATCCCTCCACTCATGCATCCATCCTCTCTCCCACCATCCATCCACCCCTTCACCCATCCATCCATCCCTTCACCCATCCATCCATCCCCTCACTCATCCATCCACCCCCCACCCATACATCCACCACATACATGCCAACAGACCCGATTCAGGCGGGAGACTACCGATTTTTAAAGCCGGAACTGGCTTTATTTGAGCTGTCTCCCGCCTGAAATTGCATTTTCTACAACATAAGTCAATGGGGAATTTTCATTCTCCCGATTTTTTCTTTTAAATCTCCCACTTCCTGGTCCTAAAATGTTGGCATGTATGCCACCATGTCACCCACACATCCACCATTCCACCCATACATCCACCACTACACCCATGCATCTATTCACCCACATGGCAACATAACGGACGTCTGGTGGCCGGCTCCAGCCGGCATCCCTCGCTCTCCCTCTAGCTGCCTCTGTCTCCCTCACTCTCCCTCTGTCTCCCTCGCTCTCCCTCTGTTTCTCTCGCTCTCCCTCACTCTCCCTCTGTCTGCCTGTCTCCCTCCCTCGCTCTCCCTCTGTCTACATGTCTCCCTCCCTCACTCTCCCTCACGCTGCCTCCCTCGCTCTCGCTCTGTCAGCCTCTGTCTCCCTCCCTCGCTCCCCCTCTGTCTGCCTGTCTCCCTCCCTCGCTCTCCCTCTGTCTATCTGTCTCTGTCTCTTTCCTCCTTCCCTCTCCCTCTTCATCTCACCCTGCCTGTGTGTGCCCGGGCTGACACAGCTTCTGGGCACACACACACTCAGCCAGCCAGCCGCACCCGAGCACTTCACACCTCTTTAAGAGACCATTTGCATGCTAATGAGCTTTGTTCAGCTCTTAGGCCCCTGCAGCCCCACTCTGACGGAAATCGCCCGCCCTCACAGAGAGTCTCTACATCGCCACAAAGGAACGGGCACAAAGGGAAGATCAGAGTGGAGCACGCGCCCCCCCTGGGATGGTGCCGGGCCCCCCCAGGGGGGCGCGCCCCACAGTTTGAAGAACACTGCATTAGAGTATTCTACTCACCACCCAGGTAGGTAAGAAACATCTCAACGTTGATACTTTCTAAACCTAAAACGACTAAAAACAGCATTCATTTTTAACAAATTCTTTGCTGACTTTGAGGAAAGTGAGCCTTAAAGCTAAGAGGAAATGGAAGAAGTCATGCCCACCAGCCAACAAAAATAGGGGGTTTTGGAAAGCTATTTTTAGACCGAAAATGCCTTTGTATTCATCGCAACTCAAGGATTATATGACCAAACCTCACAACTATGTTTAAACATGTCACAAAATCTTCAATTCGTCTTCCAGCCACCTGTCTCAGGGTGTGTCTACACTGACAGCGACATCGATGAAATACTGACATTGTACTAAATATCTCGATTTCTGTCCAGGGTCACATAATTCTTGAGGCTGCCCCCATCAGCGTCTACTTTATGGTGAAGTCAGGGAAGTCAGGGAAGTAGTTTCAATTGGGGTGTTTGGGGCGTTACACCCCTCTTAAAAAAGGCATTCTGTAGTAAATAGTTGGGTACAGATGCTTTCAGTCGGGTATGGCGACGTATCGGTCAAATTACACCCTGGATTTCTGCATGTCCACACTGACAAAAACACACACACACACACTCTCTCATCACTGCCTTAAACTCTTCCATGCGTATGGCGAGCTCAGCTCACCATGAGGCACAGTGGAGCTCTGAGATCGTCATAACTGCCGCGGACTCCCACGTGCGGCTAATTCCCCGCCTGTGCAGGCGTTCTACAGGAGTGAGCGGGGTCGTGACGAGTCCAGCTCGTCATGAGCACAGCTCCACTGTGCAGCATGATGAGCTGGGCTTGTCACGAGCACCGCAGCGTCGTGCGCGGCCCATCCTCCCCACCGCGGGGGAATTAGCCCCGTGTGGGGCTAGGGGTTTAAACTTTGTTAGTTTGAAAACTATTGTGTTTTACATATCCCTAACAATCCACACTCTTATCTCTTTCTACTGCCTCTTAAGCCCCCCTTCAGATCCTGCTTCTTGGGTTGGATTCTAACGAGTTATGACAGTGTGATTGTTGGGAAATCTGAAGCTTACACCCCCCCCCACCCCTAAATCTTACTGACCAAGCTACGTCCCTGGGTGTAGTGCAGGATGCAGCCCTTTTACTCTGCTCCTTCCCCCCTCCTTTGCCGACACAAGATTTTAAAAAGTGGTTTAGATCACGGACTCCTTAATTAGACACCCATAAATCGAATTTGTGTGCTACATATGGGAACTGAGGCAGCCCGTCAATAGTTCCCATTGTGAACCCTTGTTACTAATGCAACTCCCCAGTGCAACTCCAACATAGCAGTCCAGTGCCATGGGTCTGCACCAAGAAGCTGCCTACAAGATGCATGGAATGTTGGATCCAAACACATGGCAGCATAACAAGAAACCCTTTCTTATGCACAGGCACTCTTCCAAAGGAAGGCACCAGCCATATTGTTCTGCCATTAGCTCTGATGATTACAAGAACTTCTCCATCTGTTATTACTCTATATTTCTCAGTGAAAGTGGCTAAGAAAATGGAAATGCCAACTACACCCCTATAAAGAAAACTATTTTCACCCAGTGAGGACTCAAACCAGTGCATGGTTGGGAATTGTTTTATGTGGTTGTTTAGGCTGTAACCACTAAATACGATAACCTGCAGTCTCTTGGACCTGGTGTAACATTCAGCACTGTGGGGCACTGTACCATGCTGGAGACAGTATTCATGATTCTGCTGCACTGATTTGGTGCTATCTAGACTACATATGTTTCTTCTCGAGCGAGTAACATTCACAGTACAGTTTGTATATTCATATTTACCCTGTTTATCCTACTTGCCTCAAACTTTGAGCCGGACCTGTGTAACCACGAGGTGCCTCGTCACATCTTTTTAACCAAGACGAACACTGCTGGAGGGCAAAAAAACATTTAAGGTCTGTGGTGTACACGTAATAAATGAACATAAATACATAGCAATAACATTAACAGGCTATAAGTCTCATACAGAACAGATGGGGCTAATTATAATAGAGGTTTCCAGCAGCAGAATTTTACAGGTTCATCTTATCCGAGAGATCATTGCATTGTATTGTATTGCTGCATTTATATCGTGCTTACTACCCTTATGTGGGGCGCTGAAGTGTTTGCCTAAATGAATAGTCAGCTACATACACCATGTAAGGTGTGTGGATGGAAGGATGGAAGGTTGTTGTTTGCGTAGCCGTGTGTTGGATGAGGAATTGCAAGAGACAGAAGCTTAGTTTTATGTTTTTCAGTGTGCTGTTAGATTTGAACAGTTCTACAGGTCCCTTTATAGTACTTCATAGGATATAGTCTGCTAGCTGATTACTGCACTGGGTTGTCCAATCTGAGATTTTGTATATGGTTGTGGTCCTAAGCTGGCATGGTGGTCGGGATAAAGAAGTGGAGGGATCTGTTGGGATGGGCATTTTTATCATCATCCCATATCTGAATGTCTTTGTGAGATGTAAAGAAGTGGTCAGATTGTAGAGATAATTTAGATCTGCAGTGATGGACTATATTAAAGTCCTCCAAATTGTCCGGTAATGTGTGACAGATCTATTAATTTATTGCATGCCTGCTCAGTTGGTTATGGCTGGATTTTGGGATGTACAGCGCTGGTGATGAACCACCATCATAGCAGATATGACTTATGTGAATTTAAGAGGTATAAGTTACAATTTGTTGCTGTCCGCTGCATATTATGATTTGAGTATTATTGTGGGCCATTACTGTTACACATGGACGTACATAAATACATAATGCCACAGCAAACCATATGTCTGCCCTTTTTAAGCATTTCGTTCCACATTTTTGGACCTAACATTCTGAGAGTCCTACCTGCAGAGCATACTTCCTTGTAGTTGTGGCACAATGCATTATTTGTTTAAAAACAGGAAAAAAAGGTGCCCATGCCCTGTGCTGCTAAATGCTTGAAGCCTGCTGTCAATGTGGATGAAAGCCAGGGTTCCTCAATACCTGTGATGCCTTGTCTTGATTCACTTCTTGATTTTTTCTTCCTCCACCCTAAAAGGCCTAGATTTCCTGTCTCGTACCGTACTCTTTCAAGTTCTTTCTTGAGTCTAGCTTTCCCCCTATTGGTCGTCTTTTGCTGTCTTTCCCTTCATCGTTCGTTCTCCTTTTTCTGCCTTTCTTCTTTGGGTCAAACTCTGATAATGAAAAATAAATCCCGGACTCCAATCAGAAATGCGAGAGCTATTGGCGTTGTCAATGTCTTTTAGCCATGTTGTATAGCAGCATGGCTGCTGTACAACGTGGCAGCAAGGATTAGGGAAAAAGTGACATGGATTAGAGAAAATAGCAACATGGATGTGGGCAGCGGGTGGGAGGGAAAAAAAGCTTCATGGACGAGGATGTGGCAGACCGCCTGAAAAAACAAGCACTCATATGGAGTGCTTAAACACAAATAAAAAAATAGCTCCAAAAACTAGGAGCAGTGGAAAGATACAAGTACTTGGTTCATGCTCCAGGGGAGGGCCAGACACAATATGAGGACATGAGGCATACATATCTTGACAAACAGGAACGAAGCAAATCAAAGAGTCGCTGAAACTAATCAATGGTAAACTCTAGGTGGGCTGTAAGACCACTGTTAGTAAACAAAATGTCTCTTAGAGACAGCGCATGCGCTGCATAGCCAAGACATTAAAATGAGTGTTGGCGCCATCCACTTGCATACTTCAGCATAAATTAAGCACCGACAGAACATCCTTCAAGTTTATCAATTTGATGCTTTTCAAGGGCTTTCAGTTAGGTGACATTTTTCAGTTGAACCCCTGGAGCTAATTTCAGGAGTGAGCAGCCACACTTCTTTTTTACTAGGATTAGGTGATGCTATGAGCGTGCCTATTCATTATCCTGAAAGTTACTCTTTGATTTCCTTATTATTACAAAATTAACCTTCCTAGCTTTTTTCCATATTCTCCTAGTTTGCATGGAACAAAATACACTTTGTTAGACCTGTCAGCCTTGGGGTGGTCTTCCCCCACACTTTTTGCCTTACTCCTCCATTTTTTTCTGATCTCGTTTTTGTTAGCCTTAGGACTGTGTACTTTACCACTGCTAACCAGTGCTAAGGTGACGAGGATGCTAAGGTGCGTGTGATCTCTCCTCTACAAATGGTGAAATTGGCTTACCTCCAATTGGCACATTTAATTTACTAGTAAGACCCTAGGAAAGTGGTACTACATGTGCTCAGGCCCTGTAAATTAAATGCTACTAGTGGGCCTGCAGCACTTACTGTGCTACCCCCCTAAGTAGCCTTTTAAACATGTCTCAGGCCTAAGACATGTTTAAAGGGCTACGCAAGTGCCATTGCAGTTTTAAACTGAAATTTTGACCTCGCTGAATAAACCTTTTGCCAAGCCTAAACCTTACTTTCAAATACATATAATTCACCCTTAGGGGAGACCCCTAAATAGCCAATAGTGCAAGATGCAGTGTATTTAAAGTGCAGTGTATTTGAAAAACTGTCCACTTTTACCTGTCCTGGTAGTGAAAAACTCCTACATTTGATTTTCACTTCTGCAAGGCCTATCTCTCCCATAGGATAACATTGGGTTAACCTATTACATTTATTAAGTGGTAAGTTGGGAGCAAGTAGGAATTTCGAGTTTGGTGTCTAAAAAATTGTAATGTAAAACCCTCTTTAATGGTAAAGATTTTAAACTTCAATCTTTTTAATTGCATAACTCCGGTTTGAGTGATTTGACTTTTATCCTTTTGCTATCAAATAATTTATTAAACTTTAGTCTGTTTTTCGAAATTGGTGTGGAATTTTTCTTGTGTTCTGTGTTCACTTTATTATTGTTTGAAGTGCTGCATAAATATTGAAAAAAGAACAATTGATGGACGGACAAAGGCAAAAATGCAAAACGAATAATTGATGGGCAGAATACTGAACATTGTCAAACATTCACCCTCATTACACAGATCCAGACCTAAATAATTGTTATGCTCACCACGCTATTCCAGCCCAGAATGCTGAACAATGTCAAACATTCACCCCCAGTACAGAGATCTGGGCCTAAATCGGACGCCATGCCTCTAGATTCAAGTTATCCTGGCTGATGATCGATGATACCCCAAAACTGGTCCTAGGTTGCTCGTTTCAGGTCTGGGGAGGACGTGGCCTGGCAATTCGGGCTGGACTGTTTTCATGGGGAGCAGGGCCAAGACTGATTTGCATGTAGCTGGGTCCAAACTGAGATGGTGTGGTGAGCATACAACCAATGGATATAGCCCCAGATCACTGACTGTGGGTGAGTGTTTGACATTGTTCAGCATTCCGTCCATCAGTTGTTTTTTTTGTATTTGTCACTCCAAGCGGGGCGGGTATGCCCAGATGTGGGTTCCCTGCTGGCCATCCCACTGGATTCAAGCTATCCTGGCTGATACCCTGAAATCTGTCCTAGGATGCTTGTTTCCAGTCCAGGGAGGACCTACCCTGGCAGTTCGGGCTGGACTATTTCCATGGAGAGCAGGTTCCAGACTGATTTGCATATGGCTGGGTGCAGACCGGAATGGTGTGGTGAGCAATAAATCTATGGATTTAGGCCCAAATCTCCGACTGGGGCGAGTGTTTGACATTGCTAAGCATTACGTCCATCAATTATTTTTTTTGCATAAATACTTAACATATTGCCTCTCAGTTAAACATGACCTCTTTGTCCAACCTACCAGAGGGTTAAGCACAGGTTTATGTGAGGTTTTAAGTTTAAAGCGCTCTGTCTGGCCTTTAAAACATGAAGCTCTCCTCGCCGCCGGCTCTTGCCAACTTGCTCATCCCCTACATCCCCTCAAGATCTTTAAGATCGGAGGCTCTTCATCTGGCGGTATGCCCCAGTTTCAAACTCAGTAGAATGGGTGGCCGCTCTTACCGGGTGCTTGCCGCGGGGCTGTGGAACTCGCTCCCGGTGCCGATCCGAGCTCTGAATGACCTGTCCACCTTCAGGCGTGCTATTAAAACTTTTTTGTTTCCTGTCTCTGAGTAGTTGCTCCCCCCTTTTTTCTTCTCTTTCTGCGTGTTATGTTATATTATCTGTCTAAGCGCCAGACGCCCCTTTGCTGGGGCAGCTGTGCGCTATAAAAATAATATTAACATAACATAACATAACGTTTGCTTGTGACTTCACCCTGACAGAAGTTGTGGCTGCTGCTTGAGTAAGGTTTCACCCCCCCCCCGCCTCCCCAACCCCCCAATCAGTTACCCAATTTCCTACACACTAAATAAACGGGTTGTACTAATTTATCTGATATTTTAACTTTGCATTATGTACACTAAAACTTCACACACTATGTTGGTTAACTATGCTGAACATCCAAGGCATTTAGACTTTGAAGATATCCACTTATCTTGTATGCAAACGCTAACTCCAATTCAAGGGGTCACACTGGACACTAGACAGGTGTAATCTTGAAGCTGTCTTGGAAAGGCCTGTGACCAGTATCTCAAAATTTAATGGTTTGGACAAAAAATGTACGTCTGTACTGAAAAATGCTGATTCCTATCTAAGTGTGTTACTCCATTGAGCTCAATGTGGTTGTTGAAACTGGCTAGGCTAGGACTTATAGGCATCGATTTGTGATGGAAAACTGGAGGTGATATTAATGCCATAGAAACCCGCGACTGTATTCAGATTGGCGGTCTAGTGGTTTGTGTTACTGAACTCCAGGGATGATAGGTGTGGTGACCCAAGCAATTAAAAGGGATCTTTCCATGCTCATGTGAAACTGTGGACATCATCACCAGTGTGTTTGTGTCTCTATGGTGCTGCCTTTGACTATGCTCCCTCCTTATGGAAGTCTCTTCCCATCACAACACGGGGACACTTGACAGCTATGGCGTCATTTCGAGTGTCCTGTGGGCTGAGAAGGAGATAATTATTGTCTTTGGTGTAATCTGATACCTGAGGTTTGGAATTCATGGAGAGCAATAATTACTTCCAATTTTCAGTTTTGCCCTTCAAAATGGAGTTTAGCATGCAGATTTTAGAGCTTTTCACATCAAAATAGACATGTCCCGGTAATTAATTTCTGAAATATACCTAAGGAAAATTGCCGGAGTGCAGGGTTTACAAGCAATAGGTGGGTACAGAAAACTCCACATAACTTATAATTCAGATCCCTGCACATAAAGGGGTGTCCTCAGGGGTTAAAATTATCATGCCCACCTGTAATCATGCCCTTAGAGTGTTCCTACTGCATAATTTCTTTTCTATCCAAATGGTGTAAAATTCCGCGTCACAACGGTTATTGAATTTGCCATGGAAAACAAGGATCTCCATACACTTTCTTCCTTGCACTGGCTTCCAGTAAGGAAGAGAATTCTGTTCAAAACACTGTTGTTGAATTTTTTATGCCCTGCACAACACTGGTCAAAGTTACCTGTCCTCCTGTGTCAATTTTTACAGCCCCACCAGGAATCTCCTGTCCTTGCATTTGGCCTTAGCTAGAGTGCCAAGAGTGAGGAGGACAAAGACAGGTGGGTTTCTATTCACTTCTCTACGGAATACTCTACATCTGAGGTAGAAAGATTTTCAGGAAAAAAGCTTAAAACCTGGCTATTCACCCAATAATTTTCTACTTGCTGCTAGACTAGTGCCGGGACAGTCCCAGGAGCTCTGTAAATGTATCTTCATCATTCAGGTCATGCACATATACCCAGAAATAGGAAGTTTGTCACCAAACAATCTATCACATCACTGTATTTGATATATGGACACTGTTTGTTATAGAAAATAGAAGAACAGACATCTAACAGGATTAGGGTGCCCTATGAAAAATTATATTTTCTGCTAGTAACGATCATTTTGATGCCGTTTCACTAGCTCTATCACCCTTTTGTGCCTATTTCTGGTGGTGCCATTAAGCAGCGAGCTACACTATCGTATAATACGACACAGGGGTGACTCAGCCATGGTTCAGCACTCTGCGCAGCTCTTTTCACAAACAATGAACTGCAGATTACTACAGCAGGTGCAGAACTGCGGCTGTGAAAACCACCATAAAAACACAATGTAAATACATTAGGCCAAATGGAAGTATTGGTATATGCCAGGTTATCAGTGGGAGGTAGGACAGGTGGGGCTAAGGGGAGACAAAAGCCAGAGGGTTCGGATTTGAGTTTGTGTTCAAATCAATCCTATCGAAGGCAGACCAAGCTATGAGGAAATCTGAATACTTCTGGTCAGGCAAGTGAACACATTTCCACACTAAGATTGCATAGCACAACTTCTGTTCCCGAGTCCTCATCTACACACCTCCGTCCTCAAAGTCAGTGCAGAGAATATTCTGCTGCTTCAGAGACCTTAACTTTTGACTCATGTAGCAGGAGCAGCAGAAGAAGAAGAATTTGTATGCACTGCACACAACAGCCTTCTGTTTACATACCTGTCAAATGGCCTCTTTTCATGAGAGACGTCTTCAGTCATTCCTGGCATTTTAATCAAAAGAGTTTTGTATTCTGGGACTTGTAGGTTTTTTTTTAACCATTTTTGATCTTAGCAGATAATCAAGATAACGCGCCTAACACAGGTTGTGGTCGGGATGGCGTTAAACCTCAAGGATATATGAGGCAATATGTCCTTAAACGGCACCCAAACACAAATCAAATGCTTAGCATTTCAAAGATATAAGCACACTGGAGTCGGTAGCAAATTGTAAAACATGAAGATTTATTTAAAGAATTCAAGGCCAAATGCAGAAGGCAAAGAATTTAGTCAAAAAGTATATCATTTCAATATAGGAAATTAGCATAAGGCTAAATCAAATGCAGCCAAAAACACAACATTAATTCAAGACTCTGAGGAAAATAAGTCCAAAGCATTAGATAAACCATAGGGGTTCAATCTCTAAAGTCGGGTAGTCAGAAGACTTGCTCCAAAATGTACCATCGTTTATAGAAAAAGTCACACTGTAAGTCAATGGAAATCGTCCAGTCTGCATAAGGTAGCAAAACTTAACAAATCACAATGGAGAATGATACTATATCATCTGTTGCCATCATCCACTAAATGAATTTTAATTCTCTGTTTTTCCCTGCTGTCATCACAACAATGGAAGTCTCACAAATGAATAGACCTACAGTAATGCAAGCAGACCGACCTATGAATGTTGGAATTGCCTTCCTCCATAGTTCGAGAACAGCATGTCAATATAGAGTATTTCATAGTGCAGATTTCGGTTATGTACAGTGAACAGAGAAATTAAAATACACCTCATGGCTGTGAGAGGAACCAAACTGGAGTTAAAGCTTAGTTTGTGCTTAATTTAGTCAAATATAGGAAAATACAGTTCAGCAAGGTACAATGTTTTTGTGCACAAATGTTCATAATGTTAAGCAAACATTATAAGCTGAACAGGCCAGCAGCGATGTTGTCACATAATCCACAACATGTTGATAATTTGCAGACTTCAATACAAAAAATATTGCTTCTATTGCAAAAGGATCAAACGAATCATCCAAAGAATTTTTTTTACCGACTTTCGCACTGCAAAGCATGTGGAGCCCACCTGGGCCACCTGCTACTTCATTGATAGACTCTTATCCAGCCAGAAGTCAAGGCTCTCCACCTTGGGAGACAGTTCCGGGAGGGCCTTGAGAGCCTCCGGCCAATGCTGAGGACCCCGTAGCTGATGATACTTGCCTAAGGCCAAAACCTCAGTCTTCTCACCGTTAAGCTTGAGGGGGGTTTTGTTCATCCAGGTAAAGATCCGACTCAAACCCAGGTTCATGACTCGGGTACTGTGTCCCTGTGCAGAATACGGTGAGAAGATAATTTGGATGTCTTCTGCATAAGGGACCGGGGTTAGTCTAGTCTGCAGCTTTCTACCACATTTGCAAGGGGGCATATATACATGTTAAATAGCATCGGGCTCAAGGCTATCCCTTGGGGACTGCAGCTCTGATCTGGCACTGTCTGAGAAAATCTGGAAGGAACGGTCTTTCAGAAACATGGTCAACCAGGCTAAAGCTGTTCCTCAGAGATCCAGCGTCATCAGCCTTTTCAGGAGGGTGCAGTGGGAAACCGTGTCGAAGGCCGCACTGAGATCAGGTAGAAATGCTCGACTGTACCGTCCTCGTCCAGGAGTCATCTAAAATGTTCCGTAACTCCTAGGAGGGTAATTCAGTGCTGTGCCCAACCCTGAAAACTGACTGTGATGAGTGGAGAGAGTTGTGGCCTTCCACAGAGGTGGTAGGCCGCAATTTCACATGTTTCTCCAGGATTTTGTAGAGAATGTGATGCATTGAGATCAGTCTGAAGTTAGACCAATTAGTGGGGCCAAGGTTAGGCTTTTTTTAAGTGGTAGGACCATAGCATGCTTCCATGCCAGCAGGATGTATTCCCCTTGCAGTGCAGAATTAAGAAACCCGACCACGATTTAGAGTACGTCTGGGTGCAGAAGGCTAAGATTGGTCAAAGACGGGGTGTAGTGGAGAACCTGATTTATTTGAATGAAGTAGGGTCAGAAACTGAGGGGTGTTCAACAGATACAGCGTCTCCATTATTGGAGCGGCAAATGTATTTTTTTCCTCTTTTGGGATGTGATCAAACATGCTGATGTTGGGGGAGATGTTAGCAACCTGCCCTTCAGCCGTTTGAACCTTCGCCCATTGAAGCAGAACATCAGCTACCTTTCTGATGAAGAAGTGTGTCAGCTCTTCGCTCTTTTAAATATGATGGATACTTTACTTTTGCATGCTAAATTAATTAAGGATTTACACTCTTTACAGGGACATTACATTTCCCATATTCATACTTGTATACCATTTCACAGATAGGTACAGTTTTAGACGCAGGAGATTAAGTGATTTACTTAGAATCCCACTAATCACATCCATAAGCTCATATCAGGATACATCTGAGACACAGGTTCTACAATAAGCAGCTTAGCCAACTGACCTTATCTTCTCCTCCTATTTTCGCTTGCCGCATTTTCAGTCCTGACAAATAATTAGTCCTCCGTTGCCACTCAGTTCAATTACCCTATTTAAATGTACTGCATTAAAAATCACACCGCAAATTTATGTTGGATAAAAAAACTAGGACAGATTAACAGGTGTCACACTACAGGGCCACTTTGCAGCTTTGCTGTCACCGGGTATCTGTCACGTGGTAAAAAAACATTTCTAGAGACATGGGCTGAACATCATAAACCACATGATGTGCCAAAGATGCTGGGATCCTGGGTTTTGAAGTATCCCACACAGAGTCTCTATCTGCTTTTTGGCATATACTTTAATGGGGACTAAAGTGACCTGGATGCAAGGATGTGGAGGACACAACAGAAAAAGATACTGCCTTACCTACCACAGGATTCACGTAAGACAGTAGTGACAGCTTTAGCCTTGTCAAGACTGGACTACGGGAATGGCCTATATGCAGGAGCTAGGACAAAAATCATAGCCAAATTACAACGCCTGCAGAATGCAGCAGCCAGGCTGGTTCTAGGCATACCCATGTTTGATCCAATCCGCCACAAACTAAAAACTCTGCATTGGCTGCCAATTGCAACAAGCATTGGAAATGCAATAGGTCTCGCATTAGGAAAGTATGAGCTATTGGTCTTATAAATTACATTTTTTTTATTTATGTGTTTGTTAAAATAGCTAAATTAATAGCTTTGCCATTTACAATGCCAATAGTTATAACTTTCGCAAATGTGACACCTATAGCATTTGTAATGCAACATGTTTTTTATTTACGTGACTTAGATGTATTAATATTACAAATAACAATGGCTTTTATTTTTTTTGTTAAATTAATTGTTAAATTTATTTAATTTGTAATGGCAATAGCTTAAACTTTTGTAAATAACTTTTGTGAAGATTATATTCAGTGTTTTTTATTGTGATGAGAATCCAAGAACAGAAGTGAAATATTAACATATTTTTTGTGATTTGTAATAAAGCTTGAAAACAGCTTTAAACAGTGTCGCCTGTCGTGAACTGAGGGCTGTAACTCACTGTGTAATGCACTATGTAAAGGCGACCACAAAATACAGAAACTGTGAATTGAACTTTACAGGAAATGGGAGCCGAACAATGGGGCGAGGGAGGGCGGGGTGATTTATGCTTCCAGATTATGAGGTGGAAGTGCTCTGGCGACTACACCGCCCCCTCCCCACAGTTGCAAGTCAAACTTGAGCGAAGAGAAGAATATGCAGTGTTGCAAATCCTGAGCTAACTTTTGTTTACCTTTGTCAGTGGCAGTGTAATCCCTGTCATAAAGATTACATGTTGTTTTGTATTTATTATTTACTTTGTGTTTCAGCCTGCCGCTAGTTGTGTGCGTGTGTGTCTGAGTGGGAGTATTCATGTGAGTGTGAGTGTGTGTGCATGTGCATGTGTGTGTGTGTGTGTGTGTGTGTCTGAGTGTGTATGTGGGTGTGTGTATGTGAGTGCATGCATGTGAGTCTGTTTGCAAGTGCCTGCGTGTGTCTGTCTGTGTGTGAGTGCGTGTGTGCGTGCGGTGTTATAAGAGCTCAGGTTAAGGGTAGTGAGATGTAGTGAATACTTCGGAGGTATTCATACACTCAGTGGGGTAGCAAGCACGTTGGCCGCCCGTGGCGGTCTCCGTGTTGCCGCCCCTCGGCGGGGGAGGGTAGAGGCTGCCGCCCCCAAAACTCGCACCGCCCTATTGGGGCCTTTGCTACGCCACTGCATACTCTAGAGAAAGCCAGCATACTCCAGCAGAAGGCTGTCTCTAAACTAAGGGAATGACTTGTCTTCAGACAAAAAGTGGTAAATGTATGTATGATGATAGTACCCTCCTCCAACAGCAGTAGTGCCCGAATTCAGTAAAGTCTCGGACAGACGAGTATTCCTAATAGGAGAGCAAACAGACTGGAGGGCGGGGGTGCGTTGAAGAGAGGCTCAGTGGCGCTTGCTCGGTTATGAATATCCGTATAAATGAGCGCCTTTGATTTCACACCAGCTGTGTCTAATGTCGAGCCTCTATTGCGCAGAGCTTCTGATTGTATTCTGACGCTCTTTTCCTCGAACAATAATATTTTAGGGAATACTTTGTTGTAATGTGGTGCCCTCTTGTGGCAGTTTGGGATTGTAGTTGCTTGCCGTGGCTCAATGGAGCACCGATGAGCCTATTGAAGCCTCCATCTGTCTCTGCCCCGCAGCCAAGTTTCACATACGTTCTTACAGGCCCATACTTAAAAATGCCGAGGTGACGGCAAGGCTCTGGAAAAATGCGATTTTCACAGATATTTGGGGATTGGAGTTCGAATCGTATACCCTGTAAATAAAACAAGTTAAAAGAAAAGAAGACACGGCCGGCCGGGAAACTGAAAGCACGGCCGGCCGGCCGTGAAAGCCTTTGATCAGGCAGGGGGTGGAGCGGCACCAAGCTGGGCAACAGATGGCTGGCGATTTGATGCTGTGCACGCGCATTTTCGGTCAATGCGCTTGCGCATTGACCTAAAAGCCACGGACACAGCACCAAATCGCCCAGTCTAGGTAAAGTTTGTTTAAAGCCCTATATCCTCGCAAGCTCGATGCGTGCGCATCGAATAGCGAGACCTAAAAAGGGTGCAATTCAAAACACTGTGCCTGGCCTATAAAGCACTACATGGAACTGGATCACAATTCCTGAAGTCACATCTAAAACAATACAAACCAACAAGACTTCTTAGATCCGGCCAATTGAAACTCATTAGGGTCCCAAAATTCAGACGAGCTAGTTGGGGTGGAAGAAGCTTCCTGGTACATGCATTCCGAACCTGGAATCAGCTGCCTTTTTCTATAAAAATCAGCCCATCCTTGGAATCCTTCAGGAAGGAAGTAAAAACCTGGTTGTTTTCTGCACAGCTCTAGTTACCATTCTCGAGAGTCGAGGGTCTGTCATAGCGCCAAAACGCCTTCGGGCATTCGTGCGCTTTATAAATTGACAAATCAAATCAAAACCTGTGAGGATTTAAGGTTAATTTACGGCCTTGTGTATTAGAGGACTGGTTGATTTAAATCGTAGGATGGCTGGGCTGCCAATGGTACATTTTGCTTGAATACTAGATGACTATATTTTAAGGTCAGAAGTTCTAAATGAACCGGTTCAGTTGGAGTTAAGAAGATATTGCAACTAGTGGTTTGGTGAAATGAGCTGGCATGCTTAATGCACTGGACACAGGTCCATCATTGCATTGAAAACAAGCACTGGCGTTGCCAATAGGTCTCGCAGTAGGAAAGTTGGAGCTATTGGTTTTTGTAAATGATATTTTATATTTATGTTTAGTGCTTTACAATGCCAATAATTTTAACTTTAGCAAATGTGACACTTATAGCATTTGTAATGCCACATGTTTTGTATTTACGTGACTTAGATGTATATATCTTAGTAATATAAATGTTTTTTTTTGTTAATTAATTAATATTGAAATAAAAGTTATTTATAATGTATAATGGCAATATTGTAAACTTTCCTAAATACCTTTTGTGAATATTATGTTCAGTGTTTTTTTTGGTGAAGAATATCTAAGATTAGAAGTGAAATCTTAAAAAAATGTTGTGGCATTTGTAATAAAGTTTGAAACATTGAGCGAAGATTTTATAAATAGTTGTTGCTGAATTTTTGCATGGATTGATGCTGTGGTGGTGCGGATAGATGTTGTTGTTGCCTGTGTGTGCGCAGTGCCGGTGTGTGTATGCAGTGCCTGTGTGTGCGCAGTGCGCTGTGTGCACTGTGAGTGAGGGCTGTGTGCACTGTGAGTGAGGCCTGTGTTCAGTGTGAGTGAGGCCTGTGTGCAGTGCGAGTGAGAGCTGTGTGCACTAAGTGAGGGCTGTGTGCACTGTGAGTTAGGGCTGTGTGCACTGAGTGTGTGCAGTATGCACTGATTGCGGACTGTGTGCAGTGTGATTGAGGGCTGTGTGCACTGAGTGAGGCCTGTGTGCAGTGTGAGTGAGCTATTGCACTGTGGTATGCTGGAGTGCACATGGGTGTGCTGGATGCACTGCGGTGCGCTGGGTACACTGTGGTGTGCTGGGTGCCCTGCGGTATGTGGAGTGCACCAGGGTGTGCTGGGTGCACTGCGGTATGCTGGAGTACACTAGAGTGTGCTGGGTGCACTGCAGTATGCTGGAGTGCACATGGGTGTCCTGAGTGCACCAGGGTGTGCTGGGAGCCCTGCGGTATGCTGGAGTGCACATGGGTGAGCTGGAGCGCACTGCGGTATGCTGGAGTGCACTGCGGTATGCTGGAGTGTACATGGGTGAGCTGGGTGCACTGCGGTATGCTGGAGTGCACCAGGTTGTGCTGGGTGCATTGAGGTATTCTGGAGTGCACTAGGGTGTGCTGGGTGCACTGCGGTATGCTGGAGTGCACATAGGTATGCTGGAGTGCACATGGGTGAGCTGGGTGCACTGTGGTATGCTGGAGTGCACGTGGGTGTGCTGGATGCCCTGCGGTGCGCTGGGTACACTGTGGTGTGCTGGGTGCCCTGCGGTATGTGGAGTGCACCAGGGTGTGCTGGGTGCACTGCGGTATGCTGGAGTACACTAGGGTGTACTGGGTGCACTGCGGTATGCTGGAGTACACTAGGGTGTGCTGGGTGCACTGCAGTATGCTGGAGTGCACTTGGGTGTCCTGAGTGCACCAGGGTGTCCTGCGGTATGCTGGAGTGAACCAGGGTGTGCTGGAGTGCTGCGAGCTCCGCTGGGAGGTGAGTTGGGATGCAGTGGGGGTCGGCGCCGGCACCGAGATTGGCTCGTGCCGCAGGTTTTACACTCAGAGCACTGAGAGCAGTATATGTGCTCTGGATCCGGCTGGATATTGCCAGAGTGAACAGAATTCCATTCCGATTCAGGCCCCGCCCCCCGGCTTGGATGCCTCCGCAGGGGTCGTGTCTCTCGGCTGCAGCTCTTTGCATAAGAGTTTTAACAGGGAATACAGGCTGCGTGTGCTTCCCTTTTGTTCACTTATGTGATAAGGAAAGTTTGGGGGGTGGGCGTCCGGAAGGGGTGGAAGTTCACTGATCGCCCTGGCTCCTGGGGTGCAGGCCCTTCACCTGGCCTGCGGCTCACAGCTGCCTATCGGGGGTGAGGGCGGAGGGGGTGCATGCGGAGCCCTCGGAACCAGTAAGGGGGCTCTTCACACCCCACATGGAGGGGTCGTCTCAGCAGCAAGAGTCGTTTCTCCCCTCCACCCCCGGCTGGCATGAGGACCCGCCTCTGTCACCATCAGGACAATGTCCCCTTATCCTCCCCGTGGAGAGGGGCTGATTGCAAAACCCTCACACCCAGGCCATTGTTGGATGTCCGACTCCACCTCACATTCTGGCGCCTCAACACAACAACAAGGCGCTGGCGATACTCTGCTCTTTATTTTATTTGATTAGTCGCGGTTTTCTATAGCGCGGACTTGGCTCATGGGCTTTAGAGCGCTATACAACAGAACAAGGTATGTGTCCAGGGTATCAAACAAGTAACAACTGCAAATTAGTAACCGGAAAATAAAGTGTAGCATCTGACCTTGCTAAGAGAAAGACATTGGAAAGTTTGTGTTAAACATACGAGTGTTTTGAAATTAAAAAAATCGTTGTGCTCTGCAATGTGTGGACGTAATGTGTATACTGTCACTTATGACTGCTACGGGCTCAGTTCGCGCTACAGAAAACCTAATGTAAATAGATGTATACACAAAGATATGAAAGAGGCGGGTGTTCCCTGTGTACCCCCACACACTCTGAAACTCATATTAAGACGTCCCCAACTCACTCGGTGAAAAGCTAACCTGGTTCGACCACCCCTTCCATCAGCTGAACTTGCCGCCGCTTTCACCCACCGCCTGGAGGCCCCGTCTCAAAAGGAGAGAAATTGAACGTGATTGCTTTGGCGGAGCGGAAAGCAGACAAAGCCATGCAATATCGGAGACCATGACAATAGGCCAGGCCTAGAAGTCTGAGCAGAGAAGCACATAGCCAGAGAGCTGCTTGTTGCTCACGAGCTACTCATTGGAGAAGCCTGCTCTTTCTATATAGGGGCATTTATTTCAGAAGTTCTTCAATAGGTGCCAGTGCGCATCACAATGCTGTTTATAAAAGTATGCCTTAGTGGGGGACTGCGGGAAACTGAAAGTACGGCCGGCCACCGGCCAGCCATGAATAATTAGGGGAGGAGAAGCCGCAGAGCACACGCTGGGAGAAGCCCCTTGATGTGGTGGCGGCCGTAGGGAGGGAGGCTGATGCGCGTGCTTGTTTGGTCACGTGATTCACGTGAACTCGAAGAAAACCGCACCAAAAAAACCCATGGTTTCACGAGTATTTTGAGCACTTGAATGCGCATTGATAGGTCGCGAGACCTAATGAGCGATGAATTGTTGGAGAATGTGGGGAGCGTGATTGATTACGTTTATTTGAGTAAGAATGGGTGAATCATCGAGAATCAAGAAGAGTGAGAGTAAGAAAACACGAGTGAGAGAGGATATGAAGGTGAGTGTAAATAAAAGATTCAGAATGAGTGAAAGTAAGTGCCATTGTAAGAATAAGTGAGTAAGAGTGGGTGTGAAGGATGGAGAGTAAGAGTGCATGCAAGAGAGTGAGAATGAATGAGTGTGTAAATGTAACAGAGTGATTGAGAATGTGGTGGTGTGTTATGCTTGCGCCCCTGCCATCACTCCTATCATTCTGAAGGTATTTCTTAGCTTAGAGAAGCACCATTGATAGAAAGCTGGCACTGGCACACTGACGTCCATTCTTAGCACGACAGTCACCTGGGACAAACTACTGATGCTGGCACATTAGATCTAATTCTTGCCATAAGAGAGGACAGTCATGGGAGGTGGGCAACCATGCCAAAATGCAGGTGCTGACATACTAGAGGTATTTGCTGACATAAGGGTTACCCACAGTGTAAGGACGCAACTAATGGCATAATTCTGACAGTGGCAAATTTGCATTTTTTGACCAGATGGGTCACCCACGGCATTTTGGGGGACTTATGACAAAATGCTGGCACATAGGAGGGCGTTTTTTCATACGTGGGGGCCCCCGTTGCACACACTGAAAAAAAATGGGGTAAAGTCCTTTTGATCATCAGGTTTCATTTGGTTGCCCCACCATCAAGGGGCTTGAATATTTAACCTGTTCAGAGTCTAGGTTTTTCATTCAGATCTATGTGACATTTGTCTGTGTAGTGTTTCTATAGTTATCATGCAGCGAAAATGGAACTTCCAACTATGCCAATTATTGTGATGTCATCAAAGTGACTTCAAGTGACATCACTCCTTAGATAGATTCAGGGTCAACGGCCAAATTAAGCAACTTCTTGTGATGTTGGTAAGGTCAAAGGGTGTGTGACATCATTTGTGCTCCCCTGGCATTATGGCGAATCAATATTCATGTCTAAAACTCAGAGTATGGCAATTAACGATGTTCTCAATAGCAGAGTGGCAGCTGGCTTTACGCTCAGCAACACCCTTTCAGTAAACCTGACACTTGTGGAAATTAACCGCATCGCTGCTGCGGTGATTTTTGCGCTGTGCTGCACAATTTAAATTACGGCGTTACATGACGAGCTCAGCTCGTCATCAGCACACGCCACCCATGGCTGATGACGAGCTGAGCTCGTCATCAGCATCGAAGGGGTTAAGGCCAGCATATCGTACGTTAATTCGGCCGGCAGCCTTTCTGTCTGGGGCTGTCATTGAAATGTCGGTCGTCAAAGGCAGAAAAGTGACTAACGCCCATGTGTCGTTTCGAATCTCCAAGCACATCAAGAACATGTGTTATGCATGTTTTGGATATGAACCCCACATTAAGGCCCATCGAAAGGACCTTCGAGGGGGGTGACAGTTCTGCCATGCCACTACTGCATAGGTGCCTGCTGGCACACCTTTATTCCTCCCCAGACCAGTTCTCACAATGCATGAGGCAAAACTTCCTGCTGCAGTGGCAGTCACCTATAAATTGGACAGATGCCAGTATGGCGGAGGCATGCTTTGGCAACATTGGCCGGCTGGCAAAATTAAAATCGAGACTTTTGCACACTAGAGGTTACACACTGATCACAATCAAGAATGCGGAGGCAGCAGCGCTATATTTCTGGGAACACAATCCCATAAACTCATCGGCAAAATGATGCCTTTGGGTGCACAATCCTACAGACTTAGGCAGCAGTTACAAAACTGTGTGTGCTTCGACCGCAGAACTGTTTCTCGGGTTACACAATCCCTTAGATTTAGACAGCCGAGCTATAACTCTGATACATAAGAGGTTTAGACAGCAGAGCTATATCTCCGGGTAAACAATAACATAGACTCGGGCAGCAAAACCTTCCTTTGGGTACACAGTCCTATGCCCAGACATCAGAGCTAAGTCCTCAGTCGTACATTCAAATTTATTTAGACAGTACCGCCACTTTCTGTACTTAAAACAGCATCTCTTGAACTATATGATTAACATTTGGTATTTTCTTATAGTCCTTCTGATTTTTTTGATACCAACATTTGAGAGAAATGCATTCTAGTAAATATATACGTATCCGAACAGGCACGCCTAATTTTTTTCTTAAATTAGACTACACATCCCAGGATGCAGCTCTGTAAGACAGGAAAGCTAAGACTGGCATGCCTCTGGCCGATAGATCGGGGGTCTCTGAGCGATCAGTAACCTTGTCTGCGCGGCACGAGGGGGCCACCTTGTGACCACCCGCGGCACTGCCGCACTGATGGAAATAAGGTGGGAGGCAGCCGATACCGCGCCGATCGAGCGAGGGAAGACAGCGAGATCAGCGGAGCAGAGTTTGCGCGGACTGTGGACTGGGGATAAAGAAGGCAGAGCCGAGCATTCCAACTGTGTGCGACATTCACTGAATTCCACTCTGTGCTGGATTATAGCCCCCCTCGGTGCGCAGTCTGCGAGACGTA
The DNA here is from genome assembly GCF_964263255.1 of Lissotriton vulgaris. Classification (NCBI taxonomy): domain Eukaryota; kingdom Metazoa; phylum Chordata; class Amphibia; order Caudata; family Salamandridae; genus Lissotriton; species Lissotriton vulgaris. The sequence continues at coordinate 72,939,826 of NC_141688.1, read as the reverse complement.
GATGTGTATGCGCCATGATAACGCACGACAGGCAGAGAGAGAGAGATTCAGTGATACAGTGACTGTCAGACACGCGCACAGAGATAACCAGATAGTTAATACTAGAGATACAGGCAGCTAAACATGAATAGATAGAAGGCTAAACCTGCTAGGTGACTACGAGGCTGGTAAATCAAGAGACACGGATTCAGCGACCTGCACATGTATGGATAGATACAGAGACACACAGGCATGTTTAGATAGTGAAATAGTTTAGATATTTAGTTGATTGACAGCCGGACTCAGTAACTGACAGACTTTCAGACCATCAGTCGGACATCCAAGCAGCCCCGGGGGCCCTCTGCCAGGCTGAAAGACACAAGGATGCTGTCAGCTGCACATATGCAAAATAAACAATTGATGGGTGATGTAGTGAGCACGGACCCACGTCTGGGCATACTGTCAGCTGCACAGACATACACAAAGACCGAGAAGGGCATAGCATGCCTGCACAGAGAGAGACGGAGACATCGAGATAGAGCAGGAAAGAGAGGCAAGCATAAAACAAAACGTTGTGGATAAGCACGAATGCAGGGAAGATTTTTCAAAATGCGGAAATAATTCAGCAGGCGAGATAAGCCTGTTAATGAGGGGAAAGAGAAGGTCTGATGCTCCGATGAGAGGCACAGCAAATGGTGGTGTGTGACATGGCTGGTAAGCAATTAGGGGGGAGAAGTGAGGCCAGCGCTGGGTGCAGCAGGGGGGCGGAGCGGATCGCTTTGAAGCAGCTCACAGCCTGGCGACCGTGAACAAAAAAAAAGCAATTAGGGGGAGGAGAAGGGAGCTGGGGGAAGCTGTGGGAGGGAGGCTGATAGCTTTGAGGTGGGGAAATGCTCGTGCTTGTGGTCACGTGATTTCACGTGAACTGTTAAAAAACCGCATTGCAATCCGGATGGTTTAACTTTGTGGTTTCACCACTATAGGTCTCTCTATGAGACCTAAAAAGCTAATGCTAGCCGCTGCACGCACAAATAAGAACAATTATAACCAAATTTGTGTTTATCCAAGACTCACACTTTTTATCGCAACCAGTTTTTGCAAGTAAAAATCGTTGCCCTCCAAATGTTCAAGAGGGAACTGACTGAACTGAATTCCTCTACTTTTCTTCTTCCTGTTTAATAGTTCACCAACTTTTTACAAGCTTTTTACTTCTGGTTAAAAAGGTTTGAGGGGGTCTAAGTACGTCTATTTCTGCTCCCATCCATATTCATACTTCATATCCATTTAGAAACTTATAGTTTCACATATGCTCCTGATGAGCTTGTAGGCATCAAAAACCTAACCTGTTCACTCAAGATCACAAAAAAAACCATTCTGTAGGACCCACTCTGCTCTTAACACTGTCAGTCTCGGCTCCTCAGCTCAAACTACGCTTATCTCAGTTTCTCTACTTTTCGCTAAACCCAGGTTTCTTCCACCAACTAATGATCCACCGATTGTCTATGCGTAATCAAAGAGCATTCATAGTTCCAACTTGCTGAATAACTGAAATCTCAAGGTGCAGTAGTTCACAGGAGTGAAACTTGAGGGCATTATCAAGAAGCTAATGCTTGAATAGGAAAATTATTCTCGAGTGAGGAACTTTGCTAAAGTGTTCATGTTCATGTTTGGGTATGTGAACAAAGGCAGAAGATTCACCCCACTAAATTAGACATTTTGACTGTAAACTTGCAGGGTAAAAGGAATGTTTGCTGGTGCCACATTCATTGCTGAGGAAGCGACCCTTCAGTGCTGGCATACCCCACAAATAACACAACTGGTCCATACAGCGTGCATTAGTCTTGTCTGCAGCTGCAGTGTGGAGACGCTTGGGTGTGTTGGATTAAGGATACCCATAAGGACCTGTTTCATGTCCAAATTGTATTGATTAGTAGCTACAGTTGTGTAGATCATAATATCCATAACAAGGCCACAAAGGGTATTTCAATGGACAGCTATGAGGCTATTCCATTTGTCATGATTGGCTGCAGGATATGGGTTTAGAGTGTGATCCATATAAGGAAGTGTTTTGGTGTTGTGTGTGATCACTGTAACAATGCTTTTATCGTGTTAGTTGTAGCTGCACTTAAACATAGAGTAGTTTGAATAGGAATGCAAGATAAAGTTGTTACATTTATGCATATTATTATTTTGGTGTGTTGATAGTGTATTTTACTTTTAGAGTTTGTCACCAATGTGGAAAGTGTTTCGGTGTCCTGAGTGATGATGACAGTGGTACACTTACTGTTTTGTGGCAAACTGGTAGCTATCTTTAAAGGTGGAGTGGGTGTGCGGGAGATTCATTCACATATGCTTGTCCCTACTATCTTAGTGTATTGTACTGTACATGCACTGGAATAAATACTGAGCAGACTTCTGTCTAGCTGACATTGAAGGGACTTTTTAATACCTCACCCTAAAGGAACAGTATATTTTAAAATTCAGTTCTTCAGGAAGCTCTCAAATGATCACAGCAGAAAATGATGAAAGCCCCCCCCCAAAAAAAACAGAATAACATCATCAACCAATTGTTGAATTCACCAACAATCCTGTAGAGTGACTACTTGAACAACTGCCAGGATAGTCTGAGCTCACCTGTGCCTGACTCCCGGGCACCCAACAGCTCAAAGTACCCCGTCCATCCCACATTCTCCCACCTACTATGTGTCCATCATCAAGAGTAACTATCAACAAGACTGAAGAACCACAATCTTCCTAATATCCCTGTGAGCATTTGTCTTCCATCTTAGTCAACACAATGCCCTTTCGGAAAAAGAAATCTACATGCGCGATCAACTAAGTGACTCCAGGCACAATCTCCTTTATTTCACAGAGACTTGGATGGGAGGTGATCCTTCAGACAGTCTACATTTAGTCATCCCAAATAGATACCCAATGCTTTACATAAACTGACCTTACAAGAAAGGTAATAGCTGTAGTTTATAAAACCACTTTATCGGATACCATGATCGGATACCATCAACGATCGAGTTTCACCTCCTCATTCCTTCTAATCTATGGACTACCTTCACCTAAAGCAATCTTTGAAGCTATCCTCCTGGAATCCGTATTGTATATCACATTTGACTATCATGATGTAAATATCCTATGAACCTTGTTGTCAGACTGTAGGCTGATCTGTAATCTTGAAGCAATCACCTACCACCAACGGTGGTCACACAAGATGAATAGGAATCATGGTCTGAGTCATTGATGAGTGCTACGTAGGCCAAACATGTCCTGGGGTTTGCTTCTTTTCTCATCTAGAGGGAACCCAACCTGGCAGTTCATCTGGATTGTACTTACCACAGCAGGACCAAAGGTGATTAGCGAATGACCGGTAAGATTAATCCAAGCATTCAAACCATGAACTTTTTCTTTTCCTCGCTGCGAGACTCTTAAGTGTGACGCGGGTCCCATGCTCACTGTGCAGCAGAAATAAAGTTATGTCTTTATTTGTGTACCCATTTGGGGGGGGTCACGGATGGCAGTTCAGACTAGACGTTACCTTATTGGAGCCGGGCCAAGGTTAATTTGCATATGTCCTCCTAGTAGCAAAAAACAGTGGACTGAAATACAGGCCCAGCTTGTTGACAGTTGCTGAAATTCAAGCAATTCACCCGTCAACCTTTTGTTTTATTCCAAACCAATGCAGCCCTATAACAAACAGTTTATTTTGGGTAAAAGAACCAGTCATTTGGATCTCAGGTGTGCTTAAGAAAACAGCATGGTCTCTGGCAAGCAGACCGGTTCCTACCTTGAAAGTCACTAAATCAGCGTTTCTTGCAATATGGGATGACCCTATATTAAGGGATACTCCAAAGAAGTTGCTTCACTCTTTATCCCTCAGCAGCTTTCAACACAAGGCACCACCAGCTTCTACTTAAAGACTGAAAATGGCTCATTCCTACCTCACAGATAAAATGCAAAAAGTGTCGCTACCACCATTCCCCCAGGACACCACAGATGCCCCACCTCAATGTCTATCCGACTCCCGCTCCAGAGAATATCAACTCCTTTAAACGTAACTTACACCTACTCCGACGACACCTTCTTTGTCTATAAACTGGAGAAGCTTTTAACACTTTAGTAATCTGGATTTACTGAATGTCTACAGGGAGTAAAGAAATGAATATTACAAAATCGTCTGAATTAAGATTCCTCTAAAACTGAGATTTTAACTTGTGGAAAATGGGAAATCCATACCCCAACCACAGCCTGGCGTTTTGAAGCTGCCTCTCCAAGTTTCCCAAGAGTACTAAAGAGTGAATTAATTAAGAAGGTCTTGGTCACAATGGTTATTAGATTAATAAGAAAAAACAAGCTGTGTAAATCCTCCTCTCATGGTATGTTAATATATTTTTACTCCTTTGTTCTAGACCATGTAAAATGCTTCTTACTGTTTGTATAATTATGTAATTATGTGCATGTTCTTCGTATTACTCTATTTGATCTTTAGTATACATGCACCCTGTCTCAATGTGATTTATAAGGATTATACCTCTATCCAGTTTCTTCTTTGTAAAACACTATGTTGTCATGACTGATGTGGTTTACTCTACAAAAAGCTTTTAAAATAGAATAAAGAAATATATCATTGATTCTTTGGGGCTTCAAGTCGGGTGTGTGTTAAAGTTCATTGGCTTTGTGTTCTTTTACAGAAGACAGCTTCCATATTCTAATAGTGCTCTTAATCCAGATTTTTTAACAGCCCAAACACCCTAGCAGCTGGTTCACTCTGCTGTTTGTGCAGTGCTATGTTGGGTGACTATTCCAAAAGTGTGTTAAAAAGCTGCATGTCCACGTTGTGAATCTATGGCAAATTAATACCCTAAGGAGCACTTAACATTTGCTGGATATTTGCAATGAAATGGATGGTAGAGGGCTAGAAAAAAAATGGAAACGCGTTTCTGTGTTAAAATATCAACGTACAAAAAAACACAATATTTTTACAACATTCTAAGGTGGTCTGAGAATAGCAGTCGCCCATCCCTAATGTGCTCTGCAGGAGCTCACTCGTGGAGTTTGTGATGTTTTCCGGTTTTGCAGTGGCAGTCTTCCTGCAGACCTGCAACAGACACTGGTCTATTTTTCACACCCCACCCAAACAGCCTTTTCATGCACAGATGTTCTAGCTCGGCATCCTAGCTCCTTTCTGCCAGCAGAAAGAAGGCCAGAGACAACCGTCACAAGATGGCACAGGCTATCCCTGGTGGGCAAAAAAGAAAATCCATAGTTCGGCCAGTGGTGAGCTGAGGGCGAGGCTGAGAGGCTATCGCCCCCTGTTGGCCACGTAGGGTAACGCACTGAGGAGGAGCCTAAACGTGTAGAGATCTGATTTCGTCCCATTCACCGCCCTTCACACTTCCACCTTTTAACAGCTGGCTAGAGTTATGTTAAGCTGAATCATTAATTTCGGATTGTAAAATAATCCTCTGCCGTGGTTTCATGGTGGAAGCAGTACCTCATGACAGGATGTGCCCTTCTCCCGCTGTAACCGCGCCCAGGAGGTGCACTGTTGACACAGCCCTGCGGAAGCATCTGCGAGCAGGCCGCCCTTCCAATGCAAAGTAGTTCTGACCTGCAACGCCTGCGCACTTTCAATCCGTGCGTTTTCCACACACACACACACACACACACACACACACCTTAGTCAGTGCACCTCAGTCCTACCTGCTGCAGGCCTTTCTGCTCTTCCAAAACTAATGTTATCCACACAAGGGCGGACTGGCCCAAGGGGCAGTCAGGAGGTGTCCGATGGGCAGGTTTGACAGGCGAGTATGTGTGCCGTTTTTTGGGTGTTTTTCGGGACCTGCTGGGCTGTTTTTGTGCAGTTGATTTTCCTGATAATGAAACAACCATTGCCTGCAGCAAGCTTAAATCCACGCAGACTCTCATAGCTTGCAAAACATTTCCACAGCGTGTCTTTACAAGATCAAAACTGCCCATAATCGACACATTTTTTACCTTTCCAATTCATTAAGAGAGACGATCCACGTATGTTTTAGTGCCCAACCCTATTTTCTGTCCCGGTCCACCCTGATCCATGCTAATGGCAGCTGGTAAACTTTGAGAGGTGGTACGTTAATAGTTGCCTCAAATAGCACATAGTGAGTGAGGAAGTGAGCCCCTTTGCTTCGGGTGGAACTTAGGGGTTAAAATTGTGGACATTTTGCATTTCAAATTTACAGATGACAAAGTAGCACGTTTTGAAAAGGCGCTTATTTGAAGTATTCCACGCCTTTCATGGGATGTCGAGCAAGAATGTCCCTCCCCAGGGATTTTAAGAGTTCAGCCTCCTTTGAACACATGGTGGAACCATGTTGTATTTTCAGCACAAATTCTCTACAAATTAGTTCTGTTTTCTAAGGCAGTTAAAGAAATCTGGTTATGTAACTTCAAGTGATGTATCAGTTTTCCAAATACATGAAACAGTTTTCTTCAATTCATGGCAGATGCTTCTGCGGCCCCTTCTGTAGTACAGATAGCGCTAGTGCACATGTAGCACCAGGGCTATCCCAAAAGGGCATTCCCTCATTTGCCTGGCCACATCACATGCAAATTAAGAATTTCTTTACTTCTGTGCTTGTGCTGTATTATGGTCATAGACATAAAGGCAAAGAAGCGGTCAGGAGGTCTACTGAAAGTGGGTTATAAAAAAGTGGCATACTGTCAGTGTGCTCCCTGATGGCAGCCCACAAGTGGAGGGTTAATGGGCCTTCCAAACATCCCCTTGCAGGCAGTTACAATCTTTCACTGCACCCGCCTGCAAGGTACTTTTGCAGCACACATAGAAGGAGCAAAAAGCCAATAATGATTATTTTTGTGCAGGAAGGTGTCCCTTCTTGCACGACAACAATCATCCCTGCAACGCAGGCACTCTTGCACCATGGAGCAAGAGTGCCTGCAATGGCGCTAGGCAGCTCTTTTTTAGCACCAGTGCAGGCGTGAGCACAGGGATGGGCTGTATTCTTGTTAATATCGCTGCATCCCTGCATTTTCAAAATTATGCAGCTCGGCGCAGCAAAATTGCATGCGGTACCGCCCTGCTCCATTTTCATGTAAATATGCCCTCCTGTGCTTGCTACTAGGAAATCCATCATATGGCAGTAGCTGTCACTCTGGGGGTTTGATCCTGTTCGGTGCTGAGTCCTACTGGACACCGCGAAGCTTGAGTAGTAGCCTGAAAGACTGTGGGAGCCTCGGCACTGTAACACAGAATTACTGAATGATCCCTCTCATTCACCGTCAGTTAGCCCCCCGAATGTGTCACCTTTATCTAATGTACTGTAATGCTTATTGTGCACTTCTTTTATGATATTAATGATTTGTTTACACCAGGAGCGATGCCAGAATGACCTGTGATAAACCACTTGCTTTCAGAGAGCTGGGTTGCCACAAACCGCTCTGCTTATCCACCTCATGCACTACACTTCAGGTTTCTGTCCAGAAATCTTAGTCGAACCTGTCATTCTTCATATTATGCTATAAAGTAAACCATGCATGCTTACTTCTCCCATATACCTCAATCTTAATATGCATTGCACTTGATACAGTCCAGTGCACACACACATATATGCCCCTCACCAATATCCGTCCTTTCACCCACATCCTGGTTTCTGTAAGCGAGGACTGTAAACATTCACAATTTTCACAATCTTTTTGATTTAATTACTTTTTCTAAACTTCTGTTTGATACATGTTATCAACTAAATGTAAGCGTCTTCTAGAGGTGGATAGAGTGAGGATGACATTCAGCTGGCGGCATTGACCTAATTAATTATTTGTTTTTTTCTCTCTTCTCGTCTCCCTAGGAGCATTCGCAAAGGTAAAAGAGAGCCAGCGTATGAGCGATGAGGGCCGAATGGATCAAAATGAGGCAGATGGTATCCGCAAGCGATGCAGAGTAGTGGGCTTTGCGCTACAAGCGGAGATGAACTACTTCCATGAGCGGCGCATCGAGGACTTCAAGCTGATGATGCAAGCCTACCTGAAGGAGCAGATACTCTTCTACCAGCGGGTCAGCCAGCAGCTGGAGAAGACCTTACGCATGTATGACAACCTTTAATGTTGCAAGTGCTAGGGAATCTTTTTTTAGTTTACCCTGGACCTACTCGTGGCCTACTCATTACCAGGACACAGATGGGAGACTGTTACGTCCTAAAATTCATCTGCAATTGTAGGGCGATTTTCCTTTTTTGGCTCAAAAACTGGCTCTTGGAGCCAAATAGCCAACCCAGAAAGCTAAAGAAACTTGGGGGCTTGCCATCCAGCAAATAACACAATAGTCCTTAACCTCAACCCTGCCCTTCCTCTCTTATCAGCGTGGCACCAAAAATAGTTTAACTTTACAAATGCCATTATTTGCCATCTAGGAACATTGCTCTGATAAGATGAGATACTATTATCTTCTGAGAATACATATGGCTACATGGGAAGGAGAGCTTGCAAGAGAATCCAGCTTAATACACTAGTTGATTCAGTAGAAAGGTCAGATCGCTTTTCAGACGTGACTCTTTATTCATAAAATCCACTTTTACAGGTGCTTTTGGACTCGAAGACGAGTGCTCTTGCAGTTCCCCTGATTGTTCTTCTTGCTCCATACTGGAGGAACTGAATGACATTGTTTATCATATTTCTTTGGACAAGATGAGGGACCTGATCCATCATGGCTACAAACATCAGAAGGTTCAACGCTTATGGGGAATTTTCTTTTCCTGTAGACCCACCCTCTCCGCTTTCTCTGCCTGATGGAGCAAGTCATGTACACCGTTTGGGAAAAGGATGCCTCTTTACCTTTTCCGCAACTCAGACTGTTGGGGCTCAGGATGAATTTCTTTCTTTTTTTAGATGCATCCAGGGTACTTGTGGACTACATTACTTGGGGAATATGGCGGTTTTATGATGAATATTCCCCACCTTCCTTTTGTTTTTTTGCACCCGCACTTTGCTGAATCACGCATGCAGGAAAAAGTTGTCTAGCGAAGCGTTGATTGGGAAGATACAGCTCAAGCAGCCCAAGCCACATAGAGAGAAGCAACAGACACCAAGTTCAGCAATGTTCCACTCTTAGTTGCTGCAGCTTGGTGGGAGGATTTCTGCCTTTTAGCACCCTTCGAGTAAATGCCTGTAGCATCCAAAAGGCCACTGGACTTTCATAGAATCTGGAATTTCCTGTTTCAATGCTGCGCCTCATCCTGCCCACCCCAAAGCAGAAAAGTGCATTAGCTATTACACAGGGGCACTGGTGTAGAAACTAGGAACTAGCACAATGGCCAGTGGCCAGTGGAGACCAAGACAGAGGTAGTAAAGAAGGCACTGGAGACCAGCACAAAGCACTGCAGCAGGATCTTCATAGGGCAAAAGAGGCGATAACCTAGGATAATACATGTGTCACACAGGACCAGCAGAGAATCCAATGCCCCACAAGTGGCAGAGCGCTATCTGGATTCCACTAAAGACAACATAAGCACCTGTCCCAAAATGAAATACAGAGCGAAGCTGCGATGGACCAAAAGCCTAGCATATAATACAGTGCAGCACATCTTGGACTCAAACAAAGGTGCAACAGGTTGGACTGCAGCATTTGGGGCAAGAGGGACGGTATCGAGTACAGTTTACAGAACTCCCTTAACATTTTGCCTTGCATCCCCCCAGAGGTTCTGTAGCACCCCATTCTCCCAAGAGACCCCAGAGGCGAACAGTCCAGGATTCCAGGTGCCTTCCACTCAAAGATGCTGTATCTGTGGATATGAGTGGACTTTTTATTTTTATATTCTTGTTCTACAGAAGGCTATTTTCATGATGAACGCTTCTTGGAACAGGGCAGGAAAAGAAGTTATTTTGATGAGGTGCTGCTATATGGAGCTTGTATTTTAGAAGGATTCTTGGGTACCAATAAAAAGATGTAAAAGAATTCCATTCCAATGATCACGCGGTCTTTGTGTGTTTTTTTGTCTATTATTCGCCAGAACAAGGAAAGAAGTCTGGTGATGAGGATAAGGATGATTTGTGAAGGAACCACGCCTAGATTTTTTACATTCATAAATGTTTCCATGCCACAATTGTAATGTTTGGGCCTCGCTGTGAAATGCCCATCTCTGTTCTTTGTGCTTTGAATAATTCACTCTTCAAACAGTAGTATGCTACACTTATTAATACAGCAGAATCTATGGGCTACAGCTCTGAAACATGATACAGAGGGCTTTAACTGGCAACTTATTCAGCACACAGCTAGGTACATGGCTCTGTCAGAAACTATACTTTTTCCGGCTGCAAATTTTTTGGTGCGCCTAACAACGTACAGCGCAGTGTCCTGATGCTATGAAATCCTATCAATGCCTTCAAAAGGCTACTGTCCTTATATTACAATCCCCTGCTAATGCCTACAACCTGAGTACCTACAAGTTTGCAAGGCAGTGCTAATGCTATAAAATACTTCCTGTCCCAGCAATTTGAATACCTATCGCACAACGCACTGCAAGGCCCTCATACTGTAATTAAGGATTTTGGGGGCCCTGGGCCAGACCTATTTTTGGGGCCCCTGTTTGGAGCAGCTTTGAATTTATGGTCCAGTTACAGCTCTTTCATGCCCTCTTTGTTCAGGTTACTGACAGTGCACAGGCACACTGGTCCAAATTCGAAAAGTGTTTACATCTAATATTCAGGGGTAGTGACATGTGTTTTCAATATTGTAACACAGCAGCAGCTTACTAAAATTACTGCAAATAATCTCTGTGACACCTTCCCATTTCTCATATGTGAAGTCCTGCTTTGATCTAAAAGAAACCTTTTGTTATGGGTGTTGGATGAAACATTAACACATTTGTCTGAAAATTTTCTGTAAACGACTCTCACACATTCACCACATTAAAAATAAATTAAAGGAAAACACTATTAACAGCAATCTGTTTAAGAATTATTCAAGGTCATCAGAGCCGGACTCTCTGAGGAGGGCCCCAGAAAGGCAGGGGCCCTGAACCTGAGCCCACTGTGCCCATTCCTTAAAACTTCTTTTACTGTAATATTATCTTTCCTTACAATCTGGGCGCACAGAAGTGTACAAGCTAGTGTTAGAACATTACGAAATTCTTCCCCATACAAAAATCTGAGCACAGAAGTTGTACAGACCGAAGCCATATAGCTGACTATAATTTGATCACTCTGCAGCAAGCAGGGTACTGTCTGAAAAACACAGACCTTAACTCCTGCTAGCACCTTGAACACAATGTTTAAAGGGAAGGCTATGGATATGAACTCCTTACTTTGCCATCAGTTAAAGCATCAACCAAAGAACCAGTCATTATGAAACATAACATAACGAAATACCAGCTCTACTACCAATCTGCACGCATGAATGTATAGAGCGATCTCTGACAACAACCAGTGTGATTATTAGTGTGCAAGGCAGTGTCTGAACTCTACAAGGCTTGATATGTACCAATATGATCAATTATTGTACATTGGAGAGTGTTGATACTCCAAGGACATATGTCTGCCCATAATATGATCACTATGCAGTGTGGAGGGTAACAGTTTAAGGCATTACCCTCTGCCAAGATTATGAACACTACATTTATAGAGTAGTGTCTGTTTACAACAAAGTAAAACGTCTACTAAAAACCTACACACTTATGAATATTTAGGGCGTTGTCTGAACACAAGCATCAACCTGTAGCAACAACCTGAGAGATTATCAGTGTTCTGGGCACTGCCTGAACCCTCTAACGTCCTGTTTCTGCCAACAAAGAGAACACTCAGTGAAGTACTGAGCTGTGTTATGTATGTTAGTCAGTCTAGTAGAGCTCACGAATGCCCGGAGGCATCTTTGTGCTAGCTGAGATTCACAGAAGGAACCGGAGAGCTAACTGGTGGAGAATAGCCAAGTTTTCTGAGATTTCCTAAATGCCAGGAGGTTTGGCAGAGCCTTGATAAAGAGAGGGTAGTCGTTCCACAGCTTAGCAGTGTTGTGCACGAAGCCTCTGCTGCCTCAGGTGACTCGCCGAAAACTGGGCACCACCACACGTAACTCAGAAACCGCATATAAAGATCTGGCAGGCGTGTATCAGGTGAAGCTTTTTTTTAGTAAGTTGGGGCCTTGGTCATGCTAAACTTTATATACGATACAGAGTGCCTTAAAACGTCCCCTCTGCCTGACAGGCAGCCAGTGAAGTTTCCTAAGGAAGTTGGAGACAGGAATATTTAAGAGCAACCATGCTGCCATGTTTGAAAAGTCTGGTTTATTTAGAACTCTTTTTTTTTCTTTTTATTAAACAAAATCAACAAAGAAACATCAGGTGACATAATTCAAATTATTATCGATCAGTAAATGACATTTCCATACCTCCAAGATATATTGTAATTTAACTCAGTTGACGGATGAAGGGGATGCGTGCTCCTCGGCTTCACTTGGACCCACTGGGGGGGTTCAGCTATCCCCCCTGTATGTGTTCCATGCCTTCCAGATCTTGCTCCACTTCCCCGGGCACCCCTGGCTGAATACACTGATCTTTCCCTGAACATAACACCAGTCCAAGTCCTCCCTGCACTTCTCCACCCGAGGCGGCTGACTGGCTCCCCACAATTGGGCCACATTGCGCTTCGCTATCATGAGCGCCAATGTTACCCATTGCTTTTTATATGTGTTGAGATCAGTTGTCTCCCTGATATTTAGTATACATCTACGGGCTTCCATACGCAGTTCCATACCCAGGACTGTTTGAAACTTACTGTCGACCCTCCGACAAAAACCCTTGCACTCTCGTATAGTGCCATAACGTATGCATAAACGTTCCCAGCTCCTCACATCCCCTCCTACATTCCCCCCTCTCTGAATGGCCCATATGGACCAGTCTAGGCCCTGTGATATATGACCTGTGCAAGATCTTCAGCGGCACCAGTCTGAGCCTCATCGGGATTGCCACCACTCGCGGGGAAGACACCGCTTCCTGCCAGTCCTCATCGTCTAGTTCCAGACCGCCCTCCTGCCACTGCACTCTAAGGAGCCCTAGTGGGTCTTCCATGTGGTTTATGAGTTTTTGTATATCAAGGAAATAGTTTTCTCAGGAAGGCGGCCATCTAGCACTCGATCTTCAAGTGGGGAAGCGTCTGGAAGTGTTGTGTCCCGGTGGATGTGTGTAAGTAATGCATGCTGTACCTGAAGGTACCGGAAATATTCTCCATCACTCAGATGATATTTTAGCTGAAGGAAATCAAAGGACAGAATTGAGTGGTCTCTCCATATATCCCTTATGGAAGTGATGTCAATGAGGTCCCATTTGTCGAAGCCTTTCAACTTCCACAGACTTCCTAACTTTTCCACACTCCATATTGGGGTGGCGAGCGTAAGTCTTCCTTCCCATTGAAGGTATCTATTGACCGCCTACCATATCTGGACGGCATGCGCCGTGGGCCCCGTGACATGACATCTACGGGGTCTCGCATACAATGCTCTAGTGTAGTCTCCCCCTGGCATCAACCAGCGATCCATTGCACAGCCTGGGTCATTAGGGGCCCCGTATATCCCGTGATTAACTGCCGCCAATTGGGAGACCCAATAACATTTCTTGAGATCCGGCATCCCTATGCCCCCATCATACCAGGGAAGGGTGAGCTCGGAGTAGGCGATACGAGGTTTACCGTCCCATAGCAACTGCCTCTGAAGGGACTCTATTTCTTTGAAATATGACGCTGAAACTGTGTCCATAGCATTCTGTAGTGCATACAGGAACCGGGGCAGGACCAACATCTGAAAAAGTACTGCTATGCACAAAATGGAGAGTGGAAGCGTCTTCCAACGTGCCACATCTCCTCTAAAACGAGCCAGAGGGGGGGACAGGTTATTAGCGAAGCGGGCCCCAGGATCCAAGGAGATATAAATTCTGTGTTACCGGAAGCCGGATTGGGCAACCTGTGTAGGCCAAGTCTTGTGGACGACCGGTGTGTCTCCCCTCAGGACGAAAAGTACCGACTTGGACCAGTTAATGGCGAAGCCTGAGTACCTCCCGAAAATAGCCAGTATATCCAGAAAACAGCGCAGGGACGATCTCGGATTAGTGAGATAAAGCAGGATGTCATTTGCATAAAGTGAGATTTTATCCTCCCAGTCGAGAGTCCATTGCATCCCATGGATGGTATGGTTTTTAGAACTCTTGATGGGTATTCAGATAGAGCCCATTGCAGTAGTCAATCTTCAAAAGTACCAACAAAGTCACTACTGTTTTCTATAAGTTGACGGGAATGAATGGTAAGATCTTGATAAGCTGGAGAGTGTAGAAAGCACCAGATGTAACCTCAATCATGATGGGACAGTTTGTCATTTATATAAGGACTCCAAGATTTTTAACCACCCTCACCGGTGTGGGAAGAGTTTCTAGATCAATGGGCCACCAGGCAGTAAACCAGAATGGCAGCAGTGGACCAAAAGTCAGAACTTCTGTCTTCTTTGAATTCAGTTTCAGATCAATTGAGGACATCCAAGAGCTGACTGCCTGAATGCAATCTTGAAAATTGGATGCAGTCCCCAACTCATCTGAGTCAAACGTGATGACAATTTGGGTGTTGTCTGCATAGGATGTCAGGGCAAAGTCAAAATATTTTATTAGCTTTGCCAGAGGAGAGACATACATGTTAAATAGCGTGGGGCTAAGCGAGGACCCCTGAGGGACCTCGTAAGGTAAAGAGTGGGTGTCAGAAACAAATTCCCCAAATTGAGCCTATTATTCCTGTCCACTGAGAAAGGAACGCAAGAGCATTCAGGCTGAGCCTGTCACTCACAACCTGCCCAGTTGGTGCATCAGAAGCCCGTGGTTCACTGTGTGAGAACACTGCTAGATCCTTCTCCATCAATACTACAACCACTTTGTATGGTGCAGTGCAGTACATGTGCACTGTAAGTTCTAACCTCTACCAACAGTCTAAGCACTCAGAAGGTTTAATGTTAGACCTTCACCATTAGTATCGACAACAGAGCTCTGTTTCTGTGGATCTTTCTGGATAGCATGTGTAGAAGCTTTATGAACACAGAGGCAACGTTTCTTCGTTCTGCAGCAGAGTCAACAGATAACCTAAAATAGAGAGACATTGTAAAATTACACTAGCAACTTTTTTAATTCAATGAGAGACCATGCTAGTCACATAAAACGTGATTAACATGCACATCTGCGGTAATGATTATGGCCTAGTTTTTCTTTTTAAAGTAGATTTTTCATTTTCTATTATATTGACCAATGTTTTCTTGGATTTCCCATCCCTACATTTTTGTAGTGATATCACAGTTTCATACAGACCTAATAGTCTATTATCAAGGAGATCAAAGGATATGGGTAAGTGTAATTTTGATGCACGACAGCATGAACCTTATTAAAGTTTCATAAACTGTGTCTAATTCTACAATTTACTGATTGGGCTATCATGTTATTTTCGAAAAATAAAAAAGTGGATGTTCACTATATGTGTTAAACTACAATGCCCTTCACCTCGTCACCTCCAGATTGTTTATCCATCCACTGGGTTGAGAATAACGCATTTACTTATTATATTTGTTGCAATAGTTGTATAGTGCATACCTTGCTAAGAAGTTATGGAGCATTGAACTAGACTTGAAGGTCTATAATACATTTATTTACAACAAGGTAGGCAATAAATACATGTATTATAGAGCTTGTGGTGTTATGCTTCCTGAAGAGGTGGGTTTTCCATTTCTCCGTGCATTGCAGGAGGGTTGTAGCAGTTCAGATGTCAGTGGGAATCTTGATCCAGATCCAATGTTGGTATATGGAGAAGGTCTGTTTTCTGTCTTTTCTTTCTTGAACCTCTTCGGTGATTGATGGCATTGAATTTGTCGACTGATGAAGGCTGTAAGAATTTGGGTTATTGGTTGAGGGGAGTGGAATCCCTCCTTGGACAACAACCACAATCCTTGTCAGGGTGAATGAACCACAAAAAAACCACTAAATTAATCAGCGTTTAACTGTCTGGTAGCTTGGCACAAAGCAGTGAGGCTTACCTTAGAGGCACTGTGTAAAGCATTTTCGCAGCACTCTAACAGCAATAAAGTGAAAACACAGCACAAGAAAAATCCCAAAACAATTTAGAAATATAAACTACATTTTAATAAATGTAATGATACCAGAAGGCCAACAATCCAATAAGTAGAACCACAGATATTACATTTCTAAATTTTGGGTATAGACTAGTGGCGGCTCCTCTGAAATGGTGGAGTAGGCTGGCAGAACAGACATGCGCTGTTAGGTTTCTCCAACCCAGAGCCGGGTTGAAGAAACAGCACATCCCTGTGCCTGAGTGAGCATTAAACCAGACTGCTCAGGCCAATCCCTGCGCTGCTCCTATCCCATGCTATTGGTAATAGCATGATAGCAGTGTGTGAATTGAACAGGAAGTCTCTGGTGCAGTCTCAGTGTCTGCTGGGAACAGGAAGCAGCAGAACACTGAGGCGGGAGGTGGCCAGCAGCTTCAGGTAAGTCATTTATTGAAAAGTAGTATTGAATAGCTGAAGGTCCTCATTTACGGTGAGAACAGAATCTGGGTTGCTGATGGGGTGATCTCTTCACTCTGGGTCATTATGGACGCTGTCTCCATTAACTGAACGTTTCACTTACAAATCACACATTTCAGGTTGTTAGTCTTGTTAGTTCAATGGAAGCAAATCAATACTACAGCTCCCAGAATGCATTTGGCTGCCACACAAAAGTTCAGGACTGTAAACAGTGTCATAAATGATCTGGAAGTAGGTGGTCACCAGCTTGCTCTCAAATTCTAGAAATTAAATTGATGACACAATTGGTTTTATGGCATTTATAACATAATTACCTCAGTGTGAGATTTAAAGCCATGCCTACAGTGCAAAACAGATCTTTTTACATGGAAAGGCTGCAGTAACGATAAATATTAGTAGGTGGCCTGGCTTCCAAACAGTGATCATAAAATGTCAATGAACAGATGTCTTCAAAAACATTATATAGACACAATGTTGCAGTACCATGCTGTTATTAATGTATTAAAGAAGTCTCATGTACCAATGACCTTTTCACACAGTTTTTTTGATATGTAAGGCCATAGTATCACTGACTGTTACTAGATGTCCACAGGTTTTTTATATACAGAAGCAAGGCCACAGTACAACTGACCACTACAGTTGTCCCAGCAGTTGCTTTAGATAGATGCAAGGCAGCAGTACCTCTGACCTGAAACAGATGTCCCTGCAGTTATTTGGAACAGAGAAGCGAGTTCAGCGTACCATGGATCATTAATACTAGATGATCCTGTAGACATTAATAGGTAATGAAAGGCCATAACATGAGCTACATTTCATCACAGGTATACAAATGTTAGTTCTTTTCTGCAAATAGGTCTCAATTACAGAAAGGGTGTTGTCAC
Organism: Lissotriton vulgaris; assembly: GCF_964263255.1. Classification (NCBI taxonomy): domain Eukaryota; kingdom Metazoa; phylum Chordata; class Amphibia; order Caudata; family Salamandridae; genus Lissotriton; species Lissotriton vulgaris. The sequence goes on along the minus strand of NC_141688.1, from coordinate 72,922,411 downwards.
ATACCCAAGATGAGATGTTATAAAGTGGCAGAGTATCTTCATATGCTAACAAGTATTCCAGACATCCCATTATGTGGCAGTCTAAGGTAAGTAATATCGAGTCAGAGGTACTAATGTTTCTAATGCAAACCATTTGAGCCCCCTAATCAGATGGTTTGAGATCACAACAATTTTTGGGGAATAGACTAAACGCATTTAGTGTTACAGAAAAGTTCTTCTGAATCGATAAATGGGTTGAATTTTAATGTTAAAATTTTTTTTATGGAGTTTTATATAGCACGAACTTGACCCGAAGGTATTGGGTACCAGAGCGCTTTACAGAGCACCAGTTGCGTTACATGAGGACACATTCATTTTTTTGTTAGGCCCGGGGAGATTGTGTGATGTGTGCAGAATCACAGGATGTGCTGTGTCATTGCCGAGACTTGAACCAAGCTCCCCAGATTCAAACCGTTAGGCCAACTCCTCTCCCCAAATGAGAGAAAATGGGATAAATGGACACCGATTCTCAATTTGGAAAGAACGTGTTATGAGCGCCTCTTCCAAATTCAGGAGGAATAGGCAGTGGTCCACTAAACTGCTGCCAACTCTTACTAAAGTTAATCTGAATGAAAACACTGTTCTTTTATTAAAGCATCCCCGTTTAGGGCCCTCCTCAATACAAGAAAGTTCTGGATGCTACACAGGTGCAATAGAAGTACATTTCAGCAGAAAAGGGCAATCTAGCGGAGGGAGCACCCTCCACAATGAATCCTTCTAATCAGAGGGACTTGCAAAAATAATAGGACTTGGACCATAGATAGCAAGGAAGACCTTGTGCAACGTGCATAGGACTTTAAACAGACCCTTTACTCCAGGGCTTCCAGTGTAACCTTGCAACTGAGGTATAGTAAAACATTTCAAGCCAAACTGTCTCCGGACAGTGTGATTTCAGATACATTTTAGTTTGGTGAAATAGACTACAGGGAGACCTAAGTAGAGATTATTGCAACTATCAGGTACAGACTAGTATAACAGACAATTTGTGATAGTCAGGCAGAAGTAACAGAATTGGTGTGTACATCATGGTTGCATCAAAAGTGAGGCCATCATTGATTGTGATCCTTGTTTAAGACGCATTTCTTTTTATAGCACTTTTGCACAGAGCCACGTTTCACAGTGGCTGTGCAGGACAATATTGGTTTTCTTGTAACCTAATGCATGCTCCCCATCTTTCCAAGATCCCTGCTGCTCAGCCAGTGTGTGAAGTCATTTGAACTTTGACAGCGTTTGTTTTGGATTGAGTGTCAGTTGAAGATATGGGCTGAGCAGCCAGGATGCGGTTCCTGGTGAGGGCCTACCTGTAATCTGAAGTAAAGGTAATAAACCTACATCTTTTATAACCTATGGGGTTCTATCCTTCATTACAGCACTTCTTTATTTGATCCTATCCATCTCCCTATCTGCCCCCCCAAAGTCATATGTTCCCACTCCTACAAGGGTGGCAGTTAATTTACTCTGACCACTGTGGATGATTGCTCACTATATCACTTCCATTTGTCGGTACATCTGCCATTGCAGAGTCTATGAAGGTGTTCATCCTAACCTTCATAGCATTTAATTGATTAAGAATTCGCACACACTTCTAACATATACTTCACTTTTTTTGCCTTTGTGGTGCTTAGTATAGATGATTGATTGATTGTAAGTGGTGCGTTAAGCACACAGGGCTCAGTGCTTTCTCTGCCTACCCTAATGTCTGTGCAAGAACTCTTGTTATCTCTTGCTAAGGCCTCATGACATGCAAGAGATAGGCTCAAACGTTTTTTGTTATATTGTATCGATGTATCTAATGTTTCTTCAACCAGCCTTATTTAATTATTTATAACCCCCATACTGCTGGTTAAAAAAAAAGTTACAGATACTATTGCTGTCTTGCCTTCTCTGCCCATCTCATGTGTTTTAATTTTATCTGCCCATCACAGGGGTTGGATCTTGTTCCATTTTGACCAAGTTATTAGTTTTCCAAACACCACACTGAGTGTTGCAGCCCTGCATCATCTGGGCTCTCATCGGTCCAGATTTCTCCATAGCGGAGAATCTATCCCTCTGTGCTGTTGCAGGGCTTCTGCGCAAACACAGAACTATGCGTAGGATTTTGGGACCTTAGTATAAAGGGACAAGATTATGGGACCTTAGTATAAAGGGACTGAGTCATCCCACTACCTTAGTACCCATGATCCCAGGACCGACTAGCTATAGTGGCTCACTTGTCCTCCTACTCACTTACAGAGGGACAAGTGATTAGACACCCCAGAACACAACACTCCAGACTCTCTCAGGAATCGCTATTACAAGACACAACCTTTTGCTCACACTCTTGTACTTCTTAACAATAAGATCTGACAGAGACACTAACAAGTTTAAAATGTTTATTTTAACTAACGTTCTCTAATATGCAATATATATGTGCCACAATAAGCAGAAAAATGCATAAGATAATTACTGTCAGCATAGTAAGTAATGTGTAGATCATTAAAGGAGCTGTCATAGTGAGAGACAAAGTAGCCTAACCTCCCTCCCCTTGCACAGACGCAGGATGATTACATATTAGAAGATCTCTGGGTGTTATCTGCAGACTCCCTACCTCAGTCTCTAGATGATAGTTCTACATCATAGGTGCTGTCATGCTCTACTCCCAGGAAAGTTCCCTCTCCAAGTGTGGGCTACCTCTCCGTGTATTCCAATAAGACCATACGTATTCTCAAAAACCAGTTGCATCTGTATGTTTTGTCTAGGTGCCGGGGCCTGACCAGAACAGTATAACAAGGGGGATTGTTGTTTGACCTCTTTCACAATGTTCAGTCTAAATCCCAAGAAACTACAAAGCATGAACACAACAGTGGGTTCTTATGTGAAAATATCAAAAGAAGCATTTGCAAAATAACCTAATGTAGTAACATGTGCAAAGTAGTGGATAGTCTGCAGCATGCTCATGCTAACTTAAGGAAGACAACAATGTCGCCACGTGCCACCTGACACCCTCCCCTTGGTCAGGTCGTCAGCCCTTGACTAAAATAGTAGTCACTGGTAAGCAGAACCAAAGCGTCTCGGGCAGGGGACAAGTAGGATCCAAGATGCCAAATCGGCCATAATAGAAAGTCAAATTGAAAAATGAAATTTAGTGTGCAAAATATATCCAATTACAGCGTATCCGGGGGGCGGAGCTTGCCGGCAACGATGGCGGACGCTTGAAGTGAGAGCTCCGTGCCGTCGCTCCTAAATATCCTGAATTTATCCTGAACTAGCCGAGCCCCGTGGTCGGCTGCGTTGCCTACTGGCCCCCGGAGGGTGCCCGACTGTAGCGGAGAAAGAGCGAGGAGATTCCAATCCTCCGCGGCCGACAACGATCCTGGACCGGCATCGCGGCGACCTAGGCCGCTAAGCCGGGCACTTGCTTAGACACCACCCCGGAGTGCGTCACTCGACGTGCGGCCAACGCAGCGTCCTGAGGCGGGGGAGCTTGCGACACTGGATCGGACCAGAAACTCACAGCGAGGTACGGCAACGACTGCAAACCCTGCTCTTTCCCCCCATCAGAGAGTGTGACAGGGGATAGGGGCGATTGCTAGCTCCTACTTAACTGAACCGACGAGTGGGTAGCGACGACCGATAACAGAGGGGCTTCGCTTTGAAAAAATTGCACCAAGAACACCGCCTACCTGACGAAGCTCGGAAGACGGAGACATAGTGACCTCCACGCGGTCCGGCTGTGCGACGCATGGCCTTCATGGCACGACAGTGAGTGTGGTCTCGCCTGGATCCTGTACGAGGCCTGGTGCGGACAAAGGAGCGCTGGGGCAGGCCCGACACGTGGTGGTAGGCCCGTCTTTGGGCGGCGACCAGGGACTACTCCAGACACCGAGAGAGGCGAACCCACAGCGACGAATAACCCTTCCGAGCTGAAACAAGCGACGGGTAAGCCCACGGTGGAGACCCGCTCGGCGATTGCTGGCGGGGGCAACATGGGCAAGGGAGACAAAACGCAGTCCAAACTGGCGTTCGAACAACGCAAAACGCGGCCCCCGGACACACAGGAATCATCGCCTACGCAGCAGAGCAAAAGCCCGCAGAGCTCGTTTTACACAGACATCAAGGGGCTTCTCGTCACAATGGAGAAGAGCCTCCAAGACAGCATGACCGCGATAGGTACAAAACTTGATGCTCTCACTTATCGGATGGACCGAATGTCGGAGCGGGTGGACAAGCACGCGGAAAGACTGGATATGTCCGAAAGGCGCCTGACTGAGGTGGTAGAGGCCCAAATGGACCCGGACAAAGATCGTAAGCAGATGGGGAAGCTGTTCCAGGTCATACAGGATAAGTCGGAGGATTTGGAGGCCCGCTCCCAGCGATCAAACATCCGAATCACGGGTGTGGCGGAAACGACCCAGGTGGGGAAAATGGAACTGTTCGTGGAACGACTGCTCACCACGCTGTTAGGGGACAACATATTCTCGTCCATGTTCATCGTGGAAAGAGCGCACCGATCGCTGGGCCCGCAGCCGCAGCCAGGCGCCCCACGGAGACCAATTATCGCAAAACTCCTGAACTATAGGGACAGAGACACTGCTCTGCGAATAGCCAGAGAAAAGTGGAAACTGCAATTCGAGGGATCATCGATCTCCTTATACCCGGACTTCACGGCGAGGGTGCAGGAGGAACGCCGCCGCTTCGCCCCTTACAAGCAGCAGATCCGCGATCTTGGGTTTGACTACGCCATGTTGTACCCGGCAAAACTCCGCATAAACCGACAAGGGCATTCCCATTTTTTCACCGACCCTAAAGTACTGCACAAAGCGTTGAAAACCTGGTCCTAGGACAGACCTAATAATTCTGAAGACCAGAAAGAAGATCAGGACCTCGTCAGCCGCCTAGAAGACCAGGAATAGGCAGCTGTGGGCCACCAGCTCTTCCTCATTGCACCCTGATCTTTAAGGGGGAGAGTCCCCTGGTGATCGGGCGACGACTTCGAGGACCCCTGGTGAGAACATTGCAAATTATGCTGTGGTTAGCTCTTCTGTACTTTCACCTTGGGCTGCTTGTTGTTGAGGCCACCTTAGGACTTAGGGCCATGGACAGCCACACTGAGGTTAATCTAAAGGGGAGGGGGCGGACACCTGTATAGCTGCTGTTGGGTTTCCGATGGGTGGCGGGGGGGCGCGCGCGATCTAGGGTGTGAGTGCTACAACACTAAGGGAGCGGCGGAGCTCAGCAGCTCTCAAGGCCGAGACGTTCTGAATACATGCACCCTGCACTGATCTCGGCGACCTCTGCCCCAGAGCTGTACGCACAACTGGACCCTACTTGGGATTCTTTGGGAAGTGGGGAAGGGAGGAGAGGGGATTGTTTTATCATGCTAGGCCATGTTGGGGTTGGTCTGCTGTGGGAGGAGGGAGGGGGATCCATGGGACGAGGGGAAAGTTATTGTTGTTATGTTCTGTTCCGAAGTGCCTTGCCTCAGAGAACACAAAGTGCTTGCTGTAACCGATTGCTTGCCCGCAAGATAGCCTGCCCTCCACGTCTGACTACACTCTCAGAACCCTTGCAACGTCCTCATGGCTGATGTAAATGGTGAGCGGACAGACGAGAGGCCCGTATCGCTACACGCCCTCACATGGAATATCAGGGGGCTTAATGATCACAGGAAACTTAGGAAGGTGTTGAGCTACCTTAGACGCCACAATATTGATATTGCACTCTTGCAAGAAACGCACCTCCCACTTACGAGCAACATGCTGCACACTAGGAGTTTAGCAGGCCATATAGCGACGGCTGGGTTCACCACACACGCTAGGGGGGTCCTTACTTGGGTAAACCCAAAATGAGGCATTCAAATACAGACCTTGGGTGTGGACACTGAGGGAAGGTATGTCATAGTGTCCTGTAAGGGGTGGGGGTTGGACCTGTTGGTAGTCAACACCTATGGCCCAAATTACGACTCCCCTGATTTCTTTGACACACTGGCCAGTGAGATAGCTAGGCACGACAATCCACAAGTACTGTGGGGAGGGGACTTTAATTTGACATTAAACCCAGACATAGACAGATCATCAGGACCCCCCCGCCCCCCGTCGGCCCTCTTCAGCTGCACAGTCGCTCACAGCGAAGTTAGTAATGTTAGATATGATAGACGTATGGAGGAACAGAAATGTTGGAAGAGCGGCTTCACACACTATTCCGCATTTCACGAAATACACATGAGAATAGACTACTAGTTTGTCACTGCGGGGATCAACCGATCTGTTAGGCAGTGCAAGGTGCTCACGCGCACTCTCTCAGATCACTCCCCCATTCTGTTCGCCTTGGATACCCCAGTGAAGGGATACGCACCATTCACATGGCGCTTCCCGCCCTACTCCCTGTTGGACCCGGTCTTCCGTGGAGAGTTAGCGGAGGCGATTGATGTGTTCTTCGAGAAGAATGTGGGGTCGGTGGAGGACTTCCAAACGATTTGGGAAGCGTTCAAGGTCTATATTAGAGGCATAGCGATGTCCAAGCACTCCAGTGTCCTGAAGGCTACTAGGGCCAAATTAGCTGATCAGGAGCAGCAATTGCAGGCGCTCGAGGCAAGGAGTCGATCTAACCCGGATGACACTGTAGAGGGAGACATTAAGCGCCTACTGGTGGAATGCCACGAGGCCGCGGACAGAGAGGTCCAACATTTAGGCAAGTACGCCACAGTCCGCACATACGGCGAGGGAGAGAGTCCAGGCTCAGTCTTGGCTAACGTTATTAAAGGCCGCAGGGGAAAGGCACTAATCTCAGAATTAAGGAACACAGGTGGAGATAGAGTGACGGATGAGGCGGAAATTGCTGCAGTCTTCAGAGACTATTACTCAGAGTTGTATTCTTCCAAAGGTGGTGACATGTCGGCTGAAATTCTGGATTATCTAGAACACATACAACTCCCGTTCCTCCCGAATTCCGACAGGGAGTTCCTAATGTGCCCTATACAGTTAGACGAAATCAGAGATGCACTAGCCTCCATGAGATCAGGCAGCGCGCCAGGCATTGACGGACTCTCGGTCGACTTCTATAAAGCATTTCAGGAACAGCTACTGCCACACGTCCACACCCTCCTGGAGGACATATGTGCACAAGGCACCATGCCCAGCTCCATGAGGGAGGCAATGATAATCACCATTCTAAAGCCGAGAAAGCCACATGACGACTGTAGCTCGTACCGCCCAATATCGTTGCTAAACGTCGACACCAAACTATACGCCAAGGTCCTAGCGACTAGACTTGCACTACTGGCCCCTGACTTAGTGGCCCCAGAACAGGCGGGATTCATCCCATCCAGAAACCTGACATACAATATAAGGACAGTGTTAGGTACCATCCAGCATGTAAAGCAGGATAAACCAGCAGTGGCGCTCTTTCTAGATATGGAGAAGGCATTCGAATCCGTTGAGTGGCCTTTCCTTCTTCAGGTGTTACGTCATATGGGGCTTGGCGAACCCTTTATCCAAATGATAGGCGCACTATATGACGGCCCCTCGGCTAGAGTTAGCGTGGGCAATGCGATCTCCCACACACTATACATAGGCAGGGGCACCCGCTAGGGATGCCCTTTATCTCCTTTACTGTATGCACTCGCTGCAGAGCCTCTAGCCTGTGCGATTCGAGAGTACCATAGCCACGAGGGAGTACGATTTCCCACGTACAAAATAGTTGTATCTATGTATGCGGATGATACGTTGCTGTATGCCTATGACCCCGCTACCACGCTTCCCCCACTCCTGAGAGAAGTGGTTCGGTTCGGTGCACTATAAATGCTCAAAGTTAACTGGGCAAAGTCAGTGGTACTGCTCCTAACTCCGGTGACCAAACGAGTGGAGACGGAGTATCCTGTCCAGTGGACAGAAGACCCGATTAGATACTTGGGGATCCAGATACACACGGATCCGGACCTGCTCGTCAGTCAGAACTACGGGAGAGCGGTTAGTAAGCTGGAGGAGGATATAGAGATCTGGTGTAAACTGCCTCTTACGCTGATGGGCCGCATAGCCATAATGAAGATGATAGTGCTACCGAGATTTTTGTTCCTTTTTAGCACCTTGCCAATTGTGCTCTGTAAGGCCTTCTTCCAACGCTTGACCAGCCTGATGATTAAACTAGCGTGGCAGGGAAACAGCCGAGAGTCAAATGGACAACGCTCACCGTTCCGTACAACCTAGGGGGCTTAGCTGCGCCGGATCTTGAATTATACTACAGAGCGGCCCAAGCATCACACCTACATACTTGGGTACATGGCGCCAAGCAAATTCCACATGTCCGGATGGAGCGACTATTCGCTCATCCACTACCGCTCCCAGCAACAATCTGCCAGCCGCAGGATCGTCGAACGGGAATACTGGATTCCATCTCCTCCACCAATCACAACTGGCACTCACTCCTGTTTCGTCAGGGAGGGGCGATGATTTACTCGCCGGAGATGCTGATAGAGTGGATGCGTTGGCTCCCGCCCATGGTTGACAAAGCGGTCACACAGGAACTGACGAAAGTGGGTCTGAGCAGGGCGGGTGACCTGTTCCAGGACGGCACCGCCAAAACTTGGGACCAAACTCGGGGAGATGGAGATGAGCCTCCGTTACTCCAAAGATTCCACTTCCATAGAACTCGTAGCGCCCTCTCGGAACTTCTGGGTCCGGATATGGCGGAGCCTCCGGAAGTCCCAGAATTAACATACGTGATTACACACAAAGAACCCAAGAAGCTCTTAACAAACCTTCACAGCATAGCTAGATCCCATGGGGAGCACCAGCTCATGAAAGCTCGGCTGGAGTGGCAGAGAGATTTAGGAGTCACGCTGGACGATGCGACATGGAGCTACTGTCGGGAAAATACGAAACTTATCTCCCTAAATGGGAAACATCGGCTCATACATTTCAAATTGCTCCAAAGGGTGTAGTACGCCCCAGCACGGCTTCACAGATATGGGCTGCGACCGGAGGCTCACTGCGAGCGCTGCAGAGCTGTCGTAAATATTTAATTTACCGTCTTAATTTCTATGCAGGTAAGTACTTAATCAATAATAACTCAATCGGAAAGAAAGAATCAGAGTCCGTGGTGTTAGAGTTCTTAGGGGTTTTATTCCTTAAAAAGGAATTGTTCCGGAACAGGGTATCATGTTCCTGCAACCACAGGGGTTCAGGAAGGGATAGAGCCATATTTTATTGACAATACATAGCTTATATACTTAATTTACATCATAGAAAGCAATATAATAGGCGTAACAGCTGAGAGAAGACAAGATAAAACATACACGTGATACATATACGTAATTAGGAGGCGTGAACTAGGCGTGAACATAGGGGTGTGTGCTAGAAACGTCACAGGTAGGTGATACAAGTGGGTGGCAACAATAAGCAGAATCTTGCAATGTCAGCAGAAATCTGAGGCCTAGATGCGCGCGCAGCTGCATGACGTGTGATTGACGTGAAGCTGGAGGGTGCTGGGGACTTGACATTTACACTGACAGAAAGAGACAGAAGTCTGGCAGGTCAGATCAACTCGTACTTTTTTCATATCTGATATCTGATGTTTAGGAACTGAGCTATCTGGGCGGAAAGGTCTCTGGGGCAGAAGTTTATTCTATACTGACTGAGAGTGCGTGTATAAGCGCCTAAGTGTCTGTATGAGAAGTGTGGGGGCATGGGCCTTCCATGGTAGCATGGTAACAGAGGCTATGATTTACTTGAACAGAGACAGTGTGGCCGGGCCCTTTCGCTCTGCAGCTGGGGAATGTTTACTTAAACTAGTAGGCAGGAATGCATCTTCGAGGAGCAGATCAGATAATTCGAAGGCTGAAGTCAGTCTTGGCAGGAAGCAGGCTGAGCTGAGCGCGGTGGGCCGCGCTGGAAGTAAGGCAGAGTTCACGGGTGCAGAGGCAGCCTGGGCTGAGGCTTTCAGAGTCAGAAGCCAGAGAAAAGGCTCGATGGCAGAAATTCAGGGCCTACTTAGCCAGAGCTGAAAAACGTGTAAAGTATACCACAAAAAGACGTTGGCATGGCATACTTAGGAACTGAATATTGAACCCATTCAGGGTGGGTCTGAAAGAGGACATGTTATCGTTGGACGCAAATGTATTTGCGTCTTCATAGCTGATACAGGAGGGAAGTTACATGCACTTTAACCTCGTACATGGAGACGGTGGGGTACACGCTAGGGAACATAACTTGACCAAAAATGTATATTTCCTCATTCCCTCCTTGTTCCCTACGGACCCTTCATGATATATCGATCCTCATGAATCGATCAGTCTGTTCTTGTAACATTATGTGTTCATCTTTCTTTCTTTGACGGTTTGAGAGAAAACTGGAATGTTCAATGCATGATGTGGCACACAGTCCACAAATCGCTGGCCCACACTGTAGGCACAGGCAACAACTGAATACTATGACAAGGGCAATGCCTAGGAAGGATAGGATCTTCCATCCCCAAGCTGTCAACGTAGTCCAGAACCAACCGGACCAAGTCCAGGTGCCTGGATTCTGATGTATCAAACTTGCAATCTTATGAAGACGTGTAATAGCTTTATATACAGATGGCGCGTTTTCTGGAATGAAAACACAGCAACTTGACCCGATGACCTTACAAGCTCCACCTCTATCTGCCAAGATGACGTCAATAACAAGACGATTTTGAAGGACAACAATCCGTATAGCAGACTGTTCCTCTGTTAAGTTACCTAGAGCGGAGGCAGTTTCATGTGCTACTGCTTCAAGTGTTCTGGTTAATCTACGTATTAATTTACTGTTTTGGACGGGGCCTGTGAAGAAAAAGAATCCTTTATTGAAATCTGTGTATTGCTCCCATGCCGTTTCAGTATAGTCGACAATCGGGAGGTCTCTTCGGAATCTGTCTTTTACTAGGTTAGTATTTCTATGATAATCAGGAGGGGTAGGAAAACAGGGGGCAGAAGGAAGGCAATGTAACAGGTACCATCCCAATCTAGAGGTAAACGTATGTATGCGGTGTGGCCACACACAAAGTAGGAATGACGTCTGGCTCGGAATGAGGACCTACCCTCATCAGTGAATTCGATTACAGTAGTACATTTACTATGACCTAAGTGTACTGAACCTTTCTTGCTGACACAAAGATGACCAGTGACTGGTAGCACTGACATAGCGGGAAGAACTGGTGCAGCTTCAGATTCAACAGTAAGAATCATAAGGTTAACTGTGTGACTTCCTAATCCATATACTTCGTTTTCTAGATCAGTGCCTATTCTAACGGATCGTCCCTCATTGTCAGGGTAACAGACGTCGAACAGAACCGAATTCAGGTTTCCCCAAATCCAGCCCCCCTCGAGGGTAACAGCAATATCAGAGTCTACAGAATTTATCAATCTACTCCATGCACCACAGGAGCCATTGTGAGTGAACGGATACGGAAAGAGGGGCAGAACTCCCTTGTATTTCTGATGGGGAGGGAGTCGGCCACATATCCAACAGTTTGTAGCATTGCTGGTCTGATGGGAGTGATGTAACATACTAATGAATGTGTTGTTGCGCAGCGCAAGTCTGTAAGACAGTTCATGAGGCGGTAATGTACTAAAAGAATGTTCAGCAGAAACATTGTAAGCAGATTGTTCACGCTTGAAGATAGGACAATAAATAGGAAGTAGTATACTTGCAACAATAATCAGAATACTTAGAAAAAACATTATTAACAATGTCACTATACAGTGACTACGCAGTGATTTGCAGTATGTACGTTTCTTGAATTGTCTCTCTCTCTCTCTATCTCGATCTAGGGGGTACATGTCAGAAACTATTTAACCGATTCACCTAGGGGAGGACTTAAACAATTAAACTGTCTGACTTGCTAGATCAGAGTTTCAGCTTGTACTCCTCTTGGGGAGTTTTCTCTCGTTCGGAAACTTTAAAGTCACTCGATTCAACACAGTCTTTGGTGGGGGTGGACGAGTCAGGGTCTGGTTTCAGTTCGTTGCACTTTTTAACATGACTCGTATGGACTCACCCCTTTCTGCCTTCAACTTTTACTGCGGTCCTGGTGGTGAGGAGGACGGTCTTCGGTGATTTCCAGCGGGGCTCCAGCGGACTCTTCCGGTCAAAGTTCCTAATTAAAATCAGGTCGCCAGGACGGACATCATGCGGCTTTACATCAGTGTTGTCAGGGAAGGCTGCGGCAACCTGTGAACGACATGATTGGAGTGCAGACATCAAGGAGGCAAGGTAATCTGTCAACATATTACAATCAACATCGGTAATTTTCTTAGGAATGGGCGTCCCCCACATATTCGGTGGTCTGCCAAAGACCACTTCGTACGGGGATAGCCCTGATCTCGAGTGTGCAACCATTCTCATGTAGAACAGTGCAACTGGCAGGGCGACTATCCAGTCGACCCCTTTCTCCTGACATATTTTGGCAAGGCGGGTCTTTAATGTCTGGTTATGCCTTTCTACAAGGCCTGCGGCTTCGGGATGTCGGACACAATGGAACCTCCACTGATATCCTAGCAGCAAAGAAACTTGTTTCATTAACTCGGATGAGAATGGCTGTCCGTTATCTGAGTACACGACACGAGGCAAGCCATACCGTGGGAAGAATTCTCGAACCAGCTGCTTGGCAGTGGTCGGAGCAGTGTAGTCTGGGACTGGATATGCTTCGGTCCAACGGGAAAGTGCACAAACAACTACGAGGACATATTTGAATCCTCGACAACGGTCCATCTGGATATAATCCATCTGGAGAACTTCAAAAGGGTGATCAGGAGGATGGAATCCACCTTGCTCTACTGGAACACTTTTACCTGGATTGAACTGACAACAGATCATGCAAGTACGCACTTTCTGTTTTGCTGCTGCTCGTAAGTGTTTGTTATACCAGAGATTCTGTAAACTGTCTACCATAGCTTTCTCTCCTAGATGTGCTGGACTATGTGCTGTATTTATCATGATTTGAACCATTGAGTCAGGGAGAAACCATGTAGATTTTTCTTTTGTGACCCATCCTTGATCTGTCTGAATCCCTCCTAGTTCAGTCCATTTCTTTATTTCATCTGAAGTGGCATGTGTCTGGATATCGATTACATCTAGGGTGGGATCCCTGACGGTCATACACTGTGTCGGTACTATTGTCTTTGTCACATCGGTAGTCTGGGTGTGAGTCAGTGCTGTATGTTTTGCTGTCTGGTCTGCCAGGTCGTTACCCTGGGAAACAGAATCTGTAACCTTAGTATGTGCTTTACACTTCATGACTGATATGCCCGAGGGCAAATGTATTGCTTCTAACAGTGCTTGAATGAGGGGACCGTGCTGGATCTTGGCACCATGAGAGGTCAAGAAACCTCGTTCTTGCCAGAGGACTCCGAAGTCGTGTACAACTCCGAATGCATAACGGGAATCTGTGTATATGTTAACATTTCTGTTCTTGGCTAGTATACAGGCTCGGGTCAGAGCAATAAGCTCTGCCGCTTGAGCAGACAGTGTGTCAATACGATGTGTTTCTTTGACTTCAGTTTCAGTGGTCACTGCATACGCGGCCACTAATTCTCCTGTACTTGTTCTCATGCATGAACCGTCCACATAAAGTGTCAGGTCTGGATTTGTCAGTGGAACATCTGTTAAGTCTCGTCGAGGTTTTGTTACTGCATTAATGATCTCTATGCAATCATGCGAAGCTGGATCTGTCATAATTGTAGGTAACAGTGTTGCGGGGTTCAGAATGCTACAGCGTCTTATTTCTATGTGTGGCTGGAAGAGCGTCAATTCATAACCTGTCAGTCGTGCAATGGTTAAGTGCTGAGTCTGGGTTCTATTTAAAAGAACCTCTACAGAATGTGGAACTTGAACTGTTAATGGATGTCCTAAAACAATTGAATCGCTTTGTCTGATTGCTAGTGCTGTTGCTGCTACTGACTTCAAGCACGCAGGGAGTGCCTGGGCTACTGAATCCAATGTACTAGAAAAATAAGCGCAAGGCTTATGTGAACCTGCCTGATCTTGGGTGAGGACAGACAATGCTGTACCATCACGTTCTGTAACAAAAAGTGTAAAAGGTTTGCTGTAACATGGTGTCGCTAGAACTGGTGCTTGGCATAAAGCTTTCTTTAATTCCTCAAAAGCCTGTGTATGTTCCTGAGTCCAAGGGAGGACAGTCGAAGTTGCTGCCTCCTGCGTCGTTAACTGAATGAGTGGTTTAGCTAGAAATGCATACTGGGGAATCCATTGTCTGCAGTACGAGGTGAGGCCTATAAAGGCCCGCACTTCCTTTTGTGTCTGTGGTTGCAGCATATTTACAATTAACTGAATGCGATCGGGAGTGAGCTGTCTCTCCACTTTGGACAGCAAGTGACCCAAGTACACAACTTGCTGAACACAGAATTGTAGCTTTGAAGGAGACACCTTGTGTCCCTTGTCGGCCAGAAAATGTAAAACTGTCAGTGATGCTTGTTCACATTCGGGCTCACTTCGTGCGGTGATCAGCAGATCATCGACGTATTGCAGTAAAGCGGTATTAACTGGCATTGTGATACAATCAAGTTGTCGTTTCAGTGCTTGACTATAGATGCTGGGGCTTTCTGTGAATCCTTGAGGTGCGCGGGAAAATTTGAAACTTCGTCCATTTAAACTGAATCCGAAGAGGTATTGGCTCTCTGGATCAATAGGTACACTAAAGAAGGCGTTCTTGAGGTCAATTACAGTAAAGAACGTTGCTTCTGAATCAATGGCAGTCAGTAGGGAAGAGATGTCAGGAACCACAGGATACTGTGGAATAATGCATTTAGTCAGTTCTCTTAGATCAATCACCAGCCGATATACTGGCGGTGCATTGGGATCAGTACGTTTAAGAATTGGAATGATGGGTGAATTACAGATATTGGAGTCGGTCTCTACGACCACTCCTTGGGCAACGAGCTCTTCAATGATTTTCAGTAAAGCCACTACAGCATCGGGTGGTAACTTGTATTGTCTGATTCGGGGTAAAACAACACCTGCTTTAAGTGTAACACGGTATGGTGTAATGTGCATATAACCTACATCAGTTGGGCCTTTTGCCCACAAGCGATCTGGTAAAACCTTCAATCTGACATCAAACTCTCGTAGCACGTAATGACCCTTAAAGTCTCTTAAGAAAAGTCTAACTCCTTCCGGAGAGCAGCATATAACGGCTCCTAGAGCCTTCAATGTCTTTATTCCTAACAAGTTTTCTGGGCATGACTTCGTGAGTAACAGGTCTGTAACACGTGATAATGGACCCACAGCCAGGGGAACGGGTTGCGATACCTCATTTACAATAGGCTGTCCTGAAAAACCAAGGGAAACATTCTGTGAGCCTGAGAGGGGTGCCCCTGGGACTTCATCATGGCTGATTGTGGTGCGACTTGCCCCTGTGTCAATTAAAAACTTTCTGTCTTTTCCCAATACTTGACTGTGTACATAAGGACCTTCTTGATCTACAGGAATTTCAATAAGAGGCAAGCCACCTTCCCTCTCTAGGCTATTTCATGTGTATCGTTGATAATCGGGGTAAGCGGACTGGGCATTCTGGTACATCTGTTGTGAAACTTGCTGAGTTGCGGCAATGGGCTGTGGTTGTGGTACCGCTACTGTCTGTGCTGTATGTGGTGAAGCATGCATAGGCTGTGTATTCTGCACGGACTGTTCGTTCTGTGAGGTCTGTTGATGACCATGATCTTGTCTAGGCGGATGCGGTCTTTCTTTAGTTTTACCTGTTGCTATATTATGTTTCAGAACTGGACATTCATGTACGTAGTGACCTGGTTGCTTACAGTAATTGCATGTCCCCTTAACGGGAGCTGCGGAATGACCTGTCTGGGTCGTACCTTTTCTTTGGCCGTCGGCCGGGACCGACTGGGCCACTAACATTTTCATTTTCGTGTCTTTCATGCGTTTTTGTTCCTGATCCTGTTCTTCTCTAATTCTGTTCTGATGATATTGTAGCATCTGTAACATCTGGGATGGCGTATTTGCCTGCCAAGTACTTTCAACTTTGTATACTCGATTCTTAACTAATGGCAGGGAATTCTCGACTAATTTTGAAACAAAAAGATGCGGATATGACTCGCTACTTGGTTTAAGACCACTATTAATAATAAAACATTTCTCGAATCTTGAATAGAAGTCGCTAGTATCTTCATCATGTTTCTGTTTACAGAACGAGATGGCGTCCCAATCTCCCTTTCTAGTTGTCAATAATCTTGGCAGAACCTGTACTATCAGACCTGGTAATGCTTTAGTTTTATCCCCAAGGCCTACCCCTGGGACACGTTTGCTCTCTTCGTCTTCTATTTCTGCCCATACAATCTTTTTCTCTCCCACCTCCCATTCTTTTTCCTTGAGTTTCTCGTAGATGCCCGTGGGCAGCAGTACCTTTAACATTTTCATGATATCTTCATAAGTGTAATCCCCCATCAATAACATGTCTTTAAGTTCTCTGTGAAAACCTGCAGGGTCTTTATCATGACACGGTACTAGTTTCTTCATTTCTAACAGTTCTAACTTAGTCAGAGGCGTGTGTACATACACACGTTTCAAGTTATGATCCTCACCCATAACTGGGTGCACTTCTCGTAAGGGGTTCTGACTTTCAGTACCATGCAGACGTTCCATATGATACATTTTTCTTTCTGGGGGCGGAGCGGGAACATATTCAGAGCTTACAAAAGTATTATATCTGTGTCGCTGTTCTAGAATTATTTGAATTAATTTGGTACTTAAACCTCTCCATCTATCAGTGAGTAGTGCTTCTAATGTATCGTGTAAGGGACCTGGATCAGAATGTTTGTTTCTGTATAACGTGAGAAGGTGCTGAATCATGTATACACCTGCTAGCTTTTGTTCGTCTGGGGAAAGGTTCAGGAATGTCTGCGCTACTGTGTCATCATTATATATATCCGGGTTGTCAGCCCATAATACGGCTGACCGAGCTAGTTCTTGTTCATCCATAGAATTGAGTACATGGTACCCCATTCGGTCTCGAAGCCTTTTATCAGTCTCCTGGAACTGATGTTCAGTAGAATTCGGGTTTGTTAAGGCAGAGAGAAAAACTCTCTTGCTTTCCGGACGAATGCCTTTCCTAAGGTAAGTTCCCTTACCTACGTATGCTATAGTGCCTGTAGTCTTTTCTGGTTCTTCAGATTCTTCTTCCCCCTCGGAGGAAGCCTTTTCTTTCTCTTTCTCGTGTATGTCTATTACTGTTTTTCTTATTTTCCTGTACATACTGGCTATGCAGGTCCCCTTGTCGTGTTTTCCTTCAGATATATTTTGACCCCACCTGCTTAGTGCATCTAGTTCATCCGGATCTGTCTCAGGCCTGTCTCGTTCTCTTATTAGGCAATTTATAAAAAAACGTAGTATATATGCTTGAGTGTCAACTTTCTGATGTTCCATGGCATCCTTAATACTGTCAGGGTCTTTCCCAGTCTGAACAAAGTTATATATTCTATCTAGGCGCTCCTTCATTCCTGCATATAACAGCAGAAAATCAGTAGCAGATCGTAACCGTAGTGATGCCATCATCATTCTATCGTTTTTACCGGGTACTGGATCATATCTGCAAACTGTAAGGTTTTCTTTGAGTATGTCGAGGCGGGGTGATTTGAACGTGAAAGGACTCTGCATATCCCTAAGGTTTAATCTGTGTGTTAATGGCGGAGTCTGATGACCCCCCGTCGCACCTCCTGAGGCGGAAGCACGGGCATTATCTCTCTGTGGAGTCTGTATCTGAACTTGAGTTTGTCTTATAGTAGGGTCAGGTAGAAGTGGTTTCGGTAGATCAATTTTAGGTGCGGGAAGTGGTGGAGGTGGTGGAACAGGCGGAATCTGTCGTGGTACCGGCGGAATATGATCTTGGGGCGGGTTACCACCCCCGTCCCTGTCGGTAGGCAGGGCACGGACAGGCAGATTGGTGTAAGCGGGAGCTACATCCTCTAAATAGGAATTCAGGAATAGGTCTTTAGTGGTCCTGTGCATTACTTTAGTTGGGACCAACGGTGGCGGCAGATTTTTCGGTATTTCGGAAATGGCCTCAGGCGAACCCTCGGCCGCGAGATACATACCGTTTACGAGATTGTTTCGTGCACGGTCTACTTGTTCTGATTTTACTCGGATCCCTTCAGTAACTAATTCGTTTTCTTGAGCTTTATCTGATTCTCTAAGTCTATCTTCTCTACGGAGTGCTTTTTCTGTACGTTTATGTGATTCCTTACGCCAGAATTCTATGGCGTCTTTCTGAGATTGTCTAGCTTTCTTTTTCCATAATGCTTCTTCTACCTTCATGATGCACTCGGCATCCCATGTCCCGGTAACGGGCCACCTGTGTCTCTCGTCTAGATGCTTAGTATAATCGGCCCATAATTCTAGATACAATATGGCATCTATGCCATGTTTCTGATACATGAAATTTCCAGGCGTGTCCCTAGGGGGGATAGGAATTTCTTCCTCTAGCATCCCTTTCCTAGTTCCTATCTGCTTTAACTTGTTAAAAAACGGCATTTTGCTTACTTCGTACTGAATGCTCAATCCTTACTGCTTACTCTAGACACAACTAGTTACACAAGAACACAATAATGCACATTAAAACAGTCACTCATACAACGACATTAATCACATGAAAACATTTGAGAACACATAAGTCTACCCCCTATACTGGATGTACTGCTAAACAGCACAGATACACTGCTGAGAACAGTGCAAGAACTGGAATCTTCGGATATACTGCTAAACAGTACAGATACACTGTCTAAAACAGTGCAGACCGGACTTGTGTACCCAAACCCGTCTAGATACGTCCCAGCAATGGTACTCACCGGGAAGCACGGAAAACAGAAGGCCTCGGAAAACTCGACTGGACTGGACCGGATTCAACTCGACTCGGCACGTGGCTACTTCGGGAAAACTGGTGGGCCTCTTGACACCTCGGACCTTGCTTCTTTCGGCTAGGCTCTGGTCGGGATCCTCCGCACTCCTTACCGCCTCGTCTGGGTACTGATCGCAGTCTTCGTCACCTCCGTGGGCCAGAGGGAGATACAGGAAATCCTGCCGGTACGCGTAGTTTCCGTCTAGCTGATGGCAGGGGACAGAGCGTGCAACGCACCAACCGGCGCGTAAGGTGGGGGAGGGGTCCCTATTCGGGCGCCAAAATGTCGTAAATATTTAATTTACCGTCTTAATTTCTATGCAGGTAAGTACTTAATCAATAATAACTCAATCGGAAAGAAAGAATCAGAGTCCGTGGTGTTAGAGTTCTTAGGGGTTTTATTCCTTAAAAAGGAATTGTTCCGGAACAGGGTATCATGTTCCTGCAACCACAGGGGTTCAGGAAGGGATAGAGCCATATTTTATTGACAATACATAGCTTATATACTTAATTTACATCATAGAAAGCAATATAATAGGCGTAACAGCTGAGAGAAGACAAGATAAAACATACACGTGATACATATACGTAATTAGGAGGCGTGAACTAGGCGTGAACATAGGGGTGTGTGCTAGAAACGTCACAGGTAGGTGATACAAGTGGGTGGCAACAATAAGCAGAATCTTGCAATGTCAGCAGAAATCTGAGGCCTAGATGCGCGCGCAGCTGCATGACGTGTGATTGACGTGAAGCTGGAGGGTGCTGGGGACTTGACATTTACACTGACAGAAAGAGACAGAAGTCTGGCTGGTCAGATCAACTCGTACTTCTATCATATCTGATATCTGATGTTTAGGAACTGAGCTATCTGGGCGGAAAGGTCTCTGGGGCAGAAGTTTATTCTATACTGACTGAGAGTGCGTGTATAAGCGCCTAAGAGTCTGTATGAGAAGTGTGGGGGCATGGGCCTTCCATGGTAGCATGGTAACAGAGGCTATGATTTACTTGAACAGAGACAGTGTGGCCGGGCCCTTTCGCTCTGCAGCTGGGGAATGTTTACTTAAACTAGTAGGCAGGAATGCATCTTCGAGGAGCAGATCAGATAATTCGAAGGCTGAAGTCAGTCTTGGCAGGAAGCAGGCTGAGCTGAGCGCGGTGGGCCGCGCTGGAAGTAAGGCAGAGTTCACGGGTGCAGAGGCAGCCTGGGCTGAGGCTTTCAGAGTCAGAAGCCAGAGAAAAGGCTCGATGGCAGAAATTCAGGGCCTACTTAGCCAGAGCTGAAAAACGTGTAAAGTATACCACAAAAAGACGTTGGCATGGCATACTTAGGAACTGAATATTGAACCCATTCAGGGTGGGTCTGAAAGAGGACATGTTATCGTTGGACGCAAATGTATTTGCGTCTTCATAGCTGATACAGGAGGGAAGTTACATGCACTTTAACCTCGTACATGGAGACGGTGGGGTACACGCTAGGGAACATAACTTGACCAAAAATTTATATTTCCTCATTCCCTCCTTGTTCCCTACGGACCCTTCATGATATATCGATCCTCATGAATCGATCAGTCTGTTCTTGTAACATTATGTGTTCATCTTTCTTTCTTTGACGGTTTGAGAGAAAACTGGAATGTTCAATGCATGATGTGGCACACAGTCCACAAATCGCTGGCCCACACTGTAGGCACAGGCAACAACTGAATACTATGACAAGGGCAATGCCTAGGAAGGATAGGATCTTCCATCCCCAAGCTGTCAACGTAGTCCAGAACCAACCGGACCAAGTCCAGGTGCCTGGATTCTGATGTATCAAACTTGCAATCTTATGAAGACGTGTAATAGCTTTATATACAGATGGCGCGTTTTCTGGAATGAAAACACAGCAACTTGACCCGATGACCTTACAAGCTCCACCTCTATCTGCCAAGATGACGTCAATAACAAGACGATTTTGAAGGACAACAATCCGTATAGCAGACTGTTCCTCTGTTAAGTTACCTAGAGCGGAGGCAGTTTCATGTGCTACTGCTTCAAGTGTTCTGGTTAATCTACGTATTAATTTACTGTTTTGGACGGGGCCTGTGAAGAAAAAGAATCCTTTATTGAAATCTGTGTATTGCTCCCATGCCGTTTCAGTATAGTCGACAATCGGGAGGTCTCTTCGGAATCTGTCTTTTACTAGGTTAGTATTTCTATGATAATCAGGAGGGGCTAGGAAAACAGGGGGCAGAAGGAAGGCAATGTAACAGGTACCATCCCAATCTAGAGGTAAACGTATGTATGCGGTGTGGCCACACACAAAGTAGGAATGACGTCTGGCTCGGAATGAGGACCTACCCTCATCAGTGAATTCGATTACAGTAGTACATTTACTATGACCTAAGTGTACTGAACCTTTCTTGCTGACACAAAGATGACCAGTGACTGGTAGCACTGACATAGCGGGAAGAACTGGTGCAGCTTCAGATTCAACAGTAAGAATCATAAGGTTAACTGTGTAACTTCCTAATCCATATACTTCGTTTTCTAGATCAGTGCCTATTCTAACGGATCGTCCCTCATTGTCAGGGTAACAGACGTCGAACAGAACCGAATTCAGGTTTCCCCAAATCCAGCCCCCCTCGAGGGTAACAGCAATATCAGAGTCTACAGAATTTATCAATCTACTCCATGCACCACAGGAGCCATTGTGAGTGAACGGATACGGAAAGAGGGGCAGAACTCCCTTGTATTTCTGATGGGGAGGGAGTCAGCCACATATCCAACAGTTTGTAGCATTGCTGGTCTGATGGGAGTGATGTAACATACTAATGAATGTGTTGTTGCGCAGCGCAAGTCTGTAAGACAGTTCATGAGGCGGTAATGTACTAAAAGAATGTTCAGCAGAAACATTGTAAGCAGATTGTTCACGCTTGAAGATAGGACAATAAATAGGAAGTAGTATACTTGCAACAATAATCAGAATACTTAGAAAAAACATTATTAACAATGTCACTATACAGTGACTACGCAGTGATTTGCAGTATGTACGTTTCTTGAATTGTCTCTCTCTCTCTCTATCTCGATCTAGGGGGTACATGTCAGAAACTATTTAACCGATTCACCTAGGGGAGGACTTAAACAATTAAACTGTCTGACTTGCTAGATCGGAGTTTCAGCTCGTACTCCTCTTGGGGAGTTTTCTCTCGTTCGGAAACTTTAAAGTCACTCGATTCAACACAGTCTTTGGTGGGGGTGGACGAGTCAGGGTCTGGTTTCAGTTCGTTGCACTTTTTAACATGACTCGTATGGACCCACCCCTTTCTGCCTTCAACTTTTACTGCGGTCCTGGTGGTGAGGAGGACGGTCTTCGGTGATTTCCAGCGGGGCTCCAGCGGACTCTTCCGGTCAAAGTTCCTAATTAAAATCAGGTCGCCAGGACGGACATCATGCGGCTTTACATCAGTGTTGTCAGGGAAGGCTGCGGCAACCTGTGAACGACATGATTGGAGTGCAGACATCAAGGAGGCAAGGTAATCTGTCAACATATTACAATCAACATCGGTAATTTTCTTAGGAATGGGCGTCCCCCACATATTCGGTGGTCTGCCAAAGACCACTTCGTACGGGGATAGCCCTGATCTCGAGTGTGCAACCATTCTCATGTAGAACAGTGCAACTGGCAGGGCGACTATCCAGTCGACCCCTTTCTCCTGACATATTTTGGCAAGGCGGGTCTTTAATGTCTGGTTATGCCTTTCTACAAGGCCTGCGGCTTCGGGATGTCGGACACAATGGAACCTCCACTGATATCCTAGCAGCAAAGAAACTTGTTTCATTAACTCGGATGAGAATGGCTGTCCGTTATCTGAGTACACGACACGAGGCAAGCCGTACCGTGGGAAGAATTCTCGAACCAGCTGCTTGGCAGTGGTCGGAGCAGTGTAGTCTGGGACTGGATATGCTTCGGTCCAACGGGAAAGTGCACAAACAACTACGAGGACATATTTGAATCCTCGACAACGGTCCATCTGGATATAATCCATCTGGAGAACTTCAAAAGGGTGATCAGGAGGATGGAATCCACCTTGCTCTACAGGAACACTTTTACCTGGATTGAACTGACAACAGATCATGCAAGTACGCACTTTCTGTTTTGCTGCTGCTCGTAAGTGTTTGTTATACCAGAGATTCTGTAAACTGTCTACCATAGCTTTCTCTCCTAGATGTGCTGGACTATGTGCTGTATTTATCATGATTTGAACCATTGAGTCAGGGAGAAACCATGTAGATTTTTCTTTTGTGACCCATCCTTGATCTGTCTGAATCCCTCCTAGTTCAGTCCATTTCTTTATTTCATCTGAAGTGGCATGTGTCTGGATATCGATTACATCTAGGGTGGGATCCCTGACGGTCATACACTGTGTCGGTACTATTGTCTTTGTCACATCGGTAGTCTGGGTGTGAGTCAGTGCTGTATGTTTTGCTGTCTGGTCTGCCAGGTCGTTACCCTGGGAAACAGAATCTGTAACCTTAGTATGTGCTTTACACTTCATGACTGATATGCCCGAGGGCAAATGTATTGCTTCTAACAGTGCTTGAATGAGGGGACCGTGCTGGATCTTGGCACCATGAGAGGTCAAGAAACCTCGTTCTTGCCAGAGGACTCCGAAGTCGTGTACAACTCCGAATGCATAACGGGAATCTGTGTATATGTTAACATTTCTGTTCTTGGCTAGTATACAGGCTCGGGTCAGAGCAATAAGCTCTGCCGCTTGAGCAGACAGTGTGTCAATACGATGTGTTTCTTGGACTTCAGTTTCAGTGGTCACTGCATACGCGGCCACTAATTCTCCTGTACTTGTTCTCATGCATGAACCGTCCACATAAAGTGTCAGGTCTGGATTTGTCAGTGGAACATCTGTTAAGTCTCGTCGAGGTTTTGTTACTGCATTAATGATCTATATGCAATCATGCGAAGCTGGATCTGTCATAATTGTAGGTAACAGTGTTGCGGGGTTCAGAATGCTACAGCGTCTTATTTCTATGTGTGGCTGGAAGAGCGTCAATTCATAACCTGTCAGTCGTGCAATGGTTAAGTGCTGAGTCTGGGTTCTATTTAAAAGAACCTTTACAGAATGTGGAACTTGAACTGTTAATGGATGTCCTAAAACAATTGAATCGCTTTGTCTGATTGCTAGTGCTGTTGCTGCTACTGACTTCAAGCACGCAGGGAGTGCCTGGGCTACTGAATCCAATGTACTAGAAAAATAAGCGCAAGGCTTATGTGAACCTGCCTGATCTTGGGTGAGGACAGACAATGCTGTACCATCACGTTCTGTAACAAAAAGTGTAAAAGGTTTGCTGTAACATGGTGTCGCTAGAACTGGTGCTTGGCATAAAGCTTTCTTTAATTCCTCAAAAGCCTGTGTATGTTCCTGAGTACAAGGGAGGACAGTCGAAGTTGCTGCCTCCTGCGTCGTTAACTGAATGAGTGGTTTAGCTAGAAATGCATACTGGGGAATCCATTGTCTGCAGTACGAGGTGAGGCCTATAAAGGCCCGCACTTCCTTTTGTGTCTGTGGTTGCGGCATATTTACAATTAACTGAATGCGATCGGGAGTGAGCTGTCTCCCCACTTTGGACAGCAAGTGACCCAAGTACACAACTTGCTGAACACAGAATTGTAGCTTTGAAGGAGACACCTTGTGTCCCTTGTCGGCCAGAAAATGTAAAACTGTCAGTGATGCTTGTTCACATTCGGGCTCACTTCGTGCGGTGATCAGCAGATCATCGACGTATTGCAGTAAAGCGGTATTAACTGGCATTGTGATACAATCAAGTTGTCGTTTCAGTGCTTGACTATAGATGCTGGGGCTTTCTGTGAATCCTTGAGGTGCGCGGGAAAATTTGAAACTTCGTCCATTTAAACTGAATCCGAAGAGGTATTGGCTCTCTGGATCAATAGGTACACTAAAGAAGGCGTTCTTGAGGTCAATTACAGTAAAGAACGTTGCTTCTGAATCAATGGCAGTCAGTAGGGAAGAGATGTCAGGAACCACAGGATACTGTGGAATAATGCATTTATTCAGTTCTCTTAGATCAATCACCAGCCGATATACTGGCGGTGCATTGGGATCAGTACGTTTAAGAATTGGAATGATGGGTGAATTACAGATATTGGAGTCGATCTCTACGACCACTCCTTGGGCAAGGAGCTCTTCAATGATTTTCAGTAAAGCCACTACAGCATCGGGTGGTAACTTGTATTGTCTGATTCGGGGTAAAACAACACCTGCTTTAAGTGTAACACGGTATGGTGTAATGTGCATATAACCTACATCAGTTGGGCCTTTTGCCCACAAGCGATCTGGTAAAACCTTCAATCTGACATCAAACTCTCGTAGCACGTAATGACCCTTAAAGTCTCTTAAGAAAAGTCTAACTCCTTCCGGAGAGCAGCATATAACGGCTCCTAGAGCCTTCAATGTCTTTATTCCTAACAAGTTTTCTGGGCATGACTTCGTGAGTAACAGGTCTGTAACACGTGATAATGGACCCACAGCCAGGGGAACGGGTTGCGATACCTCATTTACAATAGGCTGTCCTGAAAAACCAAGGGAAACCATCTGTGAGCCTGAGAGGGGTGCCCCTGGGACTTCATCATGGCTGATTGTGGTGCGACTTGCCCCTGTGTCAATTAAAAACTTTCTGTCTTTTCCCAATACTTGAGTGTGTACATAAGGACCTTCTTGATCTACAGGAATTTCAATAAGAGGCAAGCCACCTTCCCTCTCTAGGCTATTTCATGTGTATCGTTGATAATCGGGGTAAGCGGACTGGGCATACTGGTACATCTGTTGTGAAACTTGCTGAGTTGCGGCAATGGGCTGTGGTTGTGGTACCGCTACTGTCTGTGCTGTATGTGGTGAAGCATGCATAGGCTGTGTATTCTGCACGGACTGTTCGTTCTGTGAGGTCTGTTGATGACCATGATCTTGTCTAGGCGGATGCGGTCTTTCTTTAGTTTTACCTGTTGCTATATTATGTTTCAGAACTGGACATTCATGTACGTAGTGACCTGGTTGCTTACAGTAATTGCATGTCCCCTTAACGGGAGCTGCGGAATGACCTGTCTGGGTCGTACCTTTTCTTTGGCCGTCGGCCGGGACCGACTGGGCCACTAACATTTTCATTTTCGTGTCTTTCATGCGTTTTTGTTCCTGATCCTGTTCTTCTCTAATTCTGTTCTGATGATATTGTAGCATCTGTAACATCTGGGATGGCGTATTTGCCTGGCAAGTACTTTCAACTTTGTATACTCGATTCTTAACTAATGGCAGGGAATTCTCGACTAATTTTGAAACAAAAAGATGCGGATATGACTCGCTACTTGGTTTAAGACCACTATTAATAATAAAACATTTCTCGAACCTTGAATAGAAGTCGCTAGTATCTTCATCATGTTTCTGTTTACAGGACGAGATGGGGTCCCAATCTTCCTTTCTAGTTGTCAATAATCTTGGCAGAACCTGTACTATCAGACCTGGTAATGCTTTAGTTTTATCCCCAAGGCCTACCCCTGGGACACGTTTGCTCTCTTCGTCTTCTATTTCTGCCCATACAATCTTTTTCTCTCCCACCTCCCATTCTTTTTCCTTGAGTTTCTCGTAGATGCCCGTGGGCAGCAGTACCTTTAACATTTTCATGATATCTTCATAAGTGTAATCCCCCATCAATAACATGTCTTTAAGTTCTCTGTGAAAACCTGCAGGGTCTTTATCATGACACGGTACTAGTTTCTTCATTTCTAACAGTTCTAACTTAGTCAGAGGCGTGTGTACATACACACGTTTCAAGTTATGATCCTCACCCATAACTGGGTGCACTTCTCGTAAGGGGTTCTGACTTTCAGTACCATGCAGACGTTCCATATGATACATTTTTCTTTCTGGGGGCGGAGCGGGAACATATTCAGAGCTTACAAAAGTATTATATCTGTGTCGCTGTTCTAGAATTATTTGAATTAATTTGGTACTTAAACCTCTCCATCTATCAGTGAGTAGTGCTTCTAATGTATCGTGTAAGGGACCTGGATCAGAATGTTTGTTTCTGTATAACGTGAGGAGGTGCTGAATCATGTATACACCTGCTAGCTTTTGTTCGTCTGGGGAAAGGTTCAGGAATGTCTGCGCTACTGTGTCATCATTATATATATCCGGGTTGTCAGCCCATAATACGGCTGACCGAGCTAGTTCTTGTTCATCCATAGAATTGAGTACATGGTACCCCATTCGGTCTCGAAGCCTTTTATCAGTCTCCTGGAACTGATGTTCAGTAGAATTCGGGTTCGTTAAGGCAGAGAGAAAAACTCTCTTGCTTTCCGGACGAATGCCTTTCCTAAGGTAAGTTCCCTTACCTACGTATGCTATAGTGCCTGTAGTCTTTTCTGGTTCTTCAGATTCTTCTTCCCCCTCGGAGGAAGCCTTTTCTTTCTCTTTCTCGTGTATGTCTATTACTGTTTTTCTTATTTTCCTGTACATACTGGCTATGCAGGTCCCCTTGTCGTGTTTTCCTTCAGATATATTTTGACCCCACCTGCTTAGTGCATCTAGTTCATCCGGATCTGTCTCAGGCCTGTCTCGTTCTCTTATTAGGCAATTTATAAAAAAACGTAGTATATATGCTTGAGTGTCAACTTTCTGATGTTCCATGGCATCCTTAATACTGTCAGGGTCTTTCCCAGTCTGAACAAAGTTATATATTCTATCTAGGCGCTCCTTCATTCCTGCATATAACAGCAGAAAATCAGTAGCAGATCGTAACCGTAGTGATGCCATCATCATTCTATCGTTTTTACCGGGTACTGGATCATATCTGCAAACTGTAAGGTTTTCTTTGAGTATGTCGAGGCGGGGTGATTTGAACGTGAAAGGACTCTGCATATCCCTAAGGTTTAATCTGTGTGTTAATGGCGGAGTCTGATGACCCCCCGTCGCACCTCCTGAGGCGGAAGCACGGGCATTATCTCTCTGTGGAGTCTGTATCTGAACTTGAGTTTGTCTTATAGTAGGGTCAGGTAGAAGTGGTTTCGGTAGATCAATTTTAGGTGCGGGAAGTGGTGGAGGTGGTGGAACAGGCGGAATCTGTCGTGGTACCGGCGGAATATGATCTTGGGGCGGGTTACCACCCCCGTCCCTGTCGGTAGGCAGGGCACGGACAGGCAGATTGGTGTAAGCGGGAGCTACATCCTCTAAATAGGAATTCAGGAATAGGTCTTTAGTGGTCCTGTGCATTACTTTAGTTGGGACCAACGGTGGCGGCAGATTTTTCGGTATTTCTGAAATGGCCTCAGGCGAACCCTCGGCCGCGAGATACATACTGTTTACGAGATTGTTTCGTGCACGGTCTACGTGTTCTGATTTTACTCGGATCCCTTAAGTAACTAATTCGTTTTCTTGAGCTTTATCTGATTCTCTAAGTCTATCTTCTCTACGGAGTGCTTTTTCTGTACGTTTATGTGATTCCTTACGCCAGAATTCTATGGCGTCTTTCTGAGATTGTCTAGCTTTCTTTTTCCATAATGCTTCTTCTACCTTCATGATGCACTCGGCATCCCATGTCCCGGTAACGGGCCACCTGTGTCTCTCGTCTAGATGCTTAGTATAATCGGCCCATAATTCTAGATACAATATGGCATCTATGCCATGTTTCTGATACATGAAATTTCCAGGCGTGTCCCTAGGGGGGATAGGAATTTCTTCCTCTAGCATCCCTTTCCTAGTTCCTATCTGCTTTAACTTGTTAAAAAACAGCATTTTGCTTACTTCGTACTGAATGCTCAATCCTTACTGCTTACTCTAGACACAACTAGTTACACAAGAACACAATAATGCACATTAAAACAGTCACTCATACAACGACATTAATCACATGAAAACATTTGAGAACACATAAGTCTACCCCCTATACTGGATGTACTGCTAAACAGCACAGATACACTGCTGAGAACAGTGCAAGAACTGGAATCTTCGGATATACTGCTAAACAGTACAGATACACTGTCTAAAACAGTGCAGACCGGACTTGTGTACCCAAACCCGACTAGATACGTCCCAGCAATGGTACTCACCGGGAAGCACGGAAAACAGAAGGCCTCGGAAAACTCGACTGGACTGGACCGGATTCAACTCGACTCGGCACGTGGCTACTTCGGGAAAACTGGTGGGCCTCTTGACACCTCGGACCTTGCTTCTTTCGGCTAGGCTCTGGTCGGGATCCTCCGCACTCCTTACCGCCTCGTCTGGGTACTGATCGCAGTCTTCGTCACCTCCGTGGGCCAGAGGGAGATACAGGAAATCCTGCCGGTACGCGTAGTTTCCGTCTAGCTGATGGCAGGGGACAGAGCTTGCAACGCACCAACCGGCGCGTAAGGTGGGGGAGGGGTCCCTATTCGGGCGCCAAAATGTCGTAAATATTTAATTTACCGTCTTAATTTCTATGCAGGTAAGTACTTAATCAATAATAACTCAATCGAAAAGAAAGAATCAGAGTCCGTGGTGTTAGAGTTCTTAGGGGTTTTATTCCTTAAAAAGGAATTGTTCCGGAACAGGGTATCATGTTCCTGCAACCACAGGGGTTCAGGAAGGGATAGAGCCATATTTTATTGACAATACATAGCTTATATACTTAATTTACATCATAGAAAGCAATATAATAGGCGTAACAGCTGAGAGAAGACAAGATAAAACATACACGTGATACATATACGTAATTAGGAGGCGTGAACTAGGCGTGAACATAGGGGTGTGTGCTAGAAACGTCACAGGTAGGTGATACAAGTGGGTGGCAACAATAAGCAGAATCTTGCAATGTCAGCAGAAATCTGAGGCCTAGATGCGCGCGCAGCTGCATGACGTGTGATTGACGTGAAGCTGGAGGGTGCTGGGGACTTGACATTTACACTGACAGAAAGAGACAGAAGTCTGGCAGGTCAGATCAACTCGTACTTCTATCATATCTGATATCTGATGTTTAGGAACTGAGCTATCTGGGCGGAAAGGTCTCTGGGGCAGAAGTTTATTCTATACTGACTGAGAGTGCGTGTATAAGCGCCTAAGTGTCTGTATGAGAAGTGTGGGGGCATGGGCCTTCCATGGTAGCATGGTAACAGAGGCTATGATTTACTTGAACAGAGACAGTGTGGCCGGGCCCTTTCGCTCTGCAGCTGGGGAATGTTTACTTAAACTAGTAGGCAGGAATCCATCTTCGAGGAGCAGATCAGATAATTCGAAGGCTGAAGTCAGTCTTGGCAGGAAGCAGGCTGAGCTGAGCGCGGTGGGCCGCGCTGGAAGTAAGGCAGAGTTCACGGGTGCAGAGGCAGCCTGGGCTGAGGCTTTCAGAGTCAGAAGCCAGAGAAAAGGCTCGATGGCAGAAATTCAGGGCCTACTTAGCCAGAGCTGAAAAACGTGTAAAGTATACCACAAAAAGACGTTGGCATGGCATACTTAGGAACTGAATATTGAACCCATTCAGGGTGGGTCTGAAAGAGGACATGTTATCGTTGGACGCAAATGTATTTGCGTCTTCATAGCTGATACAGGAGGGAAGTTACATGCACTTTAACCTCGTACATGGAGACGGTGGGGTACACGCTAGGGAACATAACTTGACCAAAAATTTATATTTCCTCAGAGCGGCGGACGCCGACGTCCTGCACTTGTCATGGGGATGCCCGGGTATACAGGCGTTCTGGCGTGAAATATTTGCCGAAATGAGCAAAATTATGGAGGGTGACTTTGACATCGATCCGGGAATAGCACTCATAGGAAACTCAAGGGGGCTCCTGGGTGCGATACGCAGACTCACAGATATGGGGATGCTAATGGCCAGGAGGGTGGTGGCCCAGTATTGGATGCGAGGCCCTCTGCCGACTAAGGCCAGATGGGCTTGAGATATGCTGTACTGTAGCACACAGACGGAGACGTAAAGTGAATTACTACCCCCAAAAAGCCACCCGAAAAACTTCTGGGCTTTATACCAGACTTATTTGCAGGGACAGCAAAACGAGGACGTGAGTTCCACAGACAGCGTTTCCCAAGGGTAGGTGTCAGAACCCAAGATTGACATTGTACAGACCACTTGCGCAGACGTAGTGAGACGGGAGCAGGTCTGAGTGCGTTACCAAGGGTGGGAACAATAAGTGTAGAGAGAGAGGATAGAGTGTGAGGTACATCAGCGGGGGTTTACTAGGGGGAACATACATCACACGTAGGTACATCTAGACGCTGTACTAACACCTAGGAAGATAGCCTGAACACATACAGGGCCCTTTTCCACCGGGCTTACAGGTACTATCAGGTGAGAGGTCGGGTGTGGTTCAGGCTACTACATGCGCGGGTAACACGAAATAGAGCAGGAAACCTTTATGAGGCTAAGGGATGGGTGGGGGCGGGTAGTTCCACAGGGCACAGGGGAGTTATAGGGTTGTTTCAGAGGGAGAAAAGTCAAAAAATGCACATGAATATTGGACACTGCCTGCACTTAAGATCAAGACTAGATAATGAGAATACAAGATCTACTTCACGCCGCCGGACCCCCGGGTTGTCGGCCACCAGGCTGTGTAACATACGGTATAGTTTTGATTGAATTACTTGTGATGCGGCCGGCCCGGAGGGGTTGTAGGCCAGAAGCTGTGTCAATTGAAATTTCTTTTTCTGTGCAATAATAAAAAAAAAAAATTACAGCGTATCCCCTGGGCTAAAAAATTTGCATGACAAGTGAAAAGTCAAAAGCTCCAGCAAGGCGTCAGAACCATCGATATTAAAAAGTGATGCATTCCAATTAAGTAATTCAAAGGAACATACATGCTCTTCATAGCCGCAAGGAATATACCGGGGCAATCTGCATCAATCTCAACAAAACTCAGAGCCGAGAGGCACTGTGCATGGGCACAGGTGCTCGCTTCGGCCATCGGCCCCATTGAAAAATCGCACACAAGCCAGATACCCATGGAACAGCAATGCCTATGGGCCTTCTGCGGACCCATCAAAGATCATAATCCAGGGCAGCCGGTGACGTTGTGTAGAGGCAGATATCCAGGGCCCATTGAAAAGGGCACCGGATGCAATAGAACACAGGTTGCACACAGGTGAAATAGGCATATCGAAATGTCAGCCTATAGCCGATGTCAAGAGCTCCCACTGACATTAATCCAAAAAGGCACAGATGACAACGTTTACAACGCAGTTTTCGCATCGCAGTTCCTTTACAACGTGTTTGTTACAATGCGATACCATTATAACGAAAGTCATTACATCGACTTGCTGTAGATGGCGCTCTAACATAAGGAATAGTATAATTTACTATTCCAACACCTTCCCTACTGTTGCGTAGGCTGGAGTTGGAATAGTGAATTATACTATTCCTAATGTTACAGTGCTATCTACAGCATGTCGATGTAATGACTTGCGTTGTAATGGCATCACATTCTAACAATGTGGTTGTTGTAACAACCGCGTTGTAAAGGAAAGCAATGTGATAGCATGCTATATTCGAGACTACGGTTAAAGTCAAAATGTGCTACAAGGGGTTTAATTCAAACAACAATTAGACTTAGTTGTGAGTTGTACTAGTGTAACACACTCAAAGAAATCCACAGGATATCATACTAAAATACAGTCAAAATAAATCAATGTAAGGATAACAATAGAACACACAGAGATGGAAATTCGAAGAAATTTATATTTACTCAAAAAACATATTATTGGGGAGACAAATACAAAAAAGCAAATAGTTGTGAACAGAGATGAACAATAATGTATCTACAGTTCACAACTAAGAACATCAACTCCTGGTGGATTAAATAAACAACCAAAATTAATCAATAAAGAATGGTCGTATATTAGTGCCAAAGCAACGTGACTGGAGATGATGGAAGTGTCGACGTTTCGGTCTAAAGGGCAGTTGTCATGTAGACCATCATCAGGACAGAATATTTAATTGCTGAAGATACTCCCTGAAATATATGAGAATGTACTTTAGCGTGGTGGCCTTGGACAGTGGGTAGACGCAGAACAAAATCTTAAATTTAGAAGAAAAACGGCCACATGGGTTGACTTAATATGATGGATTAACGTAAGGCACAGTATCGGAATGAAATCATTAGTTAAAAGAAATAGGGCCACTCCCGTTGACCGAATCTCAAGAAGCACTTGATTAAGGCGACGTGATGCACTCGTTTTCTAAGCGATTACGTGGATAATGTCCTAAGTCTGTCCGCAGGTTCGTCAGCCTACAAGGGTCAATTGGGTTCCCCCTGCTTACAACTTTTTATATTCTAGACTACAGCTGCAACTGTGCCTGACTGGGCAGTACCACAGATCGGGCATCCATTGCTAAACATTTAAAGAAGTACCAGCATGCCACAATCCAGGAGGAGCAGCAGGGGAAACCCTCTGAATACGTTGGAAAAAATAGAATGAATGAAAGCAAGTATTATTCAAATATAGTCTGAAACGATGTAACAAGGCCAGATCCCACAAATTAAAAAAAATCTGCAAGTCCTGCCGTATCAGACGCATACAAAATTTGGTGAATTAATTCCCTGAAGTGTATGGGGAGAATCGTGTCTAGTAAAGTTTGTATTATAATGGATGTTCTAGCCACCTACAATTTGAAGGTCTCACGAACTGATGTGAGAGAGACTTCTTGTTGAAACAACAGAGCTGTGAGTCTGTTTAGCTTATTGAAATCTGTTTTCAAAGTCAGAATGGAATGCCACAGTGAACTATCTACACTTCTGTGTGAGGGGGAAACAGGACATTGCTGCAACAAGAAACTAATTGTGAAACTGTTACTATGTACGGGAGGCCTGCCTGTAAACCTCAGCAGTTCTGATTGTTGAGAATGATATAACTGCCATTAGAAAGTAAAGTAAGGGTTGGAATAATAGCAGGGACTGGTGTACCGTTTAAAAAACAAGCTAAATTAGGTGCCAAAACGTTGCAAGCGCCAAGGACTTTCACTTGTTTACAGACTAGGGAGTGTCCGACAGTAAAGTCACAATCTTCCCCGTTAAGGAAAAACTTCCTTCTCTGCAGACTGACAACGGAAAGCGAATGGCAATGGCCACAATTCATAAATGACACTACTCCCGAGGGGTTCATATATACCAACAGGATAATGTTTCATGCAAGCTGTGAACTGAAACAGTAAGATCGGCAACTAAACCACCCCATGTATTAACCACACTGCTGAGTCTATTTCTGCTACACTGAATGGTGACTGTTCTGGTTTCTCAATGTGTAACATAGTGTAAGTTGCATCTTTCACAGACCTCATTTTCTGTTTGTCTTTCAAATTAATTAGTAAACACAGAGCGGAAGCATTAAGGTAATCCCATGGTACTCTCCCATTTTTAAGTGTAAAGTCCAACCAAATTGCATACCTAAAGTAACTGATTTTGACCATGACACTTCATTCTGAACAATATCAATAACAGATGAGACAATATTGTCTAAGGTATAAATACGGGAAGACTGTGTTGATACTGTTATCAACCCCAGCAAGAACTTTGTCAAAATTATTTTGATCAATTTGGCATAAGCGTAGTGCCGCCTCCATTTGTGAAGGTTTCCAAAATTCATTATAGGCTGCATGCACAAAACGTTTTGTGCAAGGGGACTTCGGACCTAAACAATTTCCAACAGAATAAGTGGTAACTGTATGTAAATTTGGGTATCAAGGTTCAGGTCTAATTCGGAAAAAACCCTTAGTAACATTTAAAAAACTTAAATGACAACCATCGGTGTTTGTAGGCCACAACAATCAGCCCTCTGGATGTATCATAGATGAGTTAAAAGTGGCATTCTGTATTATCTGATTCAAGTCATTAATAGTATAATTAGTGTGTATGCACTATGACTCGAATTGAGCCAAAGAAGGAATAGAAGGAGCATTCAAATTCTTTTCAGTGGCCAAACCGAAGCAGGTAGTTTGTTGCACTGTCTGATTTAAAAATAATATATGAGACGGTGTCAAACACGCACATTGCAAGGATTCACTCCCCAGTAGTTGCCAAATTCTAGTGCCCCAAATAGACTTTAAATCCACAGTGTCTTTCTAAGAATCATAACCCTTCAGTGACGTATCATCTATAAAAGATGAGGAATAAATCAGTTTAGTTTGTGTCAGCGTATATTTGTTCAATCTAGGGACATTCAATTTAAAATAATATGATGCTGGGCCAGATAGATTGTAACCCGTAAATATGTACATTTCTTTTTCTCTCTCCTTCTCTATTCAACCTCTTCATGGAACCACCTGCCCTCATCCTTAAGCAAGTGGCAATACATTACCACCTATATTCTGATGACACCCAACTTTATCACAAGATTAAATCCCGTGCCGTCATTCTCCATCTCAATGAGACCCTTTCCAAGATTCAATCTTGGTTTCACCACAACCACCTTAAACTTAACCCTTAAAAAACCAGAAGTAATTCTTTTCTCACCTAAAAATAACCCACTCCCAATCCAACACTGGATCACTGACCTTGAAGCCCTCAACTGTTCTCTCACCATATCTAACACAGTCAAATCCCTTGGAATCAGTATTGATCAGAACCTCAGTCCTACTTCCCACATAAATAATTTGGCCAAAGGCGCACTTTACACCCTCCATCACCTCAAGAAAATCAAACCCTTCATTCCTACTGAGGATTTTAAATTAGTGGTCCAATCTCTTCTCCTATCCCGAATCGACTATGGTAATGCCACTCTTTCAGGAACACCGATAATCTACTTAGCCCCTATCAAATCTGTCCCTAACCTCGCTGCTAATTATGGATTACATATAGTATCAATAATGGACTGACTCAGTTGTGTTTTTAGGGAGACTCAGTGTGTACGTCTGTTGGCAAACCTATTGGTTTGGTTGTTAAGCCCTCACCCACCAACCTAGTTGGTGGCATGCTTCATCATCGGGCCCACCACAGTGACACCGTATGTGTCCCGGGGTATATGGGTAAGTCTAATATCTGGGCCCCTGCTAGCAGATAAAAAGGCAGTCAGACTCATTTTTTCACTCACACATACCCATTGGTCCTGAGGAAAGCCAGATGTAAATAAAAGGCCTGGCTGAAACATGTAGACCACATAGGACGTGGGAGCCCATAACTAACTCCACTGCGTCCGACTGCCTTTTTATCTGCTAGCAGGGGCCCAGATATTAAAGTTACCCATATACCCTCGGGAACTAGGACCCACTGCATAGCTTTTAAAATCACTTTCACACCCCCCTCACATGCACACTCAGCAAGTATACCAGCTCCTCAGTAATCTGGAGTCGAAGCACATCCGGGACACATTCGGTGTCACTGTGGTGGGCCCGATGATGAATCATGCCACCAACTAGGTAGGTGGGTGATGGCTTAACAACCAAACCAATAGGTTTGCCAACAGACGTACACACTGAGTCTCCCTAAAAACACAACTGAGTCAGTCCATTATTGATACTACATATAAACCAGGGGATCCGGACTGGCTTATCCAGTCCTCTCTCTCATTTTTGATTTGCTGAATTATGGATTACAGGCAAACTGAACACATTTCCCCTGCTCTCAAAACCCTCAAATTGCTGCCTATTGAAGGCAGATCCTTCTATAAGATTGCTTCCATCACTCACAAAGCCCTCCATTAAAACACACCTCAGTACCTTGCTGATAAACTCCACAAAGCAGGCTGCGCTAGAGCATTAAGAAGCACGAACTCTATTGTCCTAGTCGTGCTTCTGTTAAAAAAGCAATCTACTCAATCACTTTGCTTCTACGGAAATGCACCTACCACCTGGAACTCCCTCCCTAATGAAATACGCTGTAACCCCTCTTACCTTAACTTCAAAAATGATCTAAAGCAGCACCTTCTCAACAAATATTGGGGCTCTTAAATCTTGATATCTGGACCCTAATTCTCCCCCACCCCCCCTACCACAGAGATATCGCCCTTTCGATGCTCACTCTCCCTCTCCAGGGGGCCCATTTTCCATTACTTCTGTCTCTCTCCCTTTGATCTCTATCATCGTTCTTGCCCTTGCACTTATACTATATTCCTACTCATCATCCTCCACTACTTCACCCTACTCTCACTTCCCTCCTCCGCCTCATTCCCCTTTACCGTGCCCTCTTAATCCACCTAGGAATAGATGTTTCCCCGTTCATGTTAGGGCTCTTAAATCTTGATATCTGGACCCTAATTCTCCTCCACCCCCCCTACCACAGAGATATCCCCCTTTCGATGCTCTCTCTCCCTCTCCAGGGTGCCCATTTTCCATTACTTCTGTCTCTCTCCCTTTGATCTCTATCATCGTTCTTGCCCTTGCACTTATACTATTTTCCTACTCATCACCCTCCGGTACTTCAACCTACTCTCACTTCCCTCCTCCTCCTCATTCCCCTTTACCTTGCCCTCTTAATCCACCTAAGAATAGATGTTTTCCCATTGAATGCCTTTTTTTTTTACCTCCCCTTTCTTTTTTGTATTATTTTGCATATCCCCATTACTTGTATTTTTCCTTATTGTCCAAATGTTCAATGCAATTCTTGCCTACCTAGACCCTTGTAAAGCGCTCTGATACCTCCGGGTCCAGCCAGCGCTATATAAAACCTTTTAAATAAATAAATAAAGCATTGTCAGCGGTCAAGAGACCGCAGTGATCAAGATAAATACAACCGAACGGTTGATTAGAAATAAAGAGTTGAGTGTGTGATCGACACGAGACAGTAGAAGGTTTAATCTGTTGACAAATGTCACAGGAGAGTACATATTACCGTACTTGTTGATATAATCCGTGCCAACAATAACGTTGCTGTAAAAGATAAATTTTGGCTGTTACTTCTGCATGAGCCGAAGCCAGTCCTTCATGGGCAGCCACAATAAGCGGAAGCCGGCGGTCCTTGTTGGGAATCAAGCGATCACCAACTGAAGGGATACTTACAAATGGAACCTGATCAGTAGTTAAATGATAGGTACACAGAGTGGGTAAACATTGGGGATAAGGTGTCCCCTCCTTTGTCGCAGCAATAGTAGCCAAAATATCATCATCAATTTTGGTCATAGATCTTGTAACTGCTGCTAAATTGCATGTGGCCACTGCAGATTTGGCTGCGTCATCAGCCATAGAATTACCAACAGCATGTGCTTCCACAAATTGATGGCCCAATGTATGGATAACGTGTGAGTGGCAGTCGTTCCTTAAGAGCGGCAAACCCAGCGCAAAAGTGTTGTATTTGTTATTGCGCTACCTATAGACTCATGAAACTCATTCTGTTTCCAATAGAATAGGTTGTCATTAAAGGATTGTACACAGTAGAAGGAATCTCACACCACAAGAGTAGGTACTTCAGGACCGGCAAACTCAAGGGCTAACAATAAAGCTCTTAACTCGGCCAAATGCGTCGAATAATCCCCAAGGGATTGTGTGTGAACCAGGAAGGATTTAGAATCACCGTTCACTATAGTGCCTGCCACATTAGAGCAGGTAGCAGAATAAGCATGTTTAGAACCAATAGCTATAGAAGTAAAGTGGTTCTGTCAGGAACCGAATTGCTTTCTTATTTAGTGAATACAAACCTATCTATGTATAATACAGAAATGCTTATGTAAATATTTGTCATTCCCAATTAATGAAAAGAGAAAACAAAAAACACAGAGGAACACACAAAGGGCATGAGCAAATCAACGATTATAAAAGGTAAGAAATCACTTTTTCTTGTTAAGAGAAGAAATAACTTTTCCTTTTTTACATTTTCTGGTGTGTAAATGACAATACTGGGCTGTCACAGACAATAAACAAAGTGATTTGCGCAAGTGCTGAAGTGACACAGTGCAAGGGAAGTGCTGGTTGTGAAAATGTTATATACAGTAATACATTGCTGAATTTAAAACAATCATTTTTAAATTACATCTATCCCTAAATGCATAAATCTCAGAACCACTGAGGGTTTGACTTTCCTTTTGGCGTGTAGCTGAAGAAGTAGGGTCAGGATTGTCTCCGGCACGTCAACGTTTTGACCCAGATGTAAGTGTGGTTTGTGCATCACTGCAGGTCAGCAGGAAAAGGGAAGCAGAATTAGACAGCCTTTTGACAAGTCGGTAATATTTTAACAAAGATCCGCCATCAGGATGGAATCATGTATACGCATAAGTTAGGTGGCCCTTGCGAGGTGATTCTTCATTAATGTCATACGGATCCACCATGCGGTTATGATCACGCCGCTAGGAAATTATTTTCAAAGTTTTAAAGTCAAGAGCTGGAGCCGCGGATGTCCTGAACTGTGTCACTTCAGCACTTGCGCTTATCACTTTGTTTATTGTCTGTGACAGCCCAGTATTGTCATGTACACACCAGAAAATGTAAAAAAGCAAAAAAAGAAAAACTTTAATTCTTCTTTCAACAAGAAAAAGTGGTTTCTTCCCTTTTTTTAATATAGTCGTTGATTTGCTCATTCCCTTTGTGTGTTCCTGTGTGTTTTTTGTTTTCTCTTTTCATTAATTGTGAACGATGAATATTTGCATAAGCCATTCTGTATACATATATAGATAGGTTTGTATTCACTAAATAAGAAAGCAATTTGGTTCCTGACAGAACCACTTTACTTTTATAACTTCACACTCAGGTGCTGAGGGGCATTGGGTTACCCCATTATACCAGACATTGAACCAATAGATGGCTGTGCAGACCCATCAGTGTAAATGATATATTTATACTGATCAAGAGGGAGTAGGGATAAAGGAAGAAGATGAACGTGTTCATACGGTGAAAACTCATGTATCTGCAAAGACGGATCAAAGACATCAGCCAACATCAGCCAACATCAATGAACTAGCCCATTGATTCCAACGTGGATGCAGAAAATTAAAATTGGGCATGCATGCCTTGGTCACAGCTTCCAACGCTGGAACAGGCGAGACCATGAAAATGCTCTTGCCCTGAGCATGAGAGCGTGCCTTAAGAATTGTCATCTGTACTACTGTCAAAATCTGTTAGGTAGAAGAAAAACACATTTTAGCAGGAGTATATAAATGCCTTTTATAAGCAATGCGAACTGTGTCCTCTTCATTAAAAGTCACGTAAGTGAAACTTACCGTTTCCGCTACAATCCTTATGGCCAAATTTGTGGTATTATCTTGTGTGAACAAGAATTGAGTAGCAGGCAGAACAGAATGCATAGATCACAGTACTGTGGGGTGTTCCGGAAGCCAACTGGAAGATGAGAAAAAAGGTTTATCAACGCATATATCGGTTTGATACGCTGGGCATAATCTGAATGTAAGTTCTTCCAAAATTAAAATAACCTAGCAAAGACTGTAACTTCTTGAGGGCAGATAGAGGTTGGAATTGAGCTCATTTAAAAAAAAAGTGGGGTGCTAAACTTGTACCTTCATTATTCAATTCGTAACCGGAAAAAAAAACTGCTAAGAAGGCAATATGGGATTTCACAAAATTGAACTTGTAACCTAATGTAAAAAAAATTGCAATTATGTGATCTTCACACATGAGATGCAGAATTAATTAATCATCTGTCAAGTAAATATTATCAACATAAGAAAATGCATTTGGGTAATTTCATGTAAAATCGATACTATGCATGCAGCAAAAACCCCGGGGCTAGTCTTATACCCCATTGGCGATCTTGCATAGCTTCTCTGATTGGCAAGATCACTGATTGAGGCCAAATCACAACTCTCAGGAGCCAAAGTGTGGTTGAAAAATCCATTACTATGTTATTCACTAACGCAGAGCTATGTGTGTTCTAGACTCCAAAGGTACCAACATGGCTGTTCAAATGTCTGTAGTCTAAAACAATACGATATGAACAGTCCGGTTTCAATATATGAAAAAGTGGATTATTCGTTGACCAAACACAGGGTTCAATCACACCCTGATATTACAATTGTGTCAGAATGTCACTAACAGACGCTTTAGCATCAAATTTGATGGGATATTGCAGTTGAGGCTGAGGTGTAGATCGCACATGAATTACATGTAGAGGTGAATCCCTATCCCAACCTGCCTGATTGCGATATCAAGTAGAAGCTAAGGTCAGAGCTCACTCGGAAGCATACGCTTGTGTAGTCTCCTCTGGGACATATTGAGAAAAAGATGGTAAAATAACACCCTCGCCCTTAGAGGAAGCGAGGACAAATGGGGGTGGCCAATCAACCTCCACCAGCAAAATGTCATAAGAAGAAGTCAAATTGTCCCAAATGAATGCATTTATTGTGAATGTAATAGCACCTTCAATTTGAAGTTCAATGTGGTAAACTCTATCAGGGGGAGCTACGCAGGTGTCCGTGGTCTCAACTGAAATGAAAGTGTCAGTTGCTTTAGCCTTCACATGCTGGTGGGGTGTCTACCGAACTGTGGTAACTTCTGCCACACTGTCGAGGAGAGTTACCGACCAACTTCTGTCCAGAAGGAGGGTTCTCACCTTCTGCGGCATACTATGCTGTAAAAGCAGCAACTTTTTTCTTCTGAAATGAGCCACGATACAGAGGTGGTTCCTCCTGTTTGACCTTCACATCAAACCGGTGCTGCGGGTCTTGACTCTGTTGTGTGGACTCACCCTGTCTGCAATCCCGTCATCCCCATCTGCCAGATTGTTGATCCAATGATTCTTGAAAGGAACGAGGAGAACGAGGATCAGGACCTCAAACCTCTCAGGTGTATTAATTTTAGGGTGGTCACGTAAATCATTTCTACGCTCAGAAATGTCCGGTGGAGGCGAACCCGCACAGGACCTCGGTTTCTGTTCCTGCCAATTTTTGTTCCAGCCCTTCTTAGGGAATACTAGACAACCCTCCTTGTCCGGTGGGGGTTCAGTTTGTACTTGTGTAAATGGTCCGACTTCCAAAATATTGCGACCTAGTGATGTATAGACATCCACAATAATAATCAGAAACTGTCGCTCCCAATCAGCATCCGCCACCGCCCCTAGGTGCTGGCACACCTACAAGCAAACTGCTTCACCTTTAATGTTAGCCAGAATCATATCGGAGACAATAGGGAACAATCCTACTAATCTCATCCCAAGATCCAGGGCTGGGCCAGCCTCGTGTTTATCCTGTACTCGTTTCAGAACGCTCAGCAGAATGCTCATGGACGGGGTGCCAAAGCACAGTGTATACGCTGATGAGAACACCATCCCCCAGGTGTTGCAATCCACTAGTCTGGGAATCAAACCAGTTGGCAAATACATAGTAAGGATACTGTGTTTCTCCACAGGGCTTGTGTGCAGAAAAACTGCTTCAAACTGTTCAATTTTCTGTGCTATCAAAAAAGGAAGATCCTCATGATTCTAAGGACGTTTGCCCATCACTGAGTTAATCATGATGGGACTAATCACAAGACCCCAGGCCTGAAAAGGGGCCTGAGGAGCAGTTCCTGTCAGAGCTACCAAAAGTGCACGAGACATAAACTGTATGGCTCATTATGAAGAAGCACTAATTGTGTGTAAAGCAAACGTAGCTCTACGATAGTAACATTAAGATCATTGGGATGTGGTGTAAAATCGGCCAAAACAGGCCTAGTGGCTCCATCAATAGACAAGGGGCCCATTCGAACAAAAGAGACTGGGTGAGGAAGGGTGCCATTAAACCAAATGATATGCTCCCAGGATATCAATGGAACCTCACTCAACGCATAAGGACGATATGCTGCCGGAGCAGCAGCGGCCATGTAAGTATGAAAAAATGTATCATTTGCATTAACCAGGGCAAATGTAACCTAAGAATAAAATACCTTGTAGCATTATACTGAATCCGCTTCTCTACGAAAATAAAGGTGACCCAGGCATGGGGACCTCGTGTTGAGTCAAATAATTTATAACTGCAGCCTGGCTATGCACCGGAATCGCGACCGGTTGTATTATCTATGATAGGAAGTCAAAGAAAACGGCAGAGCAAAATGGTTCAAAGAAACCTTTTAATATTCAAGCTTGAAAAACCTACAGAGACAGGTGAACCTCACAACTGTAGGAGGCAAAGCCCTGCCGCCGCGGGCGTCTTTGGGAAGCGGCAAAAAGGTATTGAGGACAAGCACAAGTGCTACTCAGGGGTTCCGTGAATAAACATTGGCTGCGCCATGTTGCAGGGATACTGCACAAACACATAATTATGCGTAGGATCATTGCACCTTAGTATATAGGGACTGAGTCATCCTACTGCCTTAGTACCCATGCTCCCAGAACTGAGTAGATATAGTGTCTCACTTGCCCTCCTACTCACTTACAGAGGAACAAGTGATTAGACACCCCAGAACACAACTCTCCAGACTCTCTCAGGAATCTCGGTTACAAGACACCATTTCAGTCACACTCTTGTACTTGTCCACAATAAGAACTGACAGAGAGACAAACTAGTTTAAAATATTTATTTTACCTAAAGTGCTCTAATATGCAGTATACATGCCACAATAAGCAGACAAATACATAACACAAATACAGTCAGCATAGCAAGTAATCTGTAGATCATAAAAGGAGCTGTCATAGTGAGAAACAGAGTTGCCTAACCTCCCTCCCCTTACACAGATACAGGAGGATTATATATTAGAAGATCTCTAGGTGTTATCTGCAGGTCCCGTACCTCAGTCTCCAGATGATAGTTCTACAGCATAGGTGCTGTCATGCTCTGCTCCCTGGAAAGTTCCCTCTCCAAGTGTGTGCTACCTATCTGTGTATTCCAATAAGACCAAAGCACGTATTCCCAAACAACAGCTGCATCTGTATGTTTGTCTAGGTGCTAGTTATTTATTTGAACAGTACAAGGGAACCCGTGGCGCAATAAGCTAAGGACCTTGGGTAGGTACTTATTTTCACAAACAGTGGTCCTTAGACGAGAGAAAGAATGTTCAGGGAATAAATATAGACTAAATAGAACTATATTGTTATGAAATGTCCAGCCGGACAGTTTAATATCTTGATAAAAATAATGCAAGAGGAATAAGACACAAAGTGTGATGGACGTGGGACACCAGCCGATGTCCGACTAACACACTGGAGGGACACAAACAAGGGGAAAAATAGTAGGCAAAATCGGGGCATCTGAATATCATAAATCATAAACAGATAATCCACACTATACACATATGCATGCACAATTTATGTCAACTATGCATTTAGTGTATTTCGGTCGACGACGTTTCGAACCATACATCAGGACAGAAAATAATTGCCTTAAGAAATAACAATTTCACTTGAACCCACTATGTGGGAATCAATATGCCATACAATAACAAGGGGAATAAGAAGGGGGATACAAGAAGGAACGAGAACGCGCTTTCAGCGCGTTACTAGCCGAGACCTAAAAAGGGAAGACATAAAAAAGATAAAACATGTCAGTTAATCAGACCCTTATTTCAACTACATATGCTGTGCACAACTCATAACATGCCAAGGTGACAACGGCGACAGAAGTGAAGGGGTGAGGGACTGAGAGGAAGTGGTCTCAATGGCCGGTACCACGGGGGCTTACCGATAGAGGGAAGCTGATATTAAATCAGCACATCGTGCTGATTTAATTTCAGCTTCACCCCTTCACTTCCTCGCAGCCCTTCACCTAGTGCTTGTGCCATGCGATGTAGATCGACCTCACAAATCCGAACGTACCCCCCTCACCACAGCGACACCTTTCACTTCTTCATCACCGCCAGTCCAAGTCGAACACGGGATGTTGCGCCCCCCTAAATGCACCCTCCTTGCTCCTCTAAGCA
This sequence comes from Lissotriton vulgaris, assembly GCF_964263255.1. NCBI lineage: Eukaryota > Metazoa > Chordata > Amphibia > Caudata > Salamandridae > Lissotriton > Lissotriton vulgaris. The sequence goes on along the minus strand of NC_141688.1, from coordinate 72,877,768 downwards.
CACTGCATGTATCTAGCGTGCACCGTACTCTGTCGCCGTTGTCACCTTGGCATGTTATGAGTTGTGCACAGCATATGTAGTTGAAATAAGGGTCTGATTAACTGACATGTTTTATCTTTTTTATGTCTCCCCTTTTTCCTTCTTGTATCCCCCTTCTTATTCCCCTTGTTATTGTATGGCATATTAATTCCCACATAGTGGGTTCAAGTGAAATTGTTATTTCTTTAGGCAATTATTTTCTGTCCTGAGGATGAACCAATATTTTGTATGGTTCGAAACGTCGTCGACCGAAATACACTAAATGCATAGTTGACATAAATTGTGCATACATATGTGTATAGTGTGGATTATCTGTTTATGATTTATGATATTCAGATGCCCCGATTTTGCCTACTATTTTTCCCCTTGTTTGTGTCCCTCCAGTGTGTTAGTCGGACATCGGCTGGTGTCCCACGTCCATCACACTTTGTGTCTTATTCCTCTTGCATTATTTTTATCAAGATATTAAACTGTCCGGCTGGACATTTCATAACAATATAGTTCTATTTAGTCTATATTTATTCCCTGAACATTCTTTCTCTCGTCTAAGGACCACTGTTTGTGAAAATATGTCTAGGTGCTAGGGCCTGACCAGAACAGAATGACAAGGGACATTGTTGTTCGACCTTGTTTGCAATGTTCAGACTAAATCCCAAGAACCTGCAAAGCGTGAACACTACAGTGGATTCTCATGTAAAGTATAAAAGAAGCATTTGCAAAATAAACTCATGTAGTAACGTGTGCAATGTAGAGGACAGTCTGCAGCGCGCTCATGATAACTTAGACGACAATGTCCCCCGGGCCACGTGACAGTGCAAATGCAATTCTTATCCTCTCCTAAGAAACAATTTCCCCAGGAAAAAAGCCTTTCCCCTAAATCTAAATTCCCCTAGTTCTAAATTCCCCAAATCTTGGGCTGATCCATTCCCTTTTCTATCATGAAAGGGAGTTACATTAGCTCTGAGCTAGAGTAAATCTCCGTCCAGTCCTAGTATGGAAAGGGGACAGAGTGGAGTTTCTGAATGCCCAAAACATATGTTTTTGTTTCCAAGCTTCCATAGAAACCGTGGCACTCATTTTGCTCGACCTAAGTGCCACATTCGATACGGTTTCCCACTCCATCCTTCTCAACACCCTACAGTCCTATGGCATCACTGGCTCAGCTTTGAAATGGCTTGCTAGCTTTCTTTCTGACCGAACATTTCAAGTTTTTTCCACTACATCAGCCTCCAGAACACACAACTCGAAATGCGGTGTCCCCCAAGGCTCCATTCTGAGTCCCTTATTATTTAATTTGTATGTCAGCCCTTTGGCCACCATTGCAGAACAATCTGGGCTCACCGTTTATTCCTACGCTGATGACACCCAGATTATCTACTCACGCTCTACGAATTCTCATTCCACGCCTTCCTCCTTATGTTTAGGACTTAACAACATTACCAAATGGATGTATGACAACAAGTTAAAACTCAATGGGGGGGAAACAGAAATTCTTCTGTTTGGTAACAATACAGTTCTGTGGGGATCTCATCACTGGCCTCCTCAAATGTGTCCTCTTCCTGCCCTCTCCAAAACGGCCCGCAACATCGGCATAATCTTCAATGACCGGATGTCTATGAAGCAACAAGCGGTTAAAGTCGCTTCCACTTGTGTTACGATTTTCAAGTGGCTCAAGAAGATCATCTGGATGCTTCCTCAGGACATACAAAAAACCGTAGTTCAGGCCTTATTTACATCCAGACTGGACTATGGTAATGTCCTTTACCTGGGCGCATGTAAGGAAGTAACTCGTAAATTGCAGATGGTGCAGAACATGGCGTTCAGGCTTCTCTGCAAACTCCCTAATAAATCCCCCACATCTCTGTCCCTAAAGAACCTTCACTGGCTTTGCATTGAGTGCCGTACAAAGTTTAAGGCCTTATGCTTTATGTACAAAATCCACACTGGCAGGGCTCCACTTTATTTTAGAAATCTAGTTCACCAATACTGTCCCTCTCGCGTTCTTCGCTCCTCCAACCAGCACAAGTTTCAGGTACCCAGGATTAAACGGGCCAGAATGGGCGGTCGGTCCTTTGCTTACTTGGCACCCTCCCTCTGGAATTCCCTTCCCTTTCTCCTGCGCACAGAAGCAAGTTCCCTTAAATTCCGCAAGGACTTAAAGACCTGGTTGTTTAATCAATAGGCTGTTCTTTTATCTTACGAGTCTCAAACTTTGCCTGTTTCTTTACCCTCATCCTGTTCTTAGCGCCGGGAAACCTCTGGGTAGCTGTGCGCTCTACAAGCTCAATTATAATAAAAATAATAATAATAATAACAAACCACATCGTGGAATGCATTCTTCCAGCCTTCAAAGTAGATTTACGATTGCGGATTTCTCTGCACTTGTGGTTGACAAATATACATTAATAATGCATATCTGCCTGCCAGGAACCACTTTGAGAATTCCTGGACAATGTTAAAAAAAGGTAAAATAGATCATAAACATACATTTACAATCAAATTTACCTTAGTAAATAGGCCCCAATGTGTTTAATGTTAGGAACTATTCTAGACAGTGAGCTGGTGGGGACTAAGGAGATTATTTTATTTATTTGTTTATTTATGTTCTTGTATAGCGCAAGAATCGACCCCTTACGAGGTATCTCCGCGCTTTGCTCGTAAGATGGAGTAGTTGCTATAGAACAGAGAATGCGGATGAACACTGATGACTGGGAATATTTAATCTTCCTGGAATAATACAGTTTTTAGTTTTTTATTATAGTAGTAAATGAAAAAGGAGTAGATGTAGGGACAATATAATGTGGTGAGATAATTGGAGGCCGTACTTGGGAACATGTGAGCTGGGCCAAGGCCCGGGTGGCAAATATTTTGAAGGGAGTAGCAGGGACTTAATGTCATGCAATCAGCAGCTCATCCATCCCACTTGGTCCCAATTGGGTCCCCTTAAAGACTTTGTAATTAGCCCTCAATGTACTTCTGCGTAATTGTTAGCACCCCATCAACCCCTGCCCTACTCCCATCTTCCTCACACCTCCTGCTATCACACTGCAATGATCCCTGCCTCCACGACAAACACCAAATTTTCTTTTTGCTGAGAGTGCGTTCCTGCTCAATCTAATTTGGAGGTGAAAAGGGAATGGTAGTAAACTGTACAGCTGTAGGAAAGTGCCCCTTTTTGCATTGTTACCCCCCACCTTATGCCTGATATCTTACTGTGATTGCACTGGGTTCCTGCAAATCAGGTTCCAGAGGCATGTGTTCTTTCCCAAAACTGTACCTTTGTTTCCACAATAGGCACACCTTTGGCATGTATATTATTCCATAGAGGATCTCTGAGGGGTATTATGTTTTGTCCCACACTCAGAGACCCCCTCACCTATCACGTACACACTGCCATTGCAGACGGTGTGTTTTGGTCCAGACAAAACTTAAGAATCAACATGGCACACATCCCTGTGTTCCATGCCCACAAACCACTGCCTGTGGCAATGGTATGTGACCCCTCTAGAAGGCCTCACAGCTCTGAGGCAGGGTGCACTATACCACCGGTGAGGGCATAGCTGAATGAGCATTATGCCCCTACAGTGTCTGTGCCATTCACAGACATTGGAAGTGCAGTTGAGCCAAATTGAGTACATGGGCTGGGAGTTTGTCATTACGAGCTCCATAGCTCCATGATGGCGTTACTGAAAGCTAAGACGTTTGGTACCAAACGTCTCTGCACAATAAACTCACACTGATGCCAGTGTTGGATATATTGAAACATGCACTTAGAGGGCATCTTGAAGATGCCCCCTGAAAAACGACCACCTCTTTTGTGTCCAGCTGACTGGTCTGCACCAACCTGACACACACACATACATATGTTTCTGATCCCCTGAGGTGAGATCCCTTGTGCTCTTGTGGGTCATGAATAAGCCTGCTTGGGTTGAGGTGCTTCACATCTACCCTCTAGCAGGAACGTTATTCAGGGCAGTGAGCTGCAAAGGCTTCTTTCCCTTTGTAATGCTAGCCAAGGCCAGTGGAGATGCCCGCCCCGATGACCAAGCCCCACTTTTGACGGCATGGTTGGTGGGAAAATTAGTCAGAAGAGGTGTGTCCCCTCTCTGCCAGGACCACCCATAAGGTGCCCCGGACCAAGGTGACCCCTCTCCTTAGAAATCCTCCATTTTGAATGGAAGGATCCTGCCCAATCAGGTTAGGGGAGGGGACGTTCAAAGGGTGTAGTCGCCCAAGAGGCAAGTAACCCGTTGGCTACCCACTGCCAGTACCTGTAACATCCCTTAATTCAGTATTTAGGGGCACCTCTGCACCTTGATCTTCAGTTTCCTGCGACCTAAGAAGAAAAGGACAAAAAAGATGCTGTGCCGTCGAGCCTGGAAGATGACTACTGATTTGACCCCAGCACTACTGGCCTGTTTTCTGCCCCAAGACCCTGCGAAGAAGAGGACACCTGTCCTTTGGCCAGTGACACCCAAGAATCCCAAGAAGACTGCCACTCTTCAACAAAGACTAGATCTCCAAAAGACAACAACCCTGTCCAGAAAACTCCTACTTCAAGGACTCCTGATTTTTTTTTTTTAAATGATTTTTATTGCAGAACCAAACATAGGATATGTCAATCACATAAGTATCATCAGCGTGAAATCCTCCCTCTCGGTTTGAGGTCCCCAACAGGTATACACAGCCGTTCAGCCCACAACCCGGAGGTCGGGCGGCGTAGTCGCAAAGCAATACAGTCTGCACTGTCGGCGGGCAGTATACAGCGCATGTGGGGGGTTCCACTGTCTGCTTTTCAGTTTTTAGTCCTAACCCCCTCCCCCCCTGTAGTGCCTACAACTGTAACTCCCAACTACACTACAGGTGAAGGAACCCCCCCCCATCCCCTCATCCCTCCCTCCCCCCAAGTGTCATCAATCGTTCCCGGTCATGGATTGGGTCCGTATGATCGCAATCAGATGGTCCTAGGTACCTATTGTGTGTGTGTGACTGGTGTTGGTGCTGGTGCCTCCTGAACAGCAGTAGTGTCGGGCGTCACATCTCGTTCATCCTCCTCGTCATCTAGTGTGCTGTCGCGTAGTGCCTGTACCAAAATTTCCCACTCCATAGCCGCCTCCAGGGCCCGCTCGTCTGCTCTTCTACGCGCCAACTGATACCTAAGCGTGCTCTCGCTCGACGCCCATTTCAAAAATTCCGCAAGCCATCGCCGATGTGTCGGGCTCGTTTTCGATTTCCACCCCCTCGTTAATTCCCGTTTGGCTAATAGGAGGCCCATATCGACGAACCTGCTCGACATCTTATTTTTAGGTGTGTGCGGAAACCAGTGGAGAATGCTGACAGCAGTGGTATAATGAAGGTCTCTGTCTGCGGCCTCATTCAAGGTGTCGCCGACATCTCTCCAATAATCTTGTAGGTGGGGGCACTCTCTGAGCATGTGAAGCAGATCCGCCCCCAACGCATTACAGCGTGGGCAAGCGGCTTCCTCTGCCCCGAAATATTTCTGAATGTTGCCGGGGGTGAGGTAGGCTCTGTGGAGAATATAAAAATGGATGAGCTGGAAACGTGCATTTCTCGTGCTCTTCCTAGCCCGACCCACCAGTTGTGTCCACGTGGCGTCTGGGATCTCCATTTGTAAATCTGATTCCCATTTGGCCTTCAGAGCAGTCAGTGGTTGCAGCGTTTCCCTCAACATTCTCGAATATAAGCACGTAACCGCCTTATAGACGCCTGCCGACATCATCGTGTATTGGCAGGCCTGGGCTGTCGGTGGCTCCGCTAGGCCCATGCCCCAGTGTCCCTGTATGGCTCGCACTACTGCCGCATGCAATAAATAGTCACTTCGTGGAAGGTCAAAGCGTTCCTGTAGCACTTGATACGGGAGCAATGCTCCATCCTCGAACAAATCCCCCACCACCTGGAGCCCCGCCTCTTCCCAGCCCTGTAGATGGGACCAGTCGCCCCCGTGTGGGAGCGCCGTCACCATGCCGAGAGGGATCTCAGGCGCATATGGGGATTTAATCCCTGCGCGCCTCGCCGAGCGATTCCAGCACAGGCGGAGAGTTCTCTCCTCCAAGGACAGGTCTCTTAGCGACAATCTCTGTCGCAGGGCAATGAAGGCAAGCACATGACGGGGGATGCCACCGTCTCGGTCTTGTTCGGGGCCGCGGTATGCCCTCGCAATTTCTTGCGTTAGGGTCTGAAGCTGGGCAGCTAAATAATAAAGCTCGAAATCCGGGACAGCCAGGCCTCCCTCGTCCTTTGGGCGGAGCAGCGTGGACAGTGCCACTCTTCGCCGTCCCGCACCCCACAAAAAGGAGATGATCATTGAGCGCAGTTGCCGAAAAGTCGCGGCAGGGACCCAAACAGGCAAGGTCCGAAAATAATACAGCAATCGGGGCAATGCTATCATCTTAAGCAGCGATATGCGGCCCGTCATCGATAGTGGGAGAGTAGCCCAGAAGGACATATTGCCCTTAAGGGCCCGGATACAGCGTCCGACGTTCCCACCTAGCATGTCCGCCTCTTCGTGGTAGATGTGCACCCCTAGGTATTCCAAGCAGCTGGGCTCCCATCTAAGGGAGGGCCGGAGAAAGGGCTGGATCTCGTGTTTACGGAGGGGAAACAGGCAGGTCTTGGCCCAGTTAACCTTCAAGCCAGAGAGTTCCCCAAAACGCGCAAGGAGCCTTTCTGCCCCCGACAGTGCCTCATCAGCATCCTCTAAGAAGAGAAGAAGGTCATCCGCGTATAGTGATATAAAATGATGGGCACCATTGTGGGCCAGACCCTCATAGTAGATGCCCTTCCTTGCCATTGCCGCCAAAGGTTCCACTGCCAAGGCAAACAGCAGCGGAGACAGCGCACAGCCCTGTCTGGTGCCACGAAGTACTTCGAATTGGTCCGACACCAGGGTGCCCACTCTTACTCTCGCCTTCGCCTCAGTATATAATACCTTCGTCCATCGAATGTAGCCCTCTCCCAGCCCAAAGCATTGCAGCACCATATAAAGATACTCCCACTCTAGGCTGTCGAAAGCCTTCTCTATATCCACTGCCAGTACCAAGGGGGCCTTTGCCTCCGGCGGTGGGCTGCTCAACAGGCGAGTCAATCTCCTAATATTGTGGCTGGTAGTTCGCTTGGGAATGAATCCGGATTGGTCATTATGGACCAGTGTCTGCATGTGTTGTAATAACCTGTTTGCTAGCACCGTGCTCAGGATCTTATAGTCAGTGGTCAGCATTGACAGGGGTCGGTAGGACGCAGCATTCGTACTCTCTCTCCGCGGTTTCAATAAGGGGATCATTAACGCTTCGCGCATTGAGCCTGGCAGACGTCCCTGAAGCTTAGCCTCAGCATAAACAATTTGAAGCCGCGGGCCTAGTTGATCGAGGTACCACCCATAAAACTCAATCGGTAAGCCGTCCAGGCCCGGGGTCTTGTTCCGGGCCATTCGCTTCACCGCTCCTCTAATTTCTGTTAATTCTATCGGGCCTCCCAAGGCTTTCGCTTGGTCCCGGTCTAGCTGCGGCAGCTGCAAGCCCTCCAGAAAAGCGGTCGTATCCCTCCCCTTATCACCGAGATCGCTCATAATAGGCCCTGAAACTATTTAGGATCGCCGATTGCGTGGTGTGCATGCTACCCTCCCCCTCTGAGATGGCCAGAATCAGGTGGCTGCGCCTGGAGGGGTTGGCAAGCCAGGCCAGCAGTGTCCCTGCCTTGTCCCCTTCAGCGTGCGTTTTCACCAAGTACGCCTTATAGTCGTAGCTGCGAAGGCGTTCTAGTTCTATCGCCACTGCCTCCCTTGCCGCACAGAGGGCTTCCTGGAGGTCAGGCCTATCTGGGCGCATCTGCTCGATCTCACGCAGTTTGCGTTCCGCCCTACTCAAGTCGTCTAGCAGTGTTTTACGGGCCCCCGCGAATTTCCCAATACAATGCCCGCGGATGACTACCTTAAGGGCGTCCCATTCTGTGGCTCTGGAGGTGGTGGAACCTTCATTCGTCGCAAAATATTGCTCGATTCTTTCCCCCAACGCCTTGCGGAACGGTGGGTCATCCAGTGTATCCGGTCGGAGCTGCCAGGTCGGGACCTTAGAGATTTCAGTCATCCAGTCAAGCGATAGTAACAGTGGGTTGTGATCTGAAATCGTGCGAGCTAGGTATTCGGTGTGGGTTACTGCAGGGAGTACGAGCGGCGAGCACAAGAAGGCGTCTATACGGACGTGGAGGTCGTGGAGGCCAGAGTGGAATGAGTAATCTCGCTCAAGTGGGTGTTGCATGCGCCAAGCGTCAGTTAATTCCCATTGTCCCTGCCAGTCTAATCTGCATTTCGCTAGTCTGCGTACTGGGGATGAGTGTAACGGAGGGTGCGACCTATCTAGGTCAACATCTATGATCGAATTTAAGTCTCCCCCCAACAGAACGGGGCCTGCAAGATAACTAGCCAGTTCCCCAGAAAGCCGCGCATAATATGCAGCCTGGTCTACATTGGGTGCATACGCGCTGCAAAGCACTATGTGGCGCCCTCTAAGGGTGCCTTCCACCGCCACAAATCTCCCCTCCGGGTCCACCACCTGCCGAGAGACCTGGAACGGGGTGCCCGCTCTGATCCAGATCATGGCTCCTCTAGCGAAGGCCGAATATGTAGTGTTAAACAAGTGTCCCCTCCATCTACGCTGAAGTGCTATTCCCTCCTGTTTCGTCAGGTGTGTCTCCTGCAGTAGCGCAATGTGAACCCCCCTGCGAACTAGGTAGGCATGAATCTTGTGTCGCCTAGTCATGGTGTGCAGCCCCCTCACATTCCACGTCACACACTTTATCACTCCTGTATTAGTCATTATCCCATGCAGTGTGGTACAATGGCCTAAAACCATATTCCCGGTTACTCATGATGACACAATCCCTCCACCCCGCAACAACAACCCCCCTCCCCCCTCCCGCAACTATGTCCTTGGCTACCCCAACTGCCTCGGGCTCCCCACCCTCCCCCAGAACAGGACCTAACTGTGCTAGAGTTGCTCCCATCCAAACCATGTGCGGGCAACCGCGCCCTCCTTCCCACCTAATCCGCAGTCTGCACTACGGAGGCCTTATGGGCCCTAAGAGGCGCGGGTTGGCTACAGGTGTTTGAAGCTCGGTCCCCGTCCCCCGCCCTCCAAAGCAAGGGCATTACTCACAGCATTAACGTCCAAGAACTGCCAGCTCCGGTCATCAGGGCAGTCAAAGTCCAAGAACCAAAGGGTAGCACTGGGTCGGCAGAGCGCTCCTAGCCTTCAACAATCTCCCCCGAGGTTTGCGGCGTGACCTCCGGGCCTCTCACGCCACCAAATTCCGACAGTTCCGTTTCAGAGTCCGTTGCCCGGGCCTCTGAGCCCGAGGCCCTCTCCGATTGAGTCAATACAGCTCCTGATACCTCAATTACCGCCTGTAGCGCGGCCTTCCGTTCACTCTCCGTCTGCGAGACCGTCGGCCCCCCAGACCTACGTTGGCGGCCTCGCACTCTACGAGATCTTCGCGGTGGCTGCTGTAATCGTTCCCCCTCTTCTCTCATGCGTGCTCCATCCGTTCCGGCTTTGTACGTGTCCCACCAGGCCCAGGCATCTGCCGAGGTAGGAAAGAACAGGGATTTGTCATCCACTACCACCCTCAGCCTGGCCGGAAAGAGTAGCGAGTACTGCAGGCCTTCTGTTCTCAATTCCTTTTTGATGGACAAGAAAGAGGCTCGTAATGTCTGGGTCTCGAAGGTATAATCCGGGAACAGCTTCAAGGACTCCTGATCCAGGCTGACATCCCAACCTACCTGTCCAGCGGGTGGTCACCTTCATCCAGCCTCCTGGTCGGAGCCTACAACCTCTTTGTGCCTCCTAGATTCTCCATTTGTTTGCATTGGGTGCCAATACTGATTTGCACCCTGCATCGGGCAGGTCCTGTGCCGCTGGTTTTTTACCTTTGGTACTGCCCTGTGATCACCATAACCCCCAGGGCCTGTACCCTGAAACTGCGGTTACCTACCCACAACCTGCACCTCTTATGGGTGCCCCCAGTCTCCTTTGACAAACATTGGACTAAGTGGCCTCTGCACCCGAGCGACCCAGTGCCGCGGGTGGTGCAGTACCGACCTTAACCCCTTCGCTGCAGCGGCTATTCCGCCGCAGCGCTAAGGGGGGGGGGGGGGGTCGCACGGCGGTCCCATGCTTGTGACGGTACTGCTCCGTCACGGCTCGCGGGTGAGCTGTGCTTGTGACGGAACGGTTCCGTCACAAACCCGCCCGTCCATTAATTAGTCAGTGCAGGCGCGGAATTCGTGCCGCGCAGGCGCGGCGAGCGGGCCGTGACGGAACCGTTCCGTCACAAGCACAGCTCACCCGTGGCTTGTAACGGAGCGGTTCCGTCACAAGCATGCAACGTGTTAAACTGAACCTTGCCCAGTATTGGTCTTAACCCCCGAAGACTGGAAGAGTAAGTTGTGTACTTACCTGTTAATGCATGTACCTGTTTTCCTCCCACAGGATTGCGTTGCATTTTCTCCTATTGCATTTCCCTTTCTATCTTTTGCAATTGCTAATTTCTTCTGTTTCCAATGTATTTCTGCTACTGTAAAGCATTTCTGCTGCCTTTCAAAACAATTCTTACTGCATCTTGAAAAGTATTATTGCTATTCTTGAAACTGTTACTTACCTGCAACTGAGTTCCTATTTGTTCTAAAATTAAATAATAAAGTAATACATATTTATTTAAACATTTGGCCTTCGATTCAGTCTGTGTGTATGTGTGTGTGTGTGTAATCATTTCTTACCCGAGTGTGTACAACAAATGCCTAACACAGCCCTCTGATAAGCCTAACTGCTCGACCACAATACTACAAATAGAGCTTTTAGTATTTTCTAGGTAAGCCTCTGAGGATCCACTGCACTCTGTGCACAGTATACCTTACTTTGGTATGGCATATACAGAGCCAGCTTACTACAGAGACCAACAACAGAAAAGGTAAGCAGAGATGTAGAGGATCGAAGGGGCATTGTTGATTCAGCTCACCAACTTGTTGAAGAAGTAGCTGAGGAAGGGATAAATGAGAAGAGTGTAGCCTTCGAGAAGGACTGATAGTGAAGTGGTCTGGACTGAAAAGGGAGTTAAATAACATAAAGAGTGGAAAGGTAGTTTCTGAAGGTGAAGACGCTTCTTTTGTTTTTATATGTTAGTGCAGTCGTTTGTGAGAGCCATTGGGGTAAACAAAATGATGAGCCAGATAAGCACATTTTTAACCTCCAACATTAAGCATTTTTTGGGTTTGAGACCCGAAAAATGCTTTTACAAATGTACAAAATGTGATTCGGTAACTTGCGAGTGAATTAGGACGTCCCTTCTAAATACTGAATTGGTATGGTATGTATTACTGTTTTGTGGCAGAATTCCATCTGCAAAATTGTAATACTTTACCATCAGTTTAAAACTTGTGGTAACCCATTCACAAAGGGAAAGGGTCCCCAAGGGCCCACTTTCCCTTTGAGAATGTAAATAAAAATATTTTTAAAGAGCATGTCGTGGTCCGACAAAACACTGCGTCCTCTTAAAAAATGAAATTTTAATGTTTCATTCTTTCTTTTTAAATGCAACCCCTTTTCCTTTAAGGAAAAAGGGCCGCATTAAAAAAAATTGCATTATTAAAAAGCACTCACAAACATGGTGGACTGCTGACCTCAGCAGGCCACCATACCTGTCTGTGATGGTTGTGTTTCCTAATGGGTCGTAAACTGCGACGTACCATATTAATATTCATGAGGTAGATCGATTTGCAACCCACAAGGTATTCTTAAATGGAAGGAATGAGTTTCATACATTAGGAATACCTATTTCCTAACTGCGAGTCGGAAAGAACTGCAATTAGGAAATAGGTATTCCTGATGCTTGCACATCTGCCCCTAAAGCCCTGCTTTCTATGCTTCTGGTAGAGTCCACCGACATCGGATGTCAATGCACATAGTTAGGCTGTGGGCCGGAGCTGGATTGCATTTTGGAAGCTACTTGGAATAAGTTACATTCTTCTACTTGTGGGCACAGAACAAAAGCGTATTGACTCTGAGCTTTGCACCAACATGCCTGAGTGGGCGGGCAGCTTCTAAAAGTGAAGACTAGAAGGCGTGAGATGCCGATCTGGTGGGTACATAAACTGTGAGTGAGAGAACACACTGTGGAGCCTGCACGCACTGGATGTCGATTCACCAAAATGCCAGGGATAGTGAAGTCACATCAACCACCAATTAACATCCAAAAACAACACAAACTACATTCCCCGACAGCTTTCTGTTTGCTGCTAAACGGCAAGTCATGGGCACTACAGAATACAAACATTACCAAATCGAATAGGTGTGGCCTTGGCATAATGCATTTCTCTTTTTATATTTTGCAAACATATGCAGTATGCAACAAGTTGACAAAAATATAAATACAGCCATAGCCCACATCAATGCCTAGTCAAGTGTTCCTGCCGACTGGGCATTGATGTGCCACACTTTCAGGTAGCTCAGCACATGTGATTGGGAAAAAATTGTGTAATTCACAGTTCAAGAGAAGGAATGGCCTAAGTGGGCTGGCCGATCGCCTCGTGCAGAAGGCTGTAGTGGCCGAAAGCAAAGTATGAAGGATTCTAGACCAAATCAGTGAATGAAGGTGGCTAACCAAGAGTCCCTCTAGGTATGAATACATGTATGTATTTTTATTAATAATTATTTTGGAAGACATGAGACTGGCAAGACCGCTAAAGCCGTGTCAAGCCTAGACCTAAAATTATGCATCCTGCCCTCACAGCGTGCAGTGTAGGCCAATCGGCCAGCCCACTTGAATCGTTGTTTCTGTTGCACTATGAGTGGGAGGAAGATCATTCTCCTACCTAGCGGCCAAAACCTGGAACTCACTTCCCATGCACCTTCGCCTCACTCAAAACCACCTAGCATTCAGAAAGCAACTTAAAACCTGGATATTCGAGAAGTAATTCCTCACCCCTCTTCAAGCGCCTTGAGACCCTCTGGGTATGTAGCGCGCTATATAAATTTATTGACTTGACTTGACTTGACAGCATTTTACCTGATCACGTGCATATTCATCTAAAACAGCGCACTTCTATGCCAGTGGGTGGTTGGCCAGTGCTTTTTTTCTTTCCATCCTTCATCCTATTTTTTAGTTGTCCAAGTATGTTTACACTATGTTTTCAGGGTCAAGTAATTACATTTTCTTTGTACTAATTAGAATTATATTTTCCCGGCTGTGCATTAAAGCACAAAGATTTCTATATCTGTTCTATTTATACCCGCCTGGTAGGAAGCACTCTGGCTGTTAAAATTATATGCATTGCTTATTCTTTTTAAATTACATTTTTTATTGCACGCATGTCACCACCATGTTCAGGCCGCCACATGCTTTCTTTTTTTAACTTGTTTTTATTTTTTGGCGTATGATTGCAGTAACAAAAAATATAACTATTGCACCAGCTTGCTGTGGCCAGACCTGTCGGGGTGCCATTTCTTGTTTGTTCCTGCTGCTCCCCTAGTTAACCCTCAGACCATGACAGGCAAGGGTAGTGTCAAGTGAACCTGAGAGCAAGCCAGGAGCCGCAGCAGCTCACTCAAGCTCCCCTTCATTGGCATACATTAGCCCCTTCCACGCGGGGCTAATTCCCCGGTGGTGCGGGGGCAGGGGCCGCGCGTGGCGCCGCGGTACTCATGACGAGTCCAGCTCATCATGCTGCACAGTGGAGCTGTGCTCATGACGAGCTGGACTCGTCATGACTCCGCCCACTCCTTTAGAACACCCGCACAGGAGGGGAATTCAACGGGCGTGGGAGGCGCCGCTGCAGCATGACGAGTCCAGCTCGTCATGAGCACACGACCACCGTGCAGCATGATGAGCTGGACTCGTCATGAGCATGGAAAGGGTTAAGCAGGCCACAGTCTGATTCCCTGAAACCATCCTCCGAGGTGATTGGATGTTCAGAATCAGGGGTCCAAGCATTCTGGGAATCCAGCTGGGTGTTGCGTTCTGAAATGTATATAGGGGCATATTTAACATATTTTCTTTCACGCAGTGCAATGCAGCAAGCCACTTTTCTGCGCTGTGCTGCGTGAAAGGGCAGGAATGCACCGCATTTAACATCATACGTCACATTTCTGTCCTTTCCTTGCACTGGTGCACTTCAAGCAGCCTGGCGCCAATGCAGGCACCCTTGTACCGTGGTGCAAGGGTGCCTGCGTTACAAGAAGTGTATACCTTCCTGCACAAAAACAATATCTCGAGGCATTTTTCTCTTTCGAGGTGTGCTGCAGATTGCAGCACCCATAGAAGAAATGAGGAGAAAAAAGATTTTTCTCCTCATTATGTCATCCTCTGGGAGGCATAGCTATTTCACTCAGCACCAGGTTTACACACCTTTGTAAATCTGAGATTGAGTGAAATGTATGGATGGATGCCTGGTTAGGCCTCCCAGAATGAAACGTAACACAATGCAGAGCAATCTGCTGCATTGGGTTACATTTGTTTTGCAAGTCCATGCACGGCTGCGCTAATTGCCCCTTGCATGGCTTTGTAAATATCTACTAGCATTTTGCATCATAGATGTGCCACAAAAGAGGTTTAGTAAATCTGGCCCATATATAATGTACAAAATTGCTGCTGTAAGTCTGCCCTCGAAAGGTGCCTGAACTGGCAAGTATGGAGTTAGGCAGAGGCTGTTTTAGGCCAGTGTCCCTAAGCAGTGTGTTTGTTTAAACAGGTCTTTTCTATCCATCCAAAACGCCAGCTGGGTATGATGTGTTAGGGGTGATTGGAGCCAAGTACTAGACACTCAAGGGCATATTTACTAAGATATCATGCAAAGGAGCGCAGCGAGTCACCTTGCTGCACTGCGTGATAAGGAAAGGGCACCCGCACTTAACAATATAGGGTGGATGCCTGTCATTTTCTAGCGCTGGTGCACAATGTGTTGCCTAATGCCAAAGCAGACCCCCTTGTGCAAGGGTGCCTGCGTTGTTTTTGCGCAGGGAACACCTTCCTGTACAAAAATACTCCCCCTGAGGCTTTATCCTCTTTCTATGTGTGCTGTAGAATGCAGCACACATAGAAAGAGGAAGTAATGAGGAGAAATACAGATATTTCTTCTTGTTGCAACTCACATGGGACGGCACAGCATTCTGACACATTCGTAAGTCTACCAGAATGGCTAAATCTGGGCATGCTTCAGAATCCGCTCTACCCGGTAGTCCGCTGAATGTTGAAGGTGTAACAGTGCTGCACTTTGATGCCTAATAACTGTAAGCTCATTAATGCATATATAATAAATGCAACTAAATGTCTCTTGTGAAGCAAAGCTCTTGAGAAGTGGGGGTGCTAGGTGGCGCACGAGCAATATTGCCGCCCTGGTGTGAGGCTCATACAGCTCAATATATGCTTCCTACCGCACCGCAGTGGTGACTATGACCCAGTGAACTGATACATAAGTTTGAAGCGGGTGGCTCATTGCTGATTGCCGTTACAACACCTCCCTGTCGGCACCGCTGGAGGGGACTGCCTCGCCTGGAGCCTCTGCTGGACAGAACTCGGCACATAAGTGCCGCGGTGCCCACGTGGCAACTGGGCCCCATTCCTGACTCAACTGAAATCCCTGATGTCTTTCCACAACCGGGGTGAGTGCACATTGATCTGCCCCCAGCTAGCTCCCGAGGATTCCCTCCCCTATTCACCCGGAAAGGCAGGGGCCGGAAAGACCCTCTCATTCAGTACTGTGGCTCCTGTTCCCAAACTGCAGCGCACCCAGAGCCGCCAATACCGCCTGCCATTCGATTGCGGGCGCGCAAGCCCTGCTGCTAACATGAGGCCGATCAGAGCAGTGCTGTAAGTCCCATATGAGCATCGCACAAGGCCAAAACCACCACCACATTACAGCTCCTGAAGCCCTCTATTGCTCTGCTGCCACATTGCCGCGGATTGTGTGGCACCGCAGGGACGCCCTCCACTGTGCAGGTGCTCCTTCCTCCAACTTTACAACTCTTACATGGGTGGAGACCTCCAGAGACTCAGTCGGCCTGGCTACGCCTGCTATTCTTCGCCCAGCCTGCGATACTAAGGACCACTGAGAAATCGAACCGCTTGCACATTCAGCTCCTGAGTGGGCCCCCCACTTGACATATCCACTGACTTGACCCCCCACCTCGGACACTACCGGACACTATTGACCACTGCCTAGCACCCCCTGTACCACGGTAGACTGGTTGGGTAACAGGTATTTGATTGATGGTGACCCTGCCTTACGTCAGCTTGCCACACTGCGCAGCAGCAGCGACCGTTGACCATGGCCTACCTGGCACTCTGTGCCACTTCACACCGACTCTGACAGTGTGGCCTGCCTCCACAACCCTAATGCTGCCCCACCCTCCCTCAGATGACTCAGCCTCAAACTCTGGCAGCTACCCCTCAGACGCCACCACAGCTTGCACATCCTGTGCCCATCATCACAGTGGGACTGCTGTCTACCAGTGCCTGCCTTCCTCGCACTGCCTCATTGCCTCGGCGCACTCAGACCTTTGGCCCTCATAAGGAACAACACTCCTTCCTGCTGCCACTGCCTGGAACTGCGGGGTTGGGCGGATTCGCTTCCCGAACCCCGCACTAGGGGAACCACCACCACACATACATCAGCTGGCATTGCTCTAACTGTCACCGTATCCTAAACATAGGGAACGCAGACAATAAACAAACCCGGCTGACCTTTGAAACCAAGAGGAGCGACCGCTTACAGCAGGAGGGTCCATAGGCGGCAGAGACGAAACTGCACAGGGTAAGACTCCCTTGCAAGATGGCCACATGAAATCCCTTCTTCTAGAGATGCAGCAAAGTCTAACTTCTATCGCAGATAAAATGGACACAGTGACCAACGGGATGGATGCCATTGTTCATAAGTTAGATGGTCATGACGAGCGCATCAAAGAAACAGAAGGCCGTATCTCAGACGTGGAAGACACCACCTCCCATATCCTGACGCATGTGGTGCAAATGAACAAACTGCTCAAAATCATTGCTGCAAAAAATGAAGATCTCAAAGCACGCAGCAGGAGGAATAAAATACGAGTTCTTGGCATTCCTGAGAGAACCAACACAGGGCTCGATTAGATTATTGTTTAACACAACAGTGGAGAGGCAAAGTGTATCAGTACTACTTTGTGGCTTCAGATGCCATGCATTTGAGTCAACATAGATGACAGCAGTAATGGTTGTCCAGACGGTGACGTGATTTTCAAGTGCCTTTATTGTGTTCATAAAATCCACAGCCAAAATCCACAGCCTACGCGTTTCGCCCAAACACGGGCTTCTTCAGGGCAGTAGTTCTGATACGCTTTGCCTCTCCACTGTTGTGTTAAACAAGTTTATATGTTAAGACCATTACTGGTGGCTGGTCTTAGGAGGTGGGCAGAAGTGGAAATAATAGCGTAAACCAAAAAAGGTTGTAATAACTGTCGGTTAGTGCAGCGATAGTACCTGCCACCCTTTCTGTGTTGCAAACCACCCGATTAGATTATTGCCTTCTCTCCCGTGCTGGGCCCGTCGATAATAGCGGTCAGGCACTTAGCGCGAACATATTCAGAACATTCTCCTGTAAAACTAACGCTCACCTCCCCCCCGGGATATGGTATCCCACGCAGCATCTGGAGAATGTCGCCCCTTACGCTGCTTAAAGCAGTGTTCCACAACGAATTAGGACAAGAAATCGCTGATTTTTTTCAGAGGAACAGGGGTTCTGTAGATAGCATCGAAACACTCTGGGAGTCCTTTAAGGTAACGGGGTTTTGTATCTCGAAACATTTTTGAGTCCTACGAGACATCCAGAGGACATTGCAGAAACTGGAAGCTGAGCTCAAGGGGCTAGAGACTTGGCTCTCTAGAGGCACTGATGGACAAGCCCAACGTGAGTTTTGTGAAAAGCTCTCAGATTACTGCAGACCGGGAGACAAAATTCAGGGGTAAATATTGGGTGGCCCAAAAGTATGGCGAAGGCGAGCGCCCTGGAAAAGCCTAGGCAGAGTCGATACGGAAGCCTCGCTTCTCTAACTATGTTTTAGAGATTGCGGGTCCTGGGGAAGTGCTATATAGAGACACTGCTGATATACTAAACACGTTTGCCATGCACTACTCTTTGTTATATACCTCAGGCAGGCAGGAATCCCTCGATCTTGACAGCTACCTCGAAGATGTGGCTTTGGGATGGTTAGGCGTCTCGCAGAGTTCCTGTGTGCCCCCTTCGAATTGGACGAGATACGGGGAGCCATTATGCACATGAAGTCCGGTAAAGCCCCTAGCCTAGACGGACTCCCCAGCCTCTTCTACAAAGCATACATAGATCAAGTTAGCCCCCAGTTTAAAGGAGGTATATGAGGACACTCTGGAGACAGGTAAGCTGCCGCCCTCCATGGGAGAGGTGATTATCACCTACCTCCTCAAACCTGGGAAGCCAGCGGTTCAATGCAACTCGTATAGACCACTGTCTCACATCAATTGCGATACAAAAATCCTGGCCAAGGTCCTAGCCAATAGACTGAACCTGCTTATGGAGAAGCTTGTCCTTCCCGATCAATCGTGGATTACGCTTATTATTGGTTCCACCACCCAAATACATGCCACAGGTTGCAATAGAACAGTGGCTATCAGACCCTGTACCCCTAGCGGGCATGATTTGTGCTACCCCTCAGCCACGGGACAAAACACCCACGACCATTACATGCACGGTTGATGCCTGGCACCGCATACTTACCCTACTACGAGGCGTGTGACCACACACAACCTACGTACATTCTTCTCCATATTACACAACATGGATCACGACCTGGCGCTGGCGGCGGTCTTTTTAGATGCCACCAAGGCGTTTGATTCTGTTGAATGGGATTACCTGCTAGGATACTACATCGAATGGGCTTCCCTCCACTATTTCTCTCATGAATAGGGTGGTTATATCGACTTCCTACTAACCCTGGGCAAACCCTGGGCAAAGTGCTACGCTCCTGTAGTTTGCGCAACTTCGCACTACGAGAATTGCACGTAGCTCAGTGCAAACACACGTAGCGGTCATTTTTTGGTTGCTCGCTTTCCTCAATGTCAAGTTGGTGACCGCGAGCTAGCAAAATGACATCCCGGTGAGACTTTTTCCTCGTTCGCGATCAGCAACATCAAGTTGCCGATCGCGAGCGTGGAAAATAAACCTCCAAGCGAGATTCTCAAGGCAGGGAGGTCAGGTTTCTCATTGCGAGTGGTCGCGTATGCTCGCGACGAGAAAATTCCAGTCTGCATTGAAAAAGCTGCCACTGGAGTAGAAATCGGCAGAAAACAACCGCTTGCACTGTGCAAGATGCGGTTTGCACTGATTGCACAGTATGGACAAGCATTCGGCACTGTACAATCAGTACGAACAGCATTTTGCACAGTGCACTACGCAGTTCGAGTAGCTCGCATAATGCAAAGGGCACTTCGCGTAGCTACGCGTAGAGCTACTACGCGAACTACGCCCAGGGTTACTCCCTACAGACAAAATTCTGATTAATTGCTGATTATCTCCAGCCATCTCTATTACCAGTGGCACCAAACACGGCAACATCACCAGGACAAAGCACTACACTGCAACTTGCGCCAGATACTTATATCCCTCTACGCAGACCAGATTCTGCGAGAATTTATTGTTTTGGGAAACTATCTGGGATTCACATTAATTGGGGGAAGTCGCAAGTATTCCCTCTTACCCCCGCAGCCACACAATTCCCTATGAATTTCCCACTGGAATGGTGCAGCTCAGATATGCGATAATTGGGGACACGCATCTCCAGAGATCAGGAGGAATTAATGTGCCTCAATTATGGCACGACTCTAGATCGCATTGCAAGTTGTGTTACTCGATGGATCTCCTTGCCGCTTTCCATGGCGGGACGCGCCTCCCTAATTAAAATGGTGGTTCTCCCACAGCTATTGTACTTGCTCCTTAACATTCCATATCACCCCGGTAGGCACTTCTTTAAGGCACTGCGTTCAGAAATGATCAGATTAATATGGGGGTGGGGGGCAAACAGCCGCGACTACAATGGAATATACTCACCAGGTCTTATTCCCTGGGGGGATTCGATGTTCGACCTTTGAATTGTACTACACATGTGCCCAAGCGCATTACGCTTATTATTGGTTCCACCACCCAAATACATGCCACAGGTTGCAATAGAACAGTGGCTATCAGACCCTGTACCCCTAGCGGGCATGATTTGTGCTACCCCTCAGCCACGGGACAAAACACCCACGACCATTACATGCACGGTTGATGCCTGGCACCGCATACTTACCCTACTACGAGGTCCATTGCTTTACTCCCCATTACTCTCAATCAATCAATCAATCAATCAAGGACATTTATAGAGCGCACTACCTACCCGTAGGGTCTCAAGGCGCTTGGGGGGGGGGGGGGGGTGCCGCTACTGCTCGAACAGCCAGGTCTTGAGCTTCTTCCTGAGGGAGAGGTGGTCTTGGGTCAGGCGCAGGTCGGCCGGGAGGGAGTTCCAGGTCTTGGCAGCCAGGTAGGAGAAGGACCTTCCTCCTGTAGTGGCTCTACGGATGCGTTGGACGGCGGCGAGGGCGTGGCTGGCAGATCGGAGGTGGCGTTTGGGAGCGTAGAAGTTGATGCGGTTGTTGAGGTAGCTCAGGCCTTGATCGTGGAGAGCTTTGTGAGTGTGGGTAAGGAGGCGGAAGGTGATTCTTTTGTTGACCGGGAGCCAGTGCAGGTCTCTTAGGTGTCCGGAGATGTGGCTGTGTCGTGGGACGTCGAGGATGAGTCTGGCTGAGGCGTTCTGGATGCGCTGGAGTCTCTTCTGGATCTTGGCGGTGGTTCCGGCGTAGAGTGCGTTGCCGTAGTCCAGTCGGCTGGTGACGAGGGCCTGGGTGACGGTCTTCCTGGTCTCCGTGGGGATCCACCAGAAGATCTTCCGAAGCATGCGCAGGATGTTGAAGCACGACGAGGAGACGGCGTTGACTTGCCTGGTCATGGAGAGGGAGGAGTCCAGGATGAAGCCCAGGTTGCGTGCGTGGTTCGTCGGTTTGGGTGCGGTGCCCAGGGCGGGGGGCCACCAGGAGTCGTCCCAGGCGGAGGGCGAGGAGCCCAGGATGAGGACCTCCGTCTTATCTGAGTTCAGTTTCAGGCGGCTCGTCGTCATCCACTCGGCTACCTCTTTCATCCCTTCGTGCAGGTTGGCTCTGGCGGCGGCGGGGTCGTTGGTCAGGGAGAGGATCAGCTGGGTGTCGTCAGCGTAGGAGATTATGTTGAGGTTGTGTTGGCGTGCGATGGCCGCGAGGGGGCTCATGTAAACGTTGAAGAGAGTAGGGCTCAGCGAGGATCCTTGAGGGACGCCGCAGATGACTTCGGTGGCCTCTGACTTTTACGGTGGTAGGCGGACTCTCTGTGTTCTTCCGTCGAGGAAGGAGACGATCCATTCCAGAGCCTTCTCCTGGATTCCGACGTTGCTGAGGCGCTGCACTAGGGTGCGGTGGCAGACCGTGTCGAAAGCCGCGGAGAGGTCTAGGAGGATGAGGGCCGCTGTTTCTCCGTTGTCCATCAGGGCTCGGATGTCGTCGGTGGCGGCGATGAGGGCGGTCTCGGTGCTGTGGTTGGCACGGAATCCGGACTGCGATGGGTCGAGGGATCCATTCGTCTCGAGGAGGGTGGCCAGCTGTTTGTTGACGGTCTTCTCGATGACTTTGGCTGGGAACGGGAGTAGAGAGATGGGGCGGTAATTCTTGAGTTCGGTGGGGTCTGCTGTAGGTTTCTTGAGTAGAGCGCTGAGTTCGGCGTGCTTCCAGCTCTCGGGGAAGGTGGCGGTGTCGGATGAGGTGTTGATGATGTCCCGCAGGTGGGGTGCGATGACAGCGTCGGCTTTGTTGAAGACGTGGTGAGGGCAGGGGTCGGTCGGAGATCCGGAGTGGACGGAGTTCATCATGTGGACGGTGTCTTCGGTGTTGACCGGGGTCCAGGCGCGGAGGGTGGTGGTGGGTGGCGTTGCTGCAGTCGTGGCGTGCGTCGGTTGAGTGCTGAAGCTGTTGTGTATGTCCGCGATCTTGTTGTGGAAGTAGGAGGCGAGGGAGTTGCAGAGGTCTTGCGATGGGGTGATGTCGTTGTTTCCGGCGTTGGGGTTGGAGAGCTCTTTCACGATGTTGAAGAGTTCCTTGCAGTTGTGTGCGTTGTTGTCCAGTCGGTTCTTGAAAGCCGTTTTCTTGGCGGTGCGGATCAGTTGGTGGTGTTTCCGGGTGGCGAGCTTGAGGGTGGTCCTGTTGTCCGGCGTGGGTTCCTTTCTCCAGGTTTTCTCATTGTTATATCATCCCCGTATGCAATTACTACAGGAGACAGGGTTTCTCAGGCTCCTTGAGCTGAAGAAAATCACAACCTGGGGTGACCTTTATCATAATGGGACGTTCCGGTCACTAGAACAGCTATTCCTTGAGGTTTAGCCATCTCCATTAGATGTACGGCTCCGACAAGGCATGCGATGCATTACCCCAGCATTCCCTCAGGAATCCCTTACTTTATCTCCTTTGCACCTGATCTTACAAGCTACCTCCCCAGGGCATGTTGTTTCCATACTCTATCACACTATACACACGCAGCAGGAGGTGGTTCCATGCCCCACTCGCACACACTGGAATACAGAGCTAGGTTATGAGCTCACAGACAAACATTGGACATATTGCTGCCTACATATAGAACAAACCTCAGCCAGCAGCAGACTGCGCACTACACATTTTACATTTTTGCTTCACCGATATTGCACTCCAGTTAAAATATACAAATATAAGCTGAAAGACTCAGATCGCTGTGATAGATGTGGCTGACTTTCTCCACCTAGCCTGGGACTGTCCCGACGTAAATGAGTATTGGGGGCAAGTCTTCGAGGCTTTGGAACAGATGACAACACTGTCCCTGGAACTCACCCCATTAGTGGCTTTATTGGGCAACACTGAATTAATTATTAAGACTTACCGCTGTTTCATTGGGACCGCTCTGTTAATGGCCAAATGCTGCGTTGCTTGCAGGTGGGACAGAGGCAGAGTGCCGAAGTTTAAAGACTGGCTCTCTGACCTAATATACTGTCAGGAACAAGTGAATACTTAAGCAAAATTACTTCCTTTAGCATCACAGCCTAAAGATATTTGGGACCTCATAATGCATCTCTTAGCAGCTCTTGCCGCCACTGAATAAGTACAAGTGCCATGGATATATCAGTGTACAGAGTACATGGGATGATTACTTCGCACACTCCAGGTCACCATTTCACCATCCCTCTTCCCATTATACCAAAAGGATAATGCACTATCGGCATAGGGGTACTGGGCTGTAGATCTTAAACAATTTAGTCTAACTTGCTACCCCAGTACCTGCGTGGTTGTGAACTGTAAATAGTGCTTTTACTGCCGCAAAGCTTGAT
Organism: Lissotriton vulgaris; assembly: GCF_964263255.1. Lineage (NCBI taxonomy): Eukaryota > Metazoa > Chordata > Amphibia > Caudata > Salamandridae > Lissotriton > Lissotriton vulgaris. Next base: position 72,854,252 of record NC_141688.1, on the reverse strand, counting down.
TTATGGGTTGAGGTTAAGCGAAAACATCATTTACGGGGTGGATATCTCTTTATACCATGAACTGCTTCTGTATGGAAAGACTACCATATGTGAATTTGTATGAATGTGTCTGTATCTGCTGAATCTTACTGTTGCTGTATTATGTCACTGAAAATCAATAAACACAATATAAACAAAGAAAAAAAAGCTCTTGAGAAGTATGGATTGGGGGAATCAGTTAGTGTCTGGTTTGGTATGACTGGGAATGTATTTAGGAAGGTTGGAGAGTAATCTGAAAGTTTTCGAGGGAGAGGTTTGCATCCTATCATAACCCCAATAATTATTGTGTTCATCTGTGCAGTTGGGTAGGTGCAAAAAGGTGGGGCCAACAACGTCTACAAACAAAAGGAAGAGATAGATTTTGAAATGGAAGGCTTACAAGCATGAGCCTACGATGACATCTGAAGGATGGAAAACTTGAGACAAAAAAAGGCAGAAAATGATGTTCCCTGTATAATGAAATATAATAGTGGGATATTGGTGACTGTAATCAGAGAGAGAGAGAGTTTGTTGGAGTTTTTTTTTTAATTGGAAATATATGTGCTTACTAATATGAATTATTTGCAATTGAAAAAAGCTATGATGTATAGAACTGTTTCTATGGCCTAATGCTAGCTAGGCCTTAACTCCATTTTGTAACATATGGGACCTGACTTCACATTATATTCATTGTGTGTTTATATGTCTCATTGACACAGCATGCAGAAAAATGTTCACTGTTTATTTTGCACGACGTTCTCGAATATACTTTCAACGGCTCTTCCTTCTTGCACCCTGCTGCATTTATTCAAAATACTTTGTATTGTTCAAGTAACTAGTTTGTTTTGACACCTCCGGATGTTATTAGTTTACAAAGGGTGAGTCAATATTCATGTAGTGGGATAGTGAAAGGATTATAGGGTTATATGATGTTCTATAATGATGAAATATGATTTGCTGATACCTTCTCTGAGAGGCTAGCTGGCTTCAATAGAGAACACTAAGATGGTGTAGCAGTTGTGAACTCATCAGAAACCTAATGCCACATACAGGGACAGCCTAAATGGCCTCTATAGGGTAGATGAGATGGGTTGATTCTGTACAGTGCTGTAAGGGTCCTGGGACAAAATTGTGCTATATATAATACTACATAAATGAATAATAAATAGGAGCTAGTTAGCTCCTGTGACAAGCCAGCTTACTTGTCCCAGCTACAGATATATCACCTAAAGCGCTCCAACTAAGGATGGCAGCATAATGAAGCTAGAAGCGCCAATTGCGGCACGCTGTGACGCATGATCCCTTGCCCACCCAGGTGCAAGGGGGCCAGCATTTTGGTGAAGAAGGGAGGAGCACAGACCACTGACACCAGGTTTGTGTGAAAAATGCCACTTTATTGAAACAGGTGCACATTACAAAATAACCTGGACCTTTGCCTTACAAAACTATAACCTCACTAGACATATTTAATCACCTATGATAAGCTATCCCCATCCCTAAAATATCCCACCCCATAACAACGTAAATCATAAATAAAATACTTGCACCAGAGCTGGTCATCTTTATCTGGGGCTTCTAAAATCCTTTCCCTTTTTTCTACCTCTAGTAACCTTTGAACCCATTCAGCTTCCTACCTAAGCTTGAACTTCCTTGGTTGTCTAGGCGTGCACTTGCCTACCTATTTCCTTTCAGCCTCAACTGCTACTGACAACAACAATAAACTTCTGTAAATTATTGCAACATCTTAGCCAACCGTCACTCAGAAAAAGGAGGCGAATAAGGGGAAGGAGACCCCACCCTTTTTCTGCCCCCTCCCACCCATAGACCCCTGTGTGTCCTAAGGGCAATGTCCCCAACTAATGAGTGTCCAGTACCTTTGCCAAACCCAGATTTATCCATACCCATAAATGACAAATGGACACCATCCCCTCTGAAGAATTCAACATCCTCATAACGGAGATACGAATGAACTAACCTACCAATGTCGGTGTCCCTATAGAAAGCACGTATCTCTTTATTTAGTTTTCTCCTAGCCTTATTTATGACTGGGGGCTTCACTGCCCTACGACAAATCCTCCTTAGTATGAATTCGGTCCAAAATATGTGGCAGCCTGCCCATTACGTATGGATCTCCCTCAGATCCTCCTAATTGCTTTAATAAGTGCCATGCCTTTCTGTACCACCAGGTCGTTTTCCCCCTAGATGAAGCAGAAGTATATCAGGACATTTCCCACCCACTGGAATCCTATTCAGACAGGGAAGAAGCACCCTCCATCTCATCCCCCCTTTTACCACCCAATTGATGGAATATAAAGCCGTGTTAAACCCCAAATTCACCCCGTGGCTGCTGGCCCTCGAGTGACACTCCACTCACTTAAGGAAGGAGTGGCCCACATTCCAGAAGTTCTACCCGGCCTCCTGTGATCCGGGAACAGAACCTGAAACAGAAACAAAGTTGACAACTGGTACACTTACTTCCTCCCATCTACCTCCCCCGACATATCTCGGAAACCAGTTTGACGACTGTCTCCCCTGACCCAAACCCCGCCTGCCTGCTTCCGTAGCTACCCCGATCCTGAAAGAATGAGGCCCAAACCAGCTCATGTCCAAGCCAATCAGCACCAGCACCTTGCGCAAAATGGGGAACAGTTGGAAAGTAGTAAACAGGCTTACCATACCTGTGTTTAAATACCATCCCCTCAATGCCTGCCCATGGCTGCACGGGCTGTAGCTCAAAATACTGGGCAAATGCCCGGTATAGGGTAATATCTCAGGAGAACACTTTTTCCCTCTTTCCTCTAGTCGGTCTTAGACTTGTACAACCAAACATGTAAGCCTTCTTCACCACAATGCACCTCTTCCCACAGCAAGCCCCTACACCCTCAACCCCCCAGTAGCTCCGACACCCGAAAGGCCCCAAAAACATCCATAACATAAAGGTTGAAAATAAAACTGTCTCAATATTGTCCGTGCAAACTCTGGGAAGGGACTTAAATATGTCATTCAAGATATCCAGGGTCAGAGGCCTCTGAATGTTGCCACTATGCCCCACTTTCCTTACCTAGCCCTCCTTTTCCCAAGTTCACCAGCCAAGGGGGCATAGCCTCATAAGAGCTAGCCCATAAATGCAATACTTGTGAATTTGCCTGAAATAGTTACCTCCGTCTGGCCTTTTTCTATTTGGGGAGTATGAATTGCAAAACATCCTCTAGCCTCTCCCATTCCTGCGACCTCCATATGGCCCCCTGCTGCAAATTCAGACCAAGCTAGATAGTCACCCTCCTTGTGGAAATAGCTAAAGACTCAGCTAGCAATTGGAGCAGCCTCTCTCTCCTAGGGAACAAAGCTCCTGTGGCATCTGTGTCCTCACTCAGAGTGCCTCCGTGGCTAGCCCATGGAATCTCTCCCACTCTGAATGAGACAAAGCATTGGCAATGTCATTGTCCACACGGAACAGATGTTGGGCTCTAAAAATGATGTTGAGTCTCAAGTAGTGCAATACAAAACTCTTAGCAGCTGCCACAACGGTGGCTGCCTGGAAGACCGCATGTTAACTACATGCACAACAGACATGTTGTCGACTCTGCAAAGAACTCTTCTATGTGCCTGCTGTTCTCCCCTTGGCACCACCGCCACTACCAAGGAAAGAAATTCTAGGAACGCAGTACTACGCCTACCCACTTTCCATTTCTTTGGCCAATCTTTTGTGCACCAGTTACCTTGCCAATAAATGCCAAAGGCCCAACCTTCTGCTGCGTCTGAAAAAAATGTGGATGTCTCATTCCATGTCAGTCAAAGCTGCTAGCGGAATCCCATTGAAGGATTGTAAGAAAGCCCTCCACATTCTCAAATCCTCCTTAATACCTGCTAACAACCTGATATGATGATTAGGTAAGGGTAGTCCTAATAGAGACAAACCTAGTCATCTACGAAAGCTCTCCCTGTTCTCACTACTCTGCAGGCAAAGTTCAGATGACCTAATAAGACCTGCACCTCCTTTACCATCACCTTTTGTTTACTCAGCATTGTGTTCATCAGGTTCTGCATGGTAAGTTGTCTCCACAAGCAACTGAGCCTCCATTGCCGTTGAATCAACCTCAATACCCAGAAAAGACAACACCGTACTGGGTCCCAATGCCTTCTCTGGGGTCAATTGCAAACAAAACAGGTGATGGACCGAATGTGGATCAATGTCACACATTCAACCCAGTCCAAAGATCTGGGCCCAAATCCATCGTTTTTTTGCACTCCACACCACCCTGGGTTAGACAATGGCGATATGCAAATCAGCTCTGACCCTGTGCCCCATGGGAACAGTCCAGTCCGAACTACAAAAGCCATGTCCTTCCCAGAACGGAATCAAGCATCCGAGGACCGGACCGGTTTCGAGGTAACACCTCTCATCAGCCCGGCTAGCTTGACTCCAGTGGTGTGGAGTGCCTGGGACCCACGTCTGAGCATCCCCAGCGCACTTATGGCGGCAATTGCAAACAAAACAGGTGATGGACCGAATGTGGATCAATGTCACACATTCAACCCAGTCCAAAGATCTGGGCCCAAATCCATCGTTTTTTTGCACTCCACACCACCCTGGGTTAGACAATGGCGATATGCAAATCAGCTCTGACCCTGTGCCCCATGGGAACAGTCCAGTCCGAACTACAAAAGCCATGTACTTCCCAGAACGGAATCAAGCATCCGAGGACCGGACTCGAGGTAACACCTCTCATCTAGCTTGACTCCAGTGGTGTGGAGTGCCTGGGACCCACGTCTGAGCATCCCCAGCGCACTTATGGCGGCAATTGCAAACAAAACAGGTGATGGACCGAATGTGGATCAATGTCACACATTCAACCCAGTCCAAAGAAGGGTATACTCAGACGTGGGTCCCTTGCTCATTGCACCATCAGGACTCAAGCAAGCCGGGCCGAAGACGGCTGTAATGCCAGAAACCGGTCCCCGGAAGCTTGTTTCCTTCCCAGTGAAAGAATTGGCTTGGTAGTTTGGTCTGCCCTGTTCCCATGATGCACTGGGCCAGGGACAGACTAATTTGCATATAGCCAGGTTCTGAGCTGGGATGGTGCAGTGAGCTAAAAAACGATGTTGGATCAAGCCCTGATCTCTTGACTGGGTGAGAGTATTCTGCTTAATTCAGAAACTCTGTCCATCACCACCCCCTTTTGCTTAATTGTTTTGTCCACCATAAGCGTGAAAGGGTATACTCAGACGTGAGTCCCTTGCTCATTGCACCATCAGGACTCAAGCAAGCCGGGCCGAAGACGGCTGTAATACCAGAAACCGGTCCCCGGAAGCTTGTTTCCTTCCCAGTGAAAGAATTGGCTTGGTAGTTTGGTCTGCCCTGTTCCCATGATGCACTGGGCCAGGGACAGACTAATTTGCATTTAGCCAGGTTCTGAGCTGGGATGGTGCAGTGAGCTAAAAAACGGTGTTGGATCAAGCCCTGATCTCTTGACTGGGTGAGAGTATTCTGCTTAATTCAGAAACTCTGTCCATCACCACCCCCTTTTGCTTAATTGTTTTGTCCACCATAAGCGTGGAAGGGTATACTCAGACGTGAGTCCCTTGCTCATTGCACCATCAGGACTCAAGCAAGCCGGGCCGAAGACGGCTGTAATGCCAGAAACCGGTCCCCGGAAGCTTGTTTCCTTCCCAGTGAAAGAATTGGCTTGGTAGTTTGGTCTGCCCTGTTCCCATGATGCACTGGGCCAACGACAGACTAATTTGCATATAGCCAGGTTCTGAGCTGGGATGGTGCAGTGAGCTAAAAAACGGTGTTGGATCAAGCCCTGATCTCTTGACTGGGTGAGAGTATTCTGCTTAATTCAGAAACTCTGTCCATCACCACCCCCTTTTGCTTAATTGTTTTGTCCACCATAAGCGTGGAAGGGTATACTCAGACGTGAGTCCCTTGCTCATTGCACCATCAGGACTCAAGCAAGCCGGGCCGAAGACGGCTGTAATGCCAGAAACCGGTCCCCGGAAGCTTGTTTCCTTCCCAGTGAAAGAATTGGCTTGGTAGTTTGGTCTGCCCTGTTCCCATGATGCACTGGGCCAGGGACAGACTAATTTGCATATAGCCAGGTTCTGAGCTGGGATGGTGCAGTGAGCTAAAAAACGGTGTTGGATCAAGCCCTGATCTCTTGACTGGGTGAGAGTATTCTGCTTAATTCAGAAACTCTGTCCATCACCACCCCCTTTTGCTTAATTGTTTTGTCCACCATAAGCGTGGAAGGGTATACTCAGACGTGAGTCCCTTGCTCATTGCACCATCAGGACTCAAGCAAGCCGGGCCGAAGACGGCTGTAATGCCAGAAACCGGTCCCCGGAAGCTTGTTTCCTTCCCAGTGAAAGAATTGGCTTGGTAGTTTGGTCTGCCCTGTTCCCATGATGCACTGGGCCAGGGACAGACTAATTTGCATATAGCCAGGTTCTGAGCTGGGATGGTGCAGTGAGCTAAAAAACGGTGTTGGATCAAGCCCTGATCTCTTGACTGGGTGAGAGTATTCTGCTTAATTCAGAAACTCTGTCCATCACCACCCCCTTTTGCTTAATTGTTTTGTCCACCATAAGCGTGGAAGGGTATACTCAGACGTGAGTTCCTTGCTCATTGCACCATCAGGACTCAAGCAAGCCGGGCCGAAGACGGCTGTAATGCCAGAAACCGGTCCCCGGAAGCTTGTTTCCTTCCCAGTGAAAGAATTGGCTTGGTAGTTTGGTCTGCCCTGTTCCCATGATGCACTGGGCCAGGGACAGACTAATTTGCATATAGCCAGGTCCTGAGCTGGGATGGTGCAGTGAGCTAAAAAAGGGTGTTGGATCAAGCCCTGATCTCTTGACTGGGTGAGAGTATTCTGCTTAATTCAGAAACTCTGTCCATCACCACCCCCTTTTGCTTAATTGTTTTGTCCACCATAAGCGTGGAAGGGTATACTCAGACGTGAGTTCCTTGCTCATTGCACCATCAGGACTCAAGCAAGCCGGGCCGAAGACGGCTGTAATGCCAGAAACCGGTCCCCGGAAGCTTGTTTCCTTCCCAGTGAAAGAATTGGCTTGGTAGTTTGGTCTGCCCTGTTCCCATGATGCACTGGGCCAGGGACAGACTAATTTGCATATAGCCAGGTTCTGAGCTGGGATGGTGCAGTGAGCTAAAAAACGGTGTTGGATCAAGCCCTGATCTCTTGACTGGGTGAGAGTATTCTGCTTAATTCAGAAACTCTGTCCATCACCACCCCCTTTTGCTTAATTCTCTGGGGTCAATGGCATACCTAAGTCACCCATGAGCTCTTGGAAGCTGTCCATCAAGCGCTGGCAGCCTCTGGACTGGGAGTACCTACAAAGGTTAAATCATCCAGGTAATGTGTCATATGGTCGTGCCCTGTGTACCAAATTTATAGCCATTGCAGAAATGTGCTAAAGCACCTGAATAAAGCACATGAAATGGAGCAACCCATTAGGAGCGCTTTATCCATGTACTGTTGTCCTTCAAATTGGATACCCAGTAGTTGAAAGTCGGCAGGGTGTACCAGCAACAAGTGGAAGGCAGACTTGATATAATTCTTAGCCATCAGTGTCCCCTGTCACATATTTTCCACTAATGCTAAGGCCACATCTACTGATGAATGTGTCACTGAAACTCGTTTGGATGGAATTAAATCATTAACTGAATGTCCTTCAAGCCATGAAAGGTGTTGAATTAGCGTAGTGTCCATATGCCTTTTTGGGTACCATTCCGATCAGAGACACAATTAGGTACACAATGAGGTGTTCTTTAAACCAATCTTCAAAAGGACCACCCATCCTAGCTTCCCGAATCTTCTTGCTTTGTGTCTCCCTTACCACTTGGGCATGTTCGCTCACTGACTTCAAATTAGCTGCCCAGAGTGCATCCTCGAGCCATAGTAACACAGTCTGAAACCATCTCTAAAATCTCATAGCAGTAACCTAGTGTTGTCTGTCCTGTCATAGTGTGAGAGCCAAAATGCGAGTCTGTGCAGGTTAATGACCATACAAGCCCTTCCCTGCAGATCCCTGTCCACCTGTACCTGACCTGAAGCCCGTGATCTTACCATGTTGCTGCTCTAGTGGGACCCCCTATTGTCCACCAAGGGCACCATGTTGATGACCGTAACCAGGTGTATAACCGGCCCGCCTTCCCCAAAGCCAGTGACCAATGGGTGTCTGCTTGCACACTTCGAACAGGCCTAACCATGGGAACCCTGGCCTTTGCTCATACCCCCACCCCTTCCTAGGTGGAGCACTCCAAAAAGGGCTTATAAACAATCTGCAAACCAGTAACAGTAAAAATGTTTTTGCTGAATTTTGTCAGCCCCATAGTGTATTGCCATAAGTCTGTGTCCAGTACCCCACATTATGCTTCCAGGTCCACTGCCATATGAGCACAGAATTCCTCGTCGTACTGGGCCCAAGCATAACCCCCGTAATTCAACTGTGCCTTCATGATAACATCTATGTACTTAAAGAGTGCTACCGACCTCATTGGGTACTTTTCACAGTACACACTTGCATATATGAGAAATGCTGCTTTCCAATTCCCTACTGTCACCGACACCTTTGGCCCGTTTTGACAACTTTAATTCTTCCTCCTTGGAATCTTCCTTGGACCTCAGTTCCCTATTGAGGAGCTTCAGTATTTCAACATACTCCCAATTCCAAATTCTCTTCTTAGTGGACTGCATGAGGTGGGCCCCCAACGGCTTAGACATTCCCACGTGAGGCAACTTCTTGAACTTCACCTCTATGCTCTCCAGTTTATAACCTGAATCAGTTTTTGTGTCGCTTTTCTGATCTCTACTAGACCATGTACCTACCCCGTGTCAGTGACCTTACCAGATGTTCTCACCCGGTTGATGTTCCCATTCCTTTGCCCCATGACCTCCTGTTTACTATCCCCTTGCTCCAGAATGGCTTTGTCCTGTGTGCACCAAGTGGTCTTCTGTGCTAAACCTGTGTCCCGCACATATAGACCTTTCCTTAAGTGGGCTTCCCCGCTGTCTTGAGGCTCGAACCCAATGTACACCATCTTTAGGTGGGGTTCCCAGCTTTCTTGAGGCTCCCTAGCCTCGACCCCAATGGACACCATCCTTGGGCAGGACTTCCTGCTTTCTTGAGGCTCCTTAGCCTTGACCTCCTTAGACACTATGCGAGGTGTGCGCGTCCCATATTTCGGTATCTTACCTGGTGCTAAGGTCGAAGCTCGCTCAACGGCCCCACACTTCACCATCATCTGTTGCCGCCAGGTCCTGTCCCGACCTCTTGATAGCTGCTTTGCATGTGAATCCTGAAACACACTAGATGCAGATGGATTAGAAGCCCACCTACAGGATCTTCCTGCCACCAATGAAGAACTTCTGCCTACCCCTCATTATCATCCCTCAGCTCCCCGTCTTCCAGACTTTCCTCTTCATAATAAAGCATTGACTGCTCAGTCTGCACCCCTAGTTCCCTGAGTACACCGCTGTCTACCGGCCTCTGAAGGGGGACATTCTTGTGCAAAATATGGTCACAAGCTGACCTACCGGGGGGGGGGGGGGGTACTTCGCCCTTCACACCTTTCGAACGATGCTGGATGCATAGTCCTGTAGTCAATAACAAAATAAAATTGTCCCTCGAGGAACCATTTCAGATTAATTATAATTTCAATTAGACGTCACATTCATGATCATTAATTCAATGTATCCAGGGAAATATGTGTACATATACCCGAATGTGTCAAAAATGATATGTTTTTCATTTAACTGCACTTATTTTATATCATTTGATGCCTGGCAACGGACACACTACTGCAATTCACAAACCTATTAACAGTAGTGTAAAAAAAACCTTTTGCTGAGGTTATGGACAAACAAAATACCATATGAAATGAAGATCAAACATAACATTTCATCAAAATATACAGTCTATATAATAGACATATAAGCAAAACGGTGTTATGCGTCGACGTTTCGGTCCCCCGTTGGTCTACTAGATCCACAGGACCATCATCAGGACGATGTTGTTGCACATATAAATCTAGTGTGAAAAGAATACACTCGTCATCCCTGTACCAATAGGGTATCGTCTGCTCAACACAAAAAAACAACAAAACAACTATGGTGAGAACATAACCAAAAGGTGTCAACCCCAAGTATATACACCTAAAAACATGCCACCACCTATATATGTGCCAAATCCTGTGACAACAGTAAATCACCTAAAGCTTTAAAATCCATACTCACTTAATCACAATACTTCCAAAGAAGTGTGAAAGGCGAGATATCCTCTATGGGATGTTAATCTGAAGGATCTAATCAAGAAAATATTAAAAGCGTCCCATAGTCAGTGCTCCAGTAGAAGCTTAGGAAACCTTTAAACCAACACTACCAAAACTGAGAGATAGTACTTACATATCTTCAATAATTTAGACATATCATCACCTGAAAACATAATGCAACACATAGGGTTGTCATTCACTCTGCCTTCCATTTCCGTGAAAAAAATACCCTTATTCAACCCAATAACACCACGTGTGTTACCATAAAGGGAGATACTCACAGAGTTATTTGTACACAAGCGTCTATTAGCCTCTAATGAAACATACAGTATCTAAGTGAATACGAGCTTCCTGCATCTACCTAATAATAATAATAATAATAATAATAATAAAACCATTTATAGAGCGCATGGTTACACTCAAGACAGTGTGTCCCCGCGAATATATATCCAATAACACCAATGCTCTTAAACAACATGGCAGCTCCACACACTTACTTGGGTTGAGAACTTGCTGCGCTAAGTCTGTACGTGCCCGACTCAAAGGACCGAGTACAGAGCGTCGTCGACAGCGATTCAAAAAGGGAAGCCGGGAACGCTCTCCACGCGGTGGTGTCACATTGTAGGAAACTCTAGCGGCCATCTTTGAATGGCTAATGAGTTACAAGGCATCTTGCCGCAACATTCTGAAGTGCTAATAATCTTGCATAGGTAAAACCTGATCGGGCTAATTTTCATAATAATTACCCACATCGGCATAGTAGGTGACGTACAGCAAATCCAAAGCAGCAAGTAAGCAATGTAAAAAAAACGCTAAAACGCTTGTAATATACTGTAAATATACAGCATTAATCCTCGATTACCATCTTAAAATGGCTACGGAGTTAGCGGCAACCTACAGTTTAAACATCATCAGGTTACCACAGGTGCCCATCACTTATGCGTCCTGTTGGTGATTAAAAAGTCTATATAACTGTTATTGCACAATGCAATTTGGAAAATTATCACCGGCCAAACCACTTGTAAAATCCTTCTATTGTGCCCAACAAAACCACCCATAAAAAAGGGGGTGAACTCATATTGGAGTCATATCATGTTGTCTAATCATATTACTATAAAGGTCCACATGGATCGAAAATAAAACTTTATTAACATGACCAAGGACAAAAACATTCGTAGAGGGTTCCTAATATTTGTTCTCCAAGATTGCAGTCCAAACCACAGTACAATATATTCTATTATTACTTACTTGATGCCTGACTATAAACTATCAGAGTGTAAATGTGTACTACCCTCACCTTTCTGGGAGGTATTAGTCTTGAGTGCCATTAGAGGCTACAAATCCCAGGGCAATTACACAAGAATTACCAACAGAAACGCCTCAGAATAGAATAAAGTTATGACTAAACGTTATCAAACTTCAAAAGAGGAATACAGAGTAACACATACAGGGTACCATAAAAAAGTGAACTCTACATTGTTGCTAGAGTATGCCACTCAATCAACGAGTTCAGTCCATTGTCTACTGTATTACAGGCCCAGATCCATTTGTTCTCTTTTTGTGTGAGCAAACGATCCACGTTCAGACGCCTTTTTGTATTCTTGACCACTTCCAATACAAACCATTTAATTTGTGAAGGCATATGAGACATTTGTTGGTAATGTTCAACAAGAGGAGCAGTAATCACATTGCATCAAATACGTGACTGATGTTGTAAAATACGTTTCCTAACTTCTTTTGTAGTTTTTCCAATGTAAGTTAGAGAACACGGACACTGTCTACAGTATATTACATTCTTTGTTAAACAATTGGAATACTGACGTAAAACCAACCACAGGGGTAGTGTCCTGTGACTGGAGATAAACTCCATAGGTTTTGTATCGTAGTAGGTACTGGGTCATTATAAGCTCTCACTAGATGATCACGCAAATTTCGGACCCTTTTAAAGGCGGAGCGAGGTATTTCCAACTGTGGCTCCACCTTTCTGATGAGGTGCCAGTTCTGTTTAATTATCCAAATGTCATTACACAAGTTATAGGTTGTGTATTATACATTTCTCAAGTTGTTTTTCTTCCTTGTGCAACTATGCCTGTCTATCGTAGTACCAGGCCCACTTTATAGCATGTTTTACCAGTCTATATGGGTATGCCCTTATGACCAGTTTGGATAGTAGGACCTTGGCTTCCCTGAAATAATCTTCCCTTTTGGTGCAGTGACGTCTTATATGTAAAAACTGACCAAAGGGGAGATTATCTCGTAAATTTCATGGGTGGTGGCTATTATACTTTAACAAAGTATTCCTGGCTGTTGGTTTGGTATAAACTCATAGACAAGTAACCTTCATCATTTTTTATGGTTAGGTCCAAAAAGCTGATTGAACTAAGATTACTTTCTAGTGTAAATTGTAGGTTCTGATCTTGTTGGTTGAGGCATAGAGGGAAACTTTGCAACTCAGGTTTCAGGTTTTTAATGTCTTTATTTCGATAATAAAATCATAAAAGACAAAAGTATAACATATTACAAGGCAAAAAAGAAAAACTGATAAGCAAATCACACATTTTTCAATCTAAAACATATTAAAAAGTTTTATAATTTTACAAGACATATTTAAACCCAGGACTAAAAACAAAGTTTAATAAAATCTTGCATGGTACAATTAAGATGGATTCCTTCTAACCCTAATAGCCCATGCCCATCCTAGAAATTTAGCCAAGCATGTCACAAAGATTTCCGAGGTATTAGTTTTCAGCATCCATATTGCCTCAGAGGATCTTCTACACGGAAGACGTTTGAACAGGGGTTTTAGCCATATGGAACGGGTCTCTGAATACTGTGGGCATACAAACAATAAATGACCTTCGGTTTCTTTTTGATCTGGGCACCTTATACAGAAACTAGAAGAGTTTTTGCTCCAGGATGATGTAAATGAATTCAAAGGTAGGGCACCCACGCGAAACTGGTGATAGAGTTTCTTATCCAGTGGCCTGGTAATGATATCCCAATAAGCCTCGCGGGATGGATCCAGCTTAAAGCTTAAGAATCGCCCTGTGAGGTTACTAGAGCTGGAGGCAGTTACCAGAGAGTGACGGGTTGAAGCCCAGAATAATTCCTTGAATTCTTTTTTTGTTGGAAAAGTGTTAGTGCCTGGGGAAACCCACAGATGTTTTAGGCCCATATCATACAGGCTCTTTTTCACCGAGCGAAGCCAAGGGATTCGTTCTGAGCCCCCCAAAGACCTTACCTCAGCTAACTCTTTGGCAAATAATGTGAGGTCCGGGCAGGTCCATAGGCGCCTCCAGGTAGCCACCACTCGGAATCTTGCCATATCTGAAATTGCTAAGCAACCCATATCATGACAAAGGGGTATCGATGGGGAAGACTGCGGTAACCCTACCAAATTCCGTAAAAATTTGCACTGAATTTTATAAAGACTGGAAAGGTCCATATATCCCCATAACTCAGCCCCATAGAGTATGGCAGCATTTATCTTAATCTAATGATCAGCTCCAGCAAGGCCCTAGGCATTCCCAGATCCCTCAATACCTGCCACAGTTTACCCCTTGGTACCAGATCGAAAGCTGCCTTCAGATCTATGAATGCGGAGAAAATGGTACCACCGCCCAACAAGACCACCTTCCAGAAGATCATACAGAATCGAAGCACCTGACCGATGGTGCTCGTACCACTTCTAAAACCCGCTTGCATGGGAGATAGTATATTTTCTGTTTCCATCCACCCCTGCACTCTGGCCAGGATCATATGGGCGATGACCTTTTGGAGGCAGTCAATTAAGCTAATCGGGCGATAATTGCCCGGGTTGGATCTGTCCCCTTTTTTATATATGGGAAGAATCTCTGCCCCCTTCCATGTTTTAGGAATACAGGCACCCTTTGCTATAGCATTAGCAATGTTTGTTATATATGGTACCCATAGAACAGTGTTTGATTTGAACAAATCAGCTGGGATTTGGTCCAAACCAGGAGCTTTCCCCCGTTGAGTTAGACCTAGGGCTAGTTCTGTCTCGATGTTAGAGAAAGTCAGGGTAGGTTCGCAGGGGGCCGTTGCATACAACTTGTTTGTGATGGGGGGGGACATTGCCTTCAGAACTAAATTGGGTTGAGTAATGGATTACCCAGGCTTCTGGGGACACATAGTTAGATGGGGTACGGGAATCACCATCCTTCCCCCATTTTACTATGTCCCAGAATTTAGTCTGGTTATTTGTTTTAGAGGCGTCCAAAAGATCAGCCCAGTAATCATCCTCCCACGACCTCTTAGCTGCCCACTGTACTCTTTTATATTGTTTCCTAGCCTCCTTAACGTCAAACATATTTCTGGTTTTAACTTTTTCGACTAGGTTGCAGGGAGCCTCCCTACAATCTTTGTTGTACCACTTTGCCCTGCTTGCCGGTGGTCGCCCAATACCCTTCTGACAAGGTTTTGAAATAAGTAACTTAACTTCTGAAAAACATTGATCATGTAGGTCCATGATTTTGTTGGGTTCTAAGGTGCCCCTACCATTGTCCTTTGGCATCATTTTATCTGATGCGAGCTTTACCACTTTTGCTATATTAGTCTGTATGGTTTCGTCGCTGGATATCTTAGACCACTTCAATCTCCTTCGATCATTGGATATGGTTACAACCCCAAACCCCTTATGGTCTGGAGCTTCCAGTCTCACCACATCATGCACCTTTAGTTTTAAAGACAAGGGGTTATGGTCACTTTCTGGGCGGGGGACAATTTCCATATCAACCAACATGCTCCAGAACTCCATTTTTAAAAAGATATAGTCAATGCGACTTTTCCTCATACCATTGTCAAAGGTGAAGTTGGCGACAAGGTCGGATGAGGTACGGCCGTTTGCAGCCCTTAAGCCCCAAGTAAGGCAAAAAGCAGTCCAGGTCAAGGCGGCCTCCGTTGCTTTGACCGGTTTGCTAGACATTAGATCCGGTATATTCCAAGTAGCATCCTCTTCTTGTCCCCAACTATCCCCTACTGGATAGAGCGGTTCAATGGTGCAATTGAAGTCGCCGGCTAGAAGGATCAATGTTCCTTTGTTCCACCCTGCTAGAAGATTGTCCAGAACACCCACCATCGGCGGGCAGCGACCACCGGGGAGACCACGGGAGTAGACATTGATGATAAGCATGTCCTGGGCACCTTCCTTGCTCAGCCCAATTGCCAAAACGTCGGGATGATCCACATAATGGTCAGTGATTGTGTATCCCCAGTCCTGTTTAACCCATGTTATCAAGCCCCCTGAGGCGCGCCCTTTGTTACTCTTTATTGCAGGTTTGGAAAAATTTATAAAACCAGCTCTATGTATATGTGCTGTTGCCCATATCTCTTGCAATAGGACTACGTCGTATTTATCAATAAACTCCCCCCAATCCTCAGAGTCTAGACGGGCCTTCACTCCAGCAACATTCCATGACACAATATTAAGTGTGACTATGGTGGATTCAGCATGATTGTTACTTAATTGGCCCGGGGGGGGAAGGAGAGTGCTGGTGGTGCTTTTGGGCGTATTTCTGACCCCTTTTTCTTCAATGAAGATTTTTTTCCCCACTCTTTCACCCTCAACCGGAACCCTTGTTTTTGCCTTTTTATGTGTCGTGAGCTGGCTATCCAACAGAGATGTCGCACATTTGGAAGGGGTATGTGAATCTTCCCTGATGTCAAAGGTAGAATTAATCAGTGAGAGTGGGGAACACAGTCAGTCTACCAACTCCAAATCGGACAGAGCTCCAAAGTGGTTGAAAAGTAAGGGGTATTGTTGTAGGTGGGGTGCTCTAGGCCCTTTAAACCTCCCGTCATTCACACTCCACTGATGTGGGCCTATAAAATGGTTAGTGTAGGAGTGAGGGTAAAAGTAAGCGAGGTCTAGAGTCTGGACGTCACCCTGCCGGGCAAATCTTGCCTTCCGTCGTATTAAGTTGACCACCCAAGGGTCTTTGAAAGATATCAGGATGCAGTCCCCTTCCAGATCTTTAATTCCCTTGCCCACCCAATCTACCCTCCTTACATATAAAATTTCTGTGGGGGATGATGGGGGTAGGGGGCGGTTTTTATTTAGCCAATAGATTACTTTATTCTGCAATTCCCCTTGGGTCTCCTTAATACCCTCTCGTAGGGGTGCTACACCAGTTAAGACTATGGTGTATTCGGACGCTTTTGGGGGTAGATTAACTCGGGGAGTAGGGCGCAACTTGTGTTTAACCGCAGGCTTTATCCTAGGGGATTGAGGATTGGTAATACCCCTGTTAGGTGGTTGAGCTGGGGTAGTGTTGGGATGAATTGCCAAGCCTGTTGGAAGTGCCTGGGTCGCGTTGACTGAGTTGGATTTGATAGGATTTGTTTCCCTTGCAGGGATTTTTGGGGACCTCTACTAGCATTAGTTGTGGTAGCATTGGACTTTTTCCCTAATATAGGCTTGTTAGTATTGGCGATAGTTCCAAGTGGAGCCGGCTTAGTTGCCTGGGTCGCCAAGGAACTGTTTGCGAGATGTTTTTGACCCTGCTTCGGGTTACAGGCCCCCACCCCAGGGGTAGGTGATAATAAGTTTTTCAATAGGCCCAGGTTGGTATTAACTACTGTTTCCAGTGCGTCTATTTTAGCGGTTATTAACCTTGTTCTTTCTAGGACTGGGAGCAAAATGGTCTTTAGCAGTGCCTCAATTTTGACTAACAAAGTGTCGTCACTGTTGAGGCATGTGGGGCAGGAATTAGAAGACCCCTGTGAAGCTAAAGATGGACAGAATACAATTGGAAAATCTTGGGGTGGTTGTGATGGATTGCTCACACTACTAGTGTCGTTCAATTTGGCTTGTTTGAGATCTTTATCCCCCTGGGGACTTGAGATGTGTTTGCGCTTCCGGGATAATAATTTAGGGCTTGTTTTGGTCAGGTCATACAGTATAGATGGAGTGGGATCAAGGAGTGGGGGTGAGTTGGCTAAACTATGTTCGTCATCTCCTACATTCTGGCTTGCTTCCCCGTCCCCTGACTGGTTAGCATTAAGTGTCTGCGCTGGGTAATTTAGGGAAGGGTGACAATTGGCTCCATCTCCATCCATATGGACAATTGCCTCGGTTTCGATAGTAGAGATGCAATTGAACGCTGCATGAGAGACTGGGCTTTTGGCTAAGGCTAAAGAACCCATAGAGGAACGCTTTCCAGTGACAAGATCGAGGGATAGCCTTTGTTCCACCATTTCTATTTCCTTTTCCAGTATTCCAGTGGCCCTGGTAATAAAGGCATCCAGTGGTCCAGAGACTACGCCCTTAGATGTCTGTATATGAACTAAGCGTTCTTTCCCTGATCTCAGTGTCATGGTCAGTTGATAAAAGTGTAAGTATATATAACCACAAAACTTTTGTTACTGTGTGGCCCCCTCCCTTGTATGGACCGGTAGTTAAAGGGTGATTTTTATCAAGGGTATGGGCCCAACCCAACCTCGTTCGGCCTCTGACGGCCACAGACGGTCCCGTCCTTGTCCCGGGCTTCTCTCGGCGCCCTCCCGCGCGCTCCCGCGCAGCGGGTGCGATACTTCCTTTATGTAACTATCCAATTACCTGGCGGATGGGCGGAGCCGGCAGGGAGAGCAGCCCAGCTGGTCCAGGGGCGCGCTGGGACTCCTGGTCCTCGGAGTCCCCGCAGTTGCTCGCAGCCCTGCCGGTCAGTTAGAGTTAGCCCCCTTGTCAGTTTCTTCAATCCGCTTCAAGCCGCGCTGCGGGACCCGCGAAGCGGGTCCGGCGAGACGTAGCGGCAGGAGCGGTTCCCTTACAGGGGTTTGGGGTGGCAGCAAGAGCAGGCTCCCTTGCAGGAGTTTGGCAGCGTCCTCGATGTGCTGTAGCGTTTCTGGAAGGAATCCACTGTGTGCCCGGTGAAACCGCTTTTTGGCGCTGAGGGCGGATGGGCGTAGCCGGCAGGGAGAGCAGCCCAGCTGGTCCAGGGGCGCGCGGGGACTCCTGGTCCTCGGAGTCCCCGCAGTTGCTCGCAGCCCTGCCGGTCAGTTAGAGTTAGCCCCCTTGTCAGTTTCTTCAATCCGCTTCAAGCCGCGCTGCGGGACCCGCGAAGCGGGTCCGGCGAGACGTAGCGGCAGGAGCGGTTCCCTTACAGGGGTTTGGCGTGGCAGCAAGAGCAGGCTCCCTTGCAGGAGTTTGGCAGCGTCCTCGATGTGCTGTAGCGTTTCTGGAAGGAATCCACTGTGTGCCCGGTGAAACCGCTTTTTGGCGCTGAGGGCGGATGGGCGGAGCCAGCAGGGAGAGCAGCCCAGCTGGTCCAGGGGCGCGCGGGGACTCCTGGTCCTCGGAGTCCCCGCAGTTGCTCGCAGCCCTGCCGGTCAGTTAGAGTTAGCCCCCTTGTCAGTTTCTTCAATCCGCTTCAAGCCGCGCTGCGGGACCCGCGAAGCGGGTCCGGCGAGACGTAGCGGCAGGAGCGGTTCCCTTACAGGGGTTTGGCGTGGCAGCAAGAGCAGGCTCCCTTGCAGGAGTTTGGCAGCGTCCTCGATGTGCTGTAGCGTTTCTGGAAACTCTTCCTGCGAACCCTCCCATACAATACACACATCATCGATGTATCTTAAGTATTGATTTAGATTGGAACTAAAAGGGTTATTGCTGTAAATCACCCTTTCCTCGAAGGTGGCTACAAACAGATTGGCTATATCTGGCGCAATAATTGCGCCCATGGCCACACCTTTCACTTGACCATAGAAATCGGTGTTAAACAGAAAGTAATTTTCTTCAAGAGCTATCCTAGCACAATCTAAAATAAAATTAGTAGGGACTTGATGTGGACGAATACGATTTTGTATGACATCCTCAATGACTTTGAGAGCTTCGCCTTGCGGGATGCTTGTATACAAGTTCTCTATGTCCATTGTAGTCTGGATATTCTGATGTGGATCATATTGTTTCCCTTCCAATCTGGTGATGACATCTCTACTATCTTGTGTGTAGGATCGGGTTTTAGGAACAAAAGGTTCAAGAAAATAATCAACATATTCCGCTAGTGGTTGCAACACTGACTGACATCCTGCCACAATCTGCCTTCCCAGAAGATTTTGACTACTCTTATGAATTTTTGGTAGCATATAAAATGCTGGGATGGTATAGTCCTTTTTGTTGAGATACTCAAATTCTTTTTTGCTTAACCACAATCCTTGAGTTGTCAAAGATAGGATCTCTTTATGAATTCTGGTTGTAGGGTCAGTCAGAAGTTTGGTGTAATGTGTGGGATTGCTCAGTTGTCTTAACACTTCTTGATCATAATCACTCCTGTTTTGCAGAATTATCCCTCCCTCTTTATCCGCCGGTTTTACAATAAGATCATCGTGGTTGGAAAGGGACTTCAAGATGCCGAGTTCATCTTTTGAAAAATTGAATTTTACATATTTCCTATCCTGAACCAGCTGTTCTATTTCAGTTAGAACCACATTTTCAAATGTGATGAGTTCCTTTGGCATTAAATTAGTGGCTGTAAAAGAGGTTGATGGACACCTAAGGCCACTGATATTGTTAGAAGTGCTCAATGGTACTTTGGAAAATAAATTTTTTAGCCGTAATGTTCTAAAAAATTTGTACATCTCAACGAATGTTGTGAAAATATTGTTCCTAATGTGGGGACAAAAGATAGTCCGTGACTCAATACCTCAACTTCTTTAGAGCTAAGTTCATATGATGATAAATTGGAAATTGGAACAATTTCCATATTTAAGTTGTTTAAGTTTGTCAATGTAACAACAGGTGTTGTATCTACCACTCGTAGTAGCTGTTGCGAGTCTGTCGAAACCCCGGGGTATACTGGTTTCTGAACCAGCCTCTCCTGGGGTTCTGAGAACGCCCTCTTTGTGGCTGTTGTCCTCTCGATAAAAAAAGAAGAGGAGGAAGAGGATGAATTATGTCCCCTTGAGGGCCTATAGTTGGAAGTTCCCCCACAGGCGTTATTCTCCTCTGAGCTTGAAGAACCTGTGTCAGAAAATGTAGTGTGTTTCGGAACCCAGTTTGACTGGTTACCGGTCTGTTGGAAAAAATCCCTTTTCAGAAACGGATAGGTACGTTCCCTACTATAGTTCTTAATATCTTTGTGTAATTTCTCTGTTTTTTCACGATATTATTCCTCTGAAAATCAGGTACTATTGTTTCCAATTGTTTTAGAAAATCATCAGTATCTGTGGCTACAGGATCTTCACGAATCTGCTTTTCCAATTCTGCTATTTCAAGTAGTTTTAATTTTTCAATGTGACGTAGAGCTGTTTCTATACTCAAAACCATCCAACTTCTAGAACATTTGTTATAGACGAAACTAAAGCCAACCTTATAGTCTTCGTCCTCAACAAAAATTACTGGTATAGTTCGCACTTGGAGCCCAACAGGGAAAATGTTGTTATTAAGACAATCTGTCAGGAATTTTGCATGGAGTTCGGTTCTAATAAGTTTTTTGTGAAGTCTTTCCAAAGTATTGCGCACTACACTTTGTTGGGTGTTCAAACCAGTGATACTGGTCTGAGGGCCTAAGAGTGAAGATCCTCCAGCTATCTTAGCTATATATTCATTGGTGTAGGTTAAAGTTTCTTGTTCAGACATCGGGACACAGCAATATATTCTTGTTTTAAAATACAAAATGAACTCACAACATATAATTCACTAAACACATTAAATAAATCACTAGTGAAGGAAACGATACCCATATATAAACAAACCACTTTCTTTGAAAAAAAGGGCCCTTGCAGACAGCGTCTGCGCTTACAATCTTAATACAAAAGAGCCACCCAATAATCCCCTAGGGACTGGGTATAATCAATACCAAAATACCATTGTCCCTCGAGGAACCATTTCAGATTAATTATAATTTTAATTACACGTCACATTCATGATCATTAATTCAATGTATCCAGGGAAATATATGTAAATATACCCGAATGTATCAAAAATTATATGTTTTTTATTCAACTGCACTTATTTTATATAATTTGATGCCTGGCAACGGACACACTTCTGCAATTCACAAACCTATTAACAGTAGTGTTTAAGAGCATTGGTGTTTTTGGATATATATTAGGTAGATGCAGGAAGCTCGTATTCACTTAGATACTGTATGTTTCATTACAGGCTAATAGACACTTGTGTACAAATAACTCTTTAAATATCTCCCTTTATCGTAACACACGTGGTGTTATTGGGTTGAATAAGGGTATTTTTGTCACGGGAATGGAAGGCAGAGTGAATGACAACCCTATGTGTTGCATTATGTTTTCAGGTGATGATATGTCTAAATTATTGAAGATATGTAAGTACTGTCTCTCAGTTTTGGAAGTGTTAGTTTAAAGGTTTCCTAAGCTTCTACTGAAGCACTGACTATGGGACGCTTTTAATATTTTCTTGATTAGATCCTTCGGATTAACATCCCATAGAGGATATCTAGCCTTTCACACTTCTTTGGAAGTATTGTGATTAAGTGAGTATGGATTTTAAACCTTTAGGTGATTTAGTGTTGTCACAAGTATTTGGCACATATTTAGGTGGTGGCATGTTTTTAGGTGTATATACTTGGGGTTGACACCTTTTGGTTATGTTCTCACCATAGTTGTTTTGTTGTTTTTTTGTGTTGAGCAGACGATACCCTATTGGTACAGGGATGATGAGTGCATTCTTTTCACACTAGATTTATATGTGCAACAACATCATCCTGATGATGGTCATGTGGATCTAGTAGGCCAACGGGGGACCGAAACGTCGACACCTAACACCGTTTTGCTTATATGTCTATTATTTAGACTGTATATTTTGACGAAATGTTATGTTTGATCTTCATTTGATTTGGTATTTTGTTTGTCCATAACCTCAGCAAAAGGTGTTTTTACACTACTGTTAATAGGTTTGTGAATTGCAGTAGTGTGTCCGTTGCCAGGCATCAAATGATATAAAATAAGTGCAGTTGAATAAAAAACATATCATTTTTGAAACATTCGGGTATATGTACATATATTTTCCTGGATACATTGAATTAATGATCATGAATGTGACGTCTAATAGAAAGTATAATTAATCTGAAATGTTCCTCAAGGGACAATTGTATCTTGTTTTTGATTATACCTAGTCCCTAGGGGATTATTGGGTGGCTCTTTTATATTAAGATAGTCCTGTAGTCAGTCCTGCTGGAGGATGCTCCAATTTCTTTCACCCACTGCTCCACCGAGGTCGCACCAGACCTTCTTGTGGCAGTCATCTTGATGTCCACCGACAGATTCCAGCTACTCACTCGGGCTGCGCCATCTCTTCTCCTTGGGGCTATTGAGCCAGACAGGGCTCTCCGAGTCCGGCCCCACCAGCTAATGCACCGACCTGGAAAATAGAAACATGGTCTGGTGTGCTGCTAAAAACTCCCAACGTTTAAACTCCTTATCCGTCTTCCTTCCCAACACTACACTCACCCTACCTACCTCTGGGCTCCCCACTTATAGAAATTGGCCTGACCTGGAAGGCAACCTGGCCTCCCGCACCACTGCTCCGCCTTCCGCTGAACCGGGCCAAGCCCCACCTTTAACTGCTCTTCCATACACCCTGCTCGGGGGCTTCACCTCCAGATCACTGACTGCTCTCCCCAATCAAGACCTCCCTGCCTCAGAAAAAACCCTCCTCCTGTCCCTCCTCTTACCCCTCACTCCATTCCAGATTGGCTGTTGCCACAGAGGGAAGTGGCAGGTTCATAAGCTATAAACCCGCCCCTGCAGTCTCCTGGTGAGGCCCACAATTGCCCCGCTCTTTAACCTCCCTGACCCAGACAGCTCTGACTCCCAGAGGCACTTGATCCAACCATGTACCATTGCCCCAATCAAACCTGTTGAGATCTCTAGTCTGCTGTGATTCTAACTCTACCTGACCCCAATTCACTGCCTCAGCCTCCTCCAGCATTAATTGATCATACACTTCCCTAAAATCCACCTTCACCTGATTCTGAACAGCCTCATTGCTCCGGCGTAGTTCCCTAATCATCTCCTCTAATCTCCCTTCCCCGCACCATCACTGTGTCCTCAGGCGAGTGCAGCTGGCCAGAATCATTCCCTCTCTTCGCCCCTGCTCTCCCACGCCATCTACATGAGGCCTGGCGCGAGACTGCAGCGGCCTGCCCACATTCAATGTGAGGCCTTGATGGATCTCATGGAGGCCTTGCATTGCCCTTAATGATCTTTCTGTGCCCAGTAGTTTAACCGCTTGCTCGTGGCTAGCTCCACAAGCTGCCCTCACACGCCGCTTCATTGGCCCTTCCCGGCCCCCCTAGACGAGGCCGCTCTCCATGTGTGGGAGCGGCCTAATTTGCTCACCTGCTCTCCCGCTGGAGCAAGTGGTGCGATGGACATGCCAGCACTGTGGCTGTGACTTCATCTGCAGCTTTACTGGTGGGCGCCCACTGCGCTGCTGCACTTTGTTGGCCTGCAAGTCCAGCCTCCCGGCCTTAGACAATAGTCACACTGCCTGGGCCACCTTCTCTTCTTCAGCCTCACATAACGCCACTGCAACAAGTAAGGAAATACTCTTTACCAGAAGAATCTAGAAACAAACTAATCCTCACACTTTCACAATCACTGCAAGCTATCGTTTCTTGAAAGTCGGGCTCCCCCAGCAATCCCTATCCCCCCCTATTCGTCATAAGGTCATTGATATAGTTAATCCATTTATCAATAACATCCTTAATTCTTCATTATTTATAGTGTGTGTTTCCTCAAACTGGAAATTGGTGGTGGTAAAACTCCTGCAAAACAAATCCCTGGTAGATCAGGCTACTTTGTCAAATCTGCATCCCATTTCATTGCTTCCGAGATACTTGAAAAACTTGTCAATGACCAATTAACCTCTTTTCTTGAATATTCAAATTTACTTCATCCTCAGCAATCTGGATTCCATTCTAAACAGTCTACAGAATCGGTATTGTTGGAAGTTTCTGAGACCATAAGATTCATCTTGGACGTGAGAAACATTGCTGTATTGATCCTATTGTATCTCTCCGCTGTGTTCGATACTATCTTTCACCAGATACTTCTCCAACGTCGTAAGGACTGCAGTATTTCCCACAAAGCGCTGACGTGGATTAAAACCTTTCTTACTGAGAGGAGATAAGTTATGTCTCTAGGACTATTTTCATTGGTAGAAAGCTCAGTAAAATCAGGAGTTCTGCAGGGCTCTTCTCTTAGCCCTGTGTAATTCCACATATGTATGGCCCCTCTTATCTCTTTGATAGCGTTCGTTGGAGTCGCTATGTCATCATATGCGGGTGACACACAGTTGATTCTTTCATTGTATAGAGAGTGTTCGCAATCTGAACTTAACTTCCAAAACTGTTTAACTGAAGTGGTCTTTTGGATTACAAAAAAACATTTAAAATGCAACACAGACAAAACTGAGATCCTGCTATTTTGATAATCCAACTGCTTTTCACCATCGCAATGGAGGCCAGTTTCGGTACCCCCTCCCCCTGCCACAATTGAAGTGGCCAAAAATCTTCCAGTAAAATTCAACAATTCACTCTTCTTTTGTCCACAAGCTCTCGCTGTGGCAGGGACATGTTTTAATTTAATTCTTCAAGGATGTTCCCCCTATTGGACGCCAGGAAGACCGTTGCTGTTGCCCTTATCCCCTCCAGACTGGACTATTTTATTTATAAAGTTTTATATAGCGCAAACTTGACCCAAGAGGGTATCAGAACGCTTTACATTTAGGATAGTTGCGTTAGAAGTTACATGAGTTACAAGAGCATAGTAAGGTACAGTATACATAAACAATGTTGCAAGAATTCGTAGGAGGGAGGGGATGAAGGAGTAATAACGGGGAGACGAGGATGAACTGTGCCCAATGTCCGGCTGGGTAGGTGACGGTCAAGGGGGAAACCAGGGCCAATCTCCTCATTAGCTGTCTAGCAGCTCCACCGGGCATCAGCCATGTTGCTCAGGTCTCAGTGTTCAGGAAAACAAGTTTTGAATGTATTTGATTAAAGAAGTTTATATAGCGCTGGCTAGAACCGGAGGTATCAGAGCGCTTAACCGGAGGATCGTTGCAATACAATGTACATCTAACAAGGTTTGTATAGCGCTGGTTAGATCCGGAGGTATCAGAGCGCTAAACCAGAGGAACATTGCGTTACAAGTTACATCAGTTACAATAGCGTAGTAAGGTACAGTAAACAAACAACGAGGTTGAGAGAATGTATGGGAAAGGAGGGGAGAAAGGAGCCATAGCAGGGAAACCAGGAAGAACTGTGTACAATTTCCAGCTGGGTAGGTGATGGTCGAGGGGGAAACCAGGGCCAATCTCCTCATTAGTTGTCTAGCAGCTCCATCGGGCATCAGCCATGTTGTTCAGGTCTCAACGTTAGGGAAAAAAACATTTTGAATAGATACATAGGCTGCAGTAACAGAGTTAAGTAGTGGAAGAGCATGGCCCCACTAGAGGATAGAGGTAAGGAAGGAGGTGGAGGGGTGGGAGTACAAACACACCAGAGAAGGAGCTGGGGCTTCCAATTAGGCCGATGGGGGATGTGATCAAGGTCTGGTCAGAGTCCGGTGGTAGGGAAAACTTTGGCAGCCATCTTAGGGTCAGGCAAGGGATTGGGATTGCTATTGCAGCATCCAAGATCAAAACTGCTTCCTTTGTAATTAATTGATCTAAGAGGGGGGTTCTACCCAAAGAATCCACATGGGACCTGGGTGCTATACGGTGTAGGAAAGAAGGGTCCCAGTAGAGCTTGATACATTTGCTTAAATTTATTATAGAAAAATCAAAAGTAGTAGCACACAATGTCAATTAATCACAATGCATGAGTCATGTCATTTGTTCATTAAAAGTGCCCCAAGAAAGGAAAAGGGAGTGGGATAGCGTGATGCTGTGAGGGAAGAGGACAGTGAGGAAATAAAGTTTGTGACTCTTTATATATTGCAATGTTACTTTAAAATGCAATACAATTTCATGGCTTCAGATCCCTGAGCCAAAGAAAAATGGGGGATTATAACATATCCCAAGGGTTTAAACTATTTCTGTTGACACCGAAGAATTCAGAATAATGGGGGAGTGTCAACTGAACAAGAAATAGAGGTAGCCGTCGACGTTTCGACCCCACGCTACACTTGTAGGCGTTAGTATAGCCTTACATCGGGGTCTTCATCAGGACTGGGTAATCAGCAAGGGAGCACTACAATATCTGCTCAGGTTGAGCAAGTGGCACGGTTATGTCCTCACAATACACGTTGGATGAGCGGGCTGGATCTATATAAACACCAAAGGTTAGGAGTATCCTAAGAACATCTCTCCGTAACGGCGGTGCGTCACTGGGGAACGCTTCCAATGCGCCGCGTCTTATTTTAAAAATTCACGAAGTTTGAACATGAAGCCTTGCTCGGTTCGTAACTGCCGAGGGTGAACGTAGCTCGTTGAAGGGGTCTAGTCACGTAGCATGAATACAGTAGATCTATATCGCCCATGAGGGTCGAAGTAACCTGATCACAATCTTAGGCGGAGCGTCAACACGATCGCATCACATTTGCCGCATCTATTTTAAACGGTCACGGAGCTCGAAGTATCAGCCTTCTCGCAGTTGCCGAATGCAAGCGCTTGCTGCCTGAGCAGATATTGTAGTGCTCCCTTGCTGATTACCCAGTCCTGATGAAGACCCCGATGTAAGGCTATACTAACGTCGACGGCTTCCCTCACAGCTTCCCTCACAGCATCACGCTATCCCACTCCCTTTTCCTTTCTTGGGGCACTTTTAATGAACAAATGACATGACTCATGCATTGTGATTAATTGACATTGTGTGCTACTACTTTTGATTTTTCTATAATAAATTTAAGCAAATGTATCAAGCTCTACTGGGACCCTTCTTTCCTACATCCTTTGTAATTAAAGCAGTTTGTTTTGATGAAGGTGCTGTATTGCGCTGCAGTGCGCGGAGCCTTCATGGAGCTCAGCTTCAAGCGGCCATCAGGGTGGGGTCGCAATGCACTGCAGAACAGATTAGCAGATATTTTAGATACAGCGTCTCTGGTTGGCAGCCATTTTACGCGTAGATTGTAGATCAGAAACCCTCACTGAGCAGTGTTAAAACATTCCCAACAAACTCACCTCCAAGCCACCGGCGGAAATTAACTTGGTGCTGACGTGCATCACACATGGGCCAGTGCTGCAACAGGATGTAATATCACTGCGCAGGAACCGCAGATTTCGGCAGTATCCACATCGGCGAGCTCACGTAGTCCATTATCCACAACCAGCCGTTCTGTTGGGCACAGGTATTGCACCGGAGGTTGTCAGCGAGTAGTGAGCATTTCTTACAATAAAGCGCACTTAAGCTCACAACTTGCCGTGTTCGCTCCTCCATTTATTTCGCCCAACAAGTATTTTGCAGCTTAATTATTAAAGTTAATAACATAGCTTGTTCATGTCACAGTTCGCCACCATTAACGAGTCAGGCACTCTGACACAGGTATCGGTGTATTACAACAGCAGTCCCGATAGAAGGGGGTAAATATCTTGTAGCTTGGTGGATATATCCCTAGTAACATCAAACGGTTGATCACGGTAGCGGTGTGATGTCGTGGATCGGCAAACCAAGACTTTCAAAAGTTCGTCGTTGAGTGGCCGCCATTTAGGATACTCATTCGCCGGCACCGAATGGGGTTACAAATCTTAA
This sequence comes from Lissotriton vulgaris, assembly GCF_964263255.1. NCBI lineage: Eukaryota > Metazoa > Chordata > Amphibia > Caudata > Salamandridae > Lissotriton > Lissotriton vulgaris. The sequence continues at coordinate 72,826,262 of NC_141688.1, read as the reverse complement.
TCCTGTACAAATTAGGCCACCTCGAGCCACGACAAAGGCATCCGTGTTTGCAGCGCACTTTCATAAACTGAAGTCTATAATTGCGATGTATTAACAGTCATCAGGAACTCTGGAATCTCTGCATTTCATCTCCGCTCCGATGAAGGGACGGGATCAGGCAGCCTCTCGGCAAGTCATGCAGGCTCCTCAAAATACATCCTCCATAAACTTCAGATGATGCAGCATTCTGCAGCCAGACTAGTGCTGAAGCTCCCCAGATGTAGTTTGGTTTCTAGAGCTCTGCTTCTAGTACACAAACAAATCCTTTCTAAGGTGCTTGTACTGGTCTTCAGAGCCTTTCAAACCATTGGGCCATAATATTTGACCACCAGATTTTCGCACTATACAACCCTTAAAACTGTCAGATGCTCCAGAGTGAACCTTCTTAAGTCCCTTTCATTTAGGCTTAAAATGCATGGCAGCAAATACTTTTCAGAACTCGGAGCCAATGCCTGGAATCAACTCCTCAAACCTCTTCGATTCATGAAATCTGAAGCTCTCTTCAAAAAGCAGTTAAAGACTTGGCTTTTTTGGCCCCTTCTGCACTCTGCCACTCTCTTATCTCTTACAGCACCAGGATGCTCCTAGTGAGTGGCAGTGCGCTTTATAAGTGTCTAATTCATTTAAAGCTCCCTGACAAAAACGCTACTGTACAGGTACCAGCCACTGTATCACAAAGACAAAATGGTGGCTTGTACCTTAAAATGGCAGGTTATATATAGCTTGGGCTACAACAGTAGTACAAAGGGAGCACAAACCCCTGAGCAGTCGCTGGACTGCTCCACTTCCCCAAAAACCCCGGGGAAGACCTCCCTGTGGTCAGCTGCCCCCCAAATCTCCCTTCCAATGTGACTGTAAGTAGCGGTAGAACAAGGCAGAAGACAATAAGAACTGGTGCGTGAAGAGGGCAGTGACACATTCAAGCGTGGGAAAGAAAGAGTCTGACTCTGGGTAATGTTGTGGACAAAAAAACAAAATGTGCCGATATTTTAAAGAGAAGTAGCCCTGCAACTAGGAGTGAGAGTGCAGTAAATTATTTACATATAAAAAAATACAACAAAAAAACAAGCATTTACAATGCAATGGTCTCGGCATTATTAAAAGTAGAGCTATTGGCCTTGCTCATGACATTTTTTTTTAAAATCATAAATAAATGGCATTGTTATTTATATTGCCAATAGCTTAATCGTTAAATAAATGGCATTGTCATTTACAATGCCAATAGCTTAATCGCTCGCAAATGCATGACCTATTGCATTTACACCCACACAGAGCCACACACAAAGCCACCCACACACACAAACAGAGCCACCCACATAGAGACACCCACACAGAGTCATTCACATAGCCACCTACACAGAGCCATCCTCACACAGACAGAGCCACAGAGCCACCCACACATAGAGCCACCTACAAAAAAAGCTATCCACACAGAGCCACACACACACACACACACAGACACACACACACACACACACACACACACACAGACACACAGAGCCACACAGCCACATACACACACACACAGAGCCACACACACAGAGCCACACACACGCATGCACACTGAGCCCACTACCAACTATTTGCGTACAAGGCCTCTAAACCTGTGAGAAGAATGAATAAGATATGATGGGAAAAATAGACTTCGTAACCCAGGAGCACTGCTAAAAAGAGCACCTACAAGCTAATTAGCGAAATATAAGCAAAATGAACATATCAAGCAGTAAAAACAGTACAATTAAGTGGCAGCTAAATAGAGAATTTGGGAGAGGCCCAACTCGACCTGCACAACAGCAAAGAATGAGGTCATGATGGCTAGGCCAATGATGGATATGAACTTTTGTTGTTGCTGAATGGTTTTTTAAGTCACACAACTGAGGATCTCTCATGTGTTTTGGATACTGTAGTTTAAACAGTGAGCCGCTGTTTATTAATGTGACAAAAGAGAAAGATAAAGCCTCACTTCTGGTCGTATTGTAGAATTATGGATAATCTGGGGACACCCATACATAAAAACAAAAAGACAGACAAAGTCTCTAAAGTCAAATGATTAAAGGCAACCAGTACATTGTATAATATGGAGATGAAGAAAACTGTCTTCCCGACTACTACACTCACTAAAGTTGAATAGGAACTCCAGAAAAATGCTACATAGAAAACCACCACCTATGGAATCACCAGACTCGCTTTAGAACTAGACATAGTACAGAAACTATGACACAAGATTGCTGACTATGCACTATATCTATTCAATAAAGGAAATTAGTTGCTGACACAGTAGCCCAGGATATTGTCCTTGACACTCTGCACACTACAATGGTGAGAATGGTACTGTCCAGAACAAGTTCAAATTCTGTCAAATACAGCGCTGAAGGGAAAAAATGATGTCACACACTTCCTGCAACTCAACTGCTTTTTCTAAAATTACTAAATGATATAGCTATCTCGTTACGGATGACATAATTTACATTGTTCTAATCCCGACAACTAACTTGCATTTTTACTACAGTGCACTGAAGATAAGTCCTAAAAAGGTAGCCAATTTCCTCAAGACTGATGTACTGCCGTTAACAACCGGTTTCAATAGAAGATGTTTAAGACAGTATTTAAGGCGGCCACTGAGTGACATTTGCGTCATATCTCAAAAAATACACCACCTCAAGCCATGATCCAAATTAAATAAACAATCACTAAATCAAAGGGAAAATACTCTGTTTTTCGTGTCCAGATGAAGTAGCATTTTTTGTATTATTTATTTTAAGATGAATGACACCACTAATAACAGAGTAAATATGGATTAGGCTGCTCATGCTTTGTGCAATTAAATTAAAAGCTAACGAAAAAAAGGTTTCCACTTGCATGGAAACAGAAAATGCTTGCAGATGTAACTACAGTGAATCAGAGCTAATATTTAGCTGCAATACATAGTACAAATAAGACTGGTAGTGAGCGGATCAGTTTAATAAGTATACTACTTCATCACAGGCACACACAGTTCAAAAAATATATACAAATCACCCAAGCATAGGAAGTGTTAAAAACAAAACACCCCACACATGATCAGAACCACACCTCAGCATTAGTAGAAATCACACACCACACATCATCAGAACCCATATCTCAGCATTAGTATAAATCACACACCACACATGTTCAGAACCCACATCTCAGCATTAGTATAAATCACACACCACACAAGATTAGAACCCACGTCTCAGCATTAGTAGAAATCACACCCGACACATGATCAGAACCCACGTCTCAGCATTAGTAGATATCACACCCCACACATGATCAGAACCCACATCTCAGCATTAGTAGAAATCACACACCACACATGATCAGAACCACACCTCAACATTAGTAGGAATCACACCCCACACATCATCAGAACCCACGTCTCAGCATTAGTAGAAATCACACACCACACATGATCAGAACCACACCTCAACATTAGTAGGAATCACGACAAGCATTATCAGACTCCGCACATTATTGAAACTCACACTCTACAGTATCAAAACCTACACGCCCAACATTAGCACAGCCGAGAGAGAGAACATGCAGTTAACCCGACGGAATACATTTCTGCTTGAAATGAGAGAATCCCTATTAATCTTGGAAACATCTGGACTCGAGGGAGGGTCACTCTACACACGGGCACCACCCTGGAGAGCTCGTGCTCAGTCTGACTGTTCATCTTTGGAATCCCTGCATCTCTCAATCACTCGGGACCGACCCTGCTCGCTGAAGCAGCATCCGATATTGATACCTACCCGCGGATTCCCACTGGCACAGAGCAAGAGCCACTGATGAAAAAATCTGCCTGAAATGTTAAAACGCATTATTCAGGAAGATTTCAGAAGAGCGTGCAATGCCTCCCACTCGTTAGAAGGCGGCGATAACCGGCGGGAATACCGGCCGCAGAACCGCCTTAAGACAGTGCAGATTTCCGTTATTACCCTGGATGTAGGCTTTCTCGCCAGAAATAGGCGGGTATTGGAGTCAGTGTCAGTGACATGTATACTGGTATTTCTGAGGGTATGTGCAGAGAAGGGAGCACCCGCCCTTTGTTGGTGGTGCCTCATGGGACAGGATAAATCAGTAATCCGTGCTCTGCATGTTTATCCTGGATGGTCGGGCGCTGTGAGATGCTGCCAAAGGCCAGGCTGAGGCTCCCTTAACGGTAATTCACGGAGTACAATTTAGGGGCCGACTGCAGTCCTAGACAGGAAAGGGAAAAGAGAGCCTAGTGGACAGACAGCAGGAAGCACTACAAAGTACAGGCATTGGGCTCCTCCCTCGGGTACACAAGGCGCTTGCCTTCACTTGAAGCGGTAAATCATGTTGAACATTCCCGAGAGCCCTGTGCCTCTTTGAAAATGTGTTTATTTAAACACAAAAATTGAGAATTCGATTCCAGGTAGGCACCTAGCGCCGAACCAGGGCGGGAAACATACATGGACAGTTCACGGCTCCCCACGGCCCGTCTCGCTTCCCAGCAGCCCTGGCGACCTCATCAGCGGGAGGGGGCGGGAAAAAGACACGGACAGCGGGAGGGGGGCGGGAAACATACACGGACAGCGGGCAGAAGGCAGGGGGAAGAAGGCAAGAGGACAGCGAGGAATGGCTCACCTGAAAGCGAGACGATCCTCATGGGAAGACAAAACAAATAATGGCGGACACAACGTTCCAAATTTTTTGGATTGGTGGCGTGTTCGGTGTTCTCAGAATGGGCGTGGCCTAAAAGTGGAAAGAAGAACACCGAACACACCTCCCGAAAAGGACAGAGCCTATTCGGAGGGACAGCTCTCTCCTCCAATGGCTGGCCTCCGTTTAGGAAGCCAGCCAATGGGAGAGAGGCAAAAACAGAGGCGTGACAAATAGTCCACACTAAGAAACATTAAATCTCGGTACTTCCGGTTCTGCCTTCGGCAGACAGGATATTACCTCGACCTAAAAAGATGAGATGTGGGGGAGGTTACGGGTTAACAGGAGAAAAGAGGTGGGGCTGAGCGAGAGTAGTGCAGGGGCAGGAGGGCCTTTCAATCGCCTGCAGAGTCTGCAGGGATACACTGAAATGTGCGAAATGGGCTGCAGGAGGTGGCTCTATGCATTTGACAGGCAGGCAGCAAGGAGGTTAAAACCTCTGCTGCCTGCTGGCCTGTTGCTCACCCTCTCTTTACTGTCTAAGCGGCAGTGCAGAGCCAGTAATGAGAGGGTCAATCCTATGTTATTTTCTTTTTTTACACACTGAAGGTGAGTAGCTGTACGCTATACAATTGTCTTCATTCATTCATTTTGTAGGCACCTTTATAAAAATTGCCACATTTTTACAAAAGTGCCAATTTTGCATTTTTTTTTTACAGATTGCACAATTGCGATATACTAGGGGTTCTGACTAGAACAGGGGGCTTATGATGTGTGGGCTTAACATGTCACCCAATGGAGGCGGTGCTAACACTTCAAATATTAGGACAGAGATATCCTTAGGGCCAAGACAAGATAATAGAGTGATACGCTAAGTATTTTAAATAAACCGTCAAAATCTAATATCATTACAATGTTTTAGTGAATTTGACAATGTTTATAGGATACTATTGTGGATTGAGTGAGTGATTTGTGCACTAAAATGCAATTTCTACAGAGTTCAATACAAAGCACTTTGGAAGTTGTTTTCACAAAGCTATTTCAAGATAACAACCAATTTTTCGAATTCCTTCTGTGAAACAACAGTGTGCTCATGAAATATTTTGAATTCCATCTTTCTTCAGCTAAATGCTCCTTCCTGGATTGACCAAAGGTACACTTTGAATCTGCTGGTACTTTGTAACATTTGCTTCTTTGTTTGAATCTGCACATATTTACAGGCCTTGAAATATTAAGCTGAGTGGGCCAAAACACCTGATTTTAGGAAGTGTGACTGATTCCAAATGTGTCTTCTATTCCTTCTGAGACCGAATAAGTGAGTGCAAATCAGTTGGCAATATTACCACCTGGCAATTACTGTGCCAGGAATCTGCGCTATCCTAAAAAAAAGAAAAATATTGCTTGTTAGCACTCCACATTAAGCAGTTCTTTAATCAGATGACTGAGCTACATTCATACACGAAGCTATCTGGCCTAAAGTACTGGCAAAAAAGGTAGTAGCCTTAATTAACATTGCAAGAAATGGTGATCTATCATGGAAAGGATACAAGTATTTCTCAAGCTCCAGCACACACAGAAGGGGTATCCTGCAAACAGCACTTGAATAGGAAATAGAAATTGTGTCCGCTTAATAGCATATATTATAACAAACAACACCATCCTTTTTCTCTGTTCTGAAACTCTTAGCAGACAAAGGGCATCATTGTGATGCCGGCCGGACTCTCGACTGACCGGCACCGTAGCGGAAGAGGAGTCAGTGGTCCCCCTGCCCTTATTACAATGCGACTGGCTTCACGGCGGTCGTAAAGTGTATATTTTCTATTGCGGCTTGTGCTGCGGGCTGCAGCACAAGCTTCAATAGAAAAAATACACTTTAGCAACATCCCGGCACCATACGGTGCCTACCACATGGTGCAGGGATGTTGGTGCCCCCCAGATCCCATAGCAGCGGGCCAGGGGCGAAGGGAGGCACGCTAGGATCCACCAAATGTCTCTTTCCGCTTGTCTTTTCATGGTGGGCGAACCGCCATGAAAGGGCAGGGCAAAAGGAATATTTCAAAATCTACAGCGGTTCCTGAGAAGGCACCGCCCCTATTGTAGGGATTACTGACCCTCCCAAAGCGTCAGCCTGTCCCTCCCCCTGCTGCCTCCGACCACACGTATTGTAATACATCGGTCAGACCACAGCAGCAGATGGTGGTCGGACCGCATCCCATGAGCCATCGGATAGGGTCCAACCTCCATCAGAATGACCCCCATAGTGTCATCACTAAAATATTGATGTTACTTTAAATACTGCAGAGGCAGTGTGCTTTATAAAATGTAAAATGTGGAACCCTCTGAGTATTTCTCAGCACTAACTCTGCTCTTTTACCATTAGTTCTCCAGGTCATCCCCAGTCCTGATTAGACCCTAATATGCTCCCAAAGAGTCGAAACGCAGTCGACATCCCCACAGATAGACCATTGCTTGTAACAACACTATGTGAATCTTCCTTGGAGTTACTGTATTTTCCAGAAACAAATACTCTATATGGCTGTCTTTTATTACCAATGTACCTGCACGACATACACTTTTTCCACTTGGGGTATTGTGCACCTGTCACTAAGATTTGCAAGTCTGCTCATTGAATTGCGTTCTCTTGTTTAAAATAAATTAAATAAAAATGAATTGAAAGCATTCCTCTCATGCTGGTTTCTTTAGATTGCTTTGCAGATTGAATCACAACAGTTATTTTGCTGTCTTATTGTAATCTTCATATATGAGTTCTTAAGAATTTGAATATGCTCAAAGCAAATAAATAAATAAATTAACAAAATAAAACAAAGCAACACTTCTGTCACATCTGCTCTTTTGGCTCTCAAGGATTAGGAGAGTACTATACAAATAACAATACAATATTACTGCTTCTGTCTGCCACCTTCTAATGGAGTTTTGCATTCCCTGTCTTTTTTTAAGTTAAAGTGGGCTGATGTACTGCTTCTGTGTTTTTGTATATTGGTAGTTGTGAGAGCTGATAACTGGGCTCTTCTTCCCCGTTGATCTATCCCCAGGCCCTTTAAGTAGCTCAGCATGGCCTCAACTAAAAGTTGCACATTACCGGCAGGGTCTAAACTCCGCACCAGTAATTACTTGTACCGTATGGTAACATCCCACCCGTACCAAGGGGGTCATTATGATGGCGGACGTCCGCCACCCCAGAGGAGGAGGGACCGTCCGCAGGGGCAGCGGCGGTCCCTCCGTGCTAATTAGGATGTGGCCACCCCCCTGGCGGTCACATCCAGTATTTTTAACATTGCTGCGGGTGCTGCTTGAAGCAGCACACGCCGCAATGTTAAAAAATGCATGTTTACCTTTGCATGCACGAAGCTGCAGGCACCGCGTGGTGCCTGCCGCTTCGTGCACACAAAGGCAGGGGGGGTACCATAGGTACCCCCCACCCCCCTTCACACCTGGGGGCCCGCAACGGGCCCCCGAAGAAAACACCGTATGCCTTTCCACGGCGGAAATGCCGCCGTGGAAAGGCATAGGAGCGCCGCCATCCTAATATGGCATGGTGAAGAATTAGTCTCTTGACTAATTCTTCACCATGCCAATTTGTATACGTTAGGGTACAGGCCTGTGCCCTACTTCGAAGAATTGTTGAAGGTATTTTTGTGTGATTCCATTTTAAAGTAAAAAACTTGGACCTCTGTCCGGCTGGACAAGTCATAACTGAATATAGTTTCCATTGTGTCTATATTTATTCTTGTCCGTATATTACCTATGCATGGGACCACTGTTGTTCTTTAAAATATGTTCCCCGAGGTCCTGTGCTGACTCGTATGGGTGCCCTTGTTGTTTTTTATAAATGGGTGATACTTGGGCATTCTCATGTAACTACCAAGGGGTTTTGAGGCAAATCCCTATCTACTAACAACTGTAGAGAGGAATAACCTCAAAAATATCTGCATCCTCAAAGAAGGCTTAACAGAGCAGAATTTGTTTTTTCACCCTGCTTCTCGAGCTTTACGTTTGTGCTGCATTGTACAGTACAGCGTACAAAGCGGGAGAAGTCTTATAGTTTTTGCTCTGGGTGGCTACCCGTCCGGTACAAAACCCATGCTTGACAGAACACACACACACGCCCTTGCACATTGGATCAAGGGTGTGTGCATTGGTGCCTGGCAGCCTAAAGTGTGCCAGCACTGGGTGATTGATAAACAGGGCCATATCTTGGAAGATAAGGTGCTGCCTTCACTCTCCCTTTGATTGCTGTGCTGAGTTGCATCACATTTTGAAATGTATGCCTCTGAACCTCAACCAATTTTGTGACTTCCTAACTTATACTGTGTGTAGTAGAATTTTATAGTAACTACTTGCATATTCATAGTGCTTTCAGATGCTAGCTGAGTCCTGGTAGCTTTATTACTGTACATGTCATTGTTCACCAGTATATCAACCTGGATTCAGTCCTATGAATGCCTGCTGACACACACAGGTATCTGCAGTGATTGCATTAACCAATTAAGCTTTCATAACATAAAAGATTGTATTTTCCATCGATTACTTTAACTTTAATTTATTTTTCAACAAAGGCGTCTAGGTTTTATATGTATATGTATTTACCTGAAGGTTGAAAGGCCATGAAAATGTTTACCATACACGAGAAGCTAGGGGGTGGAACCCTCTGCATGGCCAATAAGGCCTTTGGCCTCTGCGTGGGAGTTTTGTTAGGGAGGGGGCACCCTGACCTCAGGTATTGCCTTTCCCCACATCATCTGTAGGATGAGCAGTGAGGATTTATCCTCTGTTCTGTCTAACAAGGAATCTCTTTGATTTGAGGTCTGTGGGTGGAAATGACAGCAGCAGGGCAATGCAGTGGCTGTTTGAACAAGCAATGTTGAGTGTCAGCTTATAGTATCAAAGAACTGAGGTAGATTTGCAGCCAATGGCGTGATGGGGCCTGTGCGACATTGACTTGCTGGACCAGTGGGTGGCATGTTCTGGTGCTTCCTCTCTTTAGTCCTTCTCTTCAAGTCTGTCTGTAAGATCAATGGAGTGGGCACTGCTGGCTCATTATGGACCAGTGGTAGCAGTCTTTATTTTAAAATGGGTTATGACTGAGAGATAGTTGGCTTGCTAGAAATAATTTCCCCAGGTGTGGGGGCTTCATCTCCACTGTCCCCACTGTTGCTAGCTGTATGGAGCAGGCGTGCTTGAATGCATGTGTATAGTATTTATATGGTGTGACCCTAGGCAAAAGGCATCAGATCTCTGTACATGGCCAAAGGCAAGCCAGGGGTGTGGTATTCCTATTGCCCGATTCCAAGGAATATTGTTGGAGTAAATTACAATGGGTTTTTACGTTTATTTTGTCCACTGGGGAAGTAAATTCAACCTGCTGCAGCACAAACCCGCCAGTTTACAGTACCACCGTATTGATGTATCAGGAGGCTTGCTATCACTGAAACAATATGTCTACCATATGTATACGTTATTCAGACTTGCATTTATGATTAATTAATAAAAAAACTTTCCTGTTAAGGCTTGTTCTCTAAGGAATTCCTGTAAACTGTGAGCTCAGCTTTCATCACTGACAGTGGATCTAGTTTGAAAACATTATAAGTGTTTGTAAAATGTAACAATGTGAAGCTACATATAATGCTCCCAGATTGCTCCCTGATTACATGCAAATACACACATAAGTATGAAATCAAGATTAGTGATTGCTTTCAAAATTATAATGGACACCAAAAAACATGCTGTGCAACTTTAAAAAAACATTTCTCTGAGACATCATTTAGCAAAACGTGTTTGATGAGCATCAAATTCTTTTTTTAAAAACAAAAGCAGGGGTGTGGAATTTAATGAAATATCTACTTGTCCATGGGGCATGTTGCTTCATAAATCTACTTGCCCTGTAACAAAATCCACTTGTCCCTTTTGTGCCATGTAATGCGGCGACAAATTACGGCAGCAATCTCATTATATAAGAGTTCTGATATAACCTCTCTAATTATGCCAGGGCTCGTACCACAGTAGGGTTGCATTCTAGCAATTCCTTTATGCTGCCATGTTTCTGCAGGTCTACATACTGGGCTGAAGGTATTGGTAAGAAATAGTTCAAGGGTTAAACTGCCCTTTTGAGTCTGTGCAAACCTACTAGCGTGCGTGTTGGGTTTGCACCAACTCTTTTCTAATCTTTTCCCGTACTGAAAAGGGTTGGGAATTTACTCCTGACAGTCGCAGACGTAAAACTTCTTCCAGGGTTGGGAAAAAAGTGGTTAGATTAAAAGTGAACTTGAAACATTAAGATTTTCACATGAACCAATCTACACATGCACATGTGCTCATGCTAAAATGCAGTTCACAAATAATTTCTAGGAGTACTATTTCTTGGCCTACTTCTGTAAATTCTTGTGAATTAATGGAAACTGTATATATGCACTTAATGCAAGGATGTATACCATGGATGCACTTTTGAGACTTTCGTTAATAATTGGGCTTCTAATTAGGCCTGGCGTTAACCATGACCTATTGTGTTTAATAAAATTCTGTCTCTCTCTCGCTCTCTTTTTCTCTCCGTCTATCAGATGGCTTCACTGTCAGTGACAGTATTCTGCTCTTTGACAAGGAGCATATTGACACACAAAGTAGTTTTGTTCAGTGCCCGGAACTGCTGTGGCAATGTGTGCTTTTTGAGACCAAAAACAATTTTTGCTTTTGCCAATGCTTGTTAGAATGGTGAGGGCCCAGCAGCTCCCACACGGATATGGTTTTACAAAAACAATGCCTGAACAAGTCACGCACTGACAAAACCAAAAGGCTGACCACCAATTTCAAACCTACTAGCTTTGCCTATGATTGTTTATTTTTGTTTTTGGTAATCTTATTTAAACTGGTTACACTGATTTTCCATTATGAATATTTTTGGGGAAATACAAGCATACATCAACATGTTGCTAAATGATGCTGCAAATATATGGTACCTAAAATCTTACAGTTGCAAAATGTTTTTTTTCCTACTTGCATTTTTTTTAGACATTTTATTTTGAAAGCAAAGAATCATCACTCTTGCTTTGAAGCTTCAGCAAATATTTGCATATAATCAGAGAGCATTCTGGGAGCATTATAGATAGCCTCATATTACTAAACTTTGAAAACGTGTATACACATTTATACTGAAACCACAGTCGGTAGTGCAGGCCGAGGTTACAGCGTTTACTTTTAGTGCTCATCCTAATAATAAAGGCTTTGCATTAATGAACCATAAATACAAGCTTGAACAGCATTTAACACATGGACACAAATATTACCTTAACTGCAGACATTGCCCTTTCCTGATCCATAAATTAATACTGTAAACTGGCAGTCAAAGGGTTTGTGATGTAGGGGGTTGGGCCTACTTGTCTCAAGGACAAAATACACTTGAAAACTTGTTGCCCTTGACCCCAAACAATATGTCCCGGGAGTCGGGCTATAGGAATTCCACATCCCTGAAAAGGAAAGCCATCTGAGTGCACCACCTGAGAGTATATATCCTTGCATTAGTGCACATTTACAACTTTCAGGAATTCAAAAGAGTTTTTAGAAGTAGGCCTGGAAACTGCACTCCTAGCAAACTTTTGTTTTATACATTGTCGCATGAGCAAATAAGCAGACGTATAGTTGTGCATGTAAAAATATACTGAGCAATTGCAATTTCACTTACCTTACCCCCTCCTCTTTTTCCCACCATGAAAAAAGTTTTACTTCTGCCTTTGTCATTGTATTTGCAACCTTTTCCAATGTGGAAAGAGATTGGAGAAGAGTTGGTCTATACCCTTAAAAATCTGTGGGTGTGCACAAGCTCATATGGCTGAGATACCCGCCACCCCCTCTCAACACAATCCCCAAAAGGAAGGGAAACCGGAAACTGTTCTTAAAGTTTTTGGATGTGGGATGGAGTGACCATCCCGGCCGTATTTATTAAAACAAAAAATTAAAACATTAAACGTTTTCATGTTATGTACAATTTCATTATCACATTACGATGTTTGGCTAACCTTAACATAATCTCTAATACAGAGGTTCTCCTAGCCGAACTAGCATCCTACAAAACATTCTCTAAGAACACTGAAATTGTACATCCTAACGTTTAAGGGCCAACGGCAAGGTCATAACCGGTGTCAAGATCCCTAACCAGACTTACCCCTCCCACTTAGGAGGGGCGATGGCACAGGGGCTTACCACAAGTGCAACTACTAACAATTTCCCTTGACTTGACGGGGGCACTTAAGACTCGACGCCATTTAAAGGTCGTTCGAACACTTGTGTGTGGTATCTAGAAGGTATCGTTGACCTCTCCCCACCCCACACAACTTACCGCATCTGCCGTCGCAGATGACACTAGCCCCGGGAAATTCCCCAGGAGGGGGCTGTAACCCCTCCTACAAAGGAAGGGGCCTTGACCGCCTTTCCTTTACTTCCGGCGACCCGCCCTTAGACGGGACCGCCTCCCCACTGAGGGGCCAATGGCCACCTCTCCCGAGCGCTCCCATCCGTGTTGGGTGACGCCCACTCATAGGGATCTACCAATTAGTGCTCACCGATCATGACCTTACCGCCTACCAAAAATAAATACGACAGTTCTTCAACCTATGAAAACATTGGTCGCTACGACCGAAGGAACATGCTAAAAATGCAACATCACATCAAATCACTTTAATCGTAACAACCTAAACGATATTCACCATCTTTATTAACCACAAACTGATACTGTTATAGCCTGTAAACGAAACGGAAAAACAAACTTATCAATTCACTTTATTGCACAACAACTTTGCTGTCCTCAGGGGCTGGTGGGTGGGTCAAAATTGGCTCTTCGTTCCGTCCCGAGCTCACGTGTAGCGAGGAGGTGCAGCTTCGGAGCACAAGAACAAGAGGACGTCTTCTGGTCTTGCGCCTTCTTTTATCCGTCTTCAGGGCGGGCGAAAACCCGCCCCTGCCCGCCCCGGGGGCGTGGCTGGCTGCGTCGGTGTCTAGGCCAGCCCACTCTAGGGCGGGAAAAGGCGCGCCCCGGCTACGCCGCTTCGGGCATACCAGCCGAGACGCGCCTCCCGCCCAAAAATGGCTTCCCGGGGGGATCGAGGCACTCATCCATACGTTCGGGGGGACCGAGTGGTCGCCCCTTTCCATATGGCTGAGATACCCGCCACCCCCTCTCAACACAATCCCCAAAAGGAAGGGAAACCGGAAACTGTTCTTAAAGTTTTTGGATGTGGGATGGAGTGACCATCCCGGCCGTATTTATTAAAACAAAAAATTAAAACATTAAACGTTTTCATGTTATGTACAATTTCATTATCACATTACGATGTTTGGCTAACCTTAACATAATCTCTAATACAGAGGTTCTCCTAGCCGAACTAGCATCCTACAAAACATTCTCTAAGAACACTGAAATTGTACATCCTAACGTTTAAGGGCCAACGGCAAGGTCATAACCGGTGTCAAGATCCCTAACCAGACTTACCCCTCCCACTTAGGAGGGGCGATGGCACAGGGGCTTACCACAAGTGCAACTACTAACAATTTCCCTTGACTTGACGGGGGCACTTAAGACTCGACGCCATTTAAAGGTCGTTCGAACACTTGTGTGTGGTATCTAGAAGGTATCGTTGACCTCTCCCCACCCCACACAACTTACCGCATCTGCCGTCGCAGATGACACTAGCCCCGGGAAATTCCCCAGGAGGGGGCTGTAACCCCTCCTACAAAGGAAGGGGCCTTGACCGCCTTTCCTTTACTTCCGGCGACCCGCCCTTAGACGGGACCGCCTCCCCACTGAGGGGCCAATGGCCACCTCTCCCGAGCGCTCCCATCCGTGTTGGGTGACGCCCACTCATAGGGATCTACCAATTAGTGCTCACCGATCATGACCTTACCGCCACAGGTCCGGATAGTTGACCGGCTATCCGGACCCCCCACAAAACTCCTACCTATAGGTCATGCTTTAAAGATTTTAACCAGGCTAGGAAGTCTCCTATGAGTAACTCGTTCCCCGCCCTCGACAGATGCACACCATCCCCCAGATACATACTATCATCATTAATACATTTATGCGAGATTGAATGCAATGTCTTGGACCGGAACAACCTACTTACTTTGTTATTCAACTTTTTAACCGAATGATTCAAAGCAGGGATCGAGATAGCCCCCCGCCACACTTTTCGTGGAATCATATGAGACCACGCAATTAGGCACCCCGGAACTCTCCTCGCTAACCAACTTACCGTGGAAAGCATAGCCTCCAGGAGCAGTCGTCTACCGGTGGTGACCAAATCATTGCCCCCCAAATGTACTATGACTATGGACGGCGGTGACCTCATCCGCCCTAACAGGCCCTCAAAAAATTCCTGAAACTGGTCAATACAGAGACCGCCCCTTCCGTAGAAGGACACTCTGTACCCGTATTCCCCAGCTATGTGAATCATGTCACCTGCTTTGAATACGTCTGCGGCCCGTCTCACGTATGAGTGGCCCACGACCCACACCTCCTTCTTCACAGCCGGTGACGTGCGACCGCTGGCCTGGTGTTGGGTCGACTGCTCAGTTTGCCCTGCCGCGTAAGCTTGCACAACTGAAAATAAACAAAAGACAAGAGGCGTGAGTACATGAATACAGCTTCACAACATGTGCAATCGCACGTACCTCTTATAACAATTGGAGGACCAACGCCCCACACGTTTCACCTGTTCTACATTAAGACCCCTGGCTGTAGCTTCAGTGGCAGCCCCTATACGAAAGGAGTGGGTCCCAAATTCGCCCGGGTCCAAGCCCGCTGCGGCAATGGCCATTGCAAGCACCCGTTGAAACTGAAACCTCGTCAGCGGGGTGGCGTCTGCATGCCTCAACAATGTCCCCCCCCATGATGCCACTCTCTGTGCTAGGTAATCTTCTAAGCACTGTACCGGACGCATGGATGACTCGGGGTTCCTGCGAATGATCGTACAGTCCCCTCTCCCATCTTGGTCAGTCTTAGACCGGGGAAAGGAGACAATCATCGCGTCCCCCCTGATCTGAACATGCTCCCTGCACAAGCCCCCCGTCACATCCTGTTTGTTCCTTGCAACCAGCTCACTAACTCTCATAGCCCCGTGAAACGCCAGCGTAAATGCAGTCCGGAACAAACAGGTCTCAAAAGGGGACGAGCATGTATTCGGGAGCGTGGCCAGTAACAGGGACAACCTGTCTAGACCTATCGGTCGTCTCACGTCTACTCTGCGACCCTCTAGGCGTTGCCACCCACGCAGCGCTTTCTGTACTGTGAAAGACGCTGTTGGGTCCAGGATGCCATGGGCCCTGGCAACAAAGGAAATGGCGGCACGATGCCTTTGGGCCGTAGCCACCGATTTCCCAGCCCTGTGTAAAGACATAAGAAAGAGTACTATCCACTCTTCCTGACCCCAAAGACCCCCTCTCTCTGCCCCCAAAAAGGCTAAATAGGCCTGGAACGCCCCTTCATATGCCTTCCTTGTCCTGGGTGCTAGACTCTCTCCCACGAGGTGACGAAGTTCGGGGCACCGAGAGACCAGAGAGCTTCGGGGAAGGGTGCCGGCTCCGGGTCCGCTGAAGGAAGGAAACCCGAGAAAGCCTGCATGTGAAAACGAGACAGTGCATCAGCAGCCTGATTCATCACCCCTGGGACATGTTTTGCTCTGAAAACCACGTTCAGTTGCATACATAGTAAGACAATTTCTTTGAGCAGCCTCAAAATCAATTTACAATGGGCTGACTGACTGTTGATGCACTCTACCACGGTCATATTGTCGGACCAAAAGACTACAGAATGATCCCTGAAACCTTCTGGCCAGGTTCTCAGGGCAACGAGAATGGGAAATAATTCAAGGAAAGCGATATTACTCGTTAGCCCCTTCTCGTGCCACCATAGGGGCCATCTTTGAGCAGACCAGCTCGTGCCGAAGATGGCGCCAAACCCTATGCTTCCTGCTGAATCCGTCCATAGCCCAAGCTCTTCCGAGGACACGGCTGGCTTGTTCCAGACGACTCGGCCATTGAAGTCCGCCAGGAATGCTAACCATATCCGCATGTCCTGGCGGACCTCAGCCGATAACCTCGTGCGATGATGACCCTCCTTCAGGCCGATCATCGCTTGGGCAATGGAGCGGGAAAAAGGGCGAGCCATTGGGATTACTCTCAAGGCGAAATTCAACTTCCCCACTAATTGTTGCAACTGATGCAGTGTAACCTTGCGTGTGTTCAAACATACTCGGAGGGCTGACCCGAATTGTAACACTTTGCTAGCCGGTAAACGGAAACACCCCTCCCTTGAGTCCAACTCGATCCCCAAAAACTCGAGGCAAGTCGTGGGACCCATAGTTTTTTCCGGTGCCAACGGCACACCAAAATGACCCATCAACCCACAGAATTCGTTTAAGGCCTGGGCACATTCGGGATTTCCGGCGGGGCCAAGGAACAAAAAGTCGTCAAGGTAGTGCATCACATTTCGAAAACCCGTCTTTTTAGTAAACACCCATTGCAGGAAAGTACTGAATTGCTCAAAATAGGCACATGATATAGAGCATCCCATTGGCATACACTTATCCATGTAAAATGATCCCTGGAACCCGAATCCCAAAAGACGCTGGTCGTCTGGGTGTACCGGGAGCAACCGGAACGCTGACTCGATATCGGATTTCGCCATCAACGTCCCGGGCCCCAGGCGATTCAAGATGGCTACTGCCTCATCAAACGATGCGTATCGCACCGAACAAACTTCAGGATCAATTGCGTCGTTCACCGAAAGGCCGTGTGGCGCAGACAGATTATGGATCAGACGAAACTCACCTGGGTCCTTCTTGGGGACCACCCCTAACGGAGAACAAACAAAATCCGGTACCGGGGGTACACTAAACGGGCCAGCGACCCGTCCCCGGCTAACCTCTTTCTGAATTTTTTCCTGCACCACAGATGAATGTTGTAAAACAGAAAGCTGATTCTTGCAAATCCCTACACCCTGAAAGTCCCCTACCGGGATGCGGAAACCATGTGTAAAACCGTTCCGCAGCACCCCGGCAGACGCACGATCCGGGTAATCACTGAGCCAGGGGATCATTGCCAAGGTATCAATCGGGGTCGGTAGAGGCGCCCCTCGGACTAAATTAGACCTGTTTGGCGCCTCCCTTGCCCCCATTCTCACCCGTTCTGGCTCTGCACGCTGACTCAGGATGGGATGACCCACACGTACTACATTCGTGTTTAAATTTACAGGACCCCGGAGGCCTGGTACATTTCCCTTTGTTGAAGTTATAACAGAAACCCTTTCTCCCGTTATTACCTGCGGGCCTCGACTGGTCGTCGGTGCTCGTACTTGGTCGAAAGGGCGACCCCACATTTTGGCGGGAGTAGTCAACAACATTGCTCCCGACCAATGGCATTCGTAACATTCCCGATTCTTTCATTTTATCCCACGTTAAAGAATCGTAACAATCCCAGGTCAAACTCTTGTTATGTTCTTTTTCCTTCCTGAACAGATTATCATAACAAAACCAATGGTTACCTTGATACGCCGTCGAGTAACCCATAATTCGTGATTGGTAAACGGGAAACTCAGGAAGCAACTCAGGCCTACGTTCCCCCAAAATCGACGTAAAAATACCCCAGGCATTGCCCCAGTTCCCAATGTTCTCATTTACCTTAAAGGCGGCCATTTTTGCGCGCCAAACACTCGGATGCATTAGGTCCTTCTGACTTTTTACATGCTCCACATCGTAATGATCAACAAGCAAGGAAAAAATATTCACGTATTCCCCTGCCCAGATCTTTTCCTTTATGGCTAAAGGCACATGCTGTCCCAATCTCTCTCTACGAGAGGGTGCTGACTCGTCCCGTGCAATCGGCAATGGCCGCTTACCTGAACCGGACGCAGCTTCTGCCGCTTGCGGCTTGTCTATCCCTGCCAACGGTGCGGCCACTCTAGCTGCCTCCTTCTTCTCGCGAAGTTTTTTGATCAGCGCCTGTGCCTCAGCAGCCGTGGCGCCATCACTGCTATCCCCCAACCATGCCGCTAGCTGTGCTGCCAGCTCGGGGGGCATGTCTTCCTTAGGTGTCGGGGTGACGACAACGGGGATTGGATTCCCCTCGATCGGTACTGGGGTCGGCGCCTCGAGCGGGGCAGAGGGAGCCGGGGCGTCCCCCCCAGCTGGAACCCTTTTCGATCTCTTAGGTCTCCCTCCAGCCGGTGGTTGGCCCGATCCCTCCTCCCCATCTCGCTCCGCCAGCCGCTTCTTTATGTCGGACATATCCTTAAAAAGGGCCCGAACCATCTGCTCGGTCGTCATTCTCTTTGGGCCTTTCTTGGGCATCTCTCCGACGAAGTCTCTGAAAGACAAAGAAAAAGATCAAAACGCTCAAAATTGGCTCTTCGTTCCGTCCCGAGCTCACGTGTAGCGAGGAGGTGCAGCTTCGGAGCACAAGAACAAGAGGACGTCTTCTGGTCTTGCGCCTTCTTTTATCCGTCTTCAGGGCGGGCGAAAACCCGCCCCTGCCCGCCCCGGGGGCGTGGCTGGCTGCGTCGGTGTCTAGGCCAGCCCACTCTAGGGCGGGAAAAGGCGCGCCCCGGCTACGCCGCTTCGGGCATACCAGCCGAGACGCGCCTCCCGCCCAAAAATGGCTTCCCGGGGGGATCGAGGCACTCATCCATACGTTCGGGGGGACCGAGTGGTCGCCCCTTTCCAAATGCTACTCACACCATGGACACACAACGTCCTGCCTAATCCAGCCCCTGCATGACAACGATTATGAGTTGTAGTGCACTGGTGGGGTAATAAATATATATATTTCTAAAAACCAGCACAGTGCGGTAACAACCCACCCTCCCATTATTGAAAATTCTTTTGTCCATGACTATGGAAGTGCCTTCCCAGTGTGTTCTGGAGGTTTGAGTGTTTACCATTTATTGCAATATTATCCTTTGACCTGTGTATAGTACCCTTTTGTAACTTGCACGCGTCACTTTTCTCTTGTAACACACTGTATGCTACCTTTCACTTTTTGTTTTCTTTAGATACTTGCACAAGTGCCACCATTGCCTACGTAACGTTTGTTCTTGTGCTGGAGTGTCTGCCATTTATTGCAGTATTATACCTCTACTTGTACTTTGTACGCTTTTGTAACCTGCACACATATCACTTTTTCCTCCTGTAATGTACTGATTGCTACCTCATGTATTTTGGTGGCTCACTATTGTCACTTTTGATTCATGTAACTTAACGTTTGCTTTTGTAATTTGTTCACTTGTAATTTTCTCCTCATGTATCATTACTGTTCCTATTGTGAAGCGCTCTGACACCTTCGGGTAAAGTCAGCGCTATATAAAATCGCATAAATAAATAAATAAATAAATAAATACAATGCAATATCGAGTTCGTCCCCATGGGATGGGGAATAAGTCTGCAGACTTGGATATACCCGGAGACTTTAGGAACGGTGTTCCCTTTCATGTGGTAATTATCACTCACATACCACTTGCTCAGGGCAGGTCATACTTCTGAGTGGGAGAGCTGCTGCTTGTATGGGGAGGGGAGACTAGCCTGGCCCTGAAGAGCATTGCATACTGCCCGTGTGTCAGGACTGAGGAACTGGTGGAGGGAGGAGACAGGAAAACTTGTTCAGGATTCATTGCTATAAAGAGAAAAGTTGCTTATGCACACCCGCGTTCTCCAGAATTATACCAAAACTTGACATGTTACACTGTGTTGGCGTGCATGCCAGATAAGCGCTCCGCCCAATTGCGCCGCAATATGAACCAAACACTTAGGAGCCTGATTGAGCTGCAGAACCGGCAGCACAGCCAAGAAACTCAATGAGTCCAATCAATCAAAACTTGTTGTCCTTATTCTTCATGTACTCTTTTTTTAAAATTTTTATAAAACCATTGCTTTTTACTGCTATTTATTTTCTCTTCGTCAAAATATCGTGTCAATTGGCAGATATTTTGGATAAATCTATCTTGTAAATGATTTTTGGGGGGTATAGGACACTTGATTAATCACCTCCCTTTATGCTGCATTTCCTTACAGGCCAAAGTAGGTGCTCAGTGAAAAACAATTATCACGCACTGCAGAAATGAATATTCAAAACAAAATAAAAAAGTTGTGTATCTTACAGGCGGCACCAGAGAGTGCGCAGAGTGTGCAGGACATGAGCCCCAATAGCCAACCCTTGCTAGTGGATTTCTTTCCTAGTGCCAGTGGCTGCAACGGCCGCCACATTTCGACCCCTACGTGACCATTACAACAACATGTACAGATTGGGCACAAGCGCAGCCAAAACAGATGAATAGGACGCTCCGCCCTTCCCTCGTCTTAATAAAAATCTAAACTTCGATTGGGAAAGAATAAACTAGAACTATTACTATTGTGTACATGTTTCAGGTTCTTCTCTGCCTGCTTTTCTTTACCACAGCCTCCACTCCTTTTGTTTTTCACACAAGCATTTGCAATGCAACAGATCCCACATTTACAAGAGTTCGAGCTATTGGTATATGTTTTGGTTTTTAAAACATAAATAAAAGGCATTGTCATTTACAAAGCCAATTGCTCAAACTTGCGCAAATATGAGACCCTTTCATTTCAAATGCTTGTTGATAATTGATGCAGTACACGCTTAAGGTGTCATAACTTTTTTCCACAAAAGATATCCAGGTCAAAGTAGTGTCCTGTTTTCCCATGTTGGAGATTCCAACGATACCAAGATGTTGGCGTTTTCCTTACACAAGATAAATGGTCAATATGTGCAAGCAGGACCTCATACAGCTCCCCTGTGATGGTTCTGTTCAGCTTGCCCGCAGTTGGCTACCCTTTGCTGCCTGTCTACCTGCTGCCCTCTGTTTGTGCCTCCTCTGCTCATTTCCAACTCTGTTTTGCCCTTTTCTGCTAGTTTTTCTGCACTCTGTTTTGCCATTCTTGCTCGCTTTTATGCCCTCTGTTCTGCCCTTGTCTGCTTCTTTTTATGCACTTGGTTCAGTGGCTTTCTGCACCCTCCCCCTGTGCAGGCAGATTAAGGGTAAATCCCTAAGTTGCTCTGCAAAGGGGCACATACCGGGTCAAAGGGAGAGTATTAGTTCATGCCGGATGGGGTCCTGATGGGGAAATGGAGTGGATCCCCGCTAAGAGGTTTCTCTCCGGATGGAGTCCCTGAGCAGGAATCTACTAGGGAAAAGTTAATTTAAAAAGGGTAGACTTCTCTTTCCAACAATACCTCCCGGGCACCAAATAGAGTGAAATCGTGAGTCTTTCTGTCCACTTAGTGAATTTTATTGGTGCACCCGCCTGCAATCCTTTTGCGCCAGGGGATCAGAAAGGTGACTAGACACCGGGGATAGATGTCCAAAAAAAGAAATTGTTTGGGGCTCGACCTGTATTGGCATTTGCTCACCAACCCTCTCAAAGAGAGAGAGAATAGAACTTCAATACTTTCAGGGCAATAGAAAGCAGAATGGCTCAATGTAGAGCTGCATCAAGACCACCTTCTCATAACAATCCTTTCACAGAGGCATCATTTGGCCGCATTTTGAAAACAGGATGCCATGGTCTGAAAAAATTGATGGAAGTTCTGATGCACATGTATAAAGACTTTATCGAAATCCTGAGACTTCATAATGGCAAACATTTGAAGCTAAAGATTAGGCATGTAGGGATCCTTATACTTATACTTATACTCCATTTCCCCATCAGGACCCCATCCGGCATCAACTAATACTCTCCCTATGACCCGGTATGTGCCCCTTTGCAGAGCAACTTAGGGATTGACCCTTAATCTGCCTGCACAGGTGGAGGGTGCAGAATGCCACTGAACCAAGGGCATAAAAACAAGCAGATAAGGGCAGAACAGAGGGCATAAAAGCGCGAAAGAATGGCAAAACAGAGTGCAGAAAAACTAGCAGAAAAGGGCAAAACAGAGCTAGAAATGAGCAGAGGAGGCTCAAACAGAGGGCAGCAGGTAGACAGGCAGCAAAGGATAGCCAACTGCGGGCAAGCTGAACAGAACTGTCGCAGGGGAGCTGCATGAAGACCTGCTAGCACATATTGACCATTTATCTTGTGTAAGGAAAACGCCAACATCTTGGTATCGTTGGAATCTCCAACAAGGGAAAACAGGACACTACTTTGACCTGTATATCTTTTGTGGAAAAAAGTTATGACACTTTAAGCGTGAACTGCATCAATTATCAACAAGCATTTGTAATGAAATGGGTCTCACATTTGCCCGAGTTTGAGCTATTGGCTTTGTAAATGACAATGCCTTTTATTTATGTTTTAAAAACCAAAACATATGCCAATAGCTCAAACTCTCGTAAATGTGGGACCTGTTGCATTGCAAATGCTTGTGTGAAAAACAAAAGGAGTGGAGGCTGTGGTAAAGAAAAGCAGGCAGAGAAGAACCTGAAACATGTACACAATAGTAATAGTTCTAGTTTATTCTTTCCAAATCGAAGTTTAGATTTTTATTAAGACGAGGGAAGGGCGGAGCGTCCTATTCATCTGATTTTGGCTGCGTTTGGGCCCAATCTGTACATGTTGTTGTGATGGTCACGTAGGGGTGAAATGTAGCGGCCGTTGCAGACACTGGCACTAGGAAAGAAATCCACTAGCAAGGGTTGGATATTGGAGCTAATGTCCTGCACACTCTGCGCACTCTCTGGTGCCACCTGCAAGATACACAATTTTTTTATTTTGTTGTGAATATTCATTTCTGCACTGCGTGATAATTGTTTTTTACTGAGCACTTACTATGGCCTGTAAGGAAATGCAGCATAAAGGGAGGCAATTAATCAAGTGTCCAGTGAGCCTATGCCTATACCCCACAAAAATCATTTACAAGATAGATTTATCCAAAATATCTGCCAATTGACGAGATATTTGATCACTTCTATGGCATCTGCGTGCTTGCTGTGTCCCTATGACCTGGCCAGTGGCTAGGGGCCTACAGGCAGGCGCGCTTTGGAATGCAAGCGATAGCATTCTTCAAGCCATTTGTCAGCCATAAAAACATGCCATACATAGCATCTCAAACACAAATGCCCTGGTGTGTGGAAGTGTGCAGGTTAAATGAACACTGAAGGTGGCGTTCTTGTTTGTTTATACTGAGCCGGTGGCATGGTGTGCAGGAATAGCAAGTAGGAGATCGAAGAGTAGGAGCTACTACGGGAACAGCACGCTACTTAAGTGCTTTGAAACAATAACACATTATAGGGGTGACTGCAGGACTCCTGATGTGTGGAGGACGCATTAATTTGATATTTGGCTTTTTCAGAACATTTCACAGCCTTTTGCTTTACATGTTACCTATTTGGATTATTTTGCTATTAAAAGAAGACAAACACCTCGAAATGGCACCTAGACTTACTGCAGGTAAACTCTTGTACACACCACTTGATAACCTTGAAGAAGAAGGAGAAAAATATACCTGTGATCTGAAACGTTTTGTTCTGCAAAATTTGCTTCTTCAATTTTTCAGGACATTGTAAGCAATTTTATTGCTAGTTTCCAAACCCCTGAACCCATTAGTTCTGCAAGTGCTATAAGCAGCTACCTACATCATTGTCGTATGAAATCTCTTTATTTTTTTTTTTTTTAATTTTTGAAAACCTGTATTGCACAGTATCATAAGACAAATACGGGCCTACAACCATCCGGCCGGCCTCGACATATTTATAAGCACTGTAGCAAGCTATACTTCAACTCAGTAGCACTTCAGCACAAGAAAACAATCAACCTGAGTTACACTGGATTTCTACGTACTACCGAGAGACAGGAGAATTTAAGGTTCATTTTTTAAAGTTTTTGTTATTAAAATATGCAGGAAAGTATAGGAACTAAGAAGGATCAAGGTACATACAATCCACCGAAGACATGAGTGGGCAACGTCTACCAGATGAAATCCAACGAGCAGAAAAACATAATCAAAATGGCGGCATAGGGATAGCACAAAAGGATAAACAATCACAAAGTATGTAACATGCCGGTCGCTACCCACCTAACACCGATCCACCCCACTGACCCAAGAAGAAAGAAGAAAAGAAAAGAAGGTAAAAAACAAAGAGAAAAATAAGGCCCATAGAAACGAAACGGACAAAATAACCCCCCCCCCCCCCCCCACCTACCCCCCACCCTACACGCATGCAGAGGCTATGGCCTACCTCCCCCCTAGCAGTGTGTCTGTCGCATAAAAAAGAGTACCCGAAATACAGAAGCAGAAAGAAAAGGAAGAAGAGAAAAGGAATCATGTAAAACCGGAGGAGGGCCAAACGTACATACTCAGAACATTCAACATTTGCAGTCACGGCCGCCCGTACCCGGACCCCCAAACCGATATAGAACCAACAGTCAACTCCCCCATTTGTCCATCATAATCCCAGCAGTGCGAGCATCAGCAACCAAAAAAGGAGAAAACATCTTCAACCTTGCCCCTTACGGTCTGGTGTGTCAACAAGGTCCAGCTGTACAGTAGCCATCACGGATGGGGTAAGCAGACGGGATGACCACAGCAGAGTAGGACGCTGTCCACCAAAGCCTGTCCAACTCAAAGCCATGCGTGCTACGACAGTACAAAAGGAAACAACGCTTAAAAACAATCCTCCGAAATCGGCCGGCCAAAGCAGTAGCATCAGTTCCAGGATAGAATAGTAAGGTCCGCCAGTAGACCACAAAGTAGCTGCCGGACATGGTGTCCGGAGACGATTCCCCAGACACCGCATAGGTCCACGAACACCAGACCTCTTCCCAACCAATACAGTCAGTACCGCGGCGGAATCAGGATCCTGTACCTTCAATGCCTCCGTGTACATCTGGGTAGGCAATCCACAGCAGTCGGTCACCGGGTGTGGCACAGTGCCCCGCACTCGAAAGCAAACTTGGCCGGTCGAGGGCACAGCAGAGGAAATGGCGTCCAGTCGGCCCCCCAGATCATGGGCATCATCGCGTAGGGCAGCTCGCAATGCACCTAGAGCGCCCAAAACATCGCCAATCCGCAATGGTTCCTCAGGGAAAAGGGATGCAGCAGCACCCTGCACATCGGGCACACAGACATGGAGCTGTTCTCGAGACTGGCCGCCGACATCCCCTGTGGACAGCCGATCATCGCGTCGCCGCTCCGCATAGTACAGTCAGGCCGGGGGCACAGGGGCAGCACACTCCATTCCGACACCCCACTCGATTGCAGTGTAGTGTAGGTGATCGCCCGTACCCTCAGCAGCAGCCCAGGGTCGTCAGTTTCAAGGGCCGAGTGTTCGATACAAAATGGCACCCACCACAGCGCTGGGAGACGGGAAAGCTGGTAAAGCCGTCTATGAGCTGGGGAAAGGATACAATGTATCGCTCACAGCCGCGTTGTCCTCCAAGCGTGAAGAGTTGCAGAGCAGACGGAATCGCTGCAGCGGGAAGCACAGTGAAGCAGCTACCCTCCGCCGGCCGGCTCCGACCTATGTGCAATGGCCGCCGGTGGTGTAGTCAGGGCCGGCCGTCTCCGAGGAAGAAAGACCCGGTCACCGCCATTGAACGCGAAGGAGGAAGCAAGGACGCCGCTTCGCTTCCACCGCCGGGAGCGTGCCGGGGAGCACAGCGTTGGAATAAGAGTCACCTCCCGGATCCGATAAATCGGCATAAAAACAGGATAGCTTGCAGGATGAGTGGCAATACGGGAGGAAAGCGAGAGGGTCGGCGGAGCCGAGGGTTTAGGCGGCCATCATGGTTGCAGGCTAGGCTCCTCCCCCTGAAATCTCTTTATTGATGTCATAACTACACTTCACAATCGCTTTATTACCCATCTTCCAATCTTATATTTGTTTAAAAAATAAAAAGGCACTATTTGCTCACTCATTTTAAAAATGGTCGCTGAGGAGAACCCACAAACCCCACCTTATGACACTCAACCTCGCTCGGCACCGCCCACTCCCCACAAACTTTTATGCATCACCACTTTTAAATGTCACCAGCCGCCACTGGTGTTGCTTGCTATTATCCCATTGCCTAACACTCAGTAATGACCTTGAATGATAGGTAGAGTTGACCTTTGTGGGAGTTTTATCTCCTGACAGCAGATCACAGTAGATGTCAGTGACGAGCGTTTAACCACTTGTCATTTTAGGGGCTAGGAGTAAGTCTACATGCTCTCTCTTATGTTTTTGGTTGCCCGACATATTTAAAACAAGTAAAGGCAGTTAACCCCTTGTGTGCTCGTGACGGAACCGTTCCGTCACGAGTCTCGGGTGGGCTCTGCTGGTGACGGAACGGTTCCGTCACGGCCCGCTTGCCGCACCTGCGTGGCGCGAATTCCGCGCCTGCGTGGCGCGTTCTATTAGGCGGGCGGGGCCGTGATGGAACCATTCCGTCACAAGCACAGCCCACCCGAGGCTCGTGACGGAGCGGTTCCGTCACGAGCACGGGAGCACCGCGCCGCCCCCCTCCCCCTTAGCACTGCGGCGGAATAGCCGCAGCAGTGAAGGGGTTAAATCGACACAGAGTTTTGTTTTTATTGATCAGCTATTTTTTTCCTTAAAGGATGGTTATTTTGTGGGCTTACGCTAGTCTTGTATGATTAAAAAGGTTTGTTGCTCTAATCAAAGATCATCAGTCACTTGTCACGGTTCCTTCCTTGAACCATATGTTTACCTTTTGTAAACATACTTCAGTGGCGCCCTGCAGCCCCCAGGCGAGCCGTAAATGTCCATCCCTGGTGTAAGTGTCATTCTGTCCAGGCTGGAGAAGCACTTCAATGACCCAGACGACCCCCGTGGCTCACAGACCTCTCCTCCACCAGCCCTTCTGGAGAAGCTGAGCAAGCCTGCGCATTCCAGTGAAGCACTGGGCACCTCAGGGACTCGTGGCACTACCCTCTGCCAGAGTCTATTACCCAGGTATACTAGGGCGATATTGAGAGCTAGTCTGGAGCACCTTTTTCTCTCCTCGTCTTCATTTGCCTTGGCTGCTGTATGAGCGGACGGCACCGAGGAACCTGTGAAATCCTTAACCTGGACGTGGGCAGGAGGCGGCATGGCACACGCCTAGGCTAAAAGCAGGCCTGTCTGCGCCCGGATGAGCCTGGGCGGGGCTATGCTTTTTGACCTGTCACTCCAGACTAGGAAGGTCTGCGGGGGTAAGTCCTATTGATTATTGTTTAAAAAAAGTGAAAGCGCACGCATGCCATGCGCGCGTTGTGCTGAACGTGCGAGCCGTACGCGTGCACATCTCCTGTCTGGGCGCGTACGTGCATGCCTCTCCGGGCGCGTGCACATCTCCTGTACCAAAACCGAAGACAATAGATCTTGCAAAAGCAGGCAGAGCATGCGCTGCGTCACTGGGCGAGACCTAAAAAAGGGCCTCTGCATTTAAAGGGGTGTACTTTTTTATTTATTGAAATTTCTAGCACATAATCCTTTTTTGTTTTATAGCCCTGTGCTCCACTTCTAAGCTCTTGTACGTTTAATTTCTACTTCAAATGCCAAACAGAAACAAGAATTGGCAAAGCCAATTGGTCTCACCTCTTCAAGAGCTTTTGGCTTTGCCAACGTGTTTTAGTCATGTTGTACACCACAGTGGTTGCCGCTTAGCATGGCTACAAGTTATTGGCATAGAGGACAGTAGTTTGGAGTGGAGTTTGATAGAGTGGAGTGTCGTAGAGTGTCTTGGAGTAGTGCAGAGTAGAGTGGCAAAGAATGTCGTAGAGTGGAGTGTCCTGGGTAAGAGGGGGGTGGAGCAGAGTGGTGTAGAGCAAAGTAGAGCGGAGTGGTGCTGAGTTATGTATCGTGGAGGGGCATAAAATGGAGAGGCATTAAGTGGAGTAGAGTGTTGTAGAGTGCAGTGGCATAGTGTGATGTAGGGTGAAGTGGTCCCAATTCTGATATGTTCTAAAATATTTCCACAATTCATTTACAGACCTTTACATTTTGTTATGAACTAGAAAAAAAGTCTTTCTTTCGCGCACCCAGATTTTCAGATAAATGCTCTCACTATAGAGTCAAAAAAAGAATAGTAAACACCAAGCTCCCTTGGAAGACAGAGCCTGAGATTTGACCTCTGTCTTTGAATGCATAGGAAATGTGACAAGATAAAAACAAAATGTATAGGTCTGCTTATAGAAAGTGACTTGTGGTAGAATAGAGCAATGCTGCCCAGGAGGCACAAAGAAAAACTGGACAGCCTAAAACTGAGCCGGACTGGTCGTAGCGGGCATCAGCATTTTCCCAGTGGGCTGGAAGGGCGGGGTACAGTTTTAGAGCAGTGTGGGCTGTTTTTGTTACTGGGGCCAGTTTTGCAGCAGTGCTGAAATATCGCCCCCCCCTGTTACAAAGGCAGCAGCAGTGCTTTCCACTAGCACTACCCCAACCACCTCCTGGGGCCGGTCCAACTGAATTGCCAGGGCTGGTTTGTGCTCTCAGTCTGCCCCTGGCCAAAAACAGAAAAAACTGCAAAAAGAAAGCAAGCAAATATGAGTTACAAACCACAAAGCCAATGGTAAGCAATAGGAGGAATACATTCTTAGGTCAGCTTTCAGATTGTCCCCAAGAAGTCTTTATAGGGTCTCTCCTCATTACAACTGGACCAACTCGTCCTTTTCCCTACCCACACCAAAAGCCATCTTCTGGACCCTGTATTCAGCAATTGTGCCAACTTTAAGGTAGGCTCTCCTATTTATCTTCCCTGGACTGATCATTTATTGATCCCTCTTATTTGGGAGATTCACAAACTCCCATCCTTAAACCCTGCACTACGAAAAACACGGAACTGGTCCAAACTCCCGCTAGAACAATGGACCAAAGATCTAGAGTTGTCCAGACCACCTACCAATCAGGAGCCCCTGTCAGCCAATGATAATTACAATGATTGGATTTTGAATTCCCTCGATGCTACACTCCCCTTTCGCAAAACCACTGTAAAACGACCCAGGAACACTGCCCCCTGGTATTCAGCAGAGCTCAGGGAGAAAAAATGCCATTGTAAAAGACTGGAAAGGAAATGGCGGCTGGAGTATGCCACATCAGATAAAAACTTTTATAGAGAGGCGATAAGATTTTACAAACAGGAGATAAAGATGGCGCAATCTGCATATTATACCAGTAAAATCTCCTCTGCAAGCTCCAAACCTAAGAAAATATATAAAATTGTGAAAAGCCTCACTAAGCTTCCTCAAATTTCTCCAGCCAACTATAATATACAATCCTGTTGCAATTATCTGGCAGAGTTCTTCTCCCAAAAAATCTACCAAATATATTCATCATTTCCTGGTGTGGATATGAATATCCACACTGAAGTACTATCTCCGTTCCCTCAGGAAACTATGTGTCATATATCACCCATCCTGGATCAGTTTCCCCTGTTAAATCTAGAACTACTTGCACCCTTAATGCTGCAAGTAAAATCAGGTTCCCACTGCGATCCTGCTCCTTCCCGCACTCTGGTCGACACCACCCATACTATTCTCCCTACCATGCTGGATGTACTGAATGCATCCATCTCCTCAGGCATTGTACCGCCTATATGGAAACAAGCCATGGTACGAGCACTTTTGAAAAAACCCAATCTGGACGCTAATAATCTTAACAACTATCGTCCTATCTCTCTGCTCCCTTGGATGAGCAAAATCCTTGAGAAATATATCAATGGGGTTTAACACTATTCCTCGAGAGCAACCATCTATTTGATGTCACCCAGACGGGTTTCCGCCCCAAGCATGGGACAGAAACCTCCCTGCTTGGGGTGATGGAGGAAACCAGAGAGGTCTTAGATCGAGGGGGATCGGTGGCAGTCATCCTCCTCGATTTAAGCGCTGCATTTGACACGGTAAATCACAGAATTTTACTGCAGCGACTTTTTAGCCTAGGAGTATCAGGCAGGGCGTTAACCTGGCTCAAATCTTTTTTGAGCGACAGATCATTTCAAGTTTTTGAAGGAGACACAATCTCCTTTTGCAAACCTCTAGGATGTGGGGTTCCACAGGGCTCATCCTTGAGCCCTACGTTATTTAACGTATATATGAGACCACTGGCTGAGATCGTCCGCCCATAGGGTATTAAGATCATTACCTATGCAGACGAAACTCAGTTGGTGGTCTCCCTTGCGCAGGGAGACAACACACTAGCAAAGACTGACCTGGCAGGTTGTTTCGAGGAAGTGAAAAATTGGATGACCGCGTCATGCATCAAGAAAAAACTGAGCTTATGCTTCTTGGCCGCTCTGCTCCACTTACAATTAATTCTATATGGCCTCCCTGTCTGGGTCTGCCACCAGCCCCTAAAGACACCATAAAGAGTCTTGGGGTCTGGTTTGACAAGTACCTGACGTTTGACAGCCAAGCAACCAGGCTGTCTGCCACTTGCTTTGGTCTTCTTAAACTTCTCAAGAAGATCCTGCCCCTTCTACCTTTTGAAGCCAAACAAATTGTGATTCAAGGCCTGATCCAGTCTTGCCTCGACTTTGGCAATGCTTTGTATTCAGGAGCCCCTGATTACACCCTGCGGAAACTCCAGCTAATTCAAAATTGTGCTGCGCGCACGTTGCTCCAGGTCCCCCTTAGGCTCTCAGCCAAGCCCGGGCTGAGGAGCCTCCATTGGCTTCCCGTTAGAGAGAGAATTAACTTCAAATCTTTGTGCATTGCTCATCGGGCCTTTTGGGAAACAGGCCCAGTGATCAATCACTCCCTAATCACTCCATATCACCCGAAAAAACAGTTGCGTTCTTCCCATTCCTTTTTTGCCACAGTCCCCAAAATTAGGATATCAAGAGCAGGAGGTCGGTCATTCTCCTATAATGTGGCCAAGTTGTGGAACTCACTCCCTTTTCACCTAAGATCTAACCCTAATCTGCCTTCTTTTTGCAAACAACTGAAAACTTTTTTGTTCAACAAATAGAATCTCTTTTTGTCCGTCCCACGGGCCTCCTCAGCTAGCACCTTTTTCTTTTAGCGCTTGGACACCTCAGGGCAGCAATTCGCGCTTTACAAAACACATTTCCATTCCATTCCATTCCATTCCACTCCATTTAGCAAGACATAAACCTAAAAAGGTGGAATTAAAACAGAAACGTAAGGGAGAGGCGGGATTGATGACTGTAACAAGGAGTGTCACTATTCAGAGTAATTAAAATAATGGGTAAATAATCTAGGTATTACCTTCTCATCAGTTCTGTTATGTAGTCAGCGGTCTAGTAGTTGGGTGGGTGGAGCTAGCTGGGGTGGAAGGGAAGAGGAGGAGTATAGACAGGATGGGGCTAGTTAGAGTAGGGACAGGGACGAGGAAGGAGGCATTCAATAAAGCTCCTATATGAATATATATATACTTGTCTGTAGTTATTCCATAGACACGACAACTGGCGACGAGGGTGGGATTGGCAATCCCATTGCCCACAGAACCCTGCAGGAGCGTCCTGTCCCGAGCAGCGTCCAGAAGGGAGAACGCTGCTGTGCAAATCGAAGCTGTTGCCTGAAGTGAGAGGCCAGCAGCAGGTGACCCTATTCCCCAGTCCGGCGACTGCGAGGGAGCCAAGAGGGGCCGAAACAACAAGCGCCGAAACGCTCGAGCGAAGGAAATCCATTCGCGCCAAAACCGCGACTCACGCCTGATGCGTGTAAGTCGGCACGTATTGAGAGAACAGAAGTCGGGAGCCCACTCCGACTCTGCCAGCCACCCAAAGTCATCCGGAATCGTCTCGACGGCCAGCGTCGCTCACGGAAGGCCTGCGGACCCCTGCCAGCGAGTGTGGTGCAAGCAGAGCTTGAGTGGCGCGCGACCTCGTGAGCTCACTCCCGATGCGTGAGGTTTGGCAAGGTGGCGCCGAGTGAGCGCGAGACGCCAAGAAGCAAGGTGGGAGCCCACCCCAACCTTACCTGAGCGTGGCAGCAGTGGCACAGAGTGTGGAGACCAGGAGAAGTGTTGCCCTTCCTGAAATCGACGGCCGGTGAGTCTCGACTGAAACAGCTTTGGTCTGAATGAACAGAACGAAAGTCTTGTGTGCAGTTAGCAACGGCGGCCATCTTGAGGTCAGGCAGCCTCAAGGACAGACTCCTTGTGCAGTGTGGGGCGGCCATCTTAAGGTCAGGCATGGTGATTGGCCATTGAGAAATGACACGCACAGGCTACAAAGAAGCATAGTAAGCGTGAGTTAACACGAGTAACCAAGGCTGAACAAGCACGAGCAGCTGTAGCAAGATAAACAAGCACAAGCAAAGTTAAATAAACATTGACTAAAGACGACCGTAATTGACCAATCAAAGCACCTGCGAACGAGCGGCGACAGGCCAATCAGAGTCAGAAAAGGGTGAGAAACACGTGATACCAAGATGGTGACCCCAGATACATCCCCACAGCGAAATGAAGTCAAGACCATCATTGCAAGAGTGTCGCATCTGAGGGCCCCGGAACCTTTAACACTGACCACAGGAGGGAGCATGGGCCCCAAGTGGCAAGAGTGGCTTGAGGATTTCGAAGACTACATTGAGGGATCCAAAGTAACCGTTGATAAAGAAAAATTAATTGCTCTCCGCAACCTGGCAGGTCGAGAGATAAGCAAGATAATCAAAGATCTTCCCCCTGCAGATGCTGGAACCTTGACAAAGTACGTGAGGCACTGAACAAAAAATTCCTCCATAAAAGAAATGTGGACTATGAACGTCATGCGTTTCATCAAGCGCGCCAAGGAAAGGATGAGGCGATGAGCGCATTCATCACCCGACTGCGGCGACTATCGAGACACTGTGAATTCGACACCTTCTCAACAGATGCCGCTATAAAGTCACAAATCATAGATGGGTGCCACTCAGAAACTCTCAGGAGGCGGCTGTTAAGAAAGCCCCATGAACTAGACGACATTGAAGAAATGACTCGCGTCTATGATCAGGCCGAGGAACATGCCACCAACATTGAAACGGGGCGCAATGTGAGTCATGAACAAGTGCGTCGTGTCCAAGCCAAAGGCAGCAGTCGAAGGAACTCGAAAGACAAGCAATGGAGACCGAGACCGTCGTCTCGTCAAAGACATCCAGAGCACAGGAGGCGAGAACCTGGGCGGAGAGAAAGGAGACCAGAAAGGACGAAAAGATGTTACAGATGTGGATATGACTATCCTCATGCAGATACCTGCCCTGAGAGATGTAGAAAATGTGGGCGGATGAACCACTTTGAAGCGATGTGTGGGGACTATCACAAGGAGAGGCGAAGCGAAACGACGAGGTCATCTCGCTCCGACACCAGGAAACATCACATAAGAGCTGTCCAAGGAAAGTCTACATTATCCTCAGGCTTGTCACACTCCAGCCGAGAGTCGCGCAGATCTCGATGGGAGCGTAGATCACCGTCCCGGGACTCCAGATCATCGTCCAGAGATTCTGAATACACAGTTGAATATGTGAACATGATCGCAGATCCCGACCAACTCAAGAAATATCCACGCTTGGATATAAAAGTAGGGAACCATGACACTAAATTTGTACTGGATAGCGAGGCTTCGCTGAACTATATCCCGGTCACAGAATATGAGAGAATGAGTCCTAAGTCCCCACTAACTTATGCACCAGTCCGAGTTTTCACTTGGATGTCCAAGAAGCCACTTCTTTGCTTGGGAAAATTCCCGACAACACTCAAACATGACACCATCACCATACCGGCGGTCATACATGTCATCAAAGGCCCAGAGGCCGACTGCTTACTCAGCCTACCAACTGCAGAGCGTCTCCGCCTTGTTGAAATCCTCTTTAAGGTCAGTGATGACCAGGACATCGTCAGCAAGTTTCCCAGGCTGTTTCAAGGGCTAGGGAAACTGAAGGGATGCCAAATACACTTACACATCAATGAACAGATCAGGCCTGTGGCACAGCACCCTCGACGTGTACCATTTCATCTCCAAAAAGCCGTTGAGGATAAACTTCAAGACCTCCTGTCAGCAGACATCATCGAACGAACGGATGGTCCAACCCCATGGGTATCGCCAGTGGTCATCGTACCAAAGAAGGGCACCACCAGCAAGGTGAGGCTGTGTGTTGACATGCGACTACCCAACACGGCAATAGAAAGGGAGCGCCATCCTGGGCCGCATCTAAGCGACATGATCTCTGCTTTGAATGGGGCGAGGGTGTTCTCGAAGCTGGATTTAAACAAAGGCTATCACCAGCTGGAGTTGGACGTCAAGTCCCGTTACATTACAACATTCGCAACCCACTTAGGACTCTTCAGATACAAGAGACTGAGTTTTGGTATCTCATCAGCCACGGAAATTTTTCAAGAGGCATTCCGGCAAATCATTCAACATATCCCCAACACTCTAAATTACAGTGACGATATCCTTGTGTATGGCTCCGATGTCCGTGAACACGACATAGCACTTGATCGCGTTTGTCACGCCCTGCTAGATGCGAACCTGACATTAAACAAAGATAAGTGCGAGTTCCACCAGTCCACTTTAAAATTCTTTGGCCACATTTTCTCGGGTGCAGGGATGAAACCTGATCCGAACAAGATAGCGACTTTGAACAAC
Source organism: Lissotriton vulgaris (assembly GCF_964263255.1). Lineage (NCBI taxonomy): Eukaryota > Metazoa > Chordata > Amphibia > Caudata > Salamandridae > Lissotriton > Lissotriton vulgaris. Next base: position 72,791,067 of record NC_141688.1, on the reverse strand, counting down.
ACCAAGAGCCCACAAGATGTCAGTGAACTGAGATCGTCCCTGGGGATGGCCAGTTACTGTGCCCGTTACATCAGAGACTATGCGACCATCAGCCATCCTCTTCGCACCCTCACCAAACAAGGCCAACCGTTTGACTGGACGCCCCAGTGTGAACAAGCGTTCAGAGAGATCAAGCGTGCAGTAGAGTCCGCCGACAACCTCTCGTACTTCAATCCTCGACGGAAGACTGAAATCACTGTGGATGCCAGCCCTGTGGGGTTAGGGGCTATTTTAGCACAATATGACAATGACTCTGACCAGAGACGCATCGTTGCTTATGCCAGTCGCAATCTATCCGATCCTGAAAGGGCATATTCGCGACCGGAAAAGGAGAGTCTTGCGGTGGTTTGGGCATGTGAACATTTTCATGTTTTTATCTACGGCAAGCACTTTACTCTGATCACCGAACACCAGGCGCTAGTCACCGTCTACGGCAACCCCAGATCCAAAATGCCCCCGAGGATTGAGAGATGGGGCCTGAGACTTCAGGAATATACTTTTACCATTGTCCACAAACCCGGGAAGGCCGAGAACCCGGCTGACTACCCTCATGCATCGCCGGACTCCAACCCTTCTATTGCCGAGGAGTACATCCACTTTGTGGCCGACCAAGCCCTGCCGCCTGCCATTCCCATGGAAGTTATCCGAGAAGTCACTGCGCAAGACGTCGTCTTGCAGAAAGTACTCCGCCGGATTCAGACCAACCGGTGGAGACATGATTCTCAAGAAGAAGACAATGATCCGGCTATCAAGCAGGAGATGCAAGCATTCCGACACGTCTGTGACGAACTGTCGGTTACCACAGATGGAGTAATACTACGAGGTCAACGGATTGTGGTCCCTGGTCAACTACGGCAAGGCGTCATCAACCTTGCCCATGAAGGCCACAGGGGAGTAGTCTCAACAAAGCGAGCTCTCAGGGAACGCGTGTGGTTTCCCCTCCTTGACCAAATGGTAGAGTCCACCCTGAAGGATTGCCATCTGTGCCAGCTGACCAACAAAGGTGACCCACCGGCCCCATTGCAAATGACCACCCTACCCAGCGGAGTATGGCAAGAACTCGCCATGGATTTCTACGGACCACTACCTTCTGGCAAATACGTGGTAGCCATAATCGATGAATACTCACGATTTCCCATCGCGCAATTTGTGCCATCCACAAGTGCCTCTAGGACTCTCAAAGTGCTCGATGAAGTGTTTGCAACATGGGGTGTCCCCAGAGAGGTGAAAAAGGACAATGGACCTCCGTTCAATGGGCACGAGTTCAGTGCGTTTGCAAAACACCTGGATTTCAATCACAGGAAAGTTACACCTCTTTGGCCACAAGCGAATGGCACCATCGAAAGATTCATGGCCACGATCAAAAAGACATTCCAGCAAGCCACGGCTGAAAAGAAGGACCTGCAAGTGGCCCTAAATGAGGTTCTCAGAGCCTATAGGACAACCCCTCATTCAACCACCGGAAAGTGCCCTGCAACACTGATGCTGGGGCGCCCCATGAGAAATCGCATCCCGACCTGGGAAGGGGCCTTGCGAGCAGTGTCACCAATCCGCAGCCATCTAGATATGATGGCGACTGATAGATGCAACAAAGACATGATGAAATCATATGCCGATGCCAAAAGAAGAGCAAAATCACCATCCTTGCATGAAGGAGATTATGTGATTGTCAAACAAGACCAACAATAAAAACTGACTGTCGATTCTGAGATGAACCTTTGCTGGTTACCCAACAGAAGGGCACCATGCTAACTGCGGAATCTGATCAACGACGAGTTACCAGGAATATATCGCATTTTAAGAAATGTCCTCGGGACATGAAATGACCTCTGATGAACGTGACCGAAATGCTCACTCCTGAAGTGTCGGACCAAGTTGACCAGGAGAGTAGGGGTCAGCTAGTGAACCCCTGATTGATGATAATACAGGAGCTATTTCTATGCAACCCCGCCGAGATATCCAGCGACCAAAGAGACTCATTGAGGAAATATGAGTTAGCACACTGTTCTGGTGTTTTATTAAGAAAGGGGAGATGTTATGTAGTCAGCGGTCTAGTAGTTGGGTGGATGGAGCTAGCTGGGGTGGAAGGGAAGAGGAGGAGTATAGACAGGATGGGGCTAGTTAGAGTCGGGACAGGGACGAGGAAGGAGGCATTCAATAAAGCTCCTATATGAATATATATATACTTGTCTGTAGTTATTCCATAGACACGACAAGTTCCTCCTCAATATAGACCTAACGATGGGACATGCTGTCTGCTGACCACCAAAAATTCAAAGCACTTAGAAGGCAAGCACCAGCGAATGTTTAATCCCATTACATAATAATTTAATTGGTGGGAGAGGAGTTGACATAACGGCTAAGACGGTCGACTACGAATCTGGGGAACTGGGTTCCAGTCTCGGCGATCACGCTGAACATCCTGTGATCCTGGGCAAATCACTTAATCTCTCCATGCCTAACAAAAATGAATGTGTCCTCATGTAATGCAACTGGTGCTATGTAAACCGCTCTGTTACCCGATACCTTCGGGTCAAGTTCGCGCTATATAAAACTCAATAAAATAAAATAAATAACAAAGAGACATCAAATAGATACACATCCAAACGGTTATGGCGGACAAAAGCATGTGGAGAAGTGGCTGCCCTAGAAATCTCAGCGATTGACATGCCCGTGCCTCGACCCATAATGCAGCCATCGACCTAGTTGACCTACCCAGGATCCACAAAGAAACAGGCCGTGGGGATGGCTAGCCCAATCCAACGGCTAATGGTCGGTGTGGAATATTTAAGACCCAGTACAGCATTAAAAGGCAATTGGTTTGCCTGTCTTGCGGATGAGACCTTATCCTCAAGTCATTAGCTCTGCAATGAAGTGTACCCCGATTTGGGGTGACAAAAGGAGATTTAATGTGGAATTTCAATGTGTCTGACAGAGGTGGGTGCCTTAGTTGAAAGGATGGGGCGTTGGGGTACCTGCAGGAGAAGCGGTCTTTCAAGTTTATGGACACGTGCTGGATCTTGGAAAAAACTATGCTAAGCAGGACATGATTTTAACATGGAGTTCAAGGTCTATGATCGGTCCCAAAACATCTGAGGTGTGTGTGTGTGAGTGTTTGCATATGTGTGGCCATGCATAGCAGGGTGGATGTGATGTGTGTTAGAAGACAACAGGTTTGGTTCTTGTCCAGGTAATGCATTTTGCTGATTACGAACTTAGGTTTAGTACATAGCTAAGTAATAAATACCATCACCTCCGAAACACGAGGCAAAGGAATGAGGAGGCATCTCCTATATGAGGGCATTTTGTGGCTGTGTAGGATTCTAGCATGTATCTCCCGGCCCCGAAGAGTCAGAACCCAGTGTCATGCGCAGACGTCAGAAATCTCAGGGACCTCCTCTGAGACGAAAGTAAACCGATGTAACTAGTTCCCGAAAATGTCGTAACCCGGGACCTAGATCTTACCAATAATTGGATTTTGCTCAGCTAACGGCCAATCCTTATTTATCCACCTACGTCATCCTCTCATTGGTCACCAACATCCACAGTTTTCGAGGAAACTGAATGGGTGGAAGCGGCAGAAACAGGGGAACCTGGGCACTTCCGCCCACGCGCCGACCACCTCGACTCACTGATAAACAGGCGCCTCGGATAACAAATAACAGGCGCTAAAGACATGCGCGCGTGCAGCGGGTGGAATGTATTGGATCACCTGTCCTCGACATGAACTCGGTGAAAGAACATATCTTGGCAAAGGCAGGCGATCAAATGCAGTCCCGCCCAGTGACAGACAGCCTGGAAGGCGGCAGGCTCGAAATGGCTGGGGTTTGCTAGAAAAATGGTTCTATGCTAATCCAGGCAAGCAATAAAAAGAACATTTACATAAATACATTTCCTCGCAATTTCTCACTTTTCAGAATCTATCGGTGAAAACATAGGTAAGGAATATTACACTTGGAAAAACGTCCCGAATAGAAGAAAGTTACTGACTTTGATTGTTTTGTTATTCGGAGTATATTACCAAAGTTAGCTTTTTGATGCCCAATTATATTATGCTTTGTGTTCTCTGGACAATGCTCGAATCCGAGGTCGGTGCAGTGTCAGTACAGAAGACCGTTCAATAAAATAACAATAAAAGATGCCAAAGTCAGCATATCTAAGTGGGACGTTTAAGGGATGCAAAGACATGCTCACTAGTGTCACTTTTGATCCATGTAACTTATTGTTTGCTTTTGTATTCTGTATTTTGTTCCTCGTGTATCACTACTGGTCCTTTTGTGAAGCGCTCTGACACCTTCGGGTAAAGTCCGCGCTATATAAAATTGCATAAATAAATAAATAAATAAACATCGACTGATCTCAGGGGAAGTAGAGGAAAAGGGAATTAAGAATGCCGCCTGCTAGTGTCATGATAAAAATGCCAACTTCAGAGTCTATTTGAAGCAATTCGAGCTGACTCACTCGCTTTATAACATCAAATCCACCACAACTCAAGTGTCGGAACACAAGCTCATAGCCAAGTCAACCTTTCTTTACTTTGGACTTTTTCCGCGGAAAGATTTCAGTGCTAAAACAGAGCATTTGAAGGCATTTAAGAATGTGAAAAACATCAGACACCTGGCATTTCGTATGGAAATAGCACCGCCGCCACCCAGTTGACCAAGAGAGAAAGCATTTTAATATCTTCTCCTGGTAGTGCATGTATTTATTTAAAGCCCTAGATTGAAGTCACAGAACGATACAGTTTTAGAATTATTCCTGTGTAGATGAAAAAACTAAGGCCTTGTTTATGGTTCAAACTCCAGCTCATAGCAACACAGGGCATTAGCAAAGGTTCTATGCATGAAAAGAAGCAAGGGCATTTTCGAAATTATTGGTCTTTTCTCTTGTTGATGGCAACATGCTGCCCAGTGTGGTTTTTAAAGATAAACCAGTTTCTTTTTTAGAGGAACCCTTAGCCTGCTTCTGTGGCTAAAGACTGTTCTACCCTACCAGCAGTTTGGTTTAAAGTGTTTAAATATTCTGTATGGGGTGCCACTTAGCAGACAGCTGAATAGTTCTGTAGATAGTGAACATTGCCTTTTGAGTCCAAAATTCCCGGTGCATCTCTCCTTGCATCATCTCTCATCTTAATAGATGCAGAAGCAAAATGCTATGCGTTGTCAATTCTAGCTGACCTTGTAGAGTTGTCCAACAGACACAATCTGGTTCCAGTAAACCAGACCGTATTCAGAAGAGGATACGGTACAACCACAAACATCTCAGCACTCTCCCTAATTACGATAAATGCAAATGAAAGCGAAAAATGCTGTGCCTTTGCTTTTTTGAAAGCAGCATTAGACCCCATTGATAGAGGCTACTTATTGATAAAATATAGAAAATGGAATTTCCCAGCCATGACACTACGAGCTATCAAATTACTATATTCACAAATCTGGATTCGAGTCAAACTGGGCGGCGGCACAAGAATCACTAGGAAGATTGCCCAAAAAAAATGCCTGAAGCAGGGGGGAGTCCTTGTGCCACATCTTTTTAACCTGTTCATGGCAGACTTGTCACCAAGGCTAGATCAGGTAAATTCGCACCCACTGCAATTGAGAGCATATCGTATCATGTGTTTGTGTATAATGTTTAACCAAAGTTGGGCTACAAAGACTAATGACCGAACTGACACATTGTACTAATGATAATCCACTTGAAATCTATATAACCAAAACAAAAATAATGATTATCATGAATCGAATTGGTCCTCAGCTTAGGATCCGACTGGATACGATAACATGAGAGAAGGCCATTACTTATTAGCACTTGGGTGTCCACATTGACAGCAGAGTAAACCTTCAGGATCAAATGTAATATATGACATCAAAAGGGCACGCCCTGACATGTGCATTCTGCAAACTCGCCAAGAAGGTAGACGGCCCCTCTTCTAAGCCATTACTGACAATAACAGCGGCCAAACTGCTACCCACTGTAGCTCACACAAGTTTCTCCCTGCATGAAAAAGATGCTTCCCTTTTAAATAGTTTTCAAGTGAGGGCCTACAAGTGGGTGTTTGGCCTCCCGTAAAATGTCTTTTTGGACACATTTGGAATTTGGTCTCATTAATGAAGTCACCAGAAGAATGTATACCACAATTAATTGCTAGATTAAAATTAAAAGATAAAATAAGATCGAACATAAGACAGCTCAACATTAAACAACGCATTATGGATGGCCAAGGAAAATGATCTGGGAAAACAAGAGGTGTGCTGATCCTGCAAGAGAGCGAGCGAGGTAAGGTCCTAGCCAAAGGGAGTGCTCTTCTAAGGAGCAAGGGCCCTAATACACCCCAAAGAATGTCATGCTTCATCATTGGGAAGCTCCTCGTTGGGCCAGCGCTGCAATGCCCTACGGGCCCCACAGGGGGCTTGAGATCTTTTACCTGTGCTCTTGGCCGATAATGAAGCGGGTGTGTGTGATATGTGAGGTGTATATACAGAGGTGAGTTGAGTGTGGGCACGTTGTGAATTAAAAAAGACAATGGGAACTAGCGGATCCAACTTTAATTAGCAATTTCCATGTCATTATTCAAAATATACAATACTTGCAAGAGGCGAATCTAGTAATCTAATCAAGCATTTAAGTAAGAATGACATTCAACATGTTTCATGCCCCTAATGTCTTTAAGATCATTGCATTTCTTCAGGACCTGATACTCTGCTAACTACTCACTGAGGTGCAGGTCATATTGGTGTCTTGAAATAAATAACCATACCCCACCAAATAACACCAACCATAACTGGTTTCCTCTGAGTTTTTGGGAACAAAAAAGGAGGGTGGGGGAGTAACAGATAATATGTTAAAGGAAAACATCAAAGGGAATACATGCCAATATATTTACATATTGGTGGTAGAGGGGTTAGAAGTGGTCCTCTAAGTCAAGCTGTGTGCATAACTCTCGGTGCTCAGTGAACTAGATATACAACTTCCATGTAGTGTTTTGAACATATGAGCGACTCAACGAACATACCTATCAATCATACCCCATAGATGATAAATATATATAGCTATGGCCTGGTTAGTAGGGTGTTTAGGTCCTTAAGAAATGCCATGATCTTAAAGACATTAGAGGGCATGAAACATGTAGATCGACACCCTTACTTAAATACTTAATGAGATCACTAGATCCTCCTCTTGCAAGTATTGTATGTTTTTATTCATGACATGGAACCCTGGAACCTGCTATTTAAAGTTGGTTCCGCTGGTTCCCATAGTCATTTTTAATTCACAACAACTTCACACTTTACTCACCTCTGTATTTACACCTCACATACCACACACACCCACTTCATCATCGGCCAGAAGCACAGTTAAAAGATCTCCGGCAAAGAGCACCCCTGCGGGGCCCGTTGGGCATTGCAGCACCGAACCAGCAAGGAGCTGCCCGATGATGAATCATGACATCCTTCGGGGTGTGCGAGTGTCCTTGCTCCTTATTGGAGCACTCCCCTTGATTAAGACCTTGCCTCCCTCCCTCTCTCTTGCAGGAACAGCACACCTCTTGTTTTCGCAGTGCTTGGGGCATGTGTGCTGCACCTTTTTTTGCTCCCGGTCCCACTTTGTTTATTTGTTACATTTAGCAAGGCTGCACAGTTGCAGGACCATATCTAAGAGCAGCTTGGGAGCGTACTCTGAACCACTAGGACCTTGGCATTCTGGTCCTGTCTCTTCTGCTTCCCTCCTAGTTCTCCCACCCAGCACCACTTTCTGTTTTTATCAGTTGGTCTTTCATCATCCAGGCCTTGCTTTCTATGATGCAATGGTCCATGAGATTTTAAAGACACAGTCGCTCCTTGGAGCTGATGGGATTAGCAGTCATAATGATGATTGGTCATCTTTACTAGCCCTCAAACGATAACTTATCAAAGTGACCCTACCTGGGATACTCATGACAGAGTATCTATGAGCTAGTATAGCCTCCAGTGGCCTGATAGTCACCAATATCCCACTTATCTTCTTGGAGGACCCCACTTTCAATTACTATTAATTTGATACCTGGTATCATGGAAATGCACCAGGGACTGGCTGAAACTGATAATAAATACAGCCAGAAGATTGGCTGACACATGACCATTAAAATCAACATGGCAGGAGGAGGCGCCAATCTGGCGACCAAGATGGCCGCCTAGTGGGTCGGCTCCGCTGATCACTCTCCCGCCGCAATATCCTGCTAAAACTGCTTTGTGTTCTGCACCTGTGTTGGGAACTCCTGATTACCAGAAACCTTTTGTGCTTTATGTACATGAGACAGAAGGTTGCGCGTTGTCTGTCCTAACTCAATGTTTTGGCGGGAAACAGAGACCTTGTGCTTATTTTTCTGCTATGCTTGACAATGTGGCGAGAGCGTTGCCGAGCTGTCTAAGAGCTACAGCGGCTGCTGCGGTCTCAATTAGACAATCGGCGGGGCTCGTGCTGGGTTCTGACCTCACAGTAATGGTACCGCATGCTGTGGACACTTTATTGACGAAAACGCAGACGCAGCATTTAACTAGTGCTCGTCTTACTGGTTATGTGTTTACATTATTCGCACCCCATGTTACGATTAAAAGATGTGCCACCTTGAACCCAGCCACGTTGCTACCCATCCCGTCAGATGAAAAGGACGATGAAGTCCATGATTGTTTGTTTCGGACAGAGCAGGAGACGAAGGGAAGGATAGATTTAACGGACACCTCCCTAAATGATCCCGACGGGGAGCTGTATGTTGATGGTTCCTGTTTTAAACTTGCGGATGGTACCTCAACTGCAGCATACGCAGTCACAACATTGAAAACAGTGGTGGAGACTTCCAGGCTCCCGTACCACTCAGCCCAAGCTGCAGAAATATTAGCATTGATGCGAGCGTGTGAATTGAGTGAAGGACTGGACGTGAATATTTACACTGACAGCCAATGCGCCTTCGGCGTGGCTCATAGTTATGGGCAACTGTGGGCAGAGAGAGGGTTTTTGACATCACACGGACAAAGGATCCAGAATGGCCCGTTGATATTACGACTATTGACAGCATTGACGCTTCCCAGACGACTGGCTGTGATCAAATGTAGTGCACACAAAGCGGTGGTGGATGATGTAGGACGGGGCAATGCATTTGCAGATCAGATAGCTAAGGAGACAGCTAGGAAAAAACTCCCACAAATGTTTGTGGCAGGACCAGCTAGGTGGGTACCGGACGTTGACATGTTCATGAATACTGTACAAAGCGTGCTGAACATACAAGAAAAAGCGACTGAGGATGAGTTAAGGACATGGAAGGATGGTGTGGGACGGTTGGACTCGGATGAGTGTTGGACGGATGTGTCAGACAAAAGACGATGGTTACTCCCGGACGCATATGTCCTCCCAGTGGTGACAATGGCTCATGGGCCAGCTCATATTAGTGCGAAAGGAATATGTAAATTACTAGACCCAGTGTGGAGTAATAAGAACATTTCCAAGATGGCAACCCATTTAGTGCAGCAGTGCATGGTTTGTCTAAGACATAATCCTGGAAAGGGAACACCTGTTCCGGTTGGCAATTTTGCTCCTCCTTCTTTTCCTTTTGAAGTGATCCAAATGGATTATATTGAAATGGAGAGAGTCAACAACCGTAAGTACGTCCTGGTGGTGGTATGCTCCTTTAGTAGGTGGGTGGAGGCTTTCCCAAATAAGGATTGTACAGCTAGCTCAACAGCTAAGGTGTTGATAAAGGAATATTTCTCTCACTATGGATTGCCCCGGGTGATCTGGAGTGACAACCGCACATCTTTTAATGCCAAATTGATGACACAAATATGTAAGGGACTACAGATATCACAGAAATTTCACGCAGCACGACACCTCCAGGCTGCGGGTTTGGTAGAGAGGTTCAACAGGACTTTGAAGTTAAAAATGGCCAAAATACAAGAGAGTACAGGGTTACGTTGGCCAGACGCACTCCCCTTGGCTTTACTTTCCACTAGAGTGACAGTCAATTCCCCGACAGGTGTCTCACCCCACGAGGTCATTTTCGGCCGTCCGGCCAATGTGTGGGGTGTCCCTAGACCTAAATGTTTCTCGGAAATAGAATACCCTTTGTTGATAGATTACCTGTATGCTTTGACTAAAGATCTCCATTCTGTTCATCAGCAGGTAGCAGACACCCTGAAGCCACGGCCGGATGGGGAAGGACACACTATACAACCCGGGGACTGGGTTGTCGTCAAGAAGTACAAACAGAAGTCCTGCTTGGATCCAAGGTGGTCGGAGCCGAGGCAAGTTCTCCTCACCACCCGCACCGCACTCCGGATCCAGGGCCGCAAGGCGTGGACACATGCGTCCCACGTGAAGCGTGTCACACTGCCACTGCCATAAGACAAATAGGTGAGAAATGGCGTCGCTGATGACGAATGTGAAGTTGTTCCTCGGCACATACCCTTCTTGGATGCTTTGTTGAGGGGTGAGGAGCCGGATCGAAAGGAGGAGAGGCCAGCTCCGATTGCAAGTGGTGAGGCCTCTCCTGATCACAGTGAGCAAACATCAGCGGATAAGTCCCCTGCCATTGAGCCCCCCATTCTGTTCACAGATCCAGAGGTGCGAGGGAGCACTCGCTATAATCTGCTGCCCAGGAAGGGAAAGGAAGGAGAACTAAGCACTGGAAGAGTAGGGACTTAGAAGAGAACTGTGCTGAAGATTAGTTAAGTGTTAGGGACGGACTGCTGGAAGAGCCCTGGTGCACTGTCGAGACATTGTCAGAGGATACACTAGGATTGCGCCTGGGCCCGGATTAAGTGCTCCTGAGTTGCAAAAGCTGTGCGACTCCGTCGTGGGAGTAGGGAATGAACAATATAAGCCTGAGGCTTTAACGGACACAGGGAGAAGATCCCTTCTGAGGGTGAAGAACCACCTGGCCGGCTTTGGTGTGACTGTGACTGTTTGATTACTTTATTAGTTTAGTTTTCGACTTTTAGTTAGGGAACATGTACCCCTTTGGCCGTCCCATTCCTGAGGAGGAGCAGCCTTTTGCAGCTCCTCGTAGACCAGAACCCGACTCTCCATGGCTCGCTCTGCCCCGAAAAGGAAAAATTGTGGCCATTGTGATATTCATCGTTGTATTTCTAATAGTTCTTGGAATACTGTTTTTCTTAGATAAAGCCTATCCTGTTCATATGTTTATCTCTACACCTTCTGCCCTTCCCGAGCACAATATGGTTACTGTTGATTATGGTGAACAATGTTTGCAAAGAGGTTACTGTGGTAATGTTTTTATCAAGACTCTACACCATGCCCATGCCGTGTATAATGTGGCAGATTGTTGGGTTTGTGGGTTGCTACCTTCTGCTGCCTATAAAACGGATAGATTGTTGGCACTCCCTTTAACTCCTGTGAATAGTTGTGTGGGATGGTACACTTTAATTGGCATGGTGAAATTCTTTCAACAACCTGATTTTCTAGATCCCGGTTACCCAGTAGGGGATCAACTTTGACAATGCGAGTACGCCCTATGCCCACCTCTTCTCTTGGACAGTTGTTTACTGACAGACGCTTTGATCAGACATTCCTGGACACATGTTCAAAGAAAGTGGGACGATTTGTGACTCCTAACGACACTGACAAAGTTAGGGAAAGCTTTCTACAGTTCAACTCTTCTCTGGCTTATAGACACCCTCCTGCGACAAATGGTAGTAGTCATTCTTTGGTACCCCTGGCGGTTGTTGGGCCCTCACCATTCTTCTGTATCCTGGGGGGGGGCCCTATAAAGGTTGGGAATAGTTTCTGCAATGTGACTGCTTCAATTCACCTGCTCTTTAGTCCTTCTTTGGTCACTCCCCCGAATATTTACTTTGTTTGTGGAGATAATGGATGCCTGTGGTTGCCTGAGGGTTGGGGTGGGGTCTGCTATCTGGCTTACCTGCTTCCTCCTGTCTATGTAGCACCCTCAGACTATCATAGGACTCATCGTCGGTTTGCTATAATGCCTGGACAGCGTAAAAGGAGGGCACTCCAAGTTGAGGATGTGGATCAGACTGATACTTCTTTGAAGCAATGGACAGACTTTTCTAAGGGTCTACTGCCGTTCTGGGGTCCCATATTTAACAGTAGGGCTATTCGGAGACTGTCAAGGGTGATGGAGAAAGTAGTGAATACTGAGGCAGACATTGCAGCTAATATGTCTGTCGAGATGCAGGCTATGAGATTATTAACGATTCAAAATACGATGGTGCTTGATGTCATTCTTGCTGATAGGGGCGGAGCCTGCCGCGTCATCGGAACGTCTTGCTGTGTGTATATTCCTGACTCGGCCCCCACTGTTAACTTAGCTGTGCAGAAACTTCATAGATTAGCGACTGAACTTCATCAGGACACTGGTACTTGGTCACTACAGAAATGGCTGTGGGGTGTTTTCTCCTCTTGGGGCTGGAAGATTTTGATGGGTGTTGTAGGAGTCGTTGGTATATTGCTGACTTGTTGCCTATGTGTTTATTGCCTTCCCCCTTGTTGCTCCATGTGTGCCAGTAATTTGCAATCTCTTAAAAGACCGACCCGCCAGTATCCTGTTTCTAATGACATGGAGCTCCATGATGTTCACTGGTTGATGCTTATTGATGATGATGTTTTTGATTGACATGTTTCCCCCGTCAATAGCATGATGTGTAAAGACCTTATCTTTTAGCTAATAAAGGCTACGCCCATGTTAGCCGCATAATGCTAAAAGGAGGGTCTGATAGGTTTCATTTACCGATGCCCCGCCCACTTACATTTACATTTATGAGTTAGCATAATGCGTCTAACTAATGATGTATTCATTTATGCATTTACGTTTGCATTCTCCATATCATTATTAATTTTTGCGTGTGATGTTATTCAGTTTTCTTAGCTTAGCTTGTGTGCCACCATTTTGGGTGCTTCTCTCTGTGTGCGAGTCGCACTCGCTCATTCCCCCCCTCCCGTAGGAATAGGAAAAACCCTGAACGCAGCAGTTTTCGTTTCTTAGCTAACAATGACCGAAATTAATAACAAGGACCTAATCAGTAATGTTCCCATGTGCTGGAGATGCTGAGGCCCGGCTCCGCGGCCTTGGGCAGAGATAACCAAATGTTGCTATTGCAGGTGCAGATGCCTCTTGTGTGAGGCCATTGTTCACCCTCTCTGGGGTACAGTACTTTTCCAGTATGGGCGTGTTTTACTTTGCTGTACCATGTTATAATGTATTGCTGTGATGAGATGAGTCAGTCATCTCGGTGCACTCTTAGGGGTGAGGTCAGACAGGACCCTCTCATATGGGAGTTTGTGGCCTAATAAAATACTTTGTTTATTCTTCTCCACTGTCCGGCTGACTTCTTACTGGGTAAATATAGGTGAGTGCAGTAAGTCACTCGGGTGGATTTGAGCCACGCTTATCATAATGCACTTAAATATATATGGGTGGCTTCATCACAAACAACCCCGGAAAAGAGGTTCCAAAGGCTACAGGGGGGCTCTGCTCATGCATGGGCACTCTCTCACATAAAAAACCCAGCACCCTGGCTTCAGGATTGGTAAGGCCTTGCGTAGGGGTGACTAATAGGTTTATATGTGCAGTGATTTAGTATAGATATAGTGAACCTATATCTAAGTAAGGGTGCATGCACCACCTTACACAGGCCGCAGTAGCTGACCTGTGGTGTCAGTTTGAATGGTCTCTCAGGGCTGGCATAATACATGCTGCAGTCCCTGAGAGGCATCTGGGGTACCTATGCCCTGGGTACATAGTATACCATATACTAGGGACTGATAAGGGTACCCCAGAGTCCAATCTGGAGTGTACCAAAAGAACATGCAATCATTTAGTGGAGAAAGCTGCTTAACTGGGGTCCTGGATAGCAAGATCCCAGTCTGTCTAAGTCGAAAACAGTGAAACATCAGCAAAAAGTGAGGGTAACTATAAGAAGCAGATCATACTCTCCTACACATAGTGCAAGAAAGAACACATCTTTCAAAATAGTAATACCAAATTCAGAGTTTTACAAAACAACTATTCCTTAACTCAGTATTTTGGGCTCATTTAGAAAATGAAGAGCTTTCCATGATACCCATTTTTAACCCATTAGATTTTATAATATGAATTGATACATGATCGGTACACTATACAAAAAAATCATAATACGCTGCAGCTCAGTTGTTGGCTCTTGGCATGTTTAAGGACAACCAATGTACAGTTTATACAGCCATCAGACCAGAAGAGTTTGATAGATATAAATGTATATAACTTTTGTAAACTGGCCATTGTGGCAAGAAATTACAGATGGAAAAGTCACGTATGTCTATTTTTCCCAACTTATTTTCATATTTTTTTATTTCAGTGATTAATTTCTTTGGAAAAAAACATGAGTGATCTTCACAAATGATCCGTTGCTGAATTCAGAATTTCGTATTTTCAAAAAATGAATAGCTTTCCAAGTTCACCCATGGGTTTCACCCTTGTTTCTTGCACAAACTTTAAGTAAGTAGTAAATGGAAAAAATTGACCAACACTGCACAAAATGCAAAAACAGTGTTTAAGAAAAATACTCTGAAAGTTGGAAAATTCAGCACAGCAAACCTTTGACAAATACTCTTTCTTGTTCTTGTGAAGTACTCATCCCCCCCCCCCCCAAAAAAAATATCAAAATGTAGCTATATTCTGGCTATTTTCATGGCTCCATCCAAGGAATCCACAATCCATGGGTACCTCCAGAAGTCCAAGCATGTAGAATAAAAGTTGCAGTTTGATATGGATACCTTTTGTGGCAAAATTCTTTGGAGTCTTAAGCATGAACTGTGACAAACAAAACAAGCATTTGCAATGCAAAAGGTCTCGCATTAGAAAAAGTTTGAGCTATTAGCGTTGCTGATATTAATGCATTAATGCAAAGCCAATAACTGATACATTTAGTAATGCGAGAACTATTGCTTTGCAAATGCTTGTCTATTACAGACATTTTGCAGAGAAATGTTGTGTTTATGTTTCATGCAACATCCATAAATAATGTTTCTATTAGATAAAAACAGAACCTCATATTTGAGAAATGGGAGGGTGTCACAGAGATTATTTGTGCTAATATTAGTGAGCTGCTGCTGTCTTACAATATTAAATACACACCTCACTATTCCTGAAAATATAACGTAAAAGCTTTCAAATTTGATCTGGGTTTAATCCATCACCATTCTTTAGCTCACTCCACCAACCCAGTTGAGACATGGCCATATGCAAATCAGTCTGATCCTGTGCCTCATGGGAACAGTCCAGCATGAACTGCCAAGCCATGTTCTCACTGGACCGGAAACAAGCTTTCTGGGACCAGTTTCTGGCAAATCCGCTGTCATCAGCCAGGCTATCTTGAATCCAGTGGCAAAGTAAGCAAGGGACCCACGTGTAGGCATACCCTGCCAACTTAGGGCGAACAGAGCGATACCAAAGGGGATAATGGACGGAGCGTTTGAGCAAATCAAACACTCACCCCCAGTCAACCGATCTGGGTTTAATCCATCACCATTCTTTATCTCACTCCATCACCCCAGTTCATGGCCATATGTAAATCAGTCTGACCCTGTGCCTCATGGGAACAGTCCAGTATGAACTGCCAAGCCATGTCCTCCCTGGACCGATAACAAGCATCCTGGGACCGGTTTCTGGCTAATCAGCCGTCATCAGCCAGACTAGCTTGAATCCAGTGGCAAAGTGAGCAAGGGACCCACGTCTGGGCATACCCTGCCAACTTAGGGTGAACAAAGCGATACCAAAGGGGATAATGGACGGAGCGTTTGAGAAAATCAAACACTCACCCCCAGTCAATCGATCTGGGTTTAATCCATCACCATTCTTTAGCTCACTCCACCACCCCAGTTCAGACAGGGCCATATGTAAATCAGTCTGACTCTGTGCCTCATGGTAACAGTCCAGCCCGAACTGCCAAGCCATGTCCTCCCTGGACCGGAAACAACCATCCTGCGACCGCTTTCTGGCTAATCAGCCTAAAGTGAGCAAGGGACCCACTTCTGGGCATACCCTTCCAACTTAGGGCGGACAAAGCGATACCAAAGGGTATAATGGACGGAGCGTTTGAGCAAATTAAACACTCACCCCCAGTCAACCGATCTGGGTTTAATCCATCACCGTTCTTTAGCTCACTTCACCACCCCAGTTCAGACATGGCCATATGCAAATCAGTCTGATCCTGTGCCTGATAGTGACATGGCCAAAGAGGGCATGAGAGAACTGAATTGGGACATGGTAATTGTCCTCTGGAGGGCAACATGAAACAGCTCGCTTCTGCACGTTGTGGTGTTTGTGTTAAGGTGCAAGGCTTGTTTCCAGATACAACACCTACTGCCACCATTGAAAGGACCCATGATTCACACATTCACTTTCTGCATGCAACTCTAGCGTTCTGGTGGCAAGCGCTGTCCACGTCGCCATCATCTGAACTGCCTACTCTATGCTCAACACAAATATGGATACAGCTTCCTGAATTCACCACTTCCTGTTACTGTCCTGAAATGGAAATCTCGTAATCTGCCTCAGCTCCTGCCTGCACACTGGAGATGTCCTGGGCGTGATCTTACTTTGTGTACACTGCTGTCCTGTTGCTTTGGTGTCGTTTGCTTATGTATCCAAGGCTGCACTCAGACTTCTTTACAAACCCTTCTGACACCCTGTACGTTAGGGTTTGATTTATATAAGTCACAAAATAAATAAATACATGTAACCACAAAGCAGAAAACGTGGGGACTGTTTACATGAGATGAAGAACCTCTGGGCCTCAGTCCGAGAGATGATATGAAGAGAGCTTTCTCAGTCACCGATCAGTGCCTTATTGAATGACAGGATGCCTAACTGGGAGCAGTGACGTCATCGCCCTGCCATCAGTGCAAGGCCCGTGGATCTTCTGAGGTAAGCTGATGCACACACTGAAACAAGAAGCACAACGAGAGACCACCTCTGTAGCCCAGAAACCCTGGAGGGCAAGAAGGATGGAAAGTCAAACATGCAATGTCTAGTCTAGTGATTAGCTGGCAGTGCTTGTTGGCAGATTCCCACAATGACACCACCGCCTGGAGGGCCAGCATAGTAATAATAAATAATAATAAGTCATTTGTAAAGCGCCTGGCTACACAAAGAACAGTGTGTCCCCGCACTAACTGCTGATAGGTTTCGAGAGGCAGCTATTGAAAAGCTCAAGGGGGTTTACATAATGGGGAACAAGAACGTTTTAAGTTTTACCCGGAATCTTAATTCAGATGGTTCCATCCGAAGATGAAGCGGGAGTGCATTCCACTGTTTAGAGGCTAAGTACCTGAAGGAACGGCCGCCCATTCTGGCCCTGAAGATACGAGGAAGTTTAAACAACATCGTACCGGATGACCTTAAATTCCGAGTGGGGCGATGTATAGTGAGGAGGTTCTTTAAATAATCAGGGTCTTTGCCCTGGGCGATGTGATGCACGTAGCAAAGGGTTTTAAATTTAATCCGCTCCCTAACCGGAAGCCAGTGGAGTTTGGCCAGTGCGGTCTTTCCAGAGGCTCTGCGTGAAAGTCCGAGCACGAGGCGTGCAGCGGCATTCTGCACGCACTGAAGTTGGTGAAGACCCTTTTGACTTAGCCCTATCAGCAGGGCGTTCCCATAATCGAGGTGGGGGGTCACCAGCGCGTGGACAATTGTTTTTCTTGCTCCGGTAGGGAGGAGATCTAAAACCTTCCGGAGAACCCTCAGTATGCCAAAGCACCTCCCTGTCACCCTGCTAACACGGGCCTTGCAAGAAAGATCTGAATCCAGCATAACACCGAGGTTTCTTACCGACTCCACGGGAATAGGAAGACTCCCTAAGTACAGCTATCATGGCATAGAAACAGGAAGACAGGCTCAGTATCCAGGCCTCTGGACTCCAAAGTCAGCAACACAACCAGGAGATCGCCTAACTGTTACAAATGCTGTAATCACACAGGAGCTGGGAGACAAGCAACATCACAACACTAACCTAGTGAGGTGGACAGCACCGCACAACACATACACTTGGACCCAACATGCTTTTAAAAAGCACACCTTCACGCTCCTCCTGGCACTGAAATAACAGATGTGTATTGTTATCCAACTCAAATGGTAATCATTTTAACGGGCTCGGAAGGATGAAAGGATGAGTGGACCCGACGGGATTCGGACCAGTGACTATGAGAGACGCCATTAGTGACCTTAGTATCCGGCCAGGTGACAACGTACCTATAGCTTGTGCCAACGCGATGACCACCTTATACACCCAATGTCGAGCCTCAGTTTGCCGCTAAGTTGAAATGGCCCTCTTCTGAGCTGAAATATTCAGACAGAGTTCCCCTCATCTACACGGCTCCTGCTCTCCGGCTTCAGACCCTGGTCAGGGGGAGGCCGCCCAGTGGTTCCGTGACGGCTCCTTGCCTGAAGGTACCACAGAAGAGACTCCCTCTTGAGCCCTTCCGCTGGGAGCCCACCAGCAGCTCCATTCAGGCGTGCACGGAGCAAAAGAGGAAAACAAACCATTTTGTCAGAGAGCCCAAACTGCTGATCAGCCCCCTGTGTGGCGGGGGGAGTAGGGAGGGGAGGGGGTAAATGTAAATGTAAATGTATAGGCATTTATATAGCGCACTACTTACCCGGAGGGTCCCAAGGCGCTTCGACCGCTGCGAAACCCTTCCTGGCTTCCCTGAGAGATGGTCCCTTAATGGGTATCTCCAGGGTAAGACCAGGCATCCCCGGCGGTCTGGTGGGGCCGTTAGTGAAGATGAGGCAAGCTAATGCCCAGAGTTGCCGAGTGTGATCGCTGATCAGAGTGGGCACCGAGGCGAGAGAATTATCGAGTCCGCTGACCCTGGTCCAGAAACCTGCTGCGCCGGGAATCGAACCCTGGTCCCAGGCCGTCCTCTGCTCTCGGGTCTGCCGCCTCTAACCAGTTAGCCACACCACTTCACCTGATAGGCCTTCCATGTCATCAGTGGGATTAGAGTGGGATGCAAGGGTATGACAAGGGCGGTGGAGAGGGCACTGGACACCAACAGCGAGGAGACTGTAGGGCCCTGGCAGAAGCTGGCTAGGAGTAAAACTGCGCGCGTGTGCAGAGCTTGGCAATGCTATACAGGACCAAAGCCCCCTATTAATTATGCGGAGTGTAGGACCAGGTACGCACCAGGGATGACAACCTTTTGCAGCAGGAAGGAGAAAGCCCTACAAAACCAGTGGTGCGCGCGCACCACTGAGGAGCCGACGCAGGAATCGAAACCTGTGGTGGGCGCGAACCACAGAGGAGCGGGGGGAGGGAGGGAGCCTGTTGTCTGATCTGCACGCTGGTGCGTCTTAGACACCTACGGGAATGGTTGGAGCATAGTTACATCATGTCCACAGAACCCCCGACCCGCAACAATAGCCAAACATACGGCAAAATAACACACAAGACACCATTGTTAGTTTGGGGAAAGTTGCTGTAGGTTTATGACATACAACATTATGTAATCATGGTGGGTTATCTTACGGGCGATCCAAGGGCAGGCCGCATTCTACCCACCTGCCCGCCTGATGAGCCAAACAGCACCGTGGCGAACCACCCATATGCTACACCATTGTGGTAATGAATCTACTCACGCCCCTTGCGTGGCGTATCTAGGCAAACCCCCGGTTGCACAGGCACACAACCGCCCGAAGGACTACTGGGGCGCCAACACGGGTTCCCGGACCTCCCATGAGGTTCCAGGTTTTAGGCTCTGGCACCCCTATGTGCCCGCTGAAGTACAGTGCTGCACCTCTCCGCTTCCGGTTCGCCCTGTAACTCCGCCACTTAGCTACCTACATTACCTGCAACCCATGCTCTGGAGAGCTTCACGTAAATCCAAGAGGAACAAGTCCAACCCGACAGGTGAAAGGTGAACCCCATCCAACTCAAAGTACCCCTTGATCTTGTCCTGAATCATTTCATGTCTGATGAAGCCCATACCCCTCTGGAGGGTGAATTTCTTCATCGCGCTGTTGAGTTTTCTCCTAGACCGGTCAATAGCCTCACTAGACTTAGCGCCCCGCCAAACCTGCGTGGCACAATTTCTGACCACCACATTTCACATTCTCCCACTAATCTGCAGACTTCCACTAGGTCCGTTTTCATCTTCTGCAATAGTGTAGACCTACCCAAGTTTGTGACGTCATTGCCACCCAGGTGAATGACCAAGTGCTGAGGCGGGGCCCCTACCGCTAATAGCGCTTCCCTCTCTCTATGTAATAGACTGTTCCAGCGCATTCCAGGGAAACCCAACCACACACATTCTGTGTTAGAGAAACTCTGCGTCCAGTTCCTGATCGCAGCCCAATGACCCAACCTGGAGATGGTCGAATGCCCCAAGACCCACACACGCGACCCTGTCAAAAGAAAAGACACGATTTACTTTCTTACTTTTATTGACATAACGTTTGCACAACACAAAACACATCTCGCATTTGTGGACTTAAAGCTAGCACCATAGACTAAACACTGCACACCAATATTTACAACAGAAATGACACTGCAAATTGTGGCACCGCCCGCCGGCTCAAGGGCGGATATACCGCTTGTAGCAAAGGGACTCCCAGCGTCCCACTTTTTGGTTTAAAGTATTTTATTGAAAGGGTACAGCAGCAAAAAGGAGAACCAGTCATGCAATTGAACCAATGCTTGTTCCAAGGAGCCCATTTGAAAGTAATGCTCAAGTTCCCCAGCCTCACAGGGGGCCTCTCTAGGTTTCGCTCCCGTGTGCTTAGCTGCAGGGAAGAACAAAAAGCAAAAAACAAGCCCTCCATACCCTTCCCTTTTCAATGAAACAACCCCTCCAACTCCCACCCTTGACCTACCCTCCTCACCCTCCCTCCCGTCCCCCCCGTCCAGTGCCTTATGTTTTATAGTGTGTATACTCTCGCCCCTAAAACCCTTAGACCGTGTGCTCTATCGGTGGTATGAGTCTCAGCAGCCTCAGGTATCTCGGGCATGTAAGTTCTTTGAATTCTGTAGCTAGGAGTGCATGGAAAGGTTGCCACAGCTCCTCAAATTGTTCCACCTCCCCGGCCAGCATGAGTGATAGTTTTTCCATGCCCAGGACATGCCACAACCTGTGTAGCCAACCCGTAATAGAAGGGGTAGTGGTCGTGCGCCAATGTATTAGGATATTTTGAACCGCTGAGCCCAGTGCTATAGCAATCTGCCTACCCCTGCGGGATTTCAGTGGATACATTAAGCCATTAGGGAGACCAAGCAGGACATAAGCCGGGAAGCGGGGCATCTCAATTCCAAAACGAGCATCAATCTCATCAATCACCACTTTCCAATAGGGATGTAAAAGTGGGCACTCCCATAAGATATGTGTCAATGTGCCTTTATGCCCACACTCGCGCCAGCAGGTGTTCTCTATGTGCCGATTCATCTCATGTAGCCGTTCCGGGGTATGGTACCAATAAGTAGATACCTTGGTAAATGTTTCGGTAAGGCCGATGTGATAGGCGGAGTGTCTCGCTCGGTACGAAATCTGGTCCCATTCCCTATGGCCAAGTGTCCTACCCAATTCCCTGCTCCATCGCTCTCTGCCAGGGATATAAAAGTGGGAAGGAGGGGGCTGTAACATTTTATAGAGATCTGTAATGAGTTTAGCATCCGACCAGCGCGTCACCAGCCATTTCTCATATGGTAGCAGTTTCCTGTCTGCCGACTCCCTCACTTGTGGCTGTAGGGCCCAATGTCGTACCTGCCAGTATCGCATTCTATCTGTTTCGGCCATCTGCTAGCTCTCTTTGAGGCTCTGAAAGGGAAGGACCCCCTCTTCACCATACAGGTGAAAGAGTGCCCTGCAACCATTCGTCCACCAGTGCGTAAAGGCTCCCGGTTCCATCCCCGGTATAAAGTCCGGGTTGTCCACAATAGGTGTGAACGGAGAGGGGAACGTGGTGAGATCAAAGAGCTTGTTGGTAGCATCCCATATTTTCAGCGGGACCCTTGTGACATAAGACGCGTATAGGTTCGAAGGGCGGTGTGATCTACGCAGGAACGGTACTTCCTGTAAAGGGTGCCCCGCAATCACCTGGTCCTGGAATAGCCAGTGCTTGTCTGACTCCCACCTGCTCCACTCAACCAGGTACCGCAACTGTGACGCCTGAAAATATTTGCGAAGGTCTGGGATGCCCAGTCCCCTCCGACTCCGGCGCTAAGGTAGTCAGGGTCCGCTTCATCCGGGGTTTACGGCTTTGCCAAACAAAGCGGGACACATCTGCCTGCGTCTGCTGAAGCCAGCACCTGGGGGGTTGTAGCGGCAAAGCTCGGAATAAGTACAGAATCTGGGGTAAGACTGTCATCTTGATCGCCGCTATCCTGCCAAGCCAGGATATAGTGCCCTTGCTCCATCTCTCCAGTTCCTCCTTGATCTTCTTGCTCAGAGCCGCATAATTAACAGTCACCATTGCCTGCAGTGTGGGTGCCAGCAAGATACCCAAGTACTGAACTTGGTGTTGTGACCAATGCATGGGAAAAAGCCCCTGCAACTCCCGTCTCGTTGCGGGCGTCAGGGAGATGTCCAGCGCTGTAGACTTCCCCATGTTCATCCTAAATCCCGCCACCCTCGAGAAGGCCTCGAGTTCGTCAATACACGCGGGCAAAGCCCGTCTCGGGTCCTCCAGTGTTAGAATCACGTCATCCGCATAAAGGCTGACTGTGTGGACATAACCCCCCATTCTCACACCTGTCGCATCTGGGTTCTGTCGTACTCTCTGGGCAAAGGGCTCCATGTAAAGTGCGAAGAGGAGAGGGGACAGCGGGCACCCCTGTCTTGTGCCGCGTTCGATGGTAAACAGCTTAGAGTTCCAGCCGTTCACTCGCACCGCTGCCGACGGAAACTTGTAGCAATTAAACACCATTGACCTAAATTTCTCCCCTATGCCCATTCTCTCCATCACCCGATCTAGATATGGCCAGTGCACTCGATCAAACGCCTTTTCAGCATCGACCAACAGTAACATCCTCTCTCCAGGGATCCGGGAGGCCTTTTCCAAAATGTGAACTACTCTCTTGGTATTATTTACGGTCTGTCTTCCAGGCACAAAGCCGGCCTGGTCCGGCTCAACT
This sequence comes from Lissotriton vulgaris, assembly GCF_964263255.1. NCBI lineage: Eukaryota > Metazoa > Chordata > Amphibia > Caudata > Salamandridae > Lissotriton > Lissotriton vulgaris. The sequence continues at coordinate 72,767,920 of NC_141688.1, read as the reverse complement.
AAACCTGGGAGGTACTGCGCTAATCTCGCTGCAAGGATCCCTGTGTAGATTTTGAGGTCAACATTTAAGAGGGAGATCGGCCGGTATGAGCTGCACTGAGCCCTGTCCTTCCCCGGCTTAGGTATGACCGACACCGTGGCTTGTAAGAGATCCGGTGGAATTGCCCCAGGGGTGGAGAAGAGTTAAACAGCTTGGTTAAAATGGGCGTCAATGTGGTGCTGAACGTTCTGTAAAAAAGAGTGGTATAGCCGTCTGGGCCCGGGGCTTTCCCATGCTTAAGTCTAGAGATGGCAGCAATAACCTCCTCGATCCGTATCTCTCGTTCTAAATACTCCGCTTGTGTTGGTGCTAGGGATGAGAGGGTCACCGTGTCCAAATAGGTATCCGGTTCCCGCATCCGCGAACTCTCCTCCGTGTACAGTTCAGAGTAGAATCAGCGTCGTCGGTGACTGTCAGCCCGGCACCAACCGCAATTTCCTTTACCCGACGACATTGGTGTTTGTTCGCCAATAAACGACCGCATCGGTCACCTCCCGTGTAATAAGCATGTTTCAGACGTAACGCCGCGTATTCTGCTCTGTCCAAGTCCAGGGTTGACAGGAGTTTCCTCGCTGCCTTCAGCTGCCTCCAAATCCTGGGGGCCCCGGTGCGGCAGTGTATCTGTTCAAGTTCCCTGACTTTTTGCGTTAGTTCTTCCTGTTTCAGCCGCCTATCTTTGTTTTCTGCCGAAGAGATCACGATGAACTCTCCCCTCAGTACTGCCTTAAGTGCTGCCCATTGGGTCGCCAATTGAGTGCCGGAGTTATCATTATGCGACTGAAAGTCCCCCACTGACTCTATTATGCGTTTCACTACCGTCTTTTTGTGCAGGAGAGCGTCTCGAAGGCGCCAGAACCCGCGACGAGCCGGGTCCGACGGGAGAACAAAGGTCCCAGAAACCGGCGCGTGATCCGAGAGAGAAAGGACACCTATGTCAGACGCCTTGGCTAGATTGCGGACCGGACCGGTGACCATCAAATAGTCCAGTCTGGCATATGTCTTGTGTGCATGTGAGTAGTAGGATTAGTCCCTATCTAAGGGATGAAGACGACGCCAAAGATCATGAAGATCCAAGTCAGCCAGTTGTGTTTTCCCTGTTTGCGACAATTCCCCAGTTTGCGGGTGACGCTGAGCCGACCTATCCACCGACGAATCAAACACCATGTTCAAGTCCCCCCCTAGGATAATGTGTCTGTCAGGTGACGCCGTGACGTCCACTAATGCAGAGTGAAGGAAGCGCTCCTGATGCTCGTTCGGGCTGTAGATTGTCCCAATAGTAAACGGCAAGGCCTCCAGCTTGAATCTATAGGCTAGAAGTCTCCCTTTCTGTTCTGTGAATTTGTGCAACACTTTCCCCCTAAAGGACTTGGACACTAGGATCGCTACCCCAGCTGTTTTAGTAGTGTTGGAGGAGAAGAACTGTGTGGGGAAGTGGCGGGACCGCAACCTATGGCAGTCACGTGCTAGTAAGTGAGTCTCCTGGAGAAGACAGATGTCTGCTTGCGTGCCCTCTAGCAATGACAGGATCGCTTTTCTCTTCGTAGGATTGTTAAGCCCCTTGACGTTTAGGGTCACAACTTTGAGGTCCGCCATACATGAGCAAGACAATTTTGCAAAAGCGGTGGATCAGGGTCACCGAGCAATAAACCATACGCCAAACTGACCTGAGAGCCCCGACAGGGCGGTGCAGATGCATCAAGAGCACTGGACGGGACTTTCCCGAACTCCCCCCCCCCCAACTCCCTGGTCCCCCAACCCCCAACTACCCAACTCCCCTCCTCCCATTCCCCCAACTCGCCCCCCAAACTCCCCCTTCCCCTCCCCCCTCTCCAAACCCCCCAGAATCCTGGTACTAATAGTCCCAGTCGTGTCCCTACTGGACAAGTCTGTGGTATGATACCTTAGTGGACGTCCAGCCACACGCATCCTTCCCTCTGCCCCCCCTCCACACCCCAAGCCAGCCACAACAGCAATGCAATGTCGTTCTCCCCCCGGAGCCGTTTTACGCGGTCAGTGCGACACTACCATCAATCGCTAAGTCTCTGGAAACAGTTTGGATGGCATTTGCCATCTCGGCTCTGATAGTGGGTGAGCCCGGCCTCCGTGATACAGTTGGTGTCCTGCGCCTTGCGACCCTCCGCCATCCTTCGTCGGTGGCGCGTCTCCTCTGTGGTGTGGGAGATTCCTCCTCCTCCGCGGTGATCCCTAATACTTCACACATGTCCTGGAGGGACCGCAATTGGTGTGTTTCGCCATTCCATCTGAAGATTAGGCGGAAGGGATGTCCCCATGAGTAGGGCGCTTCATGCTGCCGCAGGAAGTCCGTAGCTATCTTGAATGCTTTACGCTTTTGAAGTGCGATTGCAGAAAGGTCCTGATATAAGGCTACCGGGTGACCACGGAACGTTAATGATTGTTTCTTCCGCGCCTCAGCCATGATCCGTTCTTTCGGCGGGAAATCGGGGAGAAAGGCCAGTATGTCTGGTGGCGGGGCTGTTGCTCGCCGTGGCGGTCCCACCCTGTGCGCCCTGTCTATCCTTATGGGAAAGTCCGCTGCCTCACCCAGTATGTCTCGGAAGAGCTCCCTCAAGTAATTGGCAATGTCCGTGGTCTCCTCCGAGGATGGTACTCCCCGGACCCTTATGTTATTTCTTCGAGACCTGTTCTCCAAGTCCTCATTGTGCAATTGAAGGTCTAGGTGCTGATCTCTGAGGCGCAGTACCTCCTGCTGTAAGTGTGTAATTTCTTCATCTTGTCGCTGCGTGGAGCTTTCCACCGTGGCCACCCTCTCACCCAAGCCATCCACTTCCCTGCGTATTTCACGCACCTCTCCTGCTACCTCCTGTTTCAAGGCCTGGAAGTCGTCCCGCAATGTGCCAAAAAGGGATTCTAAAAAGGACCTGGTGACCGGGGGCTCTCCTGTTCCCGCTGATTGTGAGCCACCAGCCGAGCCCGGTGATGGTGGATTCCTGTCTCCCCTGACCTGGGATCTGCCAAGCATCTCTGGGAGCGTGCGGTCATTCCTTTTGCTGCCCTTCTGTCCGGCCATTTTGTCCACAGGCCTACTGCTTCGCACCTGAACTGCTTCGACCAACCAACGCACACAGTACCAATCCCGACCCTCACTTCCGGGCAGAGGCGGTCGTCCCAAACTGCGGTGTACCGTGTTCAGCCAGATGACCAGTACTCTTTCACCTTCATCCAGGTCTAAGATGGCCAATCGGTGTCCCTACTGAGCGTAGCCCACCGTGCCCTGAGCTCCAGGCGTAGGGGGGCTGTGGAGACTTTCGGCGCCAGCTCTGGCCTCTCTGCGCAAGGTCGCACGCACTGTCTTTGGGCCCAGGTCTCCAGCTGGTCAACGGAGGTCCTTATTCCGATACTTTACCCTCGTCCCAGGCAACCTCAGCGCAGCATCTTTGTCTGGTTTCGCACCAATCCTCCTGTTCCCTCTCAGGCTATGCTGCTAGAGCGTTCATTGGTGGGCACCCAGACACTGGAGAGCATTATGCGGCAATTTCCCCTGCGGTCCGGGTCTAGTGAACCTTCCCATCGGTCTCCAGGGCTCGGGTTAGCGTCTCTCACCGCCCCTTCGATAGCGTCCCGCTCCGGCGTTGTGGAGACTCTCAGAAGGGGCCCCAAGCTCAAGTTCTCTGGTTGTGCCCCCTACCCCTCCTCGGCAGGTTCCCGCTGTCCGGTTCGGGTTTCCTCGCGGTAGGCCGCAGCCGCTTCCGGTATGCGATGCGCTACTCGCTGGCAATCTTCGGAGGTCTTAACCACCGTCCCTGGGGTCCCGGCGCGCTCCCTCGTCCCGTCGGCCTCCTCCTCACCTCTTGCGGCGCCTCTGGGAAGGATCCGTGCCGCCACCGGGTCACTCGTGTTGCACGGCCACACCACGGCCGTAGGTCTCCTCCGCACCGGGTCTCGGGTGCGCCGCACGATACCCCTGGACCGGGTTATCAGGAGTGGGTTCCCGGGGCCTCCTGGTGTCGGGACTCGTTGCTGTGTTTCGGGGTCCTGCCCCTGCTGCCGGAGCCTTCTCTCCGCAACTCCAGGCCCCCCGACCCTTTCTGGTGCAGGCCGCAGCCGCAGCCTCAAGTTACTTCGCGACCGGCCTCCAGGGGCGGGGTGTCGCACTCGGGGCTCGGCTTGGCTTCTCTTCGGGCACGAACAATCTCTGCTGCAGCGCCGCGGACGTCTCCCCACTCAGCTCCACAATGGGCCTGCAGAAGCTCTGGGTCCAGCGCCACTCCCAGTCGAGCCCCGGCTTCCGGCTATCACCGCCTCCCCGGCCCGGGGTTCCGGCGTCCGAGCTCACGGCACACGGCGTTCCGGGTATCAGCGGGGCTGGGTCTCAGGCCAATGGTGACCCGGTAGCTCTCCTTGCTCTCCCCGCACTTTCAGGCGGTTGAGGGGGGAGAATAAGCTTGTTTAAGGGCTTAGGGCCTGGACGGGTGCGGGAGCTCCGGGAGAACACGTCCTCCTACTCCGCCATCTTGGCCACGCCCCGCGTCCCACTTTTTGAACACTTGCTGGTAGCATGCCTGCTTTGAAGGCCGCAGTTGCCGCCCCTATTCTGAAAGAGTGGCTAGAAAACTTCTTCCCCTGGCCCAACAGTCCTGCTCTGCCGAGGCAAGCCAGCATGATTTTGTCCATTTGGTACCTGGTAAGCGGGCTTAGGTCTGCATGGATCAGGAGGTAACTTTGCACAGCTGGCCACTCGGCGAGGTATGCCTGCAGGACTGACACTGGACAAGACTGAGGGGCCGGCACAGACACTGGACAATATCTACGCTCCCCGAGGGGGGCCAACATAATAACTGCCCCTTTACTCGCTTGGTCTGTCTTAGATCTCCTGAGGGTGATGGTAAGGCTCCCACCCCTAGGGCGTCCCCTGAGCTGTCGTTCCTGAAGCGTGCCACTATCTCGCTGCTCCGGAAGGCTCCAAAGAAGGCTAAGCTGAAGGCCGCCGCAAACAGGGAGGCTTCGTACTGTGAGTGTGCCAATGCATGCAGGACATCTAGCATGGATTTTAAAGCAGGGAAGTCAATAGGAGACCTGTTGTCGGGGACCCTCGGTTCGTCCCTAGCCCAGCCCTTCAAAGCTGCCCTGATGACAAAAGACTTAGCCGGATCCCGAGCCCCACTCAATCTGGCATCATGACTAACAGCAGCCAGGTGGCCGCAGACCCAGGAGTGAGATTTACCCTGCTTCTTAGCCCAAACCACAAAGGCCTGCACCCTGTCCTCAAGAGTCAATGCTGACAGGCCCATGTCTTCAATCGCTTTGTAGAAATTCGCCAGGTGACTCCCGTACCGCCTTCTTGTACCTGGGGCCAGCGATCTCTCCCCTAAAGCTCTTAACTCCTGCTCCACTCCAAGATGCACCAGAGTGCCAGAGGGAAGGGGGTCATCTCTGCTCTCGCCCACGGGCAAGCCGCCCGGAAACGGTCCCACTGGAAACGAGAAACAGCATCAGCCGCCACATTCTTAACCCCCGCAATGTGCCTATTCCTGAATTCACTGTTGCAGCGCAAGCTCCTATTTGCAAGCTCCCTCAGCAAACAAAGGACCAACGGGCAGCTGGCTGTTTGCCCGTTGATGGCCTGCACAACAGCCATATTGTCTGACCAAAAAAGGACCATTCTATCGGACAGGGGACCGGGCCAGAGGTGCAGGGCAATGACAATGGGGAAAAGCTTGAGCACTGTGATATTGGAAGTGATGCCACGCTTGCGCCAGGCTTTGGGCCACTCCTGCGCACACCAGTGTTCGCCCAGAATAGCGCCAACGCCCTCCTTTCCTGATGCGTCTGTAAACAAGCTGATTTCAGGACTGTCTACCCAAGGAGACTGCCAGATCACCGTCCCGTTAAAGTCAGACAGGAACTCTGCCCACATTACCAGATCCTTCTTCAGTCCAGCAGACAATCTTACAAAATGATGACGTTTGGCCACCTTGGCCGTGGCCCTGGCTAATCTTCTGGCAAACACACGGCCCACTGGGATGACTCTGGCCGCAAAATTGAGCTTGCCTAGTACGCTCTGGATGACCCCAAGGGGCGCTTTGTCCCTACCTAGCAAATCCTGAATGTCCTGTTTCAAGTCCTGCACCTTCCCGGCCAGGAGTCTCGACAGAGCCCTCAACTGTGTCTAACTCTATGCCCAGAAATGTTAGAACCTGTGCCGGGCCCTCAGTCTTGCCAGGTGCCAAAGGCACTCCCAGGTTTTTAGCCAGATCCACGAAGCAATGTAGGCCTTCACTGCATTCCTGAGTACCATCCCTTCCTAGGGACACCACCTTGACATCATATCTCACTGTGAGAGCCCACTGCAGGAAGGAACTGAAAGTCTTGAAAAAGGCGCAAGATACAGCGCAGCCCATGGGCATACATTTGTCAAAGAAAACTTCCCCTCTCCACTTGAAGCCCAAGAGGTGCTGGCTCACAGGGTGCACCGGCAAAAGTCTAAAAGCTGCCTCTATGTCTGTCTTCGCCAACCACGCCACCTTCCCTGCTCTTCTGATCAAGTTAATAGCCATGTCTAGCAAGCAGTAGGAAACAGAGCTAGCCCCCTCTTCCAACCAGGAATTCACTGAGTTGCCCTCAGGAAAGGAGAGATTGTGGATCAGTCTGAAAGACCCCGGCTCCTTTTTGGGGACCACACCCAGGGGAGATACCACACAGTCGGTGAGGGGCGGGGATTGGAACGGGCCAGCCACCCTCCCTAAGGCCAGTTCCTTACTTATCTTCTCGCACACCACAACCAGGAGGTCCCTAGCTGACTTCAAGTTCTCGGCATCCCTGCTTACCAAAGGACCCAGGTAGGGGATTTTGAACCCTTCGAGAAAGCCCTCCGCCAAGATGGCCCTATGCTTGGCGTTGGGATAGCTTTTCAGGAGAGGCAGTAGGCTGGGGATAATGATTGGCGACGGGCCTTTGGACTGTAAGGAACCCGCAGGAACTGGGGCCGCTGCTATGGCGGGGGCGGCCGGCGCGGGGAGGAGAGAGGGGAGAGGCGAAGGCAGGGTGGGGCGGCAGATGGGGAGCCAAGGCGGGGAAGGTCATTTACTTATCTCTGCTGGCAGGGCCCGCTGCGGAATCGCGCTTGTCACATGACGAGGTGGGATGGGAACCGCTGCACTGGCTGCAGGAGTGCGCAAATCTGCAGGCCTTGCCCCAAGTGCAGTTATCTCCGTTGTACAACCTGCATGTTGCTGAAGCGCCCTTTCTGAACCCTTGTCTGTGGAGGCCCCCCCCCACCACGTCCCACCCGAAAGGGCTGCTTTAATTGCCCCTTCCTCTCTTGGATCTGGCCCTTACTTGCAACCCCCTTCTTATAGTGAGAGCTACCTTTGTCCACCACATCTGCCCTACCTTTGCCCATGTGCTGCATCCAAAGCCTTCCTCCATCTGATCCCAATCTAACTCTGGACAGACAGCCATCTTTTTCCTAAACTCACAGTCATACCTGTAGCAACCCATGCCCGCAGTGGATTCAACAAAATGAAAATGCCAGTACTGATATACATGATAAAGCAACAACTAATGACTACCACAAATCTGAAAGGAAAATCAGAAGAGGGGATTGACTAATTAATAGTATTTTATTCAAAAAAATATTTGCAACATATAACTTCACTTTTTTTTGTTTTTGCGAAGAAATATACAAAAGACATATACAATAACAACAAGGATTTACTTTACAAGCATTCACTCAATTGTCAAACATATCACATGCAACCACATCAATCGTACGCCACTTCCTAGGAGGAAGAGTGGGGGGGGGAGGGGAAGAGTTGGTGGGAAACAAGTAAGAGAAAATACCAAAATCTACAAATATTTACAACACCACTTTGATTTGAATATTTTGTATGTACATTCTTCTATTTACAAACCCATTCTAGGTTTTCAAAAAGAATTTTTTAATAGTAATGTACATTAGTGTACTCCAGGCTCAATCAATCGAAAGCCCAAGAGTTTCTGTAGATTGGGGAAATGAGGCCAACTCTTCCCCTCCCCCCCCCCACTCTTCCTCCTAGGAAGTGGCGTACGATTGATGTGGTTGCATGTGATATGTTACAATTGAGTGAATGCTTGTAAAGTAAATCCTTGTTGTTATTGTATATGTCCTTTTGTATATTTCTTCGCAAAAACATAAAAAAGTGAAGTTATATGTTGCAAATATTTTTTTGAATAAAATACTATTAATTAGTCAATCCCCTCTTCTGATTTTCCTTTCAGATTTGTGGTAGTCATTAGTTGTTGCTTTATCATGTATATCAGTACTGGCATTTTCATTTTGTTGGTTAATATTAGGCTCAGCCTTACTGATTAGAGCCAGCCCCCTGTTGTTCCTTCCGCAGTGGATTCAGCCTCCTCCGTTATGACGCTAGCATACTGGAAAAGGCCCTGAGCCTGCTCAGGGAAGCGTTCTGTAATGACTGCCGCTAGGATGGAAAAAGCCTGTCTCCAGTTCTTAATGGATTTCTCTGGCCATGCCTGAAAGCGAACCTTCTTGTCCTCCTCCTTGGCCCCCATATTCCTGATGTCCACCCCCTCGGCCCCAAGCATGAGGAGGGAGAAAATGTCAATGAACTCCATACGCCAGATGCCTTCCTTGGCATCTAGGGGTACCTGCCATGCGAGGGAGCACTTGCCCGACAACAAGGGTGCCATGGTCATGGTTGGCGGCGTGGCGGGGTAGCCAGGCTGGGAGGAGGTGAATGCGCAGTAGGAGGCGCGGACAAGGCGTGGTGGCGGAGGGCAGTGCTGGCGCGGGGAGCGCGGTAGGAGTTGAGCCTGGCTGGACGCCCGGGGCAGCCGGGGGAGCGGGGGCAGAGGGAAGGATGTACGCTGCGCTACCAGTGCTAGGCCCACTCGGGTCAGAGAGCCCACCCCACACATGTGTAACCACTGCATCGGCTGGGAACTGGACAGCAGGTCCAGGTGCCATGGACCCAACTCCAGGAGCCCCGGCTGCAGCCCCTGCTGAAGCGATAGGTGCCCGTAGGCCAGCTCTGACCTCGGCCATAAAGTCTGCGAGGGAGTTCGTAAGCTTACCCAGGTCCTCACGTGTGACAAAGTCCGAGGAAGGAGCAACTGCCGGCAGAGGAGGGGGTGCTCTGGCAGGAGGAGGGGGGGATGCGGCCGCGTGCACAATTACATTTCTGACCGGCTCGGGTGCACAGACTTTGGCAGGTGCTGGGTCCGCGGGAAAGTCCTTCACGGTGGCCCGACGCACTCTCTTGGGCCTGGAGGGCCCTGCTTCCTCTATGATCTCATGTTCAGATGCCGATGGCGACGGGCCGACCCCAGAGTCCCCGGGATTGCTGGCATTAAATAGTTCCCTTGCCCAAGTAAACCCCTTTGCCTTTATCAACTCCATGACAGCTTTCAGTTGCGCATCATGATCGGGTCCTAGCACTGACTCATCGACTTGGGACGTCAGGGTGAAAAGCGTGGGGGTCCCTGGCTGTCCATTCCGAACTCGGGCTCTTTCCCTGCAAAAGAAAGTCAATGTGAGTTGGCAGAAGGACAAGAATGTGGCCACCCCCGAAGGTGATCCTCAGCTCACCCTGCACGTGCTTCGTCCAGATGGCGCAACCTTGCCACCCGCAGCCCCTTGTACATACCTCTGGAGGACAGGTCCTGATGCAGTAATGGGGCAACAAAAGCGTGAGCGGATTTGAGCGGGCACGGCGTCGGTCTGAAAAGCAAATTAATGCATGAGAAAAGCATGAGACAGGCTAGTATATCGAGGGCCCGGGTGCCGGACGATCCGGCAAGCCACGCAGCATCACGCCTCAAGTGACTGAACACGAACCACAAAAGACTGCACATGTGCTGCGAGGCCATCCAATGCGCAAACCCGCGTGGGCCTGCTGGGTCTAAGCAAGAAAGCCAACTTGTGAAGCATAACACCCAGCATGTTAAAACAGGACACATAAACTTGAAGTGAGGCTTAGCCTTGCTCCAGGGGAGAGGCAACACAAGAGGAAGTAAAGCCACACAAGGCAAATATAAAGTTTGAAAATGAGAGCAACAAAACCGACTAATGGTGAGCAACACGCATCATTTACGCTTACTGTAAAGTGTTGATATGATTTTAACCAACTGACACAGCAAGCTGTCTGGAGGCGAGACACATAGCAAAATAAACCAGTTGGGAACAGGCATGCAGAGAGGGGAGTTGGGAGAGTAATGAGCAAGGCTGTTGTGAAAAGCATTTGTACAAAACAATAACTTTGACTAAAGCTGGGCCCGGAGCAAGCTGCGAGGCAGAGGGACCACCGGCCACCGAGCGACTCCATCTACTGGACCTATCCAGCGAGCCGAGGCCGCACTCCAGCCACGGAAGGAGCCGCCGGCCAATTGAAAAGCCCTGCACGAGGAGGACAGGCCTGTCGTGCCCACTCCCTGGAAAGCGCTGACCTCGAATGTGGCAAAAGGCAGACGCTCCTAGAGAGCATCCGACTCCGGGCGATACCTGACGGCAGTACGGCAAAGACATGCGTACACGGCGGGCTCTGGCAAGAAGGCGGCCGCCCTCGGCCGATTCCCGGGAAGGGGGGGGGAGAGGCTTAGCACGCAACCGTGCAGTGCGACCAGCCGCCCCGCGCAACCAGTCTACCGCAAAGGATGCAAGCTTGTATATTTGCGCGCAAATAAAATGCAGTCAATAACAAACATGACTTATCCGACACGTGCCAAACAGCCGTGCCTGTGTGTACACCCCTCCAGCAAGCCCGTCCACGAGGAGGCGCCCCGCCGCCACCAAATTGGGACAAATCGGCAGCGCCCCCCGGGACAGTACCCTGTGTACCGGCCAAGGCCCACCAGCGTGAGGAACTAGGTCGGCAAGGTGGGCCCCCGCCCCCCTGCGCAATCATGGCCAGATCTCGGCACCTGATCGCCGCCCCAGGCCTCTTCCACCAATCGAGGAAGGGAGAGAACTGAGGACTGTCGACCGGAGGGGGAAGAGCGCCAGCAATCGCTCCTCGGGCCGAGCGAACCCCCACGAGCACTTGGGGGTAGAGGGGCCAGGTGGGACACCACCACTGATTACAGCAAAGCCTGCATTTGGCGTTCGCGGGCAGGATGGCTGTACGGGGTGGGGAGTTGTATCGTGCACCCACAACCCGCCCCACAAGGAGACACAACCCTGCGATCAATCGATGCCTGGGAAGCGGGCCATGGATCGCCTCGAACACACCCCGCAGGATGCCCGCCCACCAGCGATGAGTTGGGGCACGTGGCCTGGGCGCAATCGGGCAGACACAGCCTGCTCAGCCACCGCAAGCACGACCACGAGGTCGGCTGCGACGGCTCACAAAACGGCTCTACAACCCACACCGCATCAGCGGCCCATCGATAAGCGGGCCGCCTAGCCCGGCTCGACCTCCGCGAAGAGGGAGTAGGCGGAGGGGGAACCAGCCATAAGGCCTGAACTCACCTCGAAGTGAAAACAGTGTCCTAGAAGGCGACGCGCGACGTCCGGAGCGGTAAAGAGGCAGTAAAGATGGAAATGGGAGGTTAAATACCCCTCGCCCTGCCTACCGCCCCGGACGTGCGTCACTGGCCCACCCATCCTCCCACCGGGACTCTCCTGCCCGGAGGGGAGTGGATGACTAGGTAGGGGGCGGGGCAGCCCTCTTTAACTACGAGCCCGCCCTCTTGATGGCCACCGGGTGGCCTCGGGCAGCTGCAAAGGCGAGACATGCGCCCGCCTTTGCCCAATCGCGTGCCTTTAAAAAAAAAAAAAAGCACGCTACAGCCAATGCCGTCCTGCGAAAGCAAAACCACACGTACATGCGTGTAGTTAGCTTTCTGAAGCCTGCTGCTCACTGCAACGCTAGGCGCGAGACCTAACAAAAATGACTCAGCACTGGGTGGGAAAATGGGAAAAGCCTCCTCACTTAAAGGGTTATTGCAAAGGCTATTAGGCCAAGTGCATTAAGGAAATGTATTGAGCTGTGAGTTCACCTTCCATTACAGACTGTGGGTCCAGTATAAAAACGTACTTATGTTTTGACAAATCTAACAATTTGAGACACCTGGATGCACTGGATGTTGGCCAAGTGACTCTCCGGCTCCTTCCTTCGTCCACTGAAGTGAGGAGAAATCTGGGGGTGGTGTTTAATGGCCATCTCTCATTTAAGGCCCAAATCTCCTCTGTACTGAAAGTGTGTTTTTGATTATTGTAAGCAATTAAAAAGTACCTGACCTTTTCCCCTTGGGAGGCTCAGAGAATAGTTGTCCAAGCCTCAATTTTATCTACATTGAACTACTCTAACGTTCATTACGTGGGTTCACCCGATTGTCTAATTCAGAGCTTACAAGTAGTATTGAACACAGCAGCTTGTTGTCTATTTAAGCTCACTAGGCATACCTCGACGTCCTTATAGCTAAAACATATCCACTGGCAGGCTCTAGGGCGGTGCAACCGGTGCCACCGCACTGGGTCTCTTCAAAGGTGCGCCATGTTTGGATGTATTTTATGGTGTTAAAAGCACGTGCTGCTGCATTGCTGGCTTCCAGCAATTTTCATAGAACAATAAACATGTTAAGATAACTCTGCTGATTAAAGTTCTTCCCGGAAACAGAAGGAGTTTTGTCTAGGGGGAGTTTTAACTCATTTTATGTTAGCACACATAAGATACATGCTGCAAAAAACCATGCAGATCACAAAGTGCATATAGTTTAAATAGTGTAAATCAGTGGGTGTAGGGGGGGAGAAGAAGAAAGAAAATGTGATCCATTCAGCTTCCTTGCCGTAATATCCAAAATCAAAAGGGAATGAATCACTTGACCTGAGTAACCAGGGCTAGCAACTTTGTAATTAAAAAGCCCTCAATCACGTTTAGTAAGGTCGTGTGGCGGTATATCTTGGTTCTCCGCCAAGATTAAAAACGTGCAAGCATCATCATTGGGCTCCATTTTGTAATTTGCTTGCCTCCACCAGGAGGAATATCACTGGTTATGACAGTAGTGATTAAAGAATAAGTGAGAGTGCTCAAGTGAGTTGGGTTTAAAAGGCTTGTATATCCTTGACCGAGTTTTAATGAGTCAGGAATCAAGTAATAATCAAAACAGTGTGGTGCGATGGGGCGTGGCTAGCAGCCTAAGATGGTGGCAGCTTAGAGGGCGAGCTCCGCGGTTGAAGCGGCCTCCGGACATATCCGATCATTAATCCGTCATAGAATTTCACCCTGCGGGCAGGGACTGAGGCCCGAGACCGGGCGGCACGCCCGACAGCAACCAGATCTAAAATCCGACTACGGGAAGCGAAGTTACCCGTCTCGCCCGCTCTGGCCTTTGGAAGAAACTGGAACCGGGGTCCTGCCTGGCGTGAGAGGGCCGACAGGAAGTGCTGCGGACTGAGCGTGGAGGAGCCGGAAGTGGTCGCTCGCAACGGAGCAGCGGGGACGAGAGTGGCTCGCAACTCAGCGCGACCGCCGGCGCCTCTGTGGCAGGCGAGTGAGAGACCGGCCGACACCGATTACTGCCCGGTGAGTGCGGGGACCGATCCGGACCTCTGCACGGAGGCAGCCGGACCCGTGTGGAAGGGGTCCGGGTCCGCCATCTTGCCGCCCGATCACCGGAGGAACCGGGACTCAGCTCTGCCGGAGTGCTGAGTCTGGCATCCCGGGTGCAGGAACAGCCGCCACTCGGGCTGCGGAGGGCCTGACGCGAGAGACGCCGGCTTCTTGAGGGGAGACACTGAGGCGGCCATTAACACGCCGGAGCGCGATCACATCGCGGAGGCAGCTGCACGGCTCCGATCAGCCTGGGCACCCACACCCCGTTCATAAGGTACAAAGATCTCGACTGTACCGCTGAGACGTGGCGCAGCTGGACATCCGGCGCTGCAGGAGAAGGTCCGGATCCACGGAGCGGCACCGCGGTGTCCCCTCTGCTACACAGTTCGGTGGGCGCTCCCCTGGGTACAGCTGACACACACCCGGCTGGGGCCTGGAGGCATTGGGGACTATACCAAGCATACGAGGGCCAATAGTGGGGCGGTTCAGGCGCTCTCCAAAGGCATCGGACTCACACGCCACCCTGACCACTGGATATCTCCACTACGTCAGCGAAGCGGGTCTACGGGCCCGGCGGACCACGCGGCGACACAGCCTCACCCGCTAGTCTCACCGGCAGACCAAGGGACAAGCTCATTGACAATACCTCCCTCAACCCAACCGCATCCAGAGACTGCTGACGCAACGGCGGGCCTCCACCGGGGCTCCTTCTGGTGGGACTCAGCTCCCTGAACTCTCCGCTCACGATCACCTTAGTGTAATTGCAGCTGCCATGGCGGGCAAGGGACCAAAGGGAGGCAACGTGCAGGCACGACTCGAGAAATACGCATATGACAAATCGTCCGCTTCCCCACCGGACGCTAAAACACAGGCAAACAAGACAACCGACCAGGCGGGAGGCAAAAAAGCAACCCTTGAGGACGTTGTGCGCGCCCTGACGCAAGTACAGGCTACGGTGGGATCGATATCGGCAGAAATCACACTGATAAGAGCCGATTTCCACAAGATGTCGGAAAAAGTCTCCTCGATGGAGGTGGTGACCAAGTCTTTAGTGGAGGATGTCTCGGAGCTCCAGATCAGTGTTGAACGGATCTCGAACGAAAACAGAGACCTACGTGCTAAGCTGGACGAGCAGGAAGGGCGCTCGAGGCGGAACAACATCCGCATTATAGGGGTTCCGGAATCGGAGGACACGAGAGCGATGGACCTCTACGTGGAGAAACTGATCGAACAAGAACTCAAACCCAAGGGCCTATCCACCTTTTTCTCTGTGGAAAGAGCGCATCGAGTCCCGGGAGGACGTCCGAAGCAGGGCGCGGCACCGCGGCCTATCATTGCACGACTCTTCAATTTCAGAGACAGGGACGCGATCCTGCAAGCGGCAAGAAACTCACCCCCGGTTAAGATTCAAAATTCCACCCTGGCGTTCTTTCCTGACTACACGGCGGAGGTCGCACGTCGGAGGAGGACATTCTTTGAAGTTAAGAGAGAACTGAGAGCGAGAGAACTTCCCTATGCCATGCTCTTCCCAGCCAAGTTGAGGGTAGTGGCAGACAACAAAACATGGTTCTTCGACACTCCGGAGGCTGCACACGACTGGCTGGAAGGCTGGAGACAAACGGGCCTGCCTCGCCGCTCCACACGACCAAACAAGTACCGCACTAATGGATCCCGTTCAGGTTCCCAAACATCCGGAAGAGACTTGGATCCACAATCCCCGCTGAGCGAGGCCCACGAAACTGAGAACAACGACGAACAATGACTTCCCGGGTCTACCGGACTAGAATAAATGTAAAGCTGGCCGGGCGGGCCGTCAAGGACACCGGGCGGAGGTCCTCCGTGGACATGGAGGGAGGCCGCCGACTCCGGAGAGTCCCTCATCCCGACGAGCAAGTACTGTGTTTGGGGTTTGGGTCAGGCACTCTGCTAAGTTGGGGGGGCGGGCAGTTTTGGGTCCGTCTAGCAGGGGGGCAGGGAGGGGGGGAGTTGGGAGTGGGGGGGTTTGGTTTTTTTGAATTGTTTTGCAGGTGTAGATTGGAACCACGAGGCACACACACTGACTATGGCGAGCTCGTGTAGAGGTCTTAGATCGCACTTTCTATGGTACTTAGATTTTCCCAACCACAGAAGCAATGGCACAAAATACGCGGGATGACATGGGGAGGGGGGAACCTGGGACAGGGCCAATGGCACCTCTGCAACTTATGTCCTGGAACGTGAGAGGTCTGGGGGACAAGGTCAAGCGAGGTTTGGTGCTGCACAGTATAAAGAGGCTCAACCCGGCCCTGGTCCTACTGCAAGAGACACACCTCATAGGCACAGCCACACATGCCTTAGACAGGAAAGGTTACCGTATGATCCCCCATTCGGAATTCACGAGTGGCTCCCGTGGGACAGGAATACTAATGCACCGATCCTCCAGATTCATACTCCAATCCACGAAGGCAGACACACAGGGGCTCTTCGCAGCGGCACTGGGACAATGGGAGGGGAGACAGCTGAATGTGGTCTCGGTGTACATTCCTCCAGCGCTGCACACGATAGCCCTCCCAGAACTAGGGAAATTTCTGTTAGAGCTCCCAGAAGGTGACCTCATAGTAGGGGGTGACTTTAATGCAGTGGCACACAATACATTAGATAGGTTCCCGACACGAACACAGGCTCCAGGGCCCTCCCGGCTGAACGACTTCCTAGAAGCGCAAGGCCTGATAGACCTTTGGAGGCGCCTACACCCGACTGACCATCACTACACCTACCATTCAGCGGTCCATGACAGTCTGTCACGAATCGACTACTTCCTTACACCGGGGCACGGGCAGCTTACTGTTGACGACGTACAAATTAAACCAAGGGGTGTCTCGGACCATTCCCCATTGACGCTGACTCTCTCCAACCCGGAGCGGTCCCAAAGGCGCATATACCCGATATTCCCGGGCTACCTTAGGGTCCCACAGGTGACCAAAGCTCTTAAAACAGCGACAAGGTGTTATCTCACAGAGAACAATGGCTCGGTCGCATCCCCGTCGACCCTATGGGAAGCCTATAAAACGGTTCTCCGAGGCCAAGCCATTTCCACTATAACGAGTTATAAGCGCACCCAGAAAATGGAACTATTAGACCTAGAGGACAAACTCGCTGAAGCTAATGAAATTCATATGACCGACCCGACCGGGGACTCGCTCCACGCACTACGGCTGTGTCAGCAACGTCATACTGATCTTCTGCGCCGTAGAGTGATCGAAAACATAGCGGCCACTACGAATAGGATATACGATGTGGGGGATAAGGCGAGTAAGCTCCTAGCCTGGCTAGAGAAAAAACGGGAGGGACAGAGGACTATCTTACAATTGAAGGACTCTACGGGGGTAATGCACACCCGCCCCGCCCGGATAGTCGAACTCCTGGCTGATCACTACCAAGCGGTATATACCTCTGATATAGAGGTTACACGGGAAATGGCGGAGACAGCGCTCGTGGGAGTGCCCACCCGCACCCTGTTGCAGGACAGTGCTGATGACCTGGAATCGGACTTGACGGCTGAGGAGATACAGTCGGCTATCGCGGCACTACACCCAGGGAAAGCCATGGGCCCCAACGGAATCCCGATCGAGTGGTATAAAACCATGTCGGAAACCCTCACGACGCCGTTACTCAACATGTACATAGACAGCTTAGAACAAGGTCACCTGCCACCTGACCAGTGCATGGCTACCATTGTGGCGATCCCGAAACCTGGCAAGCCTCCTGAGGACTGCGGCTCCTATCGGCCGATTTCCCTCCTCAATGCCGAAAGCAAAATCCTGGCGAAATTATTACCCAACAGGCTGTTGCCTCACCTTTGCCACCTCATTCATCCGGACCAGTCGGGATTTATGCCGCACAGAAGTACGGCTTTGAACCTCAGGCGCCTGCATGGTGTTATGGCAAGGGCCCCGTTGTTGACAACCGATGCAGCAATCCTCTCATTGGACGCCAAAATGGCGTTCGATTTGGTGGAGTGGCGGTACCTCTTTGCAGTCCTACAACATATGGGCTTCGGCCCAAAATTCATAGCCTGGATCAGGCTACTCTATAGGAATCCTATGGCGCGAGTGACGGCAAACGGACACATTTCGAGAGTCATTCCATTAGCAAGGGGCACGAGACAAGGCTGCCCACTCTCGCCGCTGCTGTTCGCCCTGGTACTGGAACCCTTGGCAACTATCATTAGGACTATGCCGCTGCTGCGGGGCATTACCTGGGGTGAGGGCTGGGAGGACAGAGTGTCATTATATGCAGATGACATGCTAATATACCTAGCGGACCCGGCAGAGGGGATTCCAGTATTACTGGCATTGTGTGAGCGGCAGGGAATTGCATCAGGGTACAAGATTAACTGGACGAAATCGGTGCTCTTCATGCTGCGTGGGGCCCTGCCACATCTGGAGGTGGACTGCCCCTTGATGGTAGAGGCCGTTTCCTTTAGATACCTAGGGATTCAGATCACACGGGATCACGTGACCTTTCAGGATATGAATCTACAGCCACTGCTCGATAGATTGAAAGCGGACGTGCGCCACTGGAAAACACTCCCGCTGACGTTATTGGGCCGAGCGGCGCTCTTCAAAATGATGGCACTGCCCCGGTTCCTCTATGTTTTGGAAAATACACCGGCACTGGTCCCGCCTTCCTTTTTCAAACAGATAACAGGGCAACTGTCAGGCCTGTTGTGGGGTGACAGACCGGCGAGGGTAGCGCAGATGAAACTGATCAGAGATTGGTACAGTGGGGGAATCGCGCTCCCAAACCTGGAATTGTACTACTGGGCGGCGCACCTCAAGGTGATTAACCAATGGTTGCATGCACCGCAGGAGGACCCAGCGTACGTAGCGGACAGACGGCAGCTTGGCACTCATACACTTCTGGCCCCGCTTTATAACAGAGGCCTGATGGCAAAATTGATCGGACCGACTAAGCACACTGTAACATTGTGGCATAAAGCTCAATCTCGTCTGAAATGGGGGGGGGGGGTGATTACACAACTTACACCCTTGTGGGATTCCAGGTCACTGGGAAACTTGAGACGTAGTAAAGGATTTGACCACTGGGACACTATAGGGATCTCCACGGTGGGGGATCTGTGGACAAGAGACGGGGTGGTTCCGTTTGACACTCTGAGAGAACAGTATGAGCTGAGCACCACTGAGACGTATCGGTACATACAGATTAGACATGCATTACTGGGTGCACTAACACCGGGTACTAAGGTCCCAGAATCGGCCCCTTTAGAAGACCGACTACTCACTGACTACATGGAAGCTAGCGCCACATCCCTCACATATCGCAAGCTAGTGAATAACCTGCCTGACCCATTACAGAAATTGAAAGTGAAATGGGAGGATGATGTTGGTGACCTGGATGAGGCAAACTGGAATGCCGCAATGGCGTCACCTAGAGAAGCGGGAATTTCAGCAAGATTCCGACTGATACAGTATAAGATACTACACCGAGTGTACTACACACGCACCACCCTACATAAAATCCAAAGGGCAGATCACCCATATTGCTTACGAAACTGTGGGGAGGAGGGAACGCTGTTCCATACCCTGTGGTCCTGTCCGAACATAATAGATTACTGGAAGCGAGTGGCACGCACGATCGCCCAGACGCTACAACTCCCGTTCACTCCTGATCCTAGAATTTGTCTGCTAAATGTGTGGGGCCCGACCAACCTGACACTACAAGGGAGGCAATGGGTGGTTATAGGGATGATGTTAGCGAAGCGAGATATTGCGCAAAAATGGGGGGCATCAGAGATGCCGACTTTGACACAATGGTGCAGAAATATGGATATACTCATGGTGGTGGAGCGGGCGGTATATCAGCAGAGGGCAAATCCACGTAAATGGAACAAAATATGGCTGCCATGGAACGCCTACAGGGGGGAACCTTGTGAACCGCTACCGGAAGAGGAAGACGTAGATAGTTCAGAGGAGGGGGATGACGAAGAGTAAATGTGGAAGGGCGAGAGGGACAGGATGGTATGGGCACGGGCTGCTTGGGTCCTCCCACGCCCGTCTGGCGTAAAACTCGGTAAGATTCCCGGGGGGTGGTGAAAACGGCCCACTGGTCTGACGCACCTGGAATGATGTTATACACCTATTATGCTTCAGTACGACCAAGCTATACACCTGAATGTTATTTGTTGTTTACTTTAAAAAAAAGAAAATGTTGCGATTCTGAGAGAATGTGGCGGAATGTTGACACCGCACCTCTCAATGACTGAACTGCTGAGTATGTTTAATTGATGCAACAATAAAAACAAATTAAAAAAAAAACAAAAAACAGTGTGGTGCGTGTGTGGACGAGTTACTTGTCCAATGCAATATTTGCGTCCAAAAAATAGGTTGACATATTTCACGCCAGGTAGGTCGTTGGGGCTTTCTTCAGGACCTCGAAAGAAGGTGGGGGTAACCTGTGTATTACACAGGTACCTATTAGAACAATTCTGGTTACAATATGTGTGGAGAGCAATTTGTTCTGAAAAGGAAACAAAAAGGAAAAAAATATATACATATATATACATATTGTTACGTTTGGATTGTCATATAATGCGACAGCCAATTGGTCCAATGATGGGTTAGGTGTTCATTCTATTAGAACTCTGGTAAGTGGTGTTTGAAATGAAGAGATAAGTAACTGGAAAATGGCAATTCTTTATCCTTTTCTATCAATCACAACCCCTTGTGTAGTTATTTCAAACAATTTCAATCACCACTGCATTCATTTTAGTAAAATCGGTGTCTGACTACACATAGCGATGTGGCATGGTGGTGTTCTAGAATTTACAATCGTTTGATCAAGTTGGGTGGGCTAGATAATTAAGGGTGTCATGCTGTAAATATCGTAAGTTTCACTGTGGTTAAGCGAGGGGAGTACTGGATTTTCGTTCTCTTCCTCCCACGCTGAGCGTTTTCATTAAGGTATTGCGCAGGTAAAGTTTATAATGGCTATGTGTTAGTGCCGTTTTCATGCATGCCTCAGTAAAAGATTTATTGGTTTAGACCTGAAAACATCAATAATAACAACATACAATTGCTGGTAAATGGAGTGTGAGAGTAAAAATTGGGCGCCGAACAGTGCGGGTGAAATATGTGCTCACGCGAAAATGGTTTCGCGTTACTGGTTTTGCATACCTCATAGTCCGATGATACGGGCTTCAACAGGGGGCCGGATGGCATCATTTTACCTGCTGGGTTTGGGATTTAATGCAAATAGTAGGTATTAGTGAGGAAAAGGAGATTGCACTTATCTCAAGTATACGTCGGTCCATTTTCCTTGCTCGCACCTTTAATGGCAGCGGGTGGTGGCGACTTGTGCTCACTCTTCCCGCGGCGCCCTGGATCAAGTTGGTGCTGTGGGTTGAACGGATAAGTAATGGAGTTTGTCTTAGAGACTGAAGACATACTACGTGGTTGGAGAAAAGGAGGGGAAAAAATACTCCATGGAAATATTGTTACAATGTAAAAGTGAGATGTAAAAATGAAAGATGTAAAAGGGGGTTTTGGGGGGCAGTCGAGCCGCGAGGTCTGCCCTCCGGGCAGATTTGGGAGGGGGAAGGGGGGAGAACAAGCGAGCGGCCATTTTGCCGCGTTGGGCTGGCTGGGGATAGCCCAAAAGCAGCCCAAAGCAGAATTTCGTAGCCCAAAGGATAAATAGCGATCCCGAGTGGTCCCAGCCACCATTTTAGGTACTGAGACCTGGTGGCTGGGAACGTTTCAGTCAGGAGCTTTTTGTCAGGCTTTTCTCGGGACGCTTTCGCATATTTTAAGTCGGGGGCTGGGCGATGCGGGCGCCTGGCGCGGCGTGCCATCGCGGACGTGGTGGCGGCGGCCATCGCCTGCTCGCCGCCACGGAAGTTTGCGAGTCCCCAGGTAGGTTTCACAGGGCTGCGCGGATGTCAGGAGCGCGACCCTGGTTGTGACCGGCGGTGCGGGAAAAATGAAGCAGGGCGGGCGGACGAGGTGCGCTGCCAGTGGCGCCTCGCCGCCCTTAGGTATGGAGTCTGCGGGGAGGGCGGGGCGGCAGGAGACCGTGGGTGGGCAGCGATGCGGAGGGGTGTTGCCGCCGCCCTGGCGCGGCGGGCGAGGTCGGGGAGGCTCTGCCAGTGAGCGGGGCCTCCCGGGCGTTTTTGTGCACGGGCGGGAAAGGGGGCGGGAGTGCAGGCCTCCGGATCGGGGGCAGGAGAGAGAGCGTGCAGGGAACTGGGGCGGGTAGGGGGAAAAGGGGCCGGGAATGTCGACAAGGGGAGGCGGCCCGCCACAGAAGGGGAGTCAGGAGAGCCCCTCACCTGCCTGGCAAGAGAGAGGGGCAGGAAGGCTGGTAAGGAGGGTGCAAGGGGGGGGCGCAAGGTGGGACGGTCCTGGGTGGACATGGAAGGGGGTGGGGGTTGGTCCCAGGTGGTCGGTGGGGGGAGGGGAACTGGGGGGCAGGGAGGGGGGGTTTCTCCCCAGCATTGATAAGACTCAGGGTTCATATGAAGAGAGTACAAGGAGGTCGAGTGGGTAAGGGGGGCGGGGTGAGGGGGGCACACGGTTTCAGGGTCCCAGTACACCAGCGGTACCTTTTCTTTGGCAGGGGGACCGCCGGCGTGGGGCTCCAGACTTGGTATGGCTAGGGGCGGCCCGGCGGCACCAAGGAGAAGGGAAGGGTGTGCTTCCTGCAGCAGGCCCGGAGTACGCGAGGGTCTCGTCGCGGCTGGTTTACGAAGGCCCTAGGCGGGCTCACCAGTCCCTCCACCCACAGGGCCCCCGGCGGCTTGTGGATCGTCAGCAGCCATGGAGCAACGGCACGGAGGAATACTTCACTAGTCCTGGCATCGAAGATAAAATAGTGGTCCGCACATGCAATCTTTGCACATTTACCAATCAAATCGGCTGGGGACTTGATGAGGGCTTCGCCTCTTTTTATAAGACACTGCTGATGACATGGGGGGCTACAATTGTGGAATGCTCGCGTGCAAGCTTTATATGTCCTTGGGGCCAAGGATATTCATTTCGGGGTCATGTGCTTTTCCTTCTACACGCTTAATCACACTTGTACTATCTCTAGCATAGGATTTCGTCAGTACCACATCAGGCTTTCTGGAAACCTCAACGTATTCGGCCACTAGTGGTAAGATAGATTGGCAACCTGGAACAATCAATCTACCGGGAGGATTGGGTGGTCCTTACGCAGGCAGCAATGGTAGGCAACGAGGTGGTTGTGTTAGCTGAGACAATCTTAAGTCTAGATATGGGAATAATGGAGGAGTCCTGTTTTTGGATGTTGACCTACATTGGACAGGAGTTGTGGTATATTTCTTTTCCCGACACATTAGTTTCAATATATACTAGAAGAAGCTATCGCGAGATTTACAGATGGAGGATGCGTTGTTATGGTTAGTGTTCTTTTTCGACAAGCGGCCTTTAAGGGCCAGAAAAAGGGTTTTTTTGGGGATCATGAGTACCCCTGAGTGGGTAGCAGTGGGTAGGTTACTTGTATACCGAGGTGGCGGCTGGCAAGGTCGGGCAGGAGTTTGTGTTAATCGCCTGTGCGAGGTTTGGTCATGTAACCACATAAGAGATCTCTATTTCGGGTGGGAATAGAGACCTTAGACGGGGTAAAAGGCAACAGTAATTCTATGCCTTTAAGGTTGTCCAAAGTTGTCGCAGAGAAGCATTGGGGATATTGGGGCTATTAGCCACGTGCCTGGTTTGTTAGAGGCAAAGTCAGGCATGAAACTCCATACCATTATGGCCGACACATTTCTGTGCAGTTGTGTCACGTAATCGCAGGAGCGACCATAGTGTGGCTGCAACGCGCCGGTTGAAGCGAGCGTAGTGAGAGGATGACTGATTTAGGCAACCATTTGTACGGTAAGTTTCTACCATGGCTGGGGTTTGTTAGGTTGTACAGCGCTATGCATGGAACTCGGTCCTTACTTTAGTTTGCCACGTTATGTTTCCTTTCGAGGTTGCACGGGCAAAGTACCGGGGATATAAGTACAGTTGGATTCGTTCATGGGAGTCGTTAAGGTCTCATAACACGATAGAATATCGGTACTGTTGAGTCCATGTGTTAAATTTTAGTTTCTGCTAAAAGCAAGGCGGAAGGTAAGATATACGGATTGGTGCATGGTTACACAGCAGTAGGAGCCTACGTATAATTTCATGTGGTTGAGGTGACTTACTGTGGTTCCTTTTTAGGAACAGACGTTTTAGGTCTTAGTTACCGGTCGTGATTGTGAGTAGTGAGGCGCTAACATGGATTTTAGAGGAGTGTGCATTTCACCTAGTAGGATGGTGCGGCACCACTGATTGGACAGCCGTATGAGACCTGGGTTACGTTTGACTCCACCAATCTGTGAAGGTGTATTGATGTTCGGACACGTTGGGAGTGGAAGAGGTGCACGGACGTTACAAATATGCGCTTGGGAGCATTCCGTTTGGTGTGGGCAGACAATACATATACATGTTCTTAAGGGATCAGTCGTAAATATGTTGTTGATTGTGCCTGTGTGATTTTACTATAGATTCATGGTGCAACACTTGTCCTGACGAGGGTATCGGAGAATAACGGTGTGTGAGACCGAAACGTTGACGCTATGACACTATTCCATGTACAAGACTACTGATCATGGTATTGGGATTAGGTATATAAGGGAGGAATAATGTATATATGGCAAATGTGCAAATATTAGACCATATAGTGTGCGGAAAAGGGTCAAACAACACCGCTCTTGTTAAAACTGGGTAGCTGTGGATATTTGAGTCGCCAGACATGAATGAAATATGGCTTAACATCGATGTGATGTATGTAAGATATGCTCTTAGGTATCTTATGAAAACTGCAACATTTTGATTTGATAATATTCCCTGGAGCGTTATGGAATGTTGTTCACTATGGTGACACAGTTGAAATGTAAAAATAACTTTACAATAATTCCCTAAGGACCACATTTTATTTTGGTCTTTGACTAGGCCCAGTTCCTGGGGAATATTGTTTTGCCCTATGCCTGTTAATTAGTTATGTGGACACGGCATTGCCGATGGGCTGCGCGAGGTCCTGCGTGTTTTTCAAAGTTTTGTAGGTTCCGGCAATGGGTTTTACAGAACGAACGGGCCACTAGGGAGTTCAGCCCTACCTGGATGACTCTTTTTTCGTGGCGGGGCCCTGGACTCCACGAACTGCCAGGTGGCGCTGGACAGGTTTCAGGAGATCACGGAGGTCCTTGGGGTGCCATTGGCGCTGGACAAGGCAGTGGGGCCACGCACAGCGCTGTCAACTTTGGGATAAGGAGCTGGTCTCAGTGTTGCTGGAGGCACGGTTGCCGGCAAGCAAGCAGCGACGGATGTTGAGGCGGCTCGAGGTGATGGAGCCAAACCACAAAGTGCCAGTGTTGGAAATTCAAAAGACAAGTGGGGCCAGGCACGGCGCTGTCAATTTTGGGTTTTGAGCTGGGCTCGGTGTTGCTGGAGACGCGTTTGCCGGCAGACAAGCAGCGGCGGATGTTGAGGCGGCTAGGGGTGATGGAAGCAAGGAACAAGGTGACAGTGTTGGAACTTCAAATGACAAGTGGGGCCAGGCACGGCGCTGTCAATTTTGGGTATTGAGCTGGTCTCGGTGCTTACTGGAGGTGATGGAGGCAAGGCACAAAGTGCCAGTGTTGGAAAGTCAAAAGACAGTGGGGACGGCATGGCACTGTCAAATTTGGGTATTGAGCTGGGCTCGGTGTTGCTGGAGACACGGTTGCCGGCAGAACAAGCGGCAGCGGATGTTGAGGCGTCTCGAGGTGATGGAGGCAAGGCACGAAGTGCCAGTGTTGGAACTTCAAAAGACAGTGGGGCCAGGCACTGCGCTGTCAATTTTGGGTATTGAGCTGGTATCGGTGTTTACTGGAAGCACGGTTGCCAGCAGGCAAGCAGCGGCAGATGTTGAGGTGGCTTGAGGTGATGGTATTGAGCTGGGCTCAGTGTTGCTGGAGACACGGTTGCCGGCTGAACAAGCGGCAGCGGATGTTGAGGAGTCTCGAGGTGATGGAGGCAAGGCACGAAGTGCCAGTGTTGGAACTTCAAAAGACAGTGGGGCCAGGCACGGCGCTGTCAATTTTGGGAATTGAGCTGGTATCGGTGTTTACTGGAAGCACGGTTGCCGGCAGGCAAGCAGCTGCAGATGTTGAGGCGGCTCGAGGTGATGGATGCATGGCACAAAAGTGCCAGTGTTGGAAATTCAAAAGACAGTGGGGCCGGCATGGCGCTGTCAAAATTTGGGTATTGAGTTGGACGCGAGTTTTTGCTGGAGGCATGGTTGCCAGCAGACAAGCAGCAGCGGATATTGGGGCTGCTAGAGGTACTGGTGGCAAAGCACATTGGGGTAGTGTCAGAAATTCAGGTGCTGGAGAGACACCTCGGGTTTTGCGGGCAGGGTGGTACTTGTCGGGTGGACGTTTTGTCGGAGGTTGGGCCGGGCCCTGGCAGGACAGAAGCGGGCGTCTGGGAGGACTTGTGGATGTGGCGGTTTTTCTGAACACAAGTAAATGGGGTGCCCATGAGAAGGGCAACGGGGTCACAGTGGTTAGCGGGGTGGAAGCATCTGGCAAGGGCGGGGGCGGAAATCAGTCGGTAGGGCACGCGCCGGTTTCGGAGTGGGGCGGCGTCGGAAGCGCATTGACGGTGGTGCGGCCGGGGGACATTACGCACCGGTGGCGGTGATCCTCAGTGGTATCGGCGTTAAGTGCGCAGCGAAGTGCATTTTGGAACGCGCGAGGGGATGTTGGGGGGCATAGTTATTGACAATTGTTGCTCGTGCAGGTCAGGAATGGCTTCTTAGCCCGGGACGTGTTGATTTGGATTGCAGAGCATTCTTTTGTGAAGAGGGCCAAGTGGCAAGCACGGGATAGCTAATTTGGTGGTAAGCTGAGTTTCAATCCTGCGTGGTTTCAGGTTGCATGGGTCAGGGAGGCCCATTTATTGGGGGTGCGCCGTGTGGGGGCCGGCGGTTGGCGTTCTCAATTCCTGCATCAAAAAAGAGGGGCTGGGGGGGCAGGAAAGGGGGAGGCGGTGTAATTACCTAACCTCCGCCTTTCCCTGGGTGGCGGAGTTGTTTTTGATGTTGGCCAAGTTTGGCTGGAGTTCGGTACTTTCTTGTGAAGTTTGGGGAGTTAGGAAACGGGAGCGGGGAAAACGTAACCAGTTTGGGAGTTTACATTAGAGGGTAGTTAGTTACAGTTGCAAGAAGGCAAATAGGACTGTAGGTCTTGGGAGGTTTTGGAGTTAGGAGGTAGGGGATAAAATTGGATAGTATTATGATGTAATTGAGTTATATGTTTGTGTATTGCAGGGTGGGGGATTTTATCATGTGGGGATCGTAGGGGTGGGGGGAGTAAAACAAAAAGGGGTCAGGTAACTCGATGTTTAGAGAGGTTTTAGTTTTGTACAGCAGTTTGCCAGTTTAATAAATGTGATGTGCACCTGTTTCAATAAAGCGGCCTTTTACATACACAAAATGGTAGTCGGTGTGCTTGCCCCCCCTTTTTCCCTCCCAAAGGGTAATGTTGAAACTTCTTAATTCACTGGCCAAAGTAAATTCTTTTACATCTGGTTTCCGATTGTATTCAGATAACTTATAGTCTCCTGGCGATTTACCAGTCATAATTATAATACTCTAGGAGACATAATACGTTTGTTTTTTGGTGAAGGGCTGGTTTGTGGTGTCATCAAGGGTGCAATTGATGTTTTAACAAGTTAGGTTGTCAGGAGTGTATGTGCAATCGTTAGTTAGTTTTCAGGTTCTCTAGATTCGTGAGTTCACAAGTCCAGTGCTTTCAGGATTGTCCTCGTTGTTATATTTTAGCGATTCAGACTCAGCCACGGAATCGTTCAGACCGCTTCTGTTTGTTTTCAGGCGGTGCACCCATCTCTGCTCCTTTTCGAATAGAAGGCGTTCTGCATTGTAATTTTTGAACTGCAGAGTTTATAGGACAAACCATTTTAGGCCATTCACAGTATGTCCTTGTTCAATGTAATGGGTGCTCATTTTAGTTGTAAGTTTTTTACATTTGACGTTGCTCCTACGCTCGCAAATTCATTATTTTATTTTGCGGCACGTCATCCCTATATAACGGAGGGCACATGGACATGTGATAATCTAAATCACATGGGTGGAGTTACAGTTAGTTTGGTTTCTGATAGTCCACTTTAAATCCGGTAATAGTTGAATCGTTTTTGTGACTGTTGTTAATGAGCATACTGAGCAAAATCCGCAAGGGAAATGCCCCGTGATTGGTGGTAAATTCCAGAGTGTCATTGTCGGTTGGTTTCCAGTAGTTGCTACCGATCTAGTATGCACTAAAATGTCTTTAAGGTTCCTTGTTCTTTTATTTGCAAATCTGG
Source organism: Lissotriton vulgaris (assembly GCF_964263255.1). Classification (NCBI taxonomy): domain Eukaryota; kingdom Metazoa; phylum Chordata; class Amphibia; order Caudata; family Salamandridae; genus Lissotriton; species Lissotriton vulgaris. The sequence continues at coordinate 72,739,935 of NC_141688.1, read as the reverse complement.
GTTTAGGCCAGTCTGAATTTCCTGAGTGCAAATGCGCCAATTTTTGTTTATGATCTTTTTCAGGTTGTTGAATGCTGTACAGTAGGTACTGACGCACGTTACCAAGTCGGGTGTTGGTTCTTTAGGTAAGGTCTCAAGGAGACTCTCTCTTTGTTGATTCCTTGCTTGTTTCTGGCATCGGTTGATTATATTTTCTGGGTAATTCTGTTTCTTTAGTTTTTGACATAGGTCTTTTGCTTGGGTCATGTATACCCCCACATCTGTGCAGTTTCGTCTGAGGCGTTAAAACTGGCTATAAGGAAGATTTTCTCTTAACGGACGGGGATGAAAACTGTCATATGATAATAGACTATTCTTAGAAGTGGGTTTGAAGAAAGTCTTGGTTTTTATTTAATCGTTGTCAATGTAGATGGTGATGTCTAGAAAGTCAAGTTTTGTTTTGTTTGCGGTGTAGGTAAACTTGTGGCATTCGTCTCTTGTGTTTATCCACCTGATAAATTCTTGCAGGCTTTCGTTACTTTCTTCCCAGATGACGATGATGTTGTCTATGTAGCGTTTCCAAACACGTATCCTGGGTAGGAAGGGATTGTTCTCATCATGTATGAAGGTGTTCTTAAAATGACTCACGTATCGGCACGCCACGCTTGGGGCAAATGTGCTGCCCATCGAAGTACAGTGGCATTGTAGGTACAGGGTGTTATCATACTCAAAATAATTCTTAGTGAGTGCTAGCCTGCAGCATTCAAGGACAAAGTGTCTGGGGGTTTTGAAGTCCCAACATTCATTGAAGAGTATTGATTCTAAGGTGTTCAAGGTTTTTTGTTGTGGTAATCTAGTGTATAAGCTTTCAACATCAAGTCCCACTAGTAACATAATTTCCTTGTCATAATGTTGGTCCTTGAGGTAGTTGAGCAAATCCCTGGTGTCTTTCAGGCCATTTCATTGCGTTACTACTTTTTTTCACCAGTTGTAAAAAAGCAAAAAGCTGAATACTTTGTTAATAACAATTAGCCTCTGTCAGGCGGAGAATTTCAATTATCACACCCTTGCAGTTTTCTGTAAATAGATTCTGGCAGGTCAAACTTGTCAAATATTATTAAGGGAAAGGCACAGAAAAAAGACACATTATGCAAAATTTGGTGTGTTAAAAAACTAATTTCATATGCTATGTTTCATTTTCAAATTGAAAAGTTGAAATGGAAGGTATTTACCACATGTAGTAAATACTTCACCCTGAGGTAATGGTATTGACGAGGTTTGGTAAAGACTCCACACGATTCCACCCAACTTGTAGTGAGGGCCTATATGTTCTCATAAGTCTGGACTCTATTGTTCCAAGGACAAAAGTCATAGCAGCAGACATACCTGACAACTTGCAAAATATTTTTACTGTGTGAGTAGGAGGTGTGGCCTTCGAGAGGGCGGGCCTGGTCCAGAGAGTTAACTAAGAGGCACTCTGCCCCTTAGCAGCACCCCACCCCCTCCCAAAAAAGTATAAACACAAAGGGGTCATTGAGGCTGTCGCCGATGTCCTGGGGTTGTTTTCACACCTTTTATGGACATCGGCTGCTTGTAGCGTCCGAAAACGAGCTGAAAATTATTTTTTCGGTCGAGCCTGGAAAGGGCATGCACTGCTCTGCAAAGGCAATCTGTATTGAGGTGGGGACCTGAAGCTCCACCCACATTTTTCATTGGTTCGTGTCATTGCCCACTGTAAACTAGCTATTTATTGGTTCAAAGGCTTAATAGCCCATCCTTAATACCGCCTTGTTTCATTTTATAACCTCCCATGGCAACATACCCTGTTAGGTGTGTTGTCGCTTGGTAGGCTTTAATTATAGCCTCCGAGCACTATTATCTCAAATAGCTTGGTCCTGCCTGCTGTTGCAGACAGTATACGCTCTCTCCTAATGCTTTTTAAAAATGTATAGCACGCATTTGCAATTGAATAGCTCTCGCATTAGCAAGAGTCAAAGCTATTGGCTTAATAACAATGCCTTTTATTTATCTGTTTTAAAAACAACACATAAATAAAATACATTGTCATTTACAATGCCAATAGCTCAAACTCTCACAAATGCGAAACCTATTGCATTGCAAATACTTGTTTACAGTGGTTTTCAGCTCGTTTTCTCTGCCACCATGTGATTTCGGCTCCTCACCCGGTGACCGTGTGAAAGGAGCCGCAAAGGTGTGAAACACGGTGGCAGCGTGTGAGTTGGCAGGTCTGAGCAGAGGAAGCAGCCCGTTAGGACTGATAACCAGCCAATCACATTAGAACTTATTAGAAAGATACAAATGAATTTCTTTGATTAAAATGTGTAGCAACCCTGGATAGCTATTGTTGTTTCCCCTGATATTAACACCAACATTGCTTGCATCAAACACAAATGCATCTAGTTTCCCATACCTGCTAAACACCTATGCAGCACTTTACAAGTTCAGTGCCTCCCCGATTTGAAATTGTGTGTCATTTTAGCTCTCTGAGTCACTAATGATGGCCACTTTTAATGTGATGCCCCTGCTTATTTTCAGTTCTTATCCAGGTGGCTAACATGTTAGATGCAGACGTTTCCAGTAGTTTTCCTGAAATTACATAAGAGCCATCAGAATAAGACATTTCACTTTTGTGTATGTGTCCGAAGAGATGCGCCAGCTCTAGCAGGCCTCACTCAGCCTGTGCACACCAGAGCCTCCCTGACTGTGCTGCAAAGGAAAGGCACTCACATAGCTCTTGGAATGCCCTGCACCCTGCCAGCAACAACCACAAGAAGGGAAAGCCGTAGAGGCTGCTCTTTATTAACAACATTCCTGCCCTCTCCTGGAAGTGTTGCCAGACAGAGTCTCTTCGGGGAATGAGAAAGGCTGCCTCTTCGAGCCTTCTTTTCAGGGTGCACGATTTATTGATCTGGCGATAGTGTTGGTGAATCTGCCTCTGAGCACAGCTGCAAAGCTCCCTCGCCTGTGGGCGTGTGAGATGAGCACTTACCCGGAAGGAACATATTTCATGGAAATAAAGTTAAATCTATTTGCAGACACCTCGGCCTTCTTGAAACCAGGCCACAATGTTGGCCCTTCTGCTGCCAGACACTCCTCATCATAAATCCCGAGGTATTTTTGGGACCCTGTCAGGCGTGTGAGACACTTTCTTCAAAGTCAGACTTGACTTTATTCCAGTCTCATCACTAGGGAGGGGGACACTGGCAGCCTTGGAGAGACCGTCTCTCTGAAGTTTGAATCTGTACTATAATTGTAACTTGAAGGATAGTTCTGCTATCTAAATTTAAAGAGGTGGGTTTATCCGGAAGGCAAGCACAAGTTATCTAAGCCTGAGCCATGGGCGTACCCTTAGCTATAGTTCTACTGCCTAAGCCATGAGCATGAGAGATGGGTGTACCCTGAGAGAATCTCTGCTCTCTTCGACCAAGGCATGAAGGATGGATGGAACTGGCAGGGAGCTCCGGTGCCTCATTTGAACTGATGGCTGCAGGCGGGACCCACAGGGACTCGTAGTTGGAGACCAGCATTTATTTTTCCTTTTCAGACTTTTATCAGAGAAAAACACAAAAGGGGGGACAGGGAGGAAGAGAAAGGCAGAAAACAGTGAAAAAGAAAGCAAGGATGAAAAAGAACCTGAAAAATAAGACTAAGGGACAGGGAGTGGTGGTGGATGAAAGAACCTTAAAGTAGAATAAAAACGACACAGCTTTGGTATTCGACACCACGACCTTCAATAGCATTGTCCAAAGGATTTTGAGCAACACTTTAGACGTCACCACTTAGTCTTTTGCAAATCAAGCAATGGATAGCTCTGCTTTTTAAGCTGTAAGCTTAGAAGATGGGTGCAACCGAGACCGCCCTCATCGCTGCCACCGATGACATCCGAGCCCTGATGGACAACGGAGAAACAGCGGCCCTCATCCTCCTAGACCTCTCCGTGGCATTCGACACTGTCTGCCACCGCACCCTAGTGCAGCGCCTCAGCAACGTCGGAATCCAGGAGAAGGCACTGGAATGAATCATCTCCTTCCTCAACGGAAGAACACAGAGAGTCCGTCTACCACCATACAAGTCAGAGGCCACCGAAGTCATCTGCGGCGTCCCTCAAGGATCCTCGCTGAGCCCCACCCTCTTCAACGTCTACATGAGCCCCCTCGCGGCCATCGCACGCCAACACAACCTCAACATCATCTCCTACACTGACGACACCCAGCTGAGCCTCTCCCTGACCAACGACCCCGCCGCCGCCAGAGCTAACCTTCACGAAGGGATGAAAGACGTAGCCGAGTGGATGACGACCAGCTGCCTGAAACTGAACTCAGACAAGACGGAAATCCTCATCCTGGGCTCCTCGCCCTCCGCCTGGGACGACTCCTGGTGGCCCCCCGCCCTGGGCACCGCACCCAAACTGACAGACCACGCACGCAACCTGGGCTTTATCCTGGACTCCTCCCTCTCCATGACCAGACAAGTCAACGCCGTCTCCTCGTCGTGCTTCAACATCCTGCGCATGCTACGGAAGATCTTCCGGTGGATCCCCACCGAGACCAGGAAGACGGTCACCCAGGCCCTCGTCACCAGCCGACTGGACTACGGCAACGCCCTCTACGCCGGAACCACCGCCAAGCTCCAGAAGAGACTCCAGCGGATCCAGAACACCTCAGACAGACTCATCCTCGACATCCCACGACACAGCCACATCTCTGGACATCTGAGAGACCTGCATTGGCTCCCCGTCAACAAAAGAATCACCTTCCGTCTCCTCACCCACGCACACAAAGCCCTACACGATCAAGGCCCGAGCTACCTCAACAACCGCATCAGCCAGCCACGCCCTCGCCGCCGTCCCCCGCATCCGAAGAACGACATCAGGAGGAAGGTCCTTCTCCTACCTGGCCGCCAAGACCTGGGCCTCCCTCCCTCCCGACCTGCGCCTGACCCAAGACCACTTCTCCTTCAGGAAGAAGCTCAAGACCTGGCTGTTCGAGCAGTAGCAGCACCCCCCCCCCCCCCAAGCGCCTTGAGACCCTCCGGGTAAGTAGTGCGCTCTATAAATGTCTCTGATTGATTGATTGATTGAACCTGAGAGATAGCTCTGCTGTTAAGGTGTAAGCCCGAGAGAGATCTGTGCTCAAGAAAGGCTTAAGTTTGTTGTGTAGACGTAACTTGAGGTCTAATTCAGTTGTTCAAGTTTTAAGCTAGCCTCATATATCTGATGAAAAGGACAGCGATGCTTTCTAATGTGTGAAGATGCAGAACACATGTAACCAGAGGAACACCTGTGCTGTTAAAATGTGAACTTTAGATGTAGGTTCCTTGGAGATTGCACTGCGGCCTAAGTTTTGATTTTCTATGATGGATGCAACCCGAAACATCCCTGAAGTGTTCAAGGTTAGTGATGTAGGAATGACCTGAGAGTTCGTCCGAGGCTGGAAGATGATAGGTATGCTGACTATGGGCCTGAGCTTGTAATTCATGTGTAAGATAATAGGTGGCTTTGCAAGGCTAGAGTCCCCATAATAGTTGTAACTTGAAGGATAGTTATAACAAGGCCTGAATTGTAAAAATGTGTTATCCCAAGGTATAGCTGTACTGTCTTGTCACAACCCTTGGATTTAGTGACTACCGCACCACGGGGCATATCCTACATTCTCCCCTTGAAAGTTTGCACACTCCCTGTAAAGACTCGAGGAAAGTGTAGAGAACCTAAGCTCTAGGGGATAAAGGAGTAGGACAGAGAGTGACAATAACTCTCTCCAGGTGGGTTGGTGGAATACCTGGACAGGACTCTTATTACCACAATATGGCACAACATGACAGACCACAGGAGTGAAGCTCAAATATATCTGTTATTAGAACATTGGAATGTTGGGAGTTCCATTAAAGACAATGGAGTGCCGGGCTTCTAATGGCCGGCGGTGCAGAGACAAAATATCGATGTAAAAATATCGATTTGCACAAATATCGAGGTAAAACTATTGTGGGTCTGAAATATCGACAGAAAAATTTCGTGGTCAAGAATATCGATTTTAGGTAAGTAATATCGATTAAAAAAATATCGAAGTGTTAAATATTGTTTGTAAAAATATAATGTTATGTATTTTAGTATATATTTTATATGTGTGTTGTTTGTATTTTCATTATATGTGTTTAACTTTTAGCAGTTAATCATTTTTTTTAATTGAAATTTTGCGTTTTTAGTTCTGCAGCGGGTTGTGGGTTAATAGGGGAATAGGGTGGGAAGTAATTTAATTATATATATTTTATTGATTATTTAGAGCAGTTATTACTTTTTTTGACTGATTTTACCATTATTAGTTCCGTAGTGGGTTGTTGATTTAAAGGGAAATTGGGTGGGAAGTAATATTATGTATATTATACTGATTATTTATAGTAGTTATTCATTTTTTTAAATTGCATTTTGTGTTTTTAGTTCCATAGCGGGTTGTGGGTTTATAGGGGAATAGGGTGGGAAGTAATTTAATTATATAACAGTAATTGAATAATTTTTATGTATTCATTATTTGTATAATTGTGATGTTATAGTGTTAAATGTGTAAATTAATTTATTAATAATTGTGTTATAATTAGATGTTTATTAATTTACATTAATTAATTGATAATTAGGTTTGGTTATTGTGTAATTAATTTTAGGTGTGTGTTGTGATGTTTATAGGTGTAAATGGTGGGAAGGGTGGGATGTAATTGAATTTGTATTGATGAATTATTAATTAGTTGTTAAATAATTGAAATTAGTTATTTAGCAATTAATTATGGTAATTGTGTAATTTTTTTAGGTGTGTTTATAGGTATAAATTGTGGGAAGTATTTTTTTATTGATGAATTATTAATTATTTGTTATTTGATTTAAATTAATTAATTAATTAGTAATTATTTATCGCGATTGTGTAATTAATTTTAGGTGTATGTTGTGGATATTATTGTGCTAAAGAATGTGTAATCAATGAGTGCTTATGATCTTTTTTTATTAATAATATATTTTAAATGTATTATTAATTATGTTAATTATGGAAATACATTTTGATACAAATGTTGATGTCTTTTTGTATTGGTGTGATGGTATAGGGTAGGAAATGAAATGAAAACCTTTATGTTTCAAATAATTTGTTTGTTTGTGAATATTTGTTTCGTTTAAATAAATATTGTTTATAAATGTATTTATAATTTTTTTAATATCATATTTGTAGGTTATTACATGTAATTAACATTATAATATGTGTTCTTTTTATTTGTTTAATATGTTTAACGGTACATTTTAAAATATTGTTTATTTATTTTTAAGAATATATATATTTTTTTTTAATTGTTGAAATGTTATTAGTAATTTTTGTTTTTTTGCGATCCAATACTTTCCCTACTGTTGCTTTCACTGGAGTAGGCATAGTATTTTTTACCGATCCGCTATCAAGCACTTTCACTACTGTTGTACTCCCGGGAGTGGGAATAGTAATTTTTACCCCTCCGCTGTCCAACATTTTCCCTAGTGTTTCACTCAGTGGAGTATGAATAGTGATTTTTACCGCTCCACTATCCAATACTTTCCCTACTGTTGCACTAACTGGAGTGGGAATAGTAAGTTTTACCCCTCCGCTATCCAATACTTTCCGTACTGTTGCACTCACTGGAGTGGGAATAGTAATATTTACCCTTCAGGTATCCAGCACTTTCCCTACTGTTTCACTCACCGGAGTGGGAATAGTAATTTTTACCCCTCCGCTTTCCAATATTTTCCCTTCTATTGCACTCACTGGAGAGAGAATTGTATTCTTTTCCCCTCCGCTATCCAATATTTTCCCTACAGTTGCACTCTTTGAAGTGGGAATAGTAATTTTTACCTTTCTGCTATCCAGCACTTTCCCTACTGTTGCACTCACTGGATTGGGAATAATAATTTGTACCCTTCCGCTATCCAGCACTTTCCCTACTGTTGCACTAACTAGAGTGGAAATAGTAATTTTTACCCCTCCGCTATTCAATACTTTTCCTACTGTTGCACTCACTGGAATGGGAATAGTAATTTCTACCCCTTCACTATCCAGCACTTTCCCTACTTTTGTATTTATTTTGATGCTAAATGTATGTTTTATTTTTGTTTTAATAATTAAGGGGTCCCGCCATCCTCCCGTGGAATGGGACTGTCCACCATAGGTGCGGGGGTCCTGTTACAGAGATTAGGATGCATCCGCCACACTGGCGGGCACATCCTGCATTCCTGACATTGTGGCGGGCAGTGCACTCAGCACCGCCCGCCACAATGCCAGGAAGGCATGTCGTGCAATTCCATGCGCAACATGGCAGGCACCGCGCGCTGCCTGTCATGTTGTGCATGAAACTGCAGCCCCCATATGCAGCCCCCACCTCACCAGAGTTCCTGGGAGCCCGTTACGGGACCCCACAGGCAGACTACGCATGCCTTTCTGTGGCGGAAGGGCATGACCCAGCACACATCCTGATATGGCTGGCGGTGTCTAACAGACACGCCACCATATTAAACCCTTTTTTGCCTGGTTGACTTGTCGACCGGGCGGAATATCGACGGACGGTCTTTCCGTCCGCCATGGACCCCCCAGCCATTGTAATATCGCGGGGCGATCCGCCCGCCATCCTAATGGGGCCCTTAATGTTATAATTAATTATAGAATGTCTTTATTTTAAATTATTGATATTTGTATATATTTTATTTTTATATAATTTAAAAATTTTAAAACAAAATAAAGATAATAGTTAATACATTTAAAAAAAGTAAAGATATGTATAAATTATTATGTTTGTGTGTTTAATTTTTTTAAATTAAGTTACATTTTTATATTTAATTGAAATGTGTATTTAATGTTATTTATTTTGTTAAAGATAATATTAATATTTATAGTTTTAATATATATTGTTTTATTTTATTTATATTTTTAAATCGATATTTTTTACTTCTATATTTTTAACTTCGATATTTTTAATTCAATATTTTTGTACTTACCTGTTTAAGTATAGGTAGTCAATATTTTTACTATCTTTATTTTTACTTCGATATTTTTACTACCAATATTTTTACTATCGATATTCTATCAGTGAACCGCCCTGAGCATCTACATTCCAGTGTTTGTTCAGAGCTATTGCTGTGAACAAAGGCCTCACGGAGCCAGAGGAGATTTCGACCCCTTAGTCTCCATGTGGCCTTTGTTTTACAAATTAGAACATTCTGTCCTCTAGGGCTGGAATGTTCTAATAACCTTAGAGGCCTCTATAGCAGGCTCTTCGCCCATTAAAGGCCTGCTCACCTGTTAAACGCCCTCACCTACAGCTTGAGTCCTTTAACGTTGGAGTGGGCCTTTAATGGATGGCAGAGCCCGCTACAATGGGCACTTAGGGTATAATAGAGAGAGAGGAGCTTGTACGTATGAGGCCACAAATAGTCATTCTTTCTAAATAGAATACCTCATAACAAATATGTCTTTACCCGGTGTGATGAGGTGTACATTGTGACTAGCCACCAGACAAATCAGGAAACTTGCCCAAGAACTGAAGCAAGAGTAGAACGCTGCTACACCAGTAAAGCTGGGGTGTACTTTAGCAAGGAAAGTTCGCAGGATATATGTCGAGAAGGTACTAGCACAGGAAGGACTAAAGGGAAACTGAGGAAGGAACAGAACAACAAAAGTCCATGAACAAAATCGGGTGCAAACTAGTCTGAAAGCAAAAGAGTCACAGCAACTTTTGACAGACACATGCAATTATACAGTGGTGGCTCTCCTGTTAAGGTGGAGAAGCATCGCCCTACTGCTATTTCAGAGGTGCATAAAAGAAAAATACAATTATAAATACAGGAGGTTATTATTATTTTATTGTTCTATGTGACACTCGGGCGGGGCTGGGTTCTGTGACACCAGAGCAGAATGAGGAGTGGTTTGCACTCCTCTAAGTGCGCATGACGGCTTGGCTGGCCCTCTGGGACACTTAGCATGTTCTCCACTGGCCTGTGTTGCGTGGAGAACATGCCCAGCTTCCCAGGAACTGCCTGAGTGGCCAAACCGGCTGCTCAGACCACTCACGATGCTTCATATGCAGTGTCATGATTGGCTGGGAGAGTCTAAAAGGCTGGTTGCTTCCGGGGCTTCCAGCAGATCTGAAGATGAAGGAGGAGAGGCATGCGGTGGAGAAGGTAAGTTAAAACATTGTATTTCATCCATTTCCCTCTCCCCGCCCACCACCCCTCATTCAGAGGTAGCTGCCACTGCTTTTATACCTGAAGAATCTTTATGGTGATGTTCCTAGTTTGACCTGGAAGAACCAATGACTAATACTGGCTCTGTAGTGGCCTGTGCAACGTGTTGCTGATATAGAAGTGATTGTCCTGCATGGTTGCCGTTTCTGTTGTATATTACTACATTTCCTTGACGTCCAAAGATTCGAGGGTCTTTTCTAAGCATGGGCGGAAAATCCATTCCGCTCGCGGATTTTGCGGATTTTCGGTAAATTCGCAATCCGCAAACGCTCGCGAATTTACCGAAAATCCGCAAATTCGCACACAGCGGATTTTTTTTTCTTGGTGATACAATTTTGCGGCGTGCGGTGTAAGTTCGCAATTGCGAACATGTAGGTGCGGCGGGCAGCAACAATCTCGCACTCGCGAAATTACAAAAATTGCAATTCTGCACAAGAAATCTACTAGCAAGCTGCATAGACCTTCTGAAAATGATGATTTTTATCAGAATAACTCCTCAGATTGACATTTGCCTGCACTTTTTTGGATTTGAGGCCTTTTAATTTTCTTTGGATAACTTTTGGATTAGAAATCAACTTTCTCATATAAGCTTGTTTGGGGCATTACAGTTGCTGTAATGCTGTTCTGCAGAAAAATGAGTTTTGCAATAGTGAAAGCATTCAGCAGGTTCAAAAGTTCAAACTCATCATTAGTAACCATTCCCTGTAGTGCTTCCTGACAAGGGCCCCTCCAGAGTTCAGTTGCTAGTTGCAACAATTGTATGACCCTGCTCTGACCCTCACAGCAGGCTCATAGAATAGCTACAAGTAGGCCACAAAGGTCCTGGAAAAAAAAATTGCACTGCAACAGATAGCAAATTACAGATAAGGAAGCAGGTGCCAGACTGGAATTTTAAAACAGTGACACATTAATAAATCAACCCCAAATTAATTCATGTCAGTTGAAGCAGGCAGGTGTGCTTGCTTTTTCCCCCCATAATCTACAGTGATGATGAACCAGAGGGTGGCATTGATGTACCAGAGGGTGGCATGGGTGAAACAGAGGGTGGCAGGGGTGAAACAGAGGGTGCTGGGAACCTGTGATGATTAACCATACGTAGAAACAACATAATCGTACCCGTTGCGAGCCAACATGTAAGTTCGCAATTGCGAACTGGTACAAAACCCTCGCAAACTGGCAGAAATCCTTGCGAACTGGCAGAAATCCTTGCAAACACAAAAAAAATCCGCAAATTCGCGCGAATTCGCGGCTTTTGCATATTGCGAATTCGCAAATTCACAAAATTCGCGAACGCCAGATTCGCAAAATTCGCCCATGCTTAGTCTTTTCTGATGTACTAGTCTCGGAGATCTGACATGACTGAGATTTAACGGGTCTATTAGGATGACAGTTGGAAAATCAGCCAGACTGCCGTGGTAGGGGAAAAGACCGCCCGCAAGGACACGTCATAACTGCTGGTCCGATTAATATGCTCCGCAGTCGAAATCCGACCGCGGTGGTACGATAGCAGGCATTAACATTGTGGCGGTTGCTGCTGCACAGTGCCTGCCACCTGGTACAGGGACATGTATGGGGTACCATGGGTACCCCCCAGTGCACCCCCCCCCCATCACATTGGGGGCCTGCAATGGGCCCGGAGACATTCTCTGCATGCCTTTCCGTCCCACCACTGCAGAAAGGCTGTCTACTGCCGGCATCATAATTATGTCAGAGGAGCCTGGCCCTGCACCAGCACTATTGTAGCGGTCCAGTTCCTAGGCAGGCGTGCGGACTGCTACCGGCAGAAAAGTGGCAGTCGGAAAATCTCACAGCCACGGTCGTCGCCGCCATGCTAATGGGACCAGCGATTTTCCATGCTGCGATCGCGGACAGATGTCATCCAGCGGTCCTGTTGTTGCCACCGCAAGCCCGGTGGCGGCCATCCACCCGCCATCCTAATAGATCCCTAAGTTTGTACCATAGGTGTAGTGTACTTTCTGATAAACTGGGACAAATCGGTAATTGTCCCTTTGACGTCAAACACTATACCCCCACAGATGGAATATTGGCTGATATGGTCTACCGATCCTATAAAATATTTTGGAGTATGGGTACACCGTGACCCGGGATCGTGGTATGGGAAAATTATGGCACAGCCTGTGCCACCCTCGAACTTCAAGTTGAAAGATGGGCCTCAGTGCCACTCTCCCTAGCCGACCGCATAGCCATTATTAAAATGTAAAATGATCATACTGCCACGGTTTCTATATCTGTTTAATAATACCCCAATCTGGTTGCCGGCGCAACTCTTTTGCACTCTTCAATCCCATTTACTTAGACTTATATGGAATGGTAAGCAAGCTCGGATAGGCTGGCATACACTTACCCTGGACTATGCACAAGGAGGGTTCTGCGCACCTGAATTATACCTTTACAACCTATGTGCACAGGCACGGTATGCCTACTACTGGTACCACCCACACGCTTTCACACCACACGTCGCAGTGGAGGATTGGGACGTGCATCCTGTTCCACTGACTGGAATCCTCACACATACACACAGGGGTACGCCCAAGACAGAGATAAACACAGTGGACACCACCATAGCTGCTTGACAATCGTTTGGCAAATTGGCGAAGAAACTCCTGCTTTATGCCTCGGCCATGCCGATCGCACACCATGCATCACTTTCAGTCACGCAAGAGATAGGCTCGATCGGCTCGCTGCAAGAGGTTTGTTTCAGACATATGCATGATATCTTCTTAAATGGACATTTTCTCACATCTGAAGACCTGCAATACATCACAAATCAAACACCCTTATTTTGCTTCATTATCCCCCGCTTGAAACTTGCACTCCAAAAACATTATGAGTCATATCCCATGGAACCACCTACATTGCAATCTTTGCAGTTTTTGTTGGTGGCACCTTTGAGGCGGAAACTGGTAACCAAATTATATAAATCGGTATGTGCTGAAACAGTACATCAAGAAGATCGCAGCTTGATTCGCTGGAACGCTACACTCGATACCCTGCTGACACCGCCGGAGTGGCAACACATATGTACATTAACAGGCAAACCACCCTCAAATGGAAACCTCAGGATAATTCATTTCAAATACATACATCAGACCTACCACACACCGTCCAAACTGTACAGAATAGGCCTTCGCGATACAAGTAATTGCAAACGTTGTGGTGCACAGGATGCAGACTTCTGGCATGGCATTGTAACCTTGTCTCACAATACTGGGTGGCAGTCATTAACTTTTTACAGGTTATGTCCAACCGATTTTACAGTGTACACCGGTGGTATGTTTGCTGTGCTATGTACCTCAAATTAAGGGCATCATGGGGACATTTTTGAGAATTGCTCTGTTACTAGCAAAACGGCGGTTGACATTGACGTGGGAAAGCTCATTGGCCCCCGTGCTGATCATTGGCTGAAAGACATGGTGTACTGTAGAGAAACTCTTGAACTGTATGCTGAAGAACTCCCGTTCTCAACTAAGCCCAAGGACATTTGGGAACCATTACGACAATATCTTCTAACGAGAAATCAAAGTGATAACAGATCTGATGATTAAATAGTAGACTGTTGCAACGTGAAATTACTACTCTGCAATGCATAAGTAATAAGAGGCCTTTACCATCAATATATGTCCATTATGCAGTGGCAAACACACTTGTTTGCTGTTCTTGTTTTCCTTGAAATATGCCGTCCTGCGTGACAGGTTCTGTGTACTATCGCTGCTTGAAAATTAATAAAGAAAAAGTAAACAAAATAGGTGTTGTGTACTCTGATGGATGGCTCTCCTCTTGAAGACTTGCACTATGATAACACTCTGTAAGCGTGTATCACTCTTGAAGTCCTTATCCTATAATGTAATTAGAAAGATAGATCTGCTGTCTTAAACGTCTTAGCACTGTAATGGGTGTGAGTTACAAACAGAACAAGACCGGCAGAGAAAAAAGACAACAGGGCAGAGTTTAGAGAGGGTTATGTTGGGGACAGGAGGTAGTGTGCGTTGGGCATCAGTGGCAGATTGGCCACAGGGCAATGTAATGCTGTGTGCAGCGGTTGTTGGCTGCTGGCACAGGTATTTGCTCCCTGCATTTGGTTGGTTGTAGGGGCGTGCTGCATGCCATCTCCTGCAACCAAGCCCTGTTGGCCATTCAAGGTTATAGTTATTAAAGAAAATATAAAAAACACAACAACTCAACAGATATGCTTAGGTCAATTAACTAAACTAGCACCCTCTCATTATGATGTTACATATGACAACACCCATGACGTGTTAAATGACATCAGTGATGACATCTCATATGACATTGGATTGTGAAAAAAAATGAAATGTCGTTTTGGCTCAAACGGGCCAATCCACTGAAACGTTCCGCCTATGGTTTGCAAGACACTCAGCGCACGCCATGCTGAAAACACCACTTTGGCATGGGCACAGGAACAAAAAACAGACTATCAGGAGAAAAACATGGTTGGTTTTAGCCCTGTGTTTCCCTGAAATGAAGAGTCATTAGCAGCAAACACTTATTGGAGTGATTGTTACAGAAAAGCATAACATGCCTGTTACCACATATACTGACAAGCGTGGAGAATCACGACGCGCGCACTTAGGACCCGGCCTCTCCGGACCCCGCCCGCTCCTGGTCTCTGGTGGTTGGTCGGGCGGACGGCCCAATCGGCGTCCGGCCGACCCATTTCCGCTCTGGCGATATCGCGTGACCCGAGGGTCAGGGGGTGGAGACTCTGGGCCTATTTAGGGCCAACTCCCTGTGACTGGGGTCTCCGTTCCCACTATCACTCCTGGATACCTGATTGCTCACGCCGGCTCCAGGCCATTCTCGAGATCCAGGCCGGCTTTCCGAAATTCTAGAAGCAGAAGGACTGAGCATCGTTCGTGTAGCCAGGTAAGGGGTCAAGTGCCTCGGGGGCCTCGTGGGCAGCCGTGAGTCACGGTGGGTGCAGGGTAGGGATTGGAGTGTCGCTGCCTTACGGGGCTTACGGCTGTGTGCGGGGTTCTTCGTGGTGCGGGCTCCTGCCGGGCTGCGCGAACGGTGCTTAGGGGTGTGGGAACAGGGAACTCAGGGCGCGTTAGGTGCTATAGCGAGGTAGTGCGAAGCACGCGATAGTTAGCATGGCGCCAAATAAGGGTGGACAAAAGCGAAAGGACTCTGAACCTGAATTAGCGCAGATTATGAAATTGCTGCTAAAAAAGTTGAGCAAGGAGACCCCCGATAGCGGGGACGAGAGTGACTCTTCCCAGGAGGAGCAGCCCAAAGTAGTAGAGCGGCCGAGCAGGGGGGTGCTACCGAAGGCTGCCTGTCCGCCATTAAAGAAGAAGGCCAAGGCGCAGCCAAAAGGGAAAGGGATGAAGAATAGGCCTGGCCCAGCTGGGAGGAAACAGGACGAGGGATCAGTAGGTCCCGTCCCCACTCCTCCTTCAGATGCAGACCGGGTCTTTCCTTCGGATCCTGAACCGGGTGTGGTCACACCAACAGACCCAGTGGGGTCAGTTTTGTCTGAGATTAGGGAGGCGCTTAGGGCGTTGGCGCCGGGAGGCGCGGTACCATTAGTCACGGTCCCTCCGGCACCACTCCCACCGCAGCCGGTGGCCGCAGTGGCAGTCGCTGGCGATCCGTTGGATAGCTTGCTGGCGTCAGTTTCCGCCCTAGTGAGCGAATTATCAGCCCCGGAAAGGGTATAAGAGAGAGGGAGCGCTGGGGCGGCAGCACCATGGGTGCCTCTGCAGGTCACTGAACAGGGCGCATTGCAGGATATTCAGAGGCAGTTGGCGCTTTTAGTCGAGTCGCGCAAGGCATTGCCCAGCGTAGCGATTGGAGCACAGCCCCCCGCGACAGCGATAGCGGTGCCACCTGCAGGAGGTAAGCCTGGTGACACTACGCTAAGGAGCAGCGAGGTGGGAACTAGTCAGGGGAACGTGTTGTCCCAGTCAGGGATGTTAGCTACGCATGTTAGTACGGAAATGCGAGAAAAGATTTGGAGAGGTGCCTACGTAGATATATTCTCCCTTATCAGGCCGAAGAGGCGAGAAGAGGATTACAAGGACAGGGATGGGAAGGATCATTCCTTCCGAGATCGGAGACCTAGGATAGAGGAGACTATAACCAATTGGTTGTTCGGCTTTCACGTCTATGTTACGGTGTTGTTGGAGAAAAGGCCAGAGTTGGCAATTCTGCTGGTGTTTTAAACTTTAAATTAAAACGTTTCATGAATCATGTACAATTTTAACTTCCATTACATTTTGATGAAGACAAGTTTTTGGCTAACCTTAACAAATCTCTAACAAAAAACAGACTATCAGGAGAAAAACATGGTTGGTTTTAGCCCTGTGTTTCCCTGAAATGAAGAGTCATTAGCAGCAAACACTTATTGGAGTGATTGTTACAGGAAAGCATAACATGCCTGTTACCACATATACTGGACGCCAGATGTTCTTTAAAATTCATTTTGCAGTAAATTACTGTCTGCACAATGATGTCTGCAATGTCCTACTATCGATTCCTCGGTTATTGCATACACAGTCTCTTTCATGTAAATCAGCAGTAAACTAAAGGCATGAGCTGTTTTGGAGAAGGGTGCCTGTGATGATTGCTGATGAATGAAATCACATTTGAATAAGTAAAAAAGATCCCTCATATAAGAACAAATCCTTCGGCGTTATTCGTATATGTTTACCCGGATCTATATTCAACCACAAAGGCAGAGCCTGATGTCAAAAAGTGTGAGCAGATGAGAAAAACTTTAAAAAATTCTATTGCTGCAATCCCCAATTTAGTCAACGACTTTTATCAATGCAAAAGTGCATGGACCCAAATGCACCCCAACTAGAAAACAAAGTCTTTAATAAGGGACTTCTTAAAGATTTTAAGGGCCATGGGCCAAACGGATTTGGGGGGCTCCTGTTCATAACAGATTTGAAGTTATGATCCAATTTCAGCTTTTTCTTGTCGTCTTTAGCCAGGTCACTGACAGTCAACAGGCACACTGGTCCACATTTTAAATGTGTTTACATCTAATATTCAGATAGTGACTTGTGGTTCCAATATTGAGCACAGCAGCAGCTTGCTAATATTACTGCAATTAATTTCTGTGATGCACTCCCATTTTTCAAATGTGAAGGCCTGTTTTGATCTAAAAGGTTTTTTATGGCTGTTACATGAAACATGAACACATCATTTCTCTTCAAAATTTTCCTAATAGACTCTCACACATCATCTACATTAAAAAAAGGAAAATGGTATTTAAAATAATTTGTTTAAGAACTGCTCAAGGTCATTAGGGAAAGAATGTCTGCAGAACTGAGCTGTCTCTATAAAGGGGCCCCCTGAAAGGCCGGGGCCCTGGGCCAGAGCCCACTTTACCCATGCCCTTAAATCTCTCTGCCTTTAATACCGGACCGTGGTCACGGCCCCTCTTAAAAGTGAGCGCCCCTGATACTCCTTCCATTCAAGCATATGCTGCCTGCCCACACATGGCAGGAAATATTTACTCACAGGAAATGACCCGAAAGAGATCAAGATTGGCAAACAGTTCCTCTGGGAACGTAAAATTCTCCTCTGTCACGGAATTATTGCCAAAGTCAACGGGTCTCACGTTTGGGACTCATTGGCCTTGCTGATGCTTTTTGGTGATGCTCTCTGTGTATGAGATAGTCTATAACTACACAGCAGTGTTGGCTGCAACCCTGTAACGACAAATCGTTGATGATTATATGTTATATGTTGTAAACATTTTTTTAAAAAACTATATTGAAATAAGAAGTCTTGAACAATTAGACTGCTAGACCTAGCAAGCATTGCTAAAACCAAAAGGGCTCAGCAATGCGAGAGCTATTTAAAATGTGAATGTCTTTTAGCCATGGGGTGCAGCCAGTGGTGTAATGAAACTTGAGGGGCCCCTTCTCCGGATTTAATCTGAAGCAGTCACGGTAGAGTACTGTTCTGAGGGGGCCCTCTGCTGTGCAGGGTCCCCCTACACCGCAGGGGCTGCCGGGCCTGTGTTACGCCATTGGGTGTAGCAGCACATCTCCTGTTCAGCCTGGCTGAAATTTACAGAAAAAAAGCATATGATGCATCAATAGTGGCCCCATCATAGCGCTTTTTAGGTCTCGCCTGCATAGGCTGAGCATGCGCAGTCTCGCTGGCGAGATTTTATGATTTTAAGGGGCTCTGAGAATCAGGCTTTAAGCCCCGCCACTCTTTCCCATTGGCCAGCATCACTGTTTATGCTAAACGGTGGTCAGCAATTGGGAAAGAGCACTTTGTGACGTAAAGTTTTCTCTTTTTCAGAAGGCCCACTTGGACGGGCTCGTCTGATTTAGTTGGTCACAAAAGCTTTTTTTTCTTTATGGGGCCAAATATTTCAAACACATGGCCCCATAAAGACAAGCTCCGGCGCGGCACCAAACTTCTCTTGTATCCCTTTTCTCCTGCCCTCTGACTCGCCCCTCCCTGTTCTCACTCCACTCCTCCCCCTCTCTCAGGGCCCGGGGCGGGAGGGGAGCCTGGTCTAAACTTTGCTCTTCTAAGCCCGGGAGAGCTGCGCACAGAGTTGTTTTCCCTCTCCTCGCCTCCTGCCCTCTCGCGGGTGTCTAGTGTCACTCCCCGGGGCTAGCCTGCCTCCCCTTGCGCAGAAGGCGTTATGAAGGGTTGCTTGGAAGGGCCCTGCAAAGCAACAGACTGGCTTGCTGGTCTCCCTGTCAGTAGCCGTCTCAGCTCCCACGCCAGCTTACCTCAGGCCGCTCTCTTATTTTGCAATCCTTGTGGTGGAGGCCTCGCGTTTTTCACTTCTAGGCTCTCCTGCCGCTCCCTCACCCTGCTCACCACAGAGACATTCGCAGGGCTTCCAGCTGCTTATTTAAGCTTACCGGAGTTTCGGCAGGCGCTCCATACTAGTCTGTGCTACTTCTGCAGGACCACTCTGGTCCACGGCTCCTCGCTCTGCCACACCTCCTACAGAATGTCCTTTGGCCCGGTGTACTCCCTCGAGCCCTCTGCAGTCAATGCGGCAGCCCCGTTGGGCTCTGGCTAGCTCCGGGGAGATTGTGCTTCTCTGCACGCTTCTCTGCACGCTCACCTTGCAGTCCCCTTGCTGCTTCACCGACTGCTCCTGTCTGTTGCGCCTCATCCCCCTCGGGTCTCCGCGGCCGCCGCAATATGCTCTGCTCCTTTGCTGCCCTCCCATTGCTTCTCAGATGCACACCGCCAATTATGGGGGTGGGGGGGGGTCACTCACACTCCACGGTGCAGAGTACTCCTGTTACTTCGCTCCATCAGAGCTCTTGGGGTCCTGCATGGTGAGTGGTTTCCAGGGCTTCATGGAGCCCTATTTTGAGCTCTGCCACTGTCTACTGTTCTCTTCTAGTTTCTGCGTCACTTCTCACTGCTTCCCAATTGGATCAGTCAGATCCCCGATAGTCGCTGGTCAGTCATCCTAGAAGTGTGTTTGTGTGTGTAACTGTTAACGAGGACGCAGATGTGAGAACTGGGTTCACCAATTCCACGGGGTAGCTTGGCACGAGCAGGAAGGCACCCGAAAGCTTTGGTGTAAAGTAGAAGTGCAGCACACACTCCCACTGAGACAGGAAACGCATGCAATAATTGATACCACACCAGCTGGTCTGTTAAAATCAATGCACTTTTATCTAGATCAAATTCAGGGATGGCAAATCATTCAGGGTAATCAATTCAGCATTAACTCATTAGCAACATTTCATTGTAGGCACATGTAAATCCATTTCATGAGGACTCCAGCAACATTTCATTATAAATGCATAGATATCAGTAAAACCATTCCTTCAAAACACAGGCGTTATTTCATTAGGTCTGCATAACATCAACATTAACCTCAGCAATTTTAGTGAAGGGAACAACAATTCCTATGAAAACATTGGATTACGGGCTACTGCCAGCATAACTCATTGCAGGTGAACAGGGGAGTATAGCCCAGGCAACATACACCTCCCCCTGGGATCATGGGCCTCCAAAACCTAGATGAAACTCTCTTAGTAAGATCAGGGTCCCAAGTAACTTGGGGACACGCAACAGGGCTTAATTGAGCAGTTTCAGGCCCAGTCCCGTGTTATTCCACACAGTTCCCCCACGTACTTAGTTCTCCCGGGCCGGCAGGTCGATCAGGGGCTTACGGGGGGCCTGCAGGACCCAGCTTCAGACTCCTGTGGGAAGGTGCGGTCGCGAGGCTGCCTCTCTCGATAACTGAGGCTCGTGGGCAGCCCCTGCGTCTTCCGGGAACTTCCGCCCTCCCCCAGGGATGGTGTTGGCACTATCGGGCCCTGGAGAGGCCTTTGCGGACCAGGGCATGGTGGGGCCCAGTGGGGTTTGCAGCAAAGGGAGGGGGCCCGCTCTCTCCTGCGAGCCCCCTTTCCGATGTGTGTGCCGGTTCGCGGGGCTTCCGGGGCTTCTCCCGGCATCGGGCCCAATCGGAGGCCGCTCCTGGGGGGGTGTGACGCCGGCCGCCAATCCCAACGCTGCCCTACGTCGGCTCTCTCCTGGCTCCGGGGGCCGCCGCGACTATGCACACAGCAGCGGGGGCCTCCCCAGGCAAGCGCTGGGCTGCGGCGGTGTGAGCGAGGCCCAGACTGCTTCCAGACGACAAGGGGGCAGCGCCAGCAGTCCCCGGGACGCAGCGGAGATACGGCAGCACTTCTCCCCGCAAGGCCCGATCCCAGGTATTGGGCTGCGGTGGTAAGTGGGGAAAGTAGAGATCGCAGCGATTTAGCACTCTGAGAGCAAAGCGCTTTGAGGGCCCAGCGAGATATGGCCGGATGGCGTTTCAAAGGGGCACAGCAGGAGAGCGCTTTGAGAGTACAGCGCCGGGGCTTCACAGCGCTTTAGCAGGCAACAGTACTTAATAGCTCAGCACTTCTCGGAGATATAGCAGGAGAACGCTTTGAAGGCAGTCTCTGGCAACACAACTGGGGTAGGACAGCACAGGGGCACAGGCTGAGCAGGGGAGCGCGTGGATGATACAGCGCTACCTGGTTGATCCCCCAACCGTCCTTCTTGTAAATAGGTGGTCTATTGGTGCTTAATTGCTTCTGCGCCCCTCTCATGGAGTTCCTTTGGGGCGAGGTGATACGGGGGAGTTTGAGTTGGTGGCTAGAGTCAGGATGGTTCCCCTAGTTCACTGCAGGTGGTTCCCTGGGTTCACCCCACTCTGGGCCAGATCAGTGGGTTTGGTAGAGTCCCTTATTTAACTTAGAAGGCAGTGCCTAGACCCAGTCACTTCCAGTGGTATAGGTTCCTCCCCTAGGCCCTACCGCCTAAAACTTCTGCAGAGGTTCCCCCAGGTCCAGTGATGCCCCAACTGACAAAACGGTTTCTTAAATATCCCTAGGTCCAACAAAAAAGGTGGTAAAAAAAACAAGGCAAGGGTGAAAAAAACGGGGAAAGACCACCCCATGGCGACCTGAATGTGCACATGGACGACCCCCTGGACCCTGCAGCCGCCGAACTACGCAACAAACTGGAGGCATTAGAACTCTCCCAGCGAGTGCTGCAATCCACCCACGATAAAGGTCACCTACTGGACCCAATCTTTAGTAACTGTACCCATCGGCAGCCTTCGACACGGTCGACCACAAGACCTTGGTCGACCGTGTTGGAAGGATGGGCGTTCACCACACTGCGAGAGACTTGCTCTCCTCCTTCCTGGCCGACAGAACGCAGGCGGTTACACTGGGACCATACCAATCAGCCAAGTTGTCAATACCGTGTGGGGTTCCTCAAGGCTCATCCCTTAGTCCGACACTATTTAACATCTATGTGTCGGACCTTGCTAGTGTGATCAAAGCACACGGGATGAGCCTAACCTCATATGCAGATGACACGCAACTGGTGTTGGCCATTAAGGGTGACGGGCTGGAGGTGGCAGAACGCTTCCAAAATGGAATGATGGCTATTGGAGAGTGGATGGCAGGTAACTGCCTGAAGCTCAACTCCGATAAAACGGAGGTGGTCATTTTTGGACCCCTCTCCCTGATCTGGTCTGCAACCTGGGGGCCACCAGCCTTCGGCACCCCTCCTAGCCCAACCCCCAAGGTCAGGAACCTGGGAGTAACCTTTGATGACCATCTCAATTTCATTATTACAAGAAACAGGGGTCCTAAGGAGTAGCAATACAACAAATAATAGTAATATAGACCACAATCAGTACTATATTTACTCCCAACCCAGCCGGACGCAGAGTATTTTATTTTCAAAAGATGACAAAAAGATAGATTGACCTAGAGGGGATCAGTTATAAACATTACAATAGGGTACAATCCTGTACCTATCCCAAGAAAGTAGAAAAACCATAGATTGAGAGAAAGAGAAGTAGAAAGGAAAAAGTTTTTACAGGCAAGTAGAAATTTCCTTGGAGCCAGAGGATGGCTTGCGATTTAAATAAATAATTCCGCAAATCACAACCAACAGTGTAACAATTGAGTATTAACAAAAGATTGAATGTCACACTATTTGCAGCGTCAACGTTTCGATCCCTAAAGCTCCTAATAATTACGGGATCATCATCAGGACTATTTTATATCAAAGCCTGTTTACAATATGAACGCCTGTGGAGGTAAGGAAGAGAAGAAATAATGGAAAAACAATATAAGGCATTCGCCTGAAATCAGGAAGTTAAAAGCATTTCAGCAGGGTCCATGCACAAATTACCAGCAACACTTGGCTACATCTCACAGTGAATTTATCCGAGATAACGGTGAATTGTGCTGTTGTATCGTGTATATTATATATACGTTTTGGTGCAGTGGGGAAACGGCACAGTGAGTAGGTGATATGGTGGTCAGACATTTCTTGTTCTAGTTCTTGTGGTGCTCATTCGAGATGGTGACACGTAGGTGATTTGGGGTGCCTGTGATAGTGGTGAGCCCTTGGGTATTTTCCTCCAGTTGCAATTAGAGGGAGTTGCAGTTGCCGTGGATACCGTGAGGTGGTAGGCGTGAGTGAATGAGGATTTAACCTGTCAAGTCCTGTGGGGGCTTGGTATGGTGTGACATTGTCTACGTAATTTACGAGTATTATAAAAGTGTTTTGGAGCCAGAAGTGACTACCTTCACGTATCCAGTTTCAGGATCGTAATGGCATAATTGGTACTTCTGAGGAGGAGGATTTCCTTTTCCTTTCCAGTTCTAGGAGAGGGGTCCTATAGCGTTGAGGAAAGGTATTACCATTAATAGGATCAAGGTTATACTATTGGTGATAGCGCGTGACCAGCAGGACGGAATGATGCTTACCTTGCTTCAGGTGGAAGCAGCGGCGAATGGATTTTAGGCTAGCTGAGGTTATTTCTTTAATTCCAAGGAGTCAGTTCACTCCAACGATTTTGGCCGCAGGCTCGTTGCTAAAAGGAGATTAATTACATTTAGAATGGCTCTTTGGTATTGGGAGTGAAGATGTGAGGGGGTGTGGGGATAGGTGGGGGGCCGCCGGCTAGGGCTTACCTTGCTTCAATAGGAAGCTGCACCGGCTGAGAGAACTTGGGGGATATATCCTTAGTTTGGAGGAGTCAATGGGCTCCTTCCGTTGGTCCGCCCGCTCGATGCTAAATTAAAGAATAATCAGTATTTAGAAAAAACTTTTCCGTCATGGAGTTAGACTATTGGTGATAGCGCGTGACCAGCAGGACGGAATGAAGCTTACCTTGCTTCAGGTGGAAGCAGCGGCGAATGGATTTTAGGCTAGCTGAGGTTATTTCTTTAATTCCAAGGAGTCAGTTTGCTCCATCGATTTTGGCCGCAGGCTCGTTGCTAAATAGAGATTAATTACATTTAGAATGGCTCTTTGGTATTGGGAGTAAAGATGTGAGAGGGTGTGGGGATAGGTGGGGGGCCGCCGGCTATGGCTTACCTTGCTTCAATAGAAAGCTGCACCGGCTGAAAGAACTTGGGGGATATATCCTTAGTTTGGAGGAGTCAATGGGCTCCTTCCGTTGGTGCGCCCGCTCGATGCTAAATTAAAGAATAATCAACATTTAGAAAAACCTTTCCGTCATGGAGTTAGAGTGTCCGAACGGGAATAGGGCCAGGCTTACCTCACTTCTCTGTGGAAGCGGCGGTGGGTGGGGGGAGAAACACGATGGCCTTCTCCCTCTTCTTTGGCAGCGCGACTCCGCTGTACGAGTGTGCTTCCTTGGAGGGCAATTGAAGCCGGCGGGAGCGCGAAATTGAAAAAGGACTGGGCATGGCTTCCTAGTTTTGGCGGCCATGATGGAGTGGTAGCCGTGGGGCGAAATTAAAGAGGGACTAGACAAGGGTCCCCGGTGTTAGGCGGCCATGATGGGGTGGTGGGGGAGCCACTGGGTGTTATTGCAGTAGCAAAGGTAGGGTAGACGAAGAAGATTCCGTCAATGAATTTAAAGGGATCTGTGAGGGCCTATAATGCATATCAAGTGCTCAACACCGTGAGAAGTGCCATATTAATACACATCTGATTTTTAAAGCAATTTTTAACAAATCAAATAGTAATAAAATTACAATTATTCAGTTTTTGCAGTTTTCTATACATCTCAAATTGTTTCTGGTTTTGTGGTATTGAAATTGAGTCACATCTGAAAAACATTTCTGCTGGTTGTACAATCCTGTACATTTTAGATTAGTGATGTCCAGTCCTCCGTGCGGTTCAGTCCATTTCGAATAGAGTCCAGCAATGTTATACACTTCAGCTCTTCTCTGTTAAGGAGGCTGGACATGCTGCCCCCTCTCTGGGGAAGTTTCAATGCTTTTAAGACAGTCCAGCGAATGTCGTCCTCGTCATGATTTGCCTCCAGGAAATGTTCCACCAGTGGGGCATTTGGCGTACGGCATCTGATGCGGCTCCTATGGTGGCATACACGGGTTTTGAATTTTTGTGACGTTTGGCCAACATAATTTTTGTTGCATGGGCATTGGATGAGATAAATTACGTTGCTTGTATTGCAGTTGGTGAATGTGTTACATTTAAAAGTGACATTGTTAAACATAAACGTTTTGCCCTCAATTGTTAAATTACAAACTGTACAACAACCACATTTGACATGTCCAACTATGGGGGACAGACCCCATGCTGTCTCAAGAGTAGAGGAGTGGACAGGGCTGGGAAGCGCTGCGCGAACCAGATGATCCTTCAGGTTTTTGCTTTTTTTGAAAGCAAAGATAGGGCGCTCAATTTCTAGAATACCCGCATTAATCACCAACCAGTGTTTTAGGATCATTTTTCTCAAATTGTTTGAAATAGGGGAGAAAGTTGTGACGCATGCTATTCTGTCCATGTTTTTCTTTGGGTTTGGGACAAGGAGCGTCTCACGAGGGCGGTACCAGGCCCTTTTAAGGGCGTTTTTTACGATTTTCTTCGGGTACCCCCTGTCTTTAAGTTTATTGGCTAAGATAGTGGTTTCTCTGAAGTAATCCTCCCTGTGGGAACAGTTACGTCTAATTCGTAGGAATTGGGAAAATGGTAAAGAATCCCTCAATGCCCTGGGGTGATTGCTGGAGTACTCAAGCAACGTGTTTCTCTCGGTGGGTTTTCTGAATAGTTTGGTGAGTAATTCACCTTCCTGATGAAAGATTGTCAAGTCCAAAAAATTGATGCCGTTTTTGTCAGATGTTGAGGTGAATTGGAGACCCAGGCAGTTATTATTCATCCAGTGTAAAAAGTGGCGCAGCACATCTATGTCCAATCTCCATATCATGAAGATGTCATCTATGTATCTGCGCCACATGATGACGCCGGAGAAGAAGGGGTTGGAGGGTACCAGAATTGATTGCCTTTCTATTTCATCCATAAACAATATGGCCAGGTTGGGAGCAAAAATTGCTCCCATGGAGGTCCCCTTAATTTGCTGATAGAAGAGGCCTTGGAATGTGAAAAAGTTCCTAGTTAAGCAGAGTTCCAGTAGTTTGCAGATGAAAGATGTTGGAATAGCTTGTGGACGTGGTCGACTATCCAGAGTCCTCTGTATCACAAGTAGTGCCGCTGTTTGCGGAATATTTGTGTACAGGGACTCCACGTCCATGGTGCATAGGGTATCAGTAAGGGGATTGAAGGGATGGTGCTCGACCAGGTTGATCATGGACATGGAGTCACGTACATAGCAGGCTGTTTGAGGGACAAATTCTTTTATAAAGAAATCAACAAATGCCCCTAGGGGTTCCAGTATTGAACCACATGCCGATACAATTGGGCGGCCAGGAGGGGTGCTTAGGTTCTTATGAATCTTTGGTAAAGTATATATTACCGGGGTTCTTGGACTTTTCACGTTTAGATAGTTAAATTCTTTTTTGGTCAGAAAACCTTCTGATACTGCTTCTGTTGTTATCTTGCATATCAGTTCCTGGGGGTCCTTAGTTGGATTGGATGCAAGCCTGAGGTAGTGATCTGTGTTATCTAGCTGTCTTTGAATTTCAGATTTATTCGAGTTAAGCTCCTGTATGACAATTCCACCCCCTTTGTCTGCACTTTTAATCACAATTGAGTCATTGGTTTTCAGAGAGCTAATGGCCTGTTTTTCTTTAAATGTGATGTTATATGGTGTGAACCTTTTTTGTGGTTTCATGCTGTTAAGATCTTTAAGCACCAGTTTCTCAAATGTAATTACTTCTGGTGGTATTAGACTCGCAGATGGTAAGAAAGTTGAGGGAGGGCGAAAAGGAGTTTGCGCATTTATTTCTGGTGATGGGTGGATTTGAAAGAATGCTTTCAAACGAACACGCCTGAAGAATCTCAGGAGTTCGGTTTGTAGCTCCATAAAGTTTGGTGCCACAGTAGGGACGAAGGTGAGAGTCGTCTGATAACTCAGACGCCGGCGAAGGGTCCAGTACATCGAGACGAGGTGGAGCGCATCAGAATTCGAACTCTTTTTTACCGAGAGGCCAGCAAGAACCGCCACAACGTGGGCGAGTCAAAAAAGCTCAGAGATGGGTCAACCCCCCGGGCGAACGGAGGACCAGGAACAACTATTACCAGTGGTAATACATGCTCCCTCCGAAATTGACACCATTCCCATCTTCAATCTCACCACTCACTTGCTAGAACAAAATGAACTTTCCCTCCTTAAAAAGGGTCTCACCTTCGTCCCTACTGTGGCACCAAACTTTATGGAGCTACAAACCGAACTCCTGAGATTCTTCAGGCGTGTTCGTTTGAAAGCATTCTTTCAAATTCACCCATCACCAGAAATAAATGTGCAAACTCCTTTTCGCCCTCCCTCAACTTTCTTACCATCTGCGAGTCTAATACCACCAGAAGTAATTACATTTGAGAAACTGGTGCTTAAAGATCTCAACAGCATGAAACAACAAAAAAGGTTCACACCATATAACATCACATTTAAAGAAAAACAGGCCATTAGCTCTCTGAAAACCAATGACTCAATTGTGATTAAAAGTGCAGACAAAGGGGGTGGAATTGTCATACAGGAGCTTAACTCGTATAAATCTGAAATTCAAAGACAGCTAGATAACACAGATCACTACCTCAGGCTTGCATCCAATCCAACTAAGGACCTTCAGGAACTGATACGCAAGATAACAACAAAAGCAGTATCAGAAGGTTTTCTGACCAAAAAAGAATTTAGCTATCTAAACGTGAAAAGTCCAAGAACCCGGGTAATATATACTTTACCAAAGATTCATAAGACCCTAAGCACCCCTCCTGGCCGCCCAATTGTATCGGCATGTGGTTCAATACTGGAACCCCTAGGGGCATTTGTTGATTTCTTTATAAAAGAATTTGTCCCTCAAACAGCCTGCTATGTACGTGACTCCATGTCCATGATCAACCTGGTCGAGCACCATCCCTTCAATCCCCTTACTGATACCCTATGCACCATGGACGTGGAGTCCCTGTACACAAATATTCCGCAAACAGCGGCACTACTTGTGATACAGAGGACTCTGGATAGTCGACCACGTCCACAAGCTATTCCAACATCTTTCATCTGCAAACTACTGGAACTCTGCTTAACTAGGAATTTTTTCACATTCCAAGGCCTCTTCTATCAGCAAATTAAGGGGATCTCCATTGGAGCAATTTTTGCTCCCAACCTGGCCATATTGTTTATGGATGAAATAGAAAGGCAATCAATTCTGGTACCCTCCAACCCCTTCTTCTCCGGCGTCATCATGTGGCGCAGATACATAGATGACATCTTCATGATATGGAGATTGGACATCGATGTGCTGCGCCACTTTTTACACTGGATGAATAATAACTGCCTGGGTCTCAAATTCACCTCAACATCTGACAAAAACTGCATCAATTTTTTGGACTTGACAATCTTTCATCAGGAAGGTGAATTACTCACCAAACTATTCAGAAAACCCACCGAGAGAAACACGTTGCTTGAGTACTCCAGCAATCACCCCAGGGCATTGAGGGATTCTTTACCATTTTCCCAATTCCTACGAATTAGACGTAACTGTTCCCACAGGGAGGATTACTTCAGAGAAAGCACTATCTTAGCCAATAAACTTAAAGACAGGGGGTACCCGAAGAAAATCGTAAAAAACGCCCTTAAAAGGGCCTGGTACCGCCCTCGTGAGACGCTCCTTGTCCCAAACCCAAAGAAAAACATGGACAGAATAGCATGCGTCACAACTTTCTCCCCTATTTCAAACAATTTGAGAAAAATGATCCTAAAACACTGGTCGGTGATTAATGCGGGTATTCTAGAAATTGAGCGCCCCATCTTTGCTTTCAAAAAAAGCAAAAACCTGAAGGATCATCTGGTTCGCGCAGCGCTTCCCAGCCCTGTCCACTCCTCTACTCTTGAGACAGCATGGGGTCTGTCCCCCATAGTTGGACATGTCAAATGTGGTTGTTGTACAGTTTGTAATTTAACAATTGAGGGCAAAACGTTTATGTTTAACAATGTCACTTTTAAATGTAACACATTCACCAACTGCAATACAAGCAACGTAATTTATCTCTTCCAATACCCATGCAACAAGAATTATGTTGGCCAAACGTCACAAATAATCAAAACCCGTGTATGCCAACATAGGAGCCGCATCAGATGCCGTACGCCAAATGCCCCACTGGTGGAACATTTCCTGGAGGCAAATCATGACGAGGACGACATTCGCTGGACTGTCTTAAAAGCATTGAAACTTCCCCAGAGAGGGGGCAGCATGTCCAGCCTCCTTAACAGAGAAGAGCTGAAGTGTATAATATTGCTGGACTCTATCCGAAATGGACTGAACCGCACGGAGGACTGGACATCACTAATCTAAAATGTACAGGATTGTACAACCAGCAGAAATGTTTTTCAGATGTGACTCAATTTCAGTAACACAAAACCAGAAACAATTTGAGATGTATATAAAACTGCAAAAACTGAATAATTGTAATTTTATTACTATTTTATTTGTTAAAAATTGCTTTAAAAATCCGATGTGTATTAATATGGCACTTCTCACGGTGTTGAGCACTTGATATGCACTATAGGGCCTCACAGATCCCTTTAAATTCATTGACGGAATCTTCTTCGTCTACCCTACCTTTGCTACTGCAATAACACCCAGTGGCTCCCCCACCACCCCATCATGGCCGCCTAACACCGGGGACCCTTGTCTTGTCCCTCTTTAATTTCGCCCCACGGCTACCACTCCATCATGGCCGCCAAAACTAGGAAGCCATGCCCAGTCCTTTTTCAATTTCGCGCTCCCGCCGGCTTCAATTGCCCTCCAAGGAAGCACACTCGTACAGCGGAGTCGCGCTGCCAAAGAAGAGGGAGAAGACCATCGTGTTTCTCCCCCCACCCACCGCCGCTTCCACCGAGAAGTGAGGTAAGCCTGGCCCTATTCACGTTCGGACACTCTAACTCCATGACGGAAAGGTTTTTCTAAATGTTGATTATTCTTTAATTTAGCATCGAGCGGGCGCACCAACGGAAGGAGCCCATTGACTCCTCCAAACTAAGGATATATCCCCCAAGTTCTCTCAACCGGTGCAGCTTCCTATTGAAGCAAGGTAAGCCCTAGCCGGCGGCCCCCCACCTATCCCCACACCCCCTCACATCTTCACTCCCAATACCAAAGAGCCATTCTAAATGTAATTAATCTCTATTTAGCAACGAGCCTGCGGCCAAAATCGATGGAGCAAACTGACTCCTTGGAATTAAAGAAATAACCTCAGCTAGCCTAAAATCCATTCGCCGCTGCTTCCACCTGAAGCAAGGTAAGCTTCATTCCGTCCTGCTGGTCACGCGCTATCACCAATAGTCTAACTCCATGACGGAAAAGTTTTTTCTAAATGCTGATTATTCTTTAATTTAGCATCGAGCGGGCGGACCAACGGAAGGAGCCCATTGACTCCTCCAAACTAAGGATATATCCCCCAAGTTCTCTCAGCCGGTGCAGCTTCCTATTGAAGCAAGGTAATCCCTAGCCGGCGGCCCCCCACCTATCCCCACACCCCCTCACATCTTCACTCCCAATACCAAAGAGCCATTCTAAATGTAATTAATATCCTTTTAGCAACGAGCCTGCGGCCAAAATCGTTGGAGTAAACTGACTCCTTGGAATTAAAGAAATAACCTCAGCTAGCCTAAAATCCATTCGCCGCTGCTTCCACCTGAAGCAAGGTAAGCTTCATTCCGTCCTGCTGGTCACGCGCTATCACCAATAGTATAACCTTGATCCTATTAATGGTAATACCTTTCCTCAACGCTATAGGACCCCTCTCCTAGAACTGGAAAGGAAAAGGAAATCCTCCTCCTCAGAAGTACCAATTATGCCATTACGATCCTGAAACTGGATACGTGAAGGTAGTCACTTCTGGCTCCAAAACACTTTTATAATACTCGTAAATTACGTAGACAATGTCACACCATACCAAGCCCCCACAGGACTTGACAGGTTAAATCCTCATTCACTCATGCCTACCACCTAACGGTATCCACGGCAACTGCAACTCCCTCTAATTGCAACTGGAGGAAAATACCCAAGGGCTCCCCACTATCACAGGCACCCCAAATCAACTACGTGTCACCATCTCGAATGAGCACCACAAGAACTAGAACAAGAAATGTCTGACCACCATATCACCTACTCACTGCGCCGTTTCCCCACTGCACCAAAACGTATATATAATATACACGATACAACAGCACAATTCACCGTTATCTCGGATAAATTCACTGTGAGATGTAGCCAAGTGTTGCCGGTAATTTGTGCATGGACCCTGCTGAAATGCTTTTAACTTCCTGATTTCAGGCGAATGCCTTATATTGTTTTTCCATTATTTCTTCTCATCCTTACCTCCACAGGCGTTCATATTGTAAACAGGCTTTGATATAAAATAGTCCTGATGATGATCCCGTAATTATTAGGAGCTTTAGGGATCGAAACGTTGACGCTGCAAATAGTGTGACATTTAATCTTTTGTTAATACTCAATTGTTACACTGTTGGTTGTGATTTGCGGAATTATTTATTTAAATCGCAAGCCATCCTCTGGCTCCAAGGAAATTTCTACTTGCCTGTAAAAACTTTTTCCTTTCTACTTATCTTTCTCTCAATCTATGGTTTTTCTACTTTCTTGGGATAGGTACAGGATTGTACCCTATTTTAATGTTTATAACTGACCCCCTCTAGGTAAATCTATCTTTTTGTCATCTTGAAAATAAAATACTCCGCGCCCGGCTGGGTTGGGAGTAAATATAGTACTGATTGTGGTCTATATTACTATTATTTGTTGTATTGCTACTCCTTAGGACCCCTGTTTCTTGTAATAAGTAAATGACCCACGGTCCAAAGGCCCCTCTTGGGTTTCTTTGTTTCCAAAAATGATCATCTCAATTTCATGGCACATGCCAACAAAGCCAACAAAGTAGCGGCTACAGCCCACTATAAACTCAGAATGATAAGGAAAATCATCCCTTTTCTGCCGGATACTGCTGCTAAAACACTGGTTAGTTCCTTAGTTTTATCATCCTCAGATTATTGTAATGCACTTTTTCTTAATTCACAAGCCAGGGTAACAAAAAAGCTGCAGACAATACAGAATGCAGCAGCTCGTCTGCTGTCTAGAAGATCTAAGTTCGCACCCATTTCTGATACCATAAGGACATACCACTGGTTGACGATCCAAAACAGGATCAAGTTTAAATCACTCTGCATAGTCTAAAAGGCACTTCACGATCAAGGACCACGCCCCCTCAAGGACCAGCTTACTCCTTATAAACTGGTCAGACAGCTCCGATCCACAACTCTCAACCAATTAGTGGGTCCACGTTCTAGAACAGTCTCCTGGGGCGACCGCTGCTTTTTAGTTGCGGCTCCTAAGATATGGAATACCCTGCCACAACACATCAAAACCAGTCCCTCACTTCTGCAGTTTCGAAAGAGACTAAAAACCTGGCTGTTTAACCAGTGACACGGCATAGCGATCTTCCTTAGTTTTTAATCTCTGGGGAAAGACATCTGAGTAGTCTAGCGCTGAGACGCCTACGGATATTCGTTCGCGCTCAATAAATGTCAGTAATAAATAAATAAATAAATCTCACAGTTAGTCCATCCATTCCCCGCCCATGGACGGACCACTTTCTGATCCCATTACCTGGGCGCCGCTAGGCTCACGCCACACACCTTCCCCCGCCTCCAGCAGAGACCGCAAATGGTCACAACTTAATACCAACCTGTGGACAACCACTAAGGAAGCCTTTGTCCCAGGAAACAACCCCGACCCGATTGTCAATAATGACAACTTCAACAACTGGATCACCACCTCCTTAGATCGGAACGGAAATGGCGCATCGATTATTCACAAACCAGCAAAGATGAATATCGGGCTGCCATAAAAAACTATAAAAACGACATAAAAAAAGCTCAAGCAACCTTCTACAAAAATAAAATAAACGAAGCAGCATCTAAACCCAAGGAGATATATCATATCGCGAAGAGCCTGCTCAAACTTCCCGACAAGCCACCAGACCCTCTAACTGCTCAAACTCACTGCAATGAACAGGCCGACTACTTCTTCAACAAAATAGCCACAATCTACTCATCCTTCCCCCTACCCCCTCACTCCCAAACAGAACAGAAGGACACCAGACCACCCCCACTTACCACCCTAGAAACTTTTCCACCACTGGAGCCTACCAGCCTGGAAACCATAATACTCCAGGTAAAGTCTGGATCCCCCAGTGACCCAGCCCCAGCTCATTTTCTCAGAACAATTAGCCCTACTATCCTGCCCACCATTCTTAACCTGATTAACAACTCCCTCTCCTCAGGGCTTGTCCCCCCCAAAATGGAAACAAGCAACAGTTAAGGCCCTCCTGAAAAAACCCAATTTAGATCAGATGAACCCGGGGAATTACCACCCGATTTCCCTGCTACCTTGGATATCCAAAATCGCAGAAAAGCACGTCAATCAATCCCTCACAGAATTCCTGGAAGCAAATAAATTACTGGACACATCACAGACTGGGTTCCGGCCCATGCACGGAACAGAAACCGCTTTACTAGCTGTAACAGAGGGAGCTAGAACGATCGTGGATCAGGGCGGCACTGTGGCCATTATCTTATTGGACCTCAGTGCCGCCTTCGACACAGTGAATCATGACATCTTGCTTCACAGAATTTCAGAACTAGGGATAACATCCACAGCAGCCGCCTGGCCACAATCATTTCTATCAGAGCGATCATTCCGAGTCTGCGAGGGCGATACCACCTCGCCCAGTAAACCACTCAGATGTGGGGTCCCCCAGGATTTGTCCCTAAGCCCCCCACTGTTTAACATATACATGCACCCCCTCGCAGAAATAATTCGCCCTTTTGGCGTCCAAGTCGTGTCCTACGCGGATGACACGCAACTGGTGGTTACCCTGACTCATCCCTCCTCATATCCAAGTGATCTCAGAGGTTGCATGGAAGCAGTATGTACCTGGATGAGCCAGTCCTACCTGACCTTAAACGGCGACAAGACAGAGCTAATGGTACTGGGTAACTCCCCACAAAGATCCATCGAGTCTCTGTGGCCACCAGCTTTAGGCCCAGCACCCCCAGCCAGGAACACCATCAAAAGCCTAGGAATCTGGTTAGACAGCGCATTATCTTTCGGACACCAGGCAACCAAATTATCTGCCACCTGCATGGGCATTATAAGACTCATCCGAAAAATCCGGCCGCTCCTCCCTTTCAAGGCCAGACAGATCATGGTCCAGGGCCTAATCCTCTCCCGGCTGGACTTCGGAAATGCCCTTTATCTAGGAGCCCCTGAATCAATCCTGAAAAAACTCCAGGTGATTCAAAACTGCGCTGCCCACACCCTCCTGCGCATTCCCCACCGCC
Organism: Lissotriton vulgaris; assembly: GCF_964263255.1. Classification (NCBI taxonomy): domain Eukaryota; kingdom Metazoa; phylum Chordata; class Amphibia; order Caudata; family Salamandridae; genus Lissotriton; species Lissotriton vulgaris. The sequence goes on along the minus strand of NC_141688.1, from coordinate 72,705,388 downwards.
AATCAGTGAAATCTGAACTAAAAGTCCTCCACTGGCTGCCAGTAAAGGACAGAATCAATTTTAAAAGCATGTGCATCGCCCACCGTGCCTACTGGAGGAAAGGAGCAATCCTGAATCACACCCTGATTACCCCCTACCGCCCCAACAGACAGCTGAGGTCGACCCATACCTTTCAAGTCATCAAACCCAGGTTCAAAAGAGAAAGGAGTGGAGGAAGAATGTTCTCAACAAACGCGGCAAGGCTCTGGAACTCCCTCCCAATCTCTATTCGTTCAAAACCTAACCTTCTGCACTTTCGGAAAAAACTAAAAACCTTTCTCTTCAGCGGATAAAATCGACCCGCCCCACACACCTGTATCTTGCTAAGCGCTAGGATCCCTGCGGGTAGCTATCGCGCTATACAAAAACCAAATTCAATCCAATCCAAAGGCTGACAGGTCTAACAGCAGGTCACAAGGATGAGATTTAGACAGTCTTGGTTTATTCGAGACCTGTTAACGCTACTAATAGGAATGATTACACTACAATTCCCAGGATGCTTTGTGTTTTTCTCTAAAACCAGTACTCGCTGTTTCAGCTGGAGTTGAGGCTGCATTGCCTGGCTGCTTCCCCTGGCAGCCCAGAGCATGTCAGGAGTCTTGCATCTTGGAGAAGGGGGACTTGGATCTAGAGGACAGGAGCCCTCCAGTGCGGGACGGGAGATTTCTCAATGTTGCACAGGATACCTTACGTTCAGGACAGGGGACCCTCGCTGGGCCGGAGACTTCTCTATGGGATAGAACCGCCCCCTCTGCGGCACAGGAGACCCCAGCCGTTGGATACCTTGCGGGGGACCGGGCACTTTACACGGGACATATGGGAGAACCCTCTCTTTTCAGGATCGGAGACCATTCGTAGATCAAGAGACCACGAGGGACCGGAGATCTCCTTCCTCTTCTGCTCAGGGGAGCACGCAGGGCAGGGACCCCCCTCACAGGTCAGGAGACCTCTGCCACAGGTGCGGAGGAGTAGCATGTCCGCCTGCACCCCCTGCCTCCTGGCCTTAACCCTGCAGGTCTGCTCCCTGGAGATGGAGACTCCCACAATTCAGGGCGCGGGGCTTGCCTTTGGGGCCGGGGTTGAGGGGTCGAGAGGTGTACTTTTTGATCTATTGTCGTGCCTAGTGGAATACACCGCACAGTTGTGTGTCGTAAACATCTTACAACCACTTTGTCCTGATCCTCTCACAAAGTGGTTGTGACGTGACCTTCTCACCATCTCCCTCGACCCCCCTCCCAAACCTCCCCAGTCCACCACGAAGGGTGTTTTTGCTGTAATTTAGTAGCCAGTTTGGGAGAGGGATGCCGGATGAGGGGAGAGACCTGCTGGGGGAGAGAACAGGGTAATTAAGTCCACGTTATTGTTATTTCACATATTTAGCACTTATATAGCACCCAGTCTGACAGTACATTGGTTTTGCAGCGCATCACCCTTCTTAGTCCTGGTAGACCACTGTGAACAGGACGTAGTTTGCCTGGGAGCAGCGGTTGCCTAAAGTCACTGTGGGGGCCCAGACAGTCCACACTGTCACCCTCACTGACTGAGCCCACTCTAGGCGCTTTCTGGCTTTGGAAGTGCTGGGACACGGGCTGGGAGTGACGGGTTCCTGTTTCTTGGTTACAGCAGGTGGTTTGCTCAGCGGGGATGTCCGAGTGAGAGGCGTTTGGTGGCTCGGACCCCTGCAAGCATGTTGGGAGCTGTATGTCCTTGGATGGAGAGGACCCCTCACGTGTGCTGCTGTGCCAACACACTGTAGGTGCACACAAGGGGGAGTTGGGGGAGGGAGCTGACCGCAGGGAGGTCCCCTCCCCCGGGCGGTTTGGGAGGGCTGCGAGGGGTTTCCTGAAGTTGCTGGAATGTTCTGGCATTTGGTCTGGCCTAGTAGGACTGGCCAGCCCAATTATAAGTATCCCTGTTCCCGCCTCCTAGCCACCATTTTAGGTTTGGTGACCTGGTGGCTAGGAGGGCTGTTAGCATTTTTGTCAGGGTTTGTTACTTGTGAGGCATTTTTATTAAGCTTCGTGTTAAGCTTATTGTAGTTACACTTGTTGAAATGGAGGATGCTCGTGTTATCGAAGCGATGCGCCTGCTAGCTGAGGCAGGTCGCATGGATTTGTTGGCTGGAGGTGTGCCGGCGCGTCCCCAGCGCCAGGCTTCGGCTGGCGTGGTCGCTGCGGTGCTGGCGTGCTCGTCGCCGAAGAAGAGACGCCCGAGCCAGGTAAGCGACAGAGGCCGGTCCCGTACGAGGAAGCCGGCCCCTCAGCGGCTGGCGCGTGTGGCTGCGGGGGAGTTGGGAGCTCCGGCGTTGCGCGGCGCTTCTGGGGAGGGCGGGAGGGAGGCGTCTCATGCTCCGGCGCCCCAGGTGAGTGTGGCGGTGGTGGCGGGGGGAGCTCCGGGCTTGTCAGGCGCTATGGTGGGGCAGGTGTCGGGTGGCGTGCTGCTTCCCTCCTCATCGGTGCGGGCGGGAGCCCTGTGTGTAACTGAACCGTTGGGTTCATTCTCGGCATCGGCGGGTAGGCGGGGAAGAGGGGGCCGGGGAGGGAGCAAGAAACGCTCTGCTTCGGACCCCCTGGTTGAGCGGCGCGTGCAGCCTGCAGAGGTAGTGTCTGCGCGTGGTGCGCGCAGAAGCTCAGTTCAGTTTGTAATGCAAGGAGCGAGCCAGGAGCGGGTCGAGATTGGTGCCTGTGACGTCGAGGAGTCACAGTTGTTGCCTGAGGCGGCACCTAGAATCTTTTTAACCCCTTCCAGACAGTTGGTTTCTGAGAGACAGGCTGGGGAGAAGGTGGATTCTAGTATGGTTTTACCTCATGTTGGGCTGGGGTCAGTGGGTCTTCTTATGGTCAGGTGGTTTCTGGACAGGATGCAGATATTGGTATGGTGGATGTTGGGGGTAATGTGGGTAGCCCTTTATTGTTTTCCACGCCTGGTTCTTCAGTGGGTGAGGTTCTGTCTGTTGGGGGGGGGCTCCAGGGGTGAAGGAGAATGGGCACAAATGGGCGAAGGGGGTTCCTTTTCTGGTGTGGTTTTGGATCAAGAGGCTCCACGTTCAGGGGGTTTTGGGTCTGCTGTTTTTCTGGGAGTGGATGACAGTCTTCAAAGAGAAGGCAGGAGAGTTTCAATGGGGGGCCACGGATCCTTTCATCCTGATAATAATGTACCACGTCATGCTGTTGGAGTAGGGTCAACATTTCCTAGTTCTTCTTTGGTTTTTAATACTGGAGGGCCTTGTGCACCTGGTGCAAGGAGCGTGGGAGGTGTGGGCTCTCAGGGCGTGAGGTTGGAGCATGGTAGGGGTTTTGGCCCTGTGAGTGGTGGGCTGGTTCAAGGACCCAGGGGTGCAGTTCCACGTTTGACTGGTGATACCAGTGGCCCACATTTTATGTGTGGTTCCCCTGGGTGGGAGCATTTTGGTGCAGCAGGCCTTGCGCAGCGGAATTTTCAGAAAGATGGTACAGGCCACGATTGGCATGTAAGGGCTTCTTTTCAGACTTCTTCTTCTGCAGTAGCGATGGATAATTTGGATTATAGTGAGGAGGATGAGGTGATAGGTGGCTCTCCGGTCAGGGAGGTGCCTTTGAGATCTAGTATTCGAGGACGTTCTTTAGACAGGGGTCAGATGTTGAATGTGGGTTCTAACTGGCGAGGGACTGAGTCTGGTTTGAATGTAGTTTTTAGGAACCCTAGCACACCAGTCCAAACCTTTTCTTTTCAGGACAGGGATAGGTGCGGAGGTCCAGACTTGGCAGGGCGCAGTCCAGTCCACTTTCGCCAAGGGGAAGCGAGGAGAATGCCTAGCGCGGCCCTCTCTGTTCCACCGAGGGAGCCCGCCGCGGCCAGCACACGAGGGTCTGGCGTGACCCCGCTGGCCCCAATGAGTAGCAGGTATAGGTGTCCTACCTTGCCGGCGGCTATGGAGCCGCAGAGTCAACGCAAGGGGAGCTACAGGCGTGTACAGTCTGCTCCCCCCCATGGATGTTCTTCAAAAACTTTAACATGTACTATTGTAGATACCGGGTTAGGTAAGACCCGTGGTGATGTGTTGCCTACTAGTTTGGATTCAGTGGTCCTGGACTATGACGAAGATAGTCCCGAGGAAGGTGAATTGCGGGACGTGCAGGGGGGGTGCCCTCTCATGCCTCTCATAGTGTTTTTCAGGCTCCAGTGGTTCAGAGTCAAGTGCCAGTGAGAAGAGAGCACGGCCCATCGGTCAGGGCGCCTCGCAGACAAGACACAGTGACTTCAGCGCCACGGGCGGAGCCTTCGAGAGTGGTCTCTCTGTTGCCAGGTGAGCAGTTAGCTGCACAGGCCAAACCTAATATGGTGTCTGTGGGCACAGGAGAAGACACTGTTGTTGTTGGTGAAGGGAGATTGTGCAAAGGACGTTATGTGAAAGACTCTGCTGTGGGCACTGATGATGTTGTGGAAGTCACGGGTAAAGTGGAGAGTGGTACTACCACTGGTGCTTCCAGTACGGTTAAAGAGCCTTTGGCTAGTAAAGAATTGAAAATCAAAAAGTTACCTTATATGGGGGTTACAAAGCCTTTGGGTGCTCATTTGATGTTAATGACAAAAGAACGTATTTGGAATGGTGAGTATGTGGAACTCCTTAAGCTGCTACACCAGGAAGTCCGGTCCAAAGAGGGGTCTAAAGAAGAGGAGTTTGAGTTGGCTAAACGTCCTAGAGTCCCCCTGAACATTGAAAATTGGACAGCTGCATTCCCTATCTATGCGAGTGTATACTGTGAAAAGTTCCCAGAGCGCAGCGTGTCCCTTTTTAAATACATGGATGTTATACGCAAGGCGCAGATTACTGGAGGGGGGTTTGCCTGGTCACAATATGATGAGGAGTTTAGAGCTAGGATGGCTTGGGATCCGGAGGCCAAGTGGGGGGAGCTCGATCTTGACTTATGGCAGCATACCATGGGATCAGCGTCATGGGGGAAGACTATTTTTACAGCGAGTGGTTTTCCTTTAGTTTACCGGCCCTTTCAGGGCAAGCCCACCCGGGGAGGGTGGGAGCTTCTTCAACCACGCAGTCAGGGACTGGCACATGCTGGGAGTTTAACAAGGGATCTTGTACCAGAGAATATTGTAAGTTTAAACACGAATGCTCTGGCTGTGGTAGGAGACACCCATTTTCCAGATGTTGGGATAACCAGCCAGCAGGCAGCCAACAGGGGAAACAGGGGAGTGCAGGTGGTTCAGGGACAACTTCACAGTTTTCAGGGGGTAGGGGAGCCAGAGGTGCTAAGGGTGCTGGGTCCAAGGGCTCGTACACCGGTTAAGTTGGAGAGGTTGCGCCTTGCGCTTCAAGACTATGAGGATGTAGCAGTAAAAGAAAAATTGTTGGATGGCTTTGAATTTGGTTTTCGGCTTGGTTACATGGGAGCAAGGGAGAGGAGATGGTCTGCCAATTTAAAATCAGCATCTGAGCATAGCGCAGTGGTGCAGGAAAATCTAAATAAAGAGGTACATGAAGGAAGGATGGCTGGCCCTTTTCATGATTGGCCGATCCTTAATTTAATTATATCACCTGTTGGAGTGGTCCCGAAGAAAGATCCGGGACAATTCAGGCTTATTCAGCACTTATCATGGCCAGAAGGGTCGTCTGTTAATGATTTTATTGACCCAGAGGCTGTTTCAGTCTCGTATTCCTCGGTTGACGTGCCCATGTCACTTGTTGTGACCGCGGGCTCAGCTGCTGAGATGGCCAAGTGTGATATCAAGTCTGCCTTTCGGCTGTTGCCTGTCCACCCGGACGACTGATGTCTCCTGGGTATTCATTTTGCAGGACAATGGTATGTGGACAAGGCTCTGCCGATGGGTTGCTCCATTTCATGTGCTCTTTTTGAGTGTTTTAGTACTTTTCTACAATGGTACTTTACTCAGCAGTCCTGTCACTCACTGGTAACGCACTACCTAGATGACTTTTTCTTTGTCGGATCCCCGGGCTCCACAGAGTGCCAGTCTGCTCTGGACACTTTCCAAGGGCTCATGGAGGATCTGGGAGTTCCTTTGGCTCCCGAGAAAACGATGGGTCCTGCCACTGTTTTGTCCTTTTTAGGTATTGAGATTGATTCTGTGGCAATGTGTGCTCGCCTGCCCGAGGACAAAAAAGTGAATGTGCTGGAGTTACTGGAGGCCATGTTAGCAAAAAGGAAAGTGTTGGTGAAAGATGTTCAGGTGCTACTAGGCCATCTCAATTTTGCCTGTAGGGTGGTGAGGACAGGCAGGACTTTTTGTTGAAGATTGGGCAGGGCTCTTGCAGGTCATCAGTTGCCTCACCATCGTGTTCGTTTGTCTGCTGGTGTCAAAGAGGATTTGAGAATGTGGAGATTTTTTCTTTCCTCCTTTAATGGTGTTCCTTTGGTGCGGGACCTTGACTTCCAGTGGGACGTGCAGATGTTCTCGGATGCTGCTGGCAGTGATGGTTTTGGGCTGTATTGGAATGGAAGATGGTGTGCTGAACGTTGGCCGGATGAGCGGTTGAATGGAGGTCGCAGCATTACCTTTTTAGAGCTTTTCCCTTTGCTGGTGGCTTTGACCCTGTGGGGGGAGGAATTGGCACACAAGAAGGTCCTTTTTCGTGTGGATAACATGGCTGTAGTGGAGATTGTGAACAGACAGTCTGCCAGGGATGAACAGGTATTGAAGCTCATGAGAGTCTTCGTGCTGAGTTGCTTGAAACACGACATTCATTTTCGTGCTTTGCACATTCCTGGGGTGGACAATGACATTGTGGATGCTCTGTCTCGTTCACAGTGGGGGAGATTCCGTGGACTGGCGAGAGACGCAGACAGAACTCCGACCCCGATGCCGATTCATCTGTGGCACGTAGGCAAGGTCGGGTCGTACAACTGGTGGTAGGTTCCTTGTCTGTGTCTACGCGTTCCGCTTATCCTCTGGCCTGGAGAGAGTTTCTGGAATCCGGTGCTTCTAGGCGGGAAGAAGTTTGGCGCCGTTCTGAGGATGTGGTGAACTTCATTTTAGACCTAATGGATAGAGGGTTGACCAAGGTAACTATCGCGGGGAAATTGGCAGGGATAGCTTTTATGGGTAAGTTGTTGTGGGGTTATTCCCCGACAGCGGGGGAAATTGGCAGAAGGATGCTGGAGGGTTGGGCCAGAGAGCAAGGGCATGCTACTAGACTTAGGGCTCCTTTATCTTGGCAGGTCCTAGCTAGGTTGATCACTATTCTACCTTCTGTTTGTTCAGATGACTTTGAGTCATGTTTATTTTCCATGTTGATGGCGTTCATGTTTTTTGGAGCTTTCAGGGTGTCGGAGTTGTTAGGTTCGAAACACAAGTGTGGCCTATTCTGGCGGGATGTTTTTTGTTCAGATGAAGGGGTGCATGTCTGGCTGGCCAGCTCCAAAACTGATCAGACGAAAAAAGGGAAAGGTGTGTGGTTGCAGGCGCGTGCTCCAAGGCTTACTTTCCCTTTACTGTTGGCGCGGCGCTGGCGTTCACTTTGTGGGGGTGGTGATGAGGCGCTTGTTTTTCAGCATGTTGATGGCACCCATGTTACAACATACCAATTCCGAATGGTTTTGCGTAAGGCTTTGCAGCACTTGTGACTGGATGGGAACTTATATGGGACACATTCTTTCAGGATTGGTGCTGCAACCGAAGCCTTCAACAAAGGTTGGACTGACAGAGATATCATGAGATTGGGGCGTTGGTCTTCAAACTGTTTTCAGCGCTACGTGAGGAGTCCAGCGGAGGAGGCGCATGCGTCATCTTCCTTCCCATGAGTTCTAACTCTGTTTTCTTTTGTAGGATCGGTTGCTGGGCCTCGTTCTCCGGTGGTGACAGTTTGGATAGTTGGGCATTCCTTCGTGAAGTGGGCCCGAGTCCAGGCGGCACAAAGTTACTTTGGAGAACTCCTGGGTTTTAATGCTCGAATGTTTAATGTGGTTTGGAAGGGGAAAAGGTGGGATGCTCTGGAGAGAGTTAATCCCTTGTCTTAACAACAATATGGTGGGCGGTCTATGTCCTGATATTTTGGTCATCCATCTTGGGGAGAACGATCTTTGTGCTACCAAAGGTGTGGTGTTACTTAGAGCTATTAAAAGGGATCTGGGCCTTATTAAGGAGCTTTGGGCTGGGTGCCATGTCTTTTGGACGGAATTGATACCGCATAGGATCTGGAGAGGGGCAGTTAATCCCAGGGCTGTGGACAGAGCCAGGAAGAAGGTAAACTCGGAAGTGTCCCGCTGCTGCCGTGGTCTTGGTTTTAGCAGGATTTCCCATAGGGAAATTAAATTCGAGATGGTGGAATTTTTCAGAGATGATGGTGTCCACTTGTCCAGAGTTGGAATGGACCTATACTTGTTAGAGTTACGAGAGGTTTTGGCGCGTTCGCTTGCTATGCAGCGTTAGTATTGGTACGGTTCTGTTTCTAGTTTCCTGTTTGGGGGGGCAGAAAGGGAGGTTGGTAGTTTCTCTCCCCCCCTACCTTTCTGGGTGGCGGGGTTTTGGTTGTATCGGTGCAGTTTATGGTAGATTGTTTGATGAGTATTGGATCAATGCTTTGATTGACAGGTTCAGGGGAATGTTGGTCATTGTTTGACCGTTCAGGTTTTGGGGGGTATTGGCAGGAGTGAAGGGTCAGGCAGGGTTTATGGTTATAGAGGGCCTGGATTTCAATATGTGATTGGGGGTTGATGAATAAAGGTTTTAAATGATGACGTAATGTTTAATTAATGACGTAATGTTTTATTGATGACGTGATGTTTATAATGTTGTTGTATTGTTGTAATGCTGTATTGTTGGGTGGGGGAGGGGCCAAAGAATGTTAGGGGAGGGGGTGGGGGGCGGGGTTTGTAGTTTATTATTTATTTAGTGAGGTATAGTTTTGTAAGGCGTTGCCAAGGTTTATATTTGTAATGTGCACCTGTTTCCTAACAAAGCGGCCTTTTACACACTCAGAACAATCTCGGTCTACTTTACTCCCACCCCTCGCCCTCCCTCCCAAGGGGGGCTTGGGGGAGGGAGCTGACCGCAGGGAGGTCCCCTCCCCCGGGCGGTTTGGGAGGGCTGCGAGGGGTTTCCTGAAGTTGCTGGAATGTTCTGGCATTTGGGCTGGCCTAGTAGGACTGGCCAGCCCAATTATAAGTATCCCTGTTCCCGCCTCCTAGCCACCATTTTAGGTTTGGTGACCTGGTGGCTAGGAGGGCTGTTAGCATTTTTGTCCCACCCTCCCTCCCATTTTTTCATTCCTTTTTCTGGGTTTTTGCTTCCCTCATTTTGTCCTTCTAGGGTTTTTTCTCCTTCCTTTTAAATTTTTATCTCTATTTTTATTAAAGGCTGTTTTCTTGGATATAGGTGTGCAGGGGGTTTTTCTTGTGTTTTGTATTGTCGCTAGGAACAGGTGCTGTGCGGGGTTTTGGTTGTATCGGTGCAGTTTATGGTAGATTGTTTGATGAGTATTGGATCGATGCTTTGATTGACAGGTTCAGGGGAATGTTGGTCATTGTTTGACCGTTCAGGTTTTGGGGGGTATTGGCAGGAGTGAAGGGTCAGGCAGGGTTTATGGTTATAGAGGGCCTGGATTTCAATATGTGATTGGGGGTTGATGAATAAAGGTTTTAAATGATGACGTAATGTTTAATTAATGACGTAATGTTTTATTGATGACGTGATGTCAATAATGTTGTTGTATTGTTGTAATGCTGTATTGTTGGGTGGGGGAGGGGCCAAAGAATGTTAGGGGAGGGGGTGGGGGGCGGGGTTTGTAGTTTATTATTTATTTAGTGAGGTATAGTTTTGTAAGGCGTTGCCAAGGTTTATATTTGTAATGTGCACCTGTTTCCTAATAAAGCGGCCTTTTACACACTCAGAACAATCTCGGTCTACTTTACTCCCACCCCTCGCCCTCCCTCCCAAGCTGTTGCACGGCTGGAATGCCTGCCATTCCGTGGTCAGGGGTCCTTCCAGTGTGTCCCATCGTACGGTCTCTTGGGGCGAGTTGTGTAGTCAGGAAACATGTAGGCTGGCCCAGGAGCACGTCCGTGGTCTGGTCCCTCCAAGCACCATAGTCTGGCCCCTGGGTGCACAGCCCTCAGCCCACCACATGAGAGCCAGTCCATGCTCTGCCCCCAGAGGTCGTGTTACATGGTGCGGTCACTGAGAACACAATCCACGGCCTGTCCCCTAAGAGTACGTCACAGAGTGTGCGCCCTGATAGCAACGTCTACAGTCCGCCACCTAGGGCATGACTCACAGGGCACTGCCTGGTACGCACCTCGGCGCAAGCTCTGTGGTCTGACCCCTGGGATCGTGTCCCATAGTGTAGTCCCGGACTCCACAGTTCACGGTCTGTCCACTAGGATTGGGTCGCATGGTGTTGCCCCTATGTCCGTGATACTTAGTCCAGCCCCTTGGAGCGGCGCCCATAGTCTGGTCCCAGGGAGCACAGTCCACGATCGATAGACAGTGTCTCACCCTGCCTGCCATCTCTGCTCCCTGAGATTGCATTGCGCTGTGTTGTCCCTAATTTCGTATTGCGTGGTCTGGTCCCCTAGAGCACGTTCCATAGCGGAACGTGCTCACAGTCTGTGGCTGAATGCGTCATCCGTGGTCTGGTGTGTGAGAGCACATTCCAGAACCGATAGCCCGGGGTCATGTTACACAGTCTGCTCCCACGGGGCACACCTAGGGTGACCAACCGTCCGTAAATTTCACGGACAGTCCGTAATTTCAGCCGTCTGTCCGTTGTCCGTGAAGGATCCTTTAACGGACGCCATTTGTCCGTAATTTTAACCGGGCACGGCTTCCCCCCACCTCCCGTCTTAACTCCGAGGCTGTTCCAAAGCTCAGATACCCAGCAGCATTGGAGAGGCACAGCGGGATGGCCTCACACCTCCAGCCCTTGATGAGCTGTTAAGAGGTGCTCGAAGGTGACAGAGGGAGGGGCTGTGGCTTCAGGAGCAGGGGCTCCTATTCAGATGCAAACAGCCCTGAATGCGTCTCTGCAATTTAGAGGGGCCGCCGCCTCACACATTCCCTTTCTGCCAGGGCCCCAAACATCGTAGAACCGGCCCTGATTGCAGCACTGGTTCTCTTCACAGAGCGGTTCTTCAAGCATGCAGCCTATAATGTAATAAAGTAAAGAAATGGCACAATCGCACCCACACTGATTAACAAAGTATACAGAACAATCAGTTAAATCAGTTCTCTGTGAGTATGTCCTTTAAGTACTGTACATCACAGTGGGGGCTGGCAAAAAAAAAATTTTGGACAAGAAGCCTGTCATCTCATTGTCTTGTCCAGGAGGGGGTGAGGAGCCCTCCCCCACCCTGGAAGAGACCAAGATGATACTAGAATACTGCATGCCCACCCCTGTGCCCACTCTGGTGGATCCTGTTCCCCCTCCTGTGATCGCTCCTGCCCCCCCCCCCACAGTGATGGCTCCTGTGCCCCCCATGTGATGGCTCCCGTCCCCTCTCCCCCCCCCGTCTGTGATGGCTCCTGTCCCCCCTGTGGTGGCTCCTGTCCCCCTCCTGTGGTGGTTCCTGTCCCCCCCCCCCACTCCCCACCTGTGATGGCTCCTGTCCCCCTCCTGTGGCGGCTTCTGTCTCAGTCCTGGAAAGGCTCCTGCAGCAAGGGTGAAGTTCTTGATGGGCCTCTTCTCAGAAAGGCTCAGCTCAAAATTAATATGAAAAGGTGGGCGAGTAAGTAAGGGATGGGTGGATGAATTAGTGAAAGGGTGGGTGGATGAATGAAAGATTGAAATGAAAGATGATGAGAGCGGATGGATGGATTGATGAGTGAGTGGAAGGATGGAAGAGAGAAAAGGTAAATAGCTGGATGTATAGGTGGAAGGGTAGCTGGATGGGTAAAAGGGTGGATGGATGAGTGAAAGCGTGGATGATGAGTGAGTTGATGGATGAGTGAAATGATAGATGATTGATGAACTGATAAGTGCAAGGGTGAAAGGATGGACAGATGAGCGAAAGGGTGGATGCAAGGACGGATGAGTGAGTGAAAGGAAGGGTCGATGGACAAAAGGATGAATAGATGAGTGAAGGAGTGAAAGGATAAATGGATGAGATAAAGGATGGATGCGTGATAGGGTTAATGGATGGATTCATGAGTGGATTAGTAGATGGGTGGGTGGATGGATGGAAAGAAGGATTGCTAAGTGAAAGGGTCGATGAAGAGAGAAAGGGAGGATGGATGGATGACTGAAAGGATGGATGGTTGGAAGGATGAGTGAATGGGTGGATGGATAGTAAGTGAAAGGATGGCTGGATGGGTGAAAGGGTAAATGGCTGGATGGATGAGTGAATGAATGGATGGATGGGTAGAAGAGAGGATGGATGAGTGTACAGATGGATAGGGTGAAAGGGTGGATGGATGGATGATGGATGAGTGAAAGGATGAACGAAGGGATTGCGGGGAATGAGATTTTGATACCCTTTTTGATTACTTTGATATTAATCTCATTCATCAATTTGGATCGGTTATTTTCTGTCATTGAGTAAAAGACAACCCCCACATAGGTTAGATAAACCCCATAAACTGACGCTACTCTGAAGAACCACTTACGACTGATAAAGTTTAAAAGATTTAATATAAAATTAAGAAAAGTTGCAAATACAATCCTCTCAGGATAAGATTCAACAAATACACAGGAACTAGAAGGAACATAAATTCCCTAAAGAACCTCAGTCTACAAACGAATACAATCAAAGTCAGTTCCAGAATCAACAGATTAAAAAGCATAGATACAATGTGGTTCCGTTGCGTCATCTACAAAAAGAAAAGAATACAAGTTAAATCTGTCCCTACTCTATGCTAGGTGACATCCCTACTTCGCAAGTTCCTATTACCCTAAAAAGGTGTCAGCAGTTTGACTTCCTAAGAAGTTCAAACTCTCTTAGCCTCTAAAGGTAATCTAAATTTAAGAAGCAGTACCCTTTCTGCCTACCCATCCGCTCTCTAAGGGTCCTCGGCCTACTGCTCTCTTGCGCTCTGATCTCTCTCAGCGCTTGCTCCTAACTTGCTTGCCATCTGCGCTCTTCGCTCTAGCTTTCTTTTCCTCCCCAGGGTGCTGTCCCTAAATACACAATCACTGTATGGGTGGAACGCCCCTTGACGCCCACCACATACACATACATATGATGTCATTTTCTAGGTCTTTCCACAGCTTCGTCTCTTCGCGTCGTCCGTTAAGTTGACCTTTCTCCTTAGACGCCATCTTCGTCTTCTCGCTGGTGACTTCATTGACATTACATTTGACATTTTCAGAGCAAAGTCTATCACCTCATCAGAACTTCATTCTTTACGGCTGTATACGTAACCTCATTTGGTCCTGTGAATGGTCATTTCAAAACAAGACTCAAATTCCAAGCGTCTCTCTCATGTTTAGGCCATAAACTTCGTCCGGCATTGTCACCTTAAATCTAACAAGACCTTAGACTCCTTGGCTCGCACATTCAGATCAAGGCTATTCACGACTCCTGTGAGCCCACTAAATTACATACAGCGGACTACACTCCTGCGAACCCTTGGTCAGTCAGGTTAAAATCACACATGACCCAACTCTTCTAACATTCCTACAAACCCTTCTACACAGTATAACCTTTAACACACATTTATATATAATCGACTTTTAGCAAATCCTTTGCTTATAAGTGAATACATTTTACATAGAATATGAACCATATACATAGAACATAAAGTTATATTCTCCTGTTACATCGTTTGTATATGCTCTGCACATTTCTTCGCTTACATTTCTCTCCGCTTCTCCATTTAGAATTATACACGTACATGAATTCTGTTTGCACGTTCTTCGTTTCGAAAACATTTCTATACATTACTACATTAGCCCACTACGTATACGGCTTCTAAATCATAGCATGTTCTAAAGTGAATACAAATACATTTCCTATTATTCATGTTACATCGGCTAACTTTATACTACAAATGCTATTTCACGTTTCAGTTTCTACGTTTATGCAATATGCTTGTAAATATGGTCTGGATATACCTTTTATTCAAATTGCGCTCTCTCAGTTCCCCCCTTTGATGACCTCTAGTGGTCATCACTAAAAATGCAATTTGAATAACACCTTTACACAGAACTAGTTACAAGATTCCCTCTTTTTATCGTTTCCAGAGCTCTTAAACTTTTATACTGTTGGTCTTGTAAAGCAGCTAATCTCCTTTCTTGCTCTCTCATGGATCTTTGTAACCGGTTCGACCTATACCATTTATACAATTTCACTAAACCTAACAATGTAATTATACAAATTAATACTATTAATACAGGTTTCAATATATACCATATAATGCTTTTACCTAGATTGGCAAACCAACTTCCAACCTTTCCTACTCCATGACCTACTTTTTCCCAAACATTTACTTTTGTTAAATCTTCGATTTCTTGGTGTATCTGTGTAATGTTATGTATGACTTTCTCAAGTGGTTTTGAATTATCAGGAATATAAGTACAACATTCCTGGACCTTCAGAGCCTTGCAAACTCCGCCCTCTTTTGCTAGCAGAACATCTAAAGCAAGTCGGTTCTGAAGAACCATTGCTCTAATCGACTGCATCTCGCCTTCTACTAGCATCAATGACCTTGCAGTACTTGCAGATAATCTATCTACAACTGTAGCTAGTCTCCTGATCTTAACATCGTTAAGTATTAAACCTAACATAGGAAACATCGCTCCAAATATGTCTCCTACTACTTCTGCATCTCCTACTTCTCTTTTCGTTCTTATCGAAGCCTTTCCTTCTATGATCTCTAAATCCTTTGCATGATATATTTTGGGGAAGACAATTGCCAAGTAACACGAACCATACCAATTGTCAGGCAGTCTTACATAGGCATTTCTCCCACATACAAAATATACATTCGGAATAGCTTGCATCTCTTTCATGAAATCTTTCGTATAGTATTCCAACCTAAAAGCATGTTCGCAATTTACTTCACCTACAAATACATTCTCATAATATGTCTTGTTTCGAGTTAAACATAACTTTCCTTTCTGCGTTCTATCCAAAGCTATTGGACCATTGCTCCCTTTCTTTTTGTGTGCTTTTTCTTCTTCGGTCCAATCAGTTTTCCACTGTCCTGCCATTTTTAGAATCTTCTGCCTCCTGTATCTGTCATCTACTTGTCCTATGAACTTCTTCTCTATCTCTGACACCTTGCAAGTCAGATTATTTCTGCGTGCGTATGATGTATCTAGTGTATCCCAAGGAAGAAAGAAGTTGGCTAATCTATCCTCCTTTTTATAATAGTCCCACTTATTCATTTGTTTATAATTCGGGACTTCAGGCAGTACCGAATCATAATTTGAAAAGTAGTACTCGAACCCTTCTCTACCATAAAATATACTGAGCAGTAAACTACATGTTATCCCATAAGTCAGTGGGAGATGATGATATCTGATACCTTCATCTACAGAAGCCGGCAATTGCATACAAACGTAGCAATCTTTGGCCTCCATGGCATCGATGTACTCGTACAATAATTTGGCATATGCATTTGACCTAAAGTTTCCCTGTGACTCGTCTACATGTAATCTACGAGCTTCATTTGCCAGTAACGCCTTTTCACGGATCACATTGCTCTCCTCCTTCTTCCCAACAAGAGCAGGTTTCAAAGTCGTTACAGGCTTTACATCTGTTATTTCTTTATCAGTTTCATGTCCTACTATGTATGATATGGTCACTACTGTAATTATGAGAAAAATTACTACTGCTATTAGTGTACCTATTATGCATTTAGCTTTTCGGTTTGGGTTGCCGTTCTCCATGTCATCAAACAGCGTAGCTCTTTCTTTTTCGAAGAAAAGTTTCTTTGCAAATCTTTATTTGCTTTGTTTTCTTTCTCAGTCTGTAAAGTGCTCTTTATCAACAAAAGTCTCTTTTTCACAACAATGTCTCTTTATCTTTAGCAACAGACAACCCTAACCCTTCTCCGTCCTCTAAATGTAATCCCTAATTTTATTCTTCTTTCCACTCGGTGCTAGGTTATCTTCTTCTTTATAGCTTAAACACAAAAGTCTTTATGCATCTATAATTATTCTCGTACCTGCAGCTTTAATAACAAGTTCCAATAATTCAAAACGAATGACTTTTTCTTCTTGTTCTGGAATTTGATGACCAAAAGTTGGAAACTGTAATCGATTTAGCACTAGATCTTTGATCCGACTCAGGTAAGGGGGTATAGGAAGTGTGAAAGTCAGTAACCCCTCAGTCTCGAGTCCAGGCGTCAGCATCCATATCTCCACTGCCACAAATGGATCGAGATCGATTACTTTCACTTCTCTCACTCTCCCAGATTTCTGTCCCCAAGACATCTGCTAGATAAGTCCACTCTGGGGTGGCGTACCGTCGGCAGGGCACACGTACCCTTCTTGATCTTCTCGGACTTTCTGTGCCTGAGTCTGTAGTTTCTTCTTCTTGATCTGACTCTTCAGCGATCGGGACAAGGGTACTTTCTTGTTGTGCTTTTAAGCTTGGCCTTCTCCTTCGTTCTGGCCAACCGACTTCGTCACTCCTTGTCCTCCTGCTTCTTGTTCTTGGACTCGTCTCTTGATCACTTACATCTTGTTCGGTCTCTGACTCGAATTCCCAGCTACTTCCTTCTTCTGAGACAGCTTCGGTCTCACTGGTGTCCTGACCGTCGTCGACCTGTTCTAACACAGGCTCAGCCTCTTCGATCACCTCTACAGCTTGGCTTTCCCCCTCTGTGGCTTCTCCGCTTTCTGCTGGATTCTCATCCGAGAGAGGAGCTGTTTCTTCTAGAGGTGTTGGCACTCTTCGGGTGTTTTAGGCATGTATCCAGTTGGGCAGGCCTCCACACTTTACTGCAGTGTTCGTAACAAGTATGACTTGAAATGGTCCTCGCCAGCGCACGTCTAGACAGTTTTTCCTTACGTGCTTCTTCACCAGGACCCAGTCTCCTGGACACAGGTCATGGCACAAGTCTTGTGCTGATGGAACCTCTGCAGCCTGGACCTGAAGGGACACAGAATTAATGGCATCAGATAGTCCCTTGCAGTAGTCCAAGATCAAATCGTCTGTGATGTTCAACAACGCTGCAGTCGGAACCGTTGGCAATCTCATAGCTCTCCCCATTAGCACCTCATGTGGAGAGAGACCTGTTTTTCTATCTGGTGTGCTACGTATGCTCATAAGAACCAATGGAAGTGCATCTGGCCAACTCAGGGAAGTCTGGACTTGATTGTACTGTTGATTTGTTCTACAATCCCTGAAGCTTCTGGTCGATAACTGCAATGGAGCTTCTGATCGATACTCAAAGCTGAACATAGCATTTTCACTATTTCGCTGTTGAAATGAGTTCCTCTGTCCGATTCCAAAGAGGATGGCACCCCAAACCTCGGTATTAACTCTCTAAGCAACAATTTTGCTACTGTAAGTGTATCGCATCTACGTGTAGGATAAGCTTCGACCCATCTAGAAAATATACAGACAATCACTAAAACGTATCTGAGTCGATTGCATTTGGGCATTTCAATGAAATCAAGCTGCATTCTGTTGAAAGGCCCCCCAGACCTCCCTATGTGACTCAATGTGACTGGTGTTCTCTTTCCTACGTTTAGTTGCTGACAGATCGTACAACGCTGACATACTGCTTCTGCCGCTACTCTAAATTTCGGATTAAACCACGTTTGTCTGAATACTCTCACCATGACATCTCTACCTATGTGTGCTGATCCATGCAATTTCCTTGCCATTGGACTAACAAGTTCATTTGGTAAAACTGCTCTCCCATCTGCAGAAATCCAAAAGTTCATTTCACTTTTTGTACACCCAGCTGTTTCCCAGCCCTTTTTCTCATCATCTGGTGCATTTTCCTGAACACATTTCAGTTCATCCCACGTATCTACAGTGTCTAACAACATTGTTAACTCAGTTCTTTCCTGTATTCCCCCCACTTTTACATTGGTGTGAGAATATCCCTGATCTGCGCAGTAACGCGCTACTTCATCAGCATAACGATTGCCTTGCGACACAAAATCTACATTTTTCGTGTGCGCGGCACATTTGACAACCGCGATAGCTGTTGGTCCTTGTAACGCTTCTAACAGTAGTCTTACGAATTCTCCATTCCTAATGGGAGAACCCGAGGAGGTCATGTAACCTCTTTGAGACCATAACTGCCCGTAATCGTGAACTACCCCGAAACCATACTGGCTATCGGTGTATATGGTGACTCGAATTTTGTTACCTGCTAAACAGGCACGCGTCAAAGCAATAATTTCAGCTACCTGAGCGGAATGTACTCCTTCCAGGCAGGCGGCTTCTACAACTCTGGTAATTGTACAAACTGCATATGCTGCTCTCAGCTGACCAATATCGTCTCTTACGCATGAACCATCAACAAAGAATATTTCATCGGGGTCAGTCAACGGTTCATCTACGATATCTGGTCTCGGTTTGGTGCATAGTTCAGTCACATCAAGGCAGTCATGATCTGTACAAATTTCATCATCAACATCATTTGGAAGTGGCATCAACGTAGCAGGATTTAAGACGGAGCATCTCTTTAGGGTCACATTCTCGGCAGCCAATATGACTTGCTCGTAGCGTGTGAGCCTGCTATTCGTCAGATGCTGAGTCTTGGTCCTGGTCATTAACAATTCCACAGAATGCGGTACGTACACCACTAACTGATGTCCCATCACCACACTCTCACATCGTTCAATGCTGACACCCGTTGCAGCTACGGATTTGAGACATCCGGGCAACGCTGCGGCTACTGGATCTAATGTAGCCGAAAAGTAAGCAACTGGCCTACGCGCATCTCCGTGTATCTGGGCCAAAACTGCTAAAGCGCAACCCTCTCTTTCGCAGCAGTAAAGCAAGAATGATTTTGTGTAATCAGGCATTCCTAAAGCCGGGGCACGACACAAGTCCTCCCTCAGCTGCAAAAACGCCATCAAACAATCTTTGTCCCATGGTACCGGATCACTCACTCCTTTGTGCGTCAGTTGTAATAACGGTTTTGCCTTCAGTGAAAAGTTGGCTATCCACTGCCGACAATAACCGACCATGCCTAGAAACATCCTGACTTCTCTTTGTGTTTTAGGCGCGTTCATTTTCATGATCGCCTCTATTCTGTCTGGAGACACCTTCCGTTTTCCTTTTTCAATCCTGTGGCCCAAGTATTGCACTTCAGTCAGACAATACTGCAATTTACTTGGAGACACCTTGTGTCCGTTCTCGGCCAAGTGATTTAACAAGGTGATGGTGTCTACCTTGCAAGCTTCCTCAGTTTCTGACGCAACTAGGAAGTCGTCTATGTACTGGACCAGAACCGAGTTCTTGGGCAGCACTAGACTTTCAAGATTTTTCTTCAACAGCTGGTTAAAAATCCATGGGCTTTCTGTATACCCCTGAGGGATACGACACCATGTTAAAACGCGATTTTCCAGCTTAAAAGCGAAAAGATACTGGCTATCTTCATCTAAAGGAATCGAAAAGAAAGCCTGGCACAAGTCTATCACTGTGAACCATTCAGCTTGGAACGGTATCTGAAACAATATCACTGATGGATTCGGTACCACTGGACAACATGAGACAACAATATTATTAATCTTTCGAAGGTCCTGCACTATTCTGTATTTTCCACTAGGCTTCTGCAAACCCATAATCGGGGAGTTACATGGACTACCCACGATTTCCTTCAGTATTCCCTGTTTAATCATGGATTCGATCACAGGCTTTATTCCTGCAATCGTCTCCGGTGTCAACTTATATTGTGGTGTTCTTGGATACTCGGCATTGGGTTTTACCATGATCTTTACCGGTTCTACCCCTTTGATCAGTCCTATTTCTTCTCCAGTAAAATCCCACACCTCAGCTGACACTTTCTCCCTCAAGTCCTGTGGAAGCTCCTCCACTGTTAAGGTAGGATATAGTTCCACGCATTCTTGCGAGTTTATAACCTTGAAATCTGCATCATCATCGTTAGTCTGTACTTCTACTCCTTCAGGTGTGCAATGTATTGTGCAATTCAGTTTACACAACAGATCTCTTCCTAGCAAACACACCGGGCTAGAATCACAAACCACAAACTGATGTTCGTCACTGTAATTCCCTATCTTCACTGACACTGGTTCTGTCAGAGGATTCGTCATCCTCCTATTTGCGACTCCTACCACCTGAATCGTCTCTCCCGACATTGGCAGACCTGGGACTACCGCTGACCTCAAAGTGGATCGAGTGGCCCCTGTATCCACCAAAAAGGTCGTAGGACATCCAGCTACTTCAGCTTCTACGTATGGTCCTCTCTGATCTACTTCCAGGGCTGCTCCTAGAGTACAGTCTTCATCCCTATTCACTCGTTGCCCTGTAAGAGGATCAACGTAGTAGCATTCTTCTCCTCCTACGAACAATGGCATTTGTCTATAGGTTTTCCCTCCGTTTGTGATACGAGGCGGTTGAGGAAACGGGGCTCGAGGAGTCTGAGTCCCCCCTTTGACAAACTTTCCCTTCGGGACTGCAGCTCCCTTAACCACGTTGTTCTGAATCTCCTCCTCCTCCTGTTCTAATTCGCCCGTCTCAACATTATAAGGACACTCGCGTCTCCAATGTCCCACCTCATTACACTGATGACACCTCGTTGTCTTTTTCAGTGTCGCGATATCTATACTCGGTCTCGGTCTTTCTTCCTCATCTCTGCTTTGATTATTCTGTTTCTTTCCTAGTGTTCCTGTTCCCTGTTGTCGCTGTCCACCCTTTCCGGCTGACTGCATCTGTACCAACATCAGTTTTTCTTTAAGTTTCTTTGCTTTCGAATCTATTTCATCGCTACAGTACCTCGCATACCTCAGAATCTCATCTAAAGGTTTGTTCTGCCAACAGATCAAATGCTGTTGAATCATCAGGCTTATGTCTGGTCTCAATCCTAAAACGAACTTAGACACAAACTGTCCTATGTCTTTAGGATCCATTACGTCTAACCCACTATACTGTTTGAATGCTTTCAGCAATCTCTCATAGAACTCGTGAACGGTCTCTTTAGGTTCCTGAGTTGTTCGATCTATCTTAACCCAGTCTATGTCTTGCACCGGCACTTTCTCTTTTAGCCAAGCTATTACTCTCTCATATTTCTCCATGACTCTATCTGAAGGACCGTTTGTCCGGGCATCCCTCGGAGGCTCACAAGTGGGCCATTCGATACTAAGTTTACATGCCGTCCACAAATCTCCGGGTACTACGATATCAAACAAGGTGTTCAAATCAATCCATAGTACCTTAGAGATCTTCACGAATCTCTCTACCTGCTTATACCACTCCACGGGGTTCTCTCTTAACTTGGGGAAAGAATTAGTAAATGCCGCTAAATCCCCCCTACTCCAGGGTACATGGACGTAGTTTCCGTTCGCGATTTCTCGCAAAGGGAAAGCTTCCATTCGCATTAGCTCTCCATCCTGGGACTTCGCAAGTGTACTCCTTCTGACGGATCCCCTCTTAGACCATCTTTCCTCCCATCTATCCAGATCCCTCCATATTCTGATACACATGATTAGTTCCCTTATGTGTACTCTTAGGCCAATCGTCCTACGCTCATCTAGATCCCGATCCGTGCAATTTAGTCTATGGTTGGCCTGTAACGCTTTAGTTCGTGACATGTCTATCATATACCTATCTGCCAATTCAGATAATTTTTCATGAGCTGACCTTGCTTTCCGAGTAACATCCTTAGATAAAAACAGTATTTCATCTGGTTCATACAGCTCTAACCTTTCTATTGCCACTGTGCCATCTATGATTTCATCCAAGTCTGATTTCAAGCTCATTACATCAAGCCGTCTTGCTTTTATTTCAGCCTTCAGTACGTCAGTCCTAGGTTGTTCTCTTACATCTCTCTCTCCCCCACTACGCGCCCTACGTCTAAATACAGGTGAGTTGTGAGGAGTTCTTCTTGTATCTCTTTGTTCCCACCTCTCTAGATCCCAAGCTTTTCCATCCTCCCTTGGGGTATGGTGGAACAATGCTCCATTCCTCATCACTACATTCTGTCTTTTCGGCTCGGTCTCTCTAGATACAATGTAGGATCCTCCGTCCTGTTCTGTATCACTGCACCTCCCTTGCTGTCTGGTGTCGCTCAATAAACGATAAGGTCCTTCACGGTCCTCCATGTTCCCGCGATCTCGTTCGTGATCGCCGGATGCATGGCGAGACGTTTCGCGACTCCCTATATTCTCATGACTTCGTCCGTGATCACCGGATGCATGGCGAGACCCTTCGCGACTCTCCATGTTCCCGTGATTCCAATGTCGCACATTTTCGTCCGGGGCATGGTGAGTGCACCTGAAACTATCTCGATACTCCTGCGTCTTTCGTTCTCCCTCACTAAGGATGACGCGAGGTACTCCCCCACACCCTGCATTCCTGTCATCGCACACTTGCCTACTGCCACTGGTGGTATGGCAAGTATCTCCTTTGCTTCCTTGACTCCCTCTCTCCCACTCCGGGCTGCTTTCGCCAGCTCCACAATGAGAGAGGATCCTATTATCCTGGTCACTCCATTCTGCTCCTGTTTCAAACCTTTTATTCTGAGTCTCTTCGGCAGCATCCCATTCTCTCAAATACTCCCTTAGCTCCTTATAGGATTTCGGTTTCGGTCCCCTTAAATCCATCTGTCCTCTTTGGCCCCCCTGTTCTATCCAGGGACCCGTTGCGGAATCTAATGGGGTACTCCGACTCTTTGGTGCTAGTAACTGCCTTTGGGAATTGATCGTATTATTCCTACTCTCCATCTCTACCCTTTCCCTGTCCCATTGTGCCTGTTCCTCCTGCTGGGCTCCCTCTGGGTTGTAGATTGACACTATAGGACCTATGGTAACAGGTACTTGTAGAGCATCCGGCAATTGATACGACCTTGCATGCTGTGTTTCTGGCACCTTCTGGACCACGAATCTTCCCACTACTCTCTGTTCGGGACTAGATTGAGGTATTTCCTCACCTTTCCTGGTATCCCATTCTGATACTGGGAGTGGTTTATATTCCCCCCATCTAGCTCCGTCCCCTTGCTGTAGTACGGGACTTTCGGCTTCACAGTTGTACGGAGGTGGTCTATCTGTTAAGAGTCTCTCTATCAGATCCTCATCTGGCTCGCTATCCTCATCTTCTTCTAGAGGTTTCTTTTCTCCCGTAGTCTCTAGCATTGTGAACAGTTTGTCTGCTTCTATCTTTTGTACTCTCCACTTTTTAGCTTCATCATCCCATTTGGCATCCTGCACTGCTTTTACTGATCGTCTCACTCTTTCTTGGCGTCTACTCACGCTCTTTTCGTGTGCTGCTCTAAACCATGCACTAAGCGCTTCGAACTGTGTTGGCCTCGGTAGAGGTCTTGTTGCAAGCATTACTGCTTTCAATTGGTTCAACACTTCTAGCTTAAACGTCCCGTATCTCGGAAACGTCAGTTCCTTATTCCCTTCTGTTAGCTTATTCCACTCGGAGATCCATAGTATCGAGTGTAAGCCTACTTTCACTGCCATATGATAAGCTGGCGTGCCTTCTGGTGGAGCTTCTTCTCCTGCATATAAGTTCCTTCTATCTTTCTTAAAGATCGCCCTTAAACGCTTAAAACACTTCATTTTCAATAATCTACGATTTTCCTTGTTAGTTCTCTCCTTTGTTTACGTCCTGATGACGAACCACCAATCCCTGTGCGGCTCTCGCTAATCGGCCTATCCCAGCGCGGTTCTACACCAACCGCCCAATCTCAACGCGGCTCTACGCTGACGTCACTCGTCCCCTCTGCAGCAGTTCCCTTCCTTTCTCAGCTTGCCTCGCGGTCTTGCATACGTCTCATTCATACGCTGAAAAATGACTACTTCCGTCCAAGCGATCACTTTTCTCTGACTGTACGGCCACAGTCTAACTGTAATTGTCACCTCAACTGGCGAGACGTCTTCCTCTTACGGTCAGACGCTCATCTTAACTGATAGGTTACTTACACACAGTAAACGTACGACCAGCGTCCGTTACTCATACACTCACTCAAACGCTCCCCCTATCATCGGTCTGCGGGCGATCAATGGTACCTCATGACCCCCTTTAAAATGGTAGACAAATTACTCTGGGTGTTCGATACACCCGAACCACTTAAGCCCTCTCTGGACATAAGATTTTATCCGGTTGCGCGCGCTCACAACCTTCCCTCAATCACACTACAGGCATTCAACTCCGCTTGACATTACAACACAGGTACAACATAAAACACCGCAATCTGGCAACGCACGACCCTTATACTCACTCTCGACCGACTCTGCTGCTTTTCTCTCGACGCACCGTCAGCACCGTCTTCGGCAGGGATTCCTCTTCTGGTCGTCGATGACTAGGGACCTTGGGGTAATCTAGACCTGACCTAGGTTGTCTTCCTCAAGAAGAAAACCATCCTCTGCTACCAACTGCGGGGAATGAGATTTTGATACCCTTTTTGATTACTTTGATATTAATCTCATTCATCAATTTGGATCGGTTATTTTCTGTCATTGAGTAAAAGACAACCCCCACATAGGTTAGATAAACCCCATAAACTGACGCTACTCTGAAGAACCACTTACGACTGATAAAGTTTAAAAGATTTAATATAAAATTAAGAAAAGTTGCAAATACAATCCTCTCAGGATAAGATTCAACAAATACACAGGAACTAGAAGGAACATAAATTCCCTAAAGAACCTCAGTCTACAAACGAATACAATCAAAGTCAGTTCCAGAATCAACAGATTAAAAAGCATAGATACAATGTGGTTCTGTTGCGTCATCTACAAAAAGAAAAGAATACAAGTTAAATCTGTCCCTACTCTATGCTAGGTGACATCCCTACTTCGCAAGTTCCTATTACCCTAAAAAGGTGTCAGCAGTTTGACTTCCTAAGAAGTTCAAACTCTCTTAGCCTCTAAAGGTAATCTAAATTTAAGAAGCAGTACCCTTTCTGCCTACCCATCCGCTCTCTAAGGGTCCTCGGCCTACTGCTCTCTTGCGCTCTGATCTCTCTCAGCGCTTGCTCCTAACTTGCTTGCCATCTGCGCTCTTCGCTCTAGCTTTCTTTTCCTCCCCAGGGTGCTGTCCCTAAATACACAATCACCGTATGGGTGGAACGCCCCTTGACGCCCACCACATACACATACATATGATGTCATTTTCTAGGTCTTTCCATAGATTCGTCTCTTCGCGTCGTCCGTTAAGTTGACCTTTCTCCTTAGACGCCATCTTCGTCTTCTCGCTGGTGACTTCATTGACATTACATTTGACATTGTCAGAGCAAAGTCTATCACCTGATCAGAACTTCATTCTTTACGGCTGTATACGTAACCTCATTTGGTCCTGTGAATGGTCATTTCAAAACAAGACTCAAATTCCAAGCGTCTCTCTCATGTTTAGGCCATAAACTTCGTCCGGCATTGTCACCTTAAATCTAACAAGACCTTAGACTCCTTGGCTCGCACATTCAGATCAAGGCTATTCACGACTCCTGTGAGCCCACTAAATTACATACAGCGGACTACACTCCTGCGAACCCTTGGTCAGTCAGGTTAAAATCACACATGACCCAACTCTTCTAACATTCCTACAAACCCTTCTACAAAGTATAACCTTTAACACACATTTATATATAATCGACTTTTAGCAAATCCTTTGCTTATAAGTGAATACATTTTACATAGAATATGAACCATATACATAGAACATAAAGTTATATTCTCCTGTTACATCGTTTGTATATGCTCTGCACATTTCTTCGCTTACATTTCTCTCCGCTTCTCCATTTAGAATTATACACGTACATGAATTCTGTTTGCACGGTCTTCGTTTCGAAAACATTTCTATACATTACTACATTAGCCCACTACGTATACGGCTTCTAAATCATAGCATGTTCTAAAGTGAATACAAATACATTTCCTATTATTCATGTTACATCGGCTAACTTTATACTACAAATGCTATTTCACGTTACAGTTTCTACGTTTATGCGATATGCATGTAAATATGGTCCGGATATACCTTTTATTCAAATTGCGCTCTCTCAGGATGGATGAGTGAAATGATGGATGGATGGATGGATGATGGATGAGTGAAAGGATGAACATAGGTATGGATGAGTGAAATGATAGATGGACGGATACATGATGAATAGGTTTGCAAATGGTTGAATATTTTTGGATATGGCTGGGCTTACTTATATACTATTGCGCGACCTCTGATGTGTCTTTTAAACGTATCCAATTGTCCTGAATTTTGACCTACTGTCCTGAATTTGTGTCCTGAATTTTGACCCTTTGTCCTGAATTTTTACAGTCACCGTCCTGAATTTGTACCCATAACAGTTGGTCACCCTAGGCACACCCCACAGCGTGGCCCCAGGGAACAAAGCCAGCTCCCTGGGTTCCTGGGTTCGTGTTGCACTGTCAGCTCTTGAGGATGGGGTCGCACAGTCGAGTCCCTGGGAGCTCGTTCCACATTGTGGTGTCCCGGAGCACGAACGCGCCTCAACACGTTCCGCCTTCACTTCCTCTGGGGCGTGTTGCACAGCGAGTACCCCGCTATACGCCAGGTCCCTGCAGTGAATTGTGCGGTGGAGGTCCGTGTGACCCTGGTGCACGGCCCACTTTCCAACGAGCACCACAGCAGGGACTGGTAGGGGCAGTTTACAGCCTGGCATCGTGTATGCGTGGTCTGTCACTAGGGCCCTCCCTAGCCCTCGTCACTTGTGTTCTGTATCATCAGGGTCTGTAGTTGGGCCTTATAAGCCATTTGTGTATCAGTGTCGTTATGACCGTACTCTGACTTTGGGGTCTGTATAAGAGTGAATGGAGGCGCTGGGTATCCGCTGCTTAATAGAGGTTTGCTCTGTGGCTAGTGATGGGCCTGTGTATGGAAGTGTTCTGGGGTCACTGTAGCCATTGCCTTAGTCTGGGTCCACATAATCCTGCTCTGTGCTTGGGTGCTGTTTAACACTGCTCTCTAGTGCGTCTGTATGAGTGGGATCTCAGACTGTCCCCCCTAAGTGCGTGCTCTGTGATAGGGAGCTAGGTCTCCATTGGCCATCTGGGTCATGGGAACCCCCGCCATGCTAAGGACTAAGGGTTGCTTTTCGTATGTGTGTGAGATCATCCTCTACGCAGCTTGGCAAATAGCCCAGTGGAACATGCACCATGTATATGTAGAGACGTAAATGCCCCCCAAAAATCCTCCTGGAGATGGTAGGGACCATCGCTCGGGACAATATTGGACTACATCTTGCTCACCTCTAACGGGTACCATGGGCGAATTTTGCGAATCTCGCGTTCGCGAATTTTGCGGATTGCGAGCTCGCAATCCGCAAAATCCGCGAATTCTCGCGAATTTGTGGATTTTTTTTTGTGTTTGCGCGGGTTTCTGCCAGTTCGCGAGGGTTTTGTACAATGTCGCAAATTGCGAACTTACCTGTCGGGTCGCAAGTTTCGCGAACTTGCTGTTTCTACGTGTCCAGCCTGTTTGGGACACTCTTCTTCATCACTGCCACTCTCTGTCACCACTGCCACTCTCTGACTACTCATGCCACCCTCTGGCCCACCCATGCCACCCTCTGTTTCATCACAGCACCCTCTGGTTGTCCAGTCAGTGTACATTATTGTGGCAACGCAAGCACACCTTCCCTGCCTCAAGTGACCTGAATTAATTTGGGGCTGATTAATGTGTCACAGAATATTTTTTTAGCTGGCACCTGCTTCCTTAGTGCTTCCTGATTAGTGATCTTTTGCACTTGCTAAGTGCTTTCATTGTTGCAAAATTAGTTACAACACCTGCCCTGCCCCAACTGACAATAATGAATTAGGGGCTGATTAATGGATTTGAACTTCCAGCCTGGCCCCTGCTTGTCTCCCTTAGCTGTAATTCAGGACATTTGTGGCATATGTGTAACTATTCTGAGGTTCAGAGCAGGGTCACATAATAGTTGCAACTGGCAACTGAACTCTGGAGGGGCCCCTCAGGAAGCACTACAGGAAATGGCTACTAATGATGAGCCTGAACTTTTGAACCTGGTAAGTAGTTTCAGTTTTGCTCGTATTTCTGCAATTTTGCACTTATTCGCGGGGCGCGAAGTTGTACTGGGAAGCCGCGAACTCACGCGAACAGTGCGAGCAAAATCCGCTGCTCGCGGATTTGCGGATTTTGCGGGAGATTCGCAAATCTCGCGGATTGCGAATTTACTGAAAATCCGCAAAATCCGCGAGCGAAACGGATTTTCCGCCCATGCTTATTCTGTAGTCAAGTTAATTTTAACCATGCTTGGTCTTCGGGTTCCGTGCAAGCATCTTCTGGGATCTCCTTCCTTACCAGTGTGCTCTTTAATGGGAGTTACTCATAAACATGATCTGTAATTCAGTTCTAAAAGTGTGTCCTGTACTCGGTTCCTTGCCCACAGGCGCACTAGTTGAGCGCTCCTATAAAAGCGTTCTGTAGGGAACTGAGCTCCATTTAAACGATGGCTGCAGTCTGGGTCTCTAAGCATGCTCTCTTCTCGAGTTCCTTCAGTGTCTTCCTGCCATGCTCTGTAGTCTAGCTCGCCTAAGCGTGCTTTTAGGTCGGGTTCATCTAAATGCCTTCTAATGCCAAAGTCCTCCATGAAGTGCCGTTGCGTTCCCTAAGTGTACTTTTTAGGTGGGTGCCTTTCAAGGTCGCTGCTTTTATTTGTGGTGGTTCGTTTTATGTTTTTTTCAAAGGAAATGCATCTCCTCGAACGCCAGTAGCTAAAAGCACAAAGTCTGTTTAGTGTCCTGTGGTTTCTATGGAAACAAAAACCATGTGAAAAGGCATGCTTTGGCTATTCCTCTCATTGGAATAATTACAATTAAATTAAGTAATAGAATCTAACAATACAGATTTCACATCCTGGCATGATTCTGTTGAATTTTATGGTAAACAAGAAACGTATTGGCTGTATTGGTTACACCTTCAACCAGCCGCATGCTGCCCGGCATCCTTCAGTGGAGCATCCAATCTCGCACCCAAGGAGCGCCTGATTACACACTTATCACACTATCAGCTCCATCCTTTTGTTTTTAGCCGCTGCCATGGCACTCCTCACTCTGGTAGTGCCCCCAGCCTCACCCTCTTCAATGCCCTCGATGCAGTCTGCAGCGATCCCCTCTCGTGCACAGCTCCCAGGCACAAGTCAGTGCCCTTCTCGGACCAGCAATGTCTCCTCTCCCCCCTTGTTTCAAGTTGCAGTCGGTCTTGAGCCGCAGATGGTAATTTGTTTAATTGATGCTGATGCAACGCTACTCCAGAAATATTTTTCTAAAACCATATCACCTTTCCCTGAAGTACCAACTCATACATCTACTCATCAGTGGGGCCCATAACACTGCGAGTTACTCACAAAACACTTCCATCCTACTGCATGGATCGTGAGATTCAAAGGAGAGCTGCTGTATCATAGCGGAGTGTCTAAATCAAACTAAATATTTATACTATTTGCACCTGAAGTTTAAATGAGTTTTACCATGGTTTTATTAACAAGACATTTTATTCAGACACACCACCATTATGGTCAATGAATCTGCTACTAAAAAATTTGGCGTAGGAAAATACAAGACCAGCTTAATTCTCCATTTATCTAATTTTTATTAAAACAAAGTTTAGCATGTCTAACAGTTTATTCACTTTATTTATTTCTTAATTATAAAAAAATAAAGGAGTAAAAGTTTTATCTCAAACAGTTATATTCATTTATTTCAGAGATTCAGAAATAGACAGTATTATTTAGCTTTCAGAACACAAATATTAGCAAAAGACAGATAGTTCCCAAAATTCATTTTCTCCTAACTTCCCTAACTAATAACCTCATCTAAAGCGCAGTTCTCACTCAAAGAAAATAAAACATGTATTCAAGAATTCTTACATCTAGGAAAATCAGCATACCGACAGCATCTCAGGAGGAAATCGGAAGAGAGTTTTTTCTTAAAGAAAATCAAGACTTTTTATACCTTTTTCACAAACTTTATCTTGCTCCAAAAGTAACTATCAGCCCAAACTCAAGTTTTGATTGGACAATTTGAGGGTGGATGAGCATCACCTCTTATTCTAATATTCAATTTCCGTAGCATCAGCTGAATTTTAAAGAGTCCTTTGTTTAAGAAAGTCTTTGGCCTAGTCACATCCTCAACTAGCTACTTCATGATCCTTTCCCACGATCAGTAACTCACATGTTCATTCTTTTTGGCAGTCATCAGGACTTCCAGGGCAAGTCGTCCTTGAACTGCTTTCATTCAGGCACAGGCAGCTCACATTCAATCTCGGCTTTGGGCTGTGCATGCTCAGTTCATTTTCCATTCACAGTTAATGAAGCAGCCATCTTTTTACTAGGCCTCACGGGCCAGAACGGGAACTATCATAGAAACAAACACAAATAAATGTTAATTATTTGAAATATAGCCCTTATGTTTACCTCCCCCCATACTAAGGGTTT
The DNA here is from genome assembly GCF_964263255.1 of Lissotriton vulgaris. Lineage (NCBI taxonomy): Eukaryota > Metazoa > Chordata > Amphibia > Caudata > Salamandridae > Lissotriton > Lissotriton vulgaris. The sequence continues at coordinate 72,674,881 of NC_141688.1, read as the reverse complement.
TCCTATTAGTTGTTACCTAGCAAATAAGCAACATATATGCATGATATACTCACTTATTGTTAGGTATAGCACCCGGGAACACGTTGAAGCTTTTGAAGTATTTTTATTGTTATAGACAACACACAGAAGCTAGCGTAGTCTTGCAGCCAAAGCTCCTCTCATAACTCGTAACTGTCAACTGTCACCCCTCGAAACCCTCAGCTGTCAGCATTCCAGCTGGCTTAACCAATTACGCGCTGGGGACAAGCTCGCGCAGGAAAGAGTAAAGGAAAGAGAAAAGGGGTTAAGCTGCAACACATCTCCTTCCCTAAACAGGGTGGAATTTAGACACGTGCTGGAAGCCCCAGTAATTCACAGTGCGGTGCTACACGCAAACATAGTCACCCAATTTACAGGGTTTACTCGGAGCTCTGCCAAAACTGCTAGTGCTGGCATTATCATTTCCTGGTTCGCTCATAATTGCACCAGCCGGTGCTATGAAAGTTCCATCTTTGGTTTGTAAAGATTCTCCAGCATCTTCATGCATGCAGTCACTTCCCGCACCTACCAACTCATTTCCCTCTTGTTCATTTCCAGAGGCAGAGCACTTACTCGGGACCTGGAATCCTATCGAGGCATCTGTGCTGAGGTCCTCACATTTACCTATAGATTCGATGTTCCCTAGGTCTTGCCCTCCCAGGTTGTCTTGAGTTGTTGTTGCTATTCCATTGCAAACCTCCTCAAGTTCTGACTCCGCTTCCATCCCTAGTGACTCACTGCAGTATTTCTCTTTTTGCACGGGGCAAAGTTCACTGCCATTACTTTTCTTGATATTTTCACCTTGACAAATGGACCTAGCAAAAACATGCCATTCTCTTTCATCACCTTGGACAACAGAATTGCAGGAAACCTCCATGACTTCCGATGGTGCAGTAAACTTGGTTTCACCATGCGTGTTGGTTCCCACATCCTCATTCACTGACTCCTCACCATACAACCAGTCAAAGTAATCCATTTTGTCTTCTTCTTCCATCAAAGTTTGTGTAGACCAACTATGTTCCTTTTTTGCAAATCCAATCCTTTCCGCTCTTCCTCTTTCTCCTTTTTTTATCTCGATTTCTCTGTTTTTATGCTTTGTATTACCTTTTCCCTTGTAAGTCCTCTGTTTTTGTTTAAAGTTCTCTATTGCTGCTTCGTTGGTCCCTTCCATTCTCCCTGCAGCCCATTGCCATCCAATATTTTCCATAGATAGTGTAGTTCTTCCTCTCCTCGTCTCAAAATGTTTATATTGTGTACCATCGTTTGGTGCAGTCCAACTCACAGGTTCTGAACTGTTGGGATTCAGAGTTATCCCTAATTTCTTCTGATCTTTCCATCCTAGTATAGATGGGCCTTTATCTGAAACGTATAACTTACTCCTGGTACTCATGTCTCTGAATTTAAAATCCAGCTCTCTGCATCCAACCAAATCAAAAATTTCACCTGTGTATGTTTTTAGTGTTATGTCAGCTACCTTTAACTCATTTCCAAGTTTTTCTGCAAGTCTATTTACTCACACAGTCTTGATAAAAATTGTACAAAATGCTCCCGAATCAACAACAATATCAATCTCGACTCCTCCAATGGTGATGACACATTCAGGTTTTTCTTTACTATTCTCTTCCTCCTTCTCATTTGTTCCACCATCTGTTACGATGAGCACGTATAGGTTGTAATCAAACTCATCCGATGATTCTGATTCTTCTTCCTCATCCTCCTCTACATATCTCACTTTTCTCTTGTCTCTCCTGTAGCACACCTTTTGAAAGTGACCAATCATTCCACATTGGGTACATTTACTGTTCCTTGCGTGACATTCCCAACTATCCACCAAGTGTTTGTTGCTTCCACAACGGAAACATTTTAGATCCTTGTAATTTCTAGCTTCACTTTTTGTTTCCTTTTCTTCCTCATTTCTATTTTTCCTTATTATGTGCTTCTTTTTCCCGCAGCTTATTTTAGCCACCGTTTCAGTTTCCTCCATTTTGTTTTTATCCTCTTTTAACACTGCTTTTGAACAACGCCCAGTCAGTTCTTTTTTGTTTAACTATTTCGATTACTTCTTGGAGAGGTTTCTCTCCCTTGGCCCATAATGCGTCCTGTATGTTGGTATTGGCCGCACACATTACTATTTGGTCTCTTATTAAGTCGTCATGCATGTTTCCAAATTTGCATGTAAGTGCTAAATTTTTTAAAGCAGAAACATAGTACTCTGTACTTTCTTCCTTCCCTTGTTTCCTCCTATAAAATGTATACCTGTTAACTGCTACACATACAGTTGGCTTATAATAATTGGCTACGTCCTCCATGGCGTTTTTAAATACATCTCCATCATCTACTCCTCGTGCTTTCTTAGTAATGCTGTTGTACACTTTCTGTCCACCAGCCCCTAAACAGTGCAGCAGAATTTTTTTCTTTTCCTCCGCTGGTAAAGGTTCTTCTGGCTTATCAAATGTAGTTATATAGTTATTAAAGAATTCCCTCCATACCTCCCACTTTATTTCTGGTTCCCCTTTTCCAGTTAGAAATGATTGTCGGGGTGGTAAATTGTAAATGTTGCCAGTAGCCATGTTGAATTAATTTCCTTGTAACTTATATTCTTTTTTTTTCGTGTTGCTTCTCGTTCAATATTGTTTAAACATGTGGTTCTTTTATTCCAATGTAACTCATTACTTTTCTTCTCCTTAAAATATAGTTCACTGGTGCTCTATATATTTATCTTTTTTTTCACTCCTAAATAATCGCTGCCAGTGCTTCAATAGTTAATCCTTTTCACTCAAATTATCCGCGTGTTCCTTGGCTGACAGAAACGTTCACCGCGGTGATTTCCTCATTAAATGTGGCCTCAGACGCTTATTACTTCATCACGCAGCTTCAGGAGGTGCGCTTGAAATCTGAGGAGAATACTGCCTCACACGCTTTCCCGCGTAGATGCAATCAATGCGTCTTATTTTCAAAATGCGCAATATTTTAAATCACAGGTTCCCTTCACTGGTCACTCATCCGCCTCTCAGCATACAAGACTCACCTTAAAATCTGTGCCGATTCCACAGACAGCCGTTGTGTGTTGCCTTCGTCCTCGTCGCCAAATTGTTAGGTATAGCACTCTGGAACACGTTGAAGCTTTTGAAGTATTTTTTATTGTTATAGACAACACACACAAGCTAGCATAGTCTTGCAGCCAAAGCTCCTCTCATAACTCGTAACTTTCAACTGCCAACCCTCGAAACCCTCAGCTGTCAACATTCCAGCTGGTTTAACCAATTACGCGCTGGGGACAGGCTCGCGCAGGAAAGGGTAAAGGAAAGAGAAAAGGGGTTAAGATGTAACACTTATCTCCATGTCTTTGCCACAAAACACATGAATAGCAAGCACAATTGTGCCGCTTTTGGTTAAATTAAAGCTTTGCATTAATAAACAACATGACGACATTACCAAATTAGTCAGTTATAGTTCTCCATGTAAGCAGATTAGTATTCCCACGTGTATTTGTGAGTGCATTCTATACTACGTTGATTAGTTTTTCAAAACCACTCAATTAATAAAGGTTACAGTTATGAGGAAATTACTTCACGAGGGGTATACAACATTTTGTTTTTCCACCTCGCTCCATCAATGCTATATCTAATCCGGGATTCAGATTATGAATTTGTAAATTGAACATCTATTTGTAAGCTAATATATGTTAAAGATTTCCCTGTGTACCCTTTGACCAAGCGTAGGTCTTAAAATATTTCTGAATGGGTTTCCATGACTGATGCTCCGGCTCCATGAAGAAAGCATCCCAATGGTCAATCCAGGATTTGAGGTAAAAAATCTCGGCACTTCGCATTGTCCAGAGAAGAGAAATCTGGTTGAATGTGTGCTCACTTTCATGTGTGGGGAGTATTACATGTTAGGTGAGGTGCACGTGGCACAACCCACAATAAGCTTGATCTAATCTCAGAGTTCTAGGCGATCACCCAGATATTGAAATCTCCTAGTACAAGGAAGTTCATAACAGAGAAGAGAAGAGGGGAGACTCCAAAATAACAAGCATTGGCATAGCCAATAGGTCTCCCTTTTGGGACCTTTTAAGTATTTAGTTATGCAGCACAATATTCTTGGTGCAACAACATCAACTGTTGCATGGCTAAACACTTATAAGGTCCCAAACGCAAGACCTATTGGCTATTCCAATGCTTTTTTTTACATACTTGGCGCTTTTGCTTCTGCTATCGCAGCAATACATTTTGAGTCGGTTTCATTCATATTTACGTGCCGCTTCTGCTGTTCTAACATTAGATTACTGTTTAGGGCAACTCACAGGACATATTTAACTAGTGTTTGTTTGGCATGTTTTTAAGCAGCGCTTTAAACGTGCAACTATATATTTATACCATTTGTTAATAAATATTATCCCACTACACATATAACAACAGACAGAGGCAACAAATACCAATTTTTATTGATACCTTCTGCATGATTTACAAATAGTAGTGTACAAACAAATGCCCTTATAAGTTTTGTTATACGTTTCTATGCGCTTTCTGGTACCTTGCAGGGCACAGCCACGTGCAGCATTTGCCTATTATTTCTTACCTACTTTTCTATTTAGTGTCCAATATATGCCTTTATCCGTGTTCGTGGTGCTTTTACTTTATACATTTCAGCACTTTGATTTTTTATCCGTACTATTTTTATGGTTTACAAATACACAATATTGCTACCATAGATAGTATTACACCAGCAAATATTCAGTGCGAAAGGTATAATACACATACTTACTCCACAAATACATAAAAAACTGTAGTTAGCTAACACATTCAGTACAGAAAACAAGAAACAAATCCAGCAAAATATAAACAATGCCAAAATCTCTAACTCTAACTAATGCGAGACCTATTGCATTGCAAATGCTTGTTTGTCTGGCAGGAGGGGTAGGACAAGGAACACAACCTGGGGGCGAAAAGATAGCGCATGAGCTGTGTAGCCGAGACCAAAAATGAATGCGTCCTTGAGTAATGTAACTGTTGCTCAAGTAAAGCACTCCAATACCTTTGGATTGAGTTTGTACTATTGAAAACTGCAACAACAACAAGCACTGGCGTTGCCAATAGGTCTCGCAGTAGGAAAGTTGGAGCTATTGGTTTTGTAAATGACATTTTATATTTGTTTTGTGATTTACAATGCCAATACTTTTAACTTTAGCAAATGTGACACTTTTAGCATTTGTAATGCCACATGTTTTGTATTGACGTGACTTAGATGTATTGATATTACAAATAACAATGGCTTTTAATTTTTTTAAATAATTAATACTTAAATAAAAGTGATTGTAATTTATAATGGCAATGGTCCGAAGTAGATAAAATAGTGGCAAAATAGAAAAACTGTGGCACAGAAAACAGGGCAGAAATTCATATCTGGCATTTGCATAACAAACTAAATCTCAGCATAATTGTTATGGAAACTTTTACCAAAACAAATATTTTGAAGGCAGGTTAATAAAACCCACAATAAGTATTGGCGTTTTGATAGAGAACAGTGTTGAAAATCAGGGGCTGACCCCCTATATGCCTTTGCGCTTTCACTGGAGGGACTTCCCATGGTTGGGGGGAGGCAACCTTACTGCCCAGTAGCTGGCCGTAGCTTTGCAGACCTGATGCGAGTCACGGCCGCCAGGCCGTGAAGTGTGAAGCAGTGGGCGGGGAAGCAGATCCCTTTGAAGCTCTCGGAGGCAAGGGGAGATGCCGTCCAAACGTGGACAATGAAGTGAAGATCTGAGGAAATATTAAAATATAAGGAAATGATGGTGAAGAATCACTAGTGTTTAGTAGACCAATTTAAACAAGAGTTTGAGCTATTGCCATTGTAAATGGCAATGCCTTTTATTTATGTGTTTTGAAAACCTGCAAGCGGTGCACTGTGTACTTATTGTCCTTGCTTAGGAGAAGCAAGGCTGGCAGTTACTGCACCTCTTACTGCCAGCCTTGCTTTTCGTAAGCAACGAATAGAAGCACAAATTGCGCGTTTATGCACCGCTTGCAGGTTTTCAAAGTACATAATAAAAAGCATTGTCATTTACAAAGCCAATACCTCAAACTCTCGCAAATGCGAGGCCTATTGTATTTAATGTTACACATGCAGGAACACAAGTCTTAAAATGAGAAGGAAGTTAACAGAACTAAATATACTATTGCACTTCACAAGGGACAACTTGTGATCTCTGCACATGAGGATTTCATTATACATTGGAACCCAATATTTGGAGGTATTTTGTCTATTTCCATTGCAGCTTTTCCAAATTCGAATGAACTTTCATATTTTGACTATTGATTTATCCCTAACCAGCCGCCATGCAATGCAAGTACTGTGACAATTAAATGGACGCCGATAAGGGCCATGGTGGCTGGCTCGAGGCACTGCATTGGATTGCCATGGGATAAATCACGGAAGGAGATACGTTGGGGCTAAAAAGGCGATGCTAACTAAGGGAAGGAATTAAGAAAGAGTAAGCAGAATACGGACAGACAGAGAGGTGTGTGAAAGGGCAATTAAGCAAAGGCAAAACTGGAGTAAAGCAGCTTGGGCAAGAGAAAAGGAACTGCAATAGGCATGGTTGAGCAGCAAAAGGGTGAAATTGAAGATCGTATTACTTTGACTGGAGCACAGCAAAGAGCGGCAGGGTATCAGTAATGGTGCAGCAGACAAGAGAGGCTCCGAAGCTGTCTTACGTTCCAGAATGAGCCCATCTCCATCAGGCTGCTGAAACATGAGGTCATAAGATTATGATGAAACTTCCGGATGGACCCTTGGGGCTCACAAGAGCACGTAGCTACCAAGCCCTGGCCTGCTATATGCAATATTGAGCTCTCAGGGTGGGCAACTCCTAGTGGTGGTTGTCTCCACGGGCATTCATTAACAAAGCTGAAACCAGGCCAGCTCAGGCCATGAGGATATTGGAGCACCACAAAAACAAAATAACACAACAGGCAGGCTGCAAACTCCGACTCTCATGGACGAGGTGCCTTTTATTGTTTTCAGGGCCTGTATTGTTGATTAGCACAGTCTGGCAGCAAATTGTATTTCCTGCTGCTGCGCCCACCGAAACGGCCCCTCAACACTCCAATGCTTGCTGAATATGTGGCTGTCAACTGCAACAACGGGTACAAGACGTTTTCACCATTGAGGAATTTGCTTCCCATCTAGATTACCAACGGCCAGCCAATGGACAATTTGGGTGATGCAGAGTCATTTTTGACTCGAGTGTCAGCTTCCCAAAGTGCCCCACCTGTCCTCTAGTTAAGAGAACCACACCTATGAGGGTAGAATGCCCCATTTGGTCCGGCAGATTTCATGGCTGCACACGTAAAAATGCAGCCAGAGTTTGGCTTCCCAGGCTCCTCTGTTGACCACCCTGCCACAGCAGTTCTTTGCTCTGCAGCAGCACAGAGGCACACAACCTCCTAAGCACCAGAGCGGTGTAGTGACTTGGTGCAAACCAAAGTCATCCCAGAGTGAGGCTGAGCACCGTTAAAGTTATCCGTGGCTGACCAGGTACCCAGGCCCTTTTCTGCCTCACTTGATGCACACAGAAAGGAAGGGGGTGCTGGGAGGGAAAAGCTGTATTGGTGCTCAGAGGGTGGGGGCGGCTCTAAACGCGAAGCAGGAGGGGGAAAGCAATAAAAAACACGAACAGTTCAAAGATCAAACAAGTAGATAAAGCACAGCGCTCCTGAAACGGGCAAAGTGCTGAAGGAAAAAATGTTAAAGTTTCTTCAAAATTAAGTAAAAGCTACAAATTGAAAAACATTTCATAAAGAAACGTAACCCTGAGATCTGCTTCTGTGTTTCTTCATATAACTTTATTTTCAAAAGACAACGAAGGAGATGCGATAAACAAATCTCGATGGATACTAAGTATTATGTCATATTCTTAAGCAGACAGGAGTGAGCGCTCTCCTGATTGCTATTATTTTATTGTCTGGGCGTGCTATCTCGCTTTTCTGTGTCTCTTTCACTACCATTCAGAAATAACAGCACTGTAACTTTTGTTTCCTCAATACGTCTGATTTGAGCACGTCACTACGAAAGGGGATGTAGCTCAGTGGTAGAACTCCTGATTCACAAGTATGAGGCCACAAGTTCAATCCCCAGTATCTCCAAGTTTTATTATTTATTTTTAAATATCTGTATTTCCCGAAATTTGATTTATGTTAAACCATTGTGCAGCTTAATATAAATGAATTCAGTAAACAGTGTTAAAAAAGTCAGTTAGCTCTCACGGAGTGTGAAAGCTCGCGGCCGCTTTTGTTTCCTCAATACCTGATTTGAGCACGTCACTACGGAAGGGGATGTAGCACAGTAAACAGTGTTACTTAAAATGAATCAATTCAGTAAACAGTTTTGAAAACGTGAGTTAGCTCGCACGATGAAACATGCACGTTGGCAAAGCCTCATAACATGTCAAGTACAAAAACAAGATAGTGTGTGTGGGGGTAGGGTTGAAGCGAGAGACACTCGGAGAGAGAAAGACAGGCAAAGACAGAGACGGACCAAGAGGGGAGGGAAGAGGTAGACACAGAGAGATTGTAGATAGAATCAAAGACAGCTAGAGATTAGAGAAGGTTAGACAGAAGATATATACGATGTTGCAAAGAAAGAGAGAAATTAGAGAAGGTTAGAACGAAAAAGCACGCACGGAGACAAAGTGAAAAAAAAACAACACGTACCTGATAATGCCGGGAAACTGAAAGTACAGCCGGCCTGCGGCCGGCCATGAATAATTAGGGGAGGAGAAGCCCTTTGATGTTCTGTGCGGCCGGGAAAGCACATGCTTGTTTGGTCACGTGAACTCAAACAAAACCGCAGGAATGAAACCCTTGGTTTCACGAGCATTTTGACCACTTGAATTCTCGCTCCGCTCAATGCGCTTGCGCGCATTGATAGGTCGCGAGACCTAAAAAGGTTGTATCAGTACTGCTCTCAGTCAAAGAGAGGAGACGGGAGGGGTGCCTAGGATCTCATCCCCATGTTTCACAGTCTCTAGGGTGGGGGGAGAAAGAAAAAGAGAGAAGGGAAGGACAGGAGTAAGCGCAGGAGGGAAGGGGTGACTGGTGACTGTAAAGGATGGTGCAACCATTTATACCACAAAGCTTCAGGTTTTAACGTGCATCAGAAATGCAGGGTGGATGGGAGGGTAAATGGGAGACTGTAGGCATGAGCACTCTTATGGACAATAATATCTGCAAAACAGGAGAAGTGGATTGGCACAAGTACATGGTCCATGCTCCAGGGAAGGGTCAAACACAAGAAGAGGCGTGACACATGCATGCCATAACAAACGGGAATGAAGGATATGAGAGCGACGTTCAGAATAACAAAATGATAATCTGATGGATGAGCTGTAAACCCACTGTTGTAAATAAATGTCTCGAAGAGACAGTGCAATCAGTGTCCAGCTAAGACCTAACAAGAGTCATGGCTCATTTCTGCCAAACTGTTTATCTCAATGCAGTTGGGGTGCTAGATTCCACTGACTGAAGCCCAGTTCGCTAAACGGTTCATACTGTGAGTTTTAACATAATTTCACGCACTACATACACTCAGTGTAGGCTCACTAAAATTGACCCAGCCTTTGCTACTCCAAGTAGTGGAGAAAAGTGAAGAGTACTCAAGCTACTCTACCTATCAGATGTGAGATTTGCAATTATTTCTTGTTTTTTATGCTCAGCTGCCATTGAGTTCTTGTAGTTTATAGCTTTGAATTCCTAATGGGATAAGTAAAACTTCAAATACATAATTGAAAAACACAGCTAGTAGGAAAACATTTCTGCTTGATGTGCTGATGTGGGACATTTAATGAGTAAAAAGCGCTAACTACATAATACGCGCCACATTGTGATGTGCAACTTGCCAAGCAGAGTGAGAGCAAGACAGTAGATGCTCTTCAAGTGCATCTGTGCCATTTGGTTAGCAATTGCTATCTACCATACAAGGATTCTAAAATTCATAACCTCATCATTTAGAGTGATGGCTCCATCTTAATGCAGCCATAGATGCACCAGAGCCCAGGTGGATCACTAGCATACAACCTCAGTATACCGCCTGCGGGCAAACTTAGCACAACTCAAGTGGGAATAGTGAATGGCACCACCATTCCTACTTGTTTCCATTGCTAGAGGGCTAAAACCATAGACTATGAAACAAGCGCTACTATTGGGGTGTGCATTACCCAACCTCATTGTAAGTAAACCATTGCGTATACGACATCATGTTGCAAATATCGAGGAAGAAGAATGCTGGATCTTGACATAGGTGCAATAGGACACCAGTGTGCTAGATGTGGAGACCTCCATGCCTGGGGGACCTTCTACCACACATCAATATTTTGGTATCTGATGAAGTAAAACAAATCTGATCTGTTGAGCCACATGCAGTGCCCACACACATGGTACACATTGACTGGTGCTGAATGTAAAATGTAACCCCGTGAGACATGAAAAGAGACCGTGTGGCAGAAGGGGAAGCATTTCTGATTTCTATTGTCACATCAGGTATGAAGAATGGCAGGTAGCAGCCCAGCTGCAGGGTAAACGTTGGGGGTATGCAGGGACAGACACATTTCTTAATTTCAAAAAATTAGTTTGAACAGGAGCCTTTTACCTATAGTGTCTTAATGCTGATCGGTATTCCAAGTGCATGTTATCTACTCTTGCCCATTGAGAACTGGCGCATCCTTGAATGTTGAGGGCATTGGAGCTAAACTTTGTGCCGTTTGATATACTGTCCCTCTCCAGGTGCTTGGTCCACTCAACTCAAGTATATCCCTTTGGGACAACAGCACTAAGACTATGTTCTTTGCCACAGGGGTTCAGTAACAAACACTTCTCAGCTGCAAAAGAGAGGAAGGACTTAACTTGATCCTATTTACTTATTGGTAACAGCTAAATTGATTTGATGCCATTATGTAAGTTTGACCCTTTGTTGAAAAGTAATGCCAGATTGTAAGGTCAGCATGGGACTATACACATCAATACTGCTAGACGATTGGCTCCAAGGCACGGAAAGATACCTTTCCAAGTGAGAACAAAAGTGGAAAGTGATCTGTTCAATCCTATGTAAGCTGGAACAACCTTATGATGTCCACATGTGCTTTCACATGTCAAATTGAGCGATGAAACTAGATCACCAACTGATGGCTACTGTAAATGACATTAAGGCTGACCTTAAGGGGCAGTTTTTTCCAATGTTCGATGTTAAATCAGGTTACATCAGTTAGAACGTCACCAACGGTTCAGATATTTGAGAATGGTTTTGACCACATTGGCCTCTTGGGTCTTTGAAAGACAAGCCTGTGTTTGGGCATCTTTGTGGTGGATATGTCGACTTAAACAATGTCATCATAATCCATGTAATCACTACTCAAGAACACAATGAAAAACTCAGAGCCATCTTTAAGAAGGATGCACATGTCTATAGCAAATTGAAATATGAGTACTTCTAACCCACTCTATGCAGTTTTGGACGTTTATGGAGCTTTAATACCATCCAGTTTGACTTACAAAAGGGTGAAGAAATCTAGAGAGTCGGTGCTCCAGCATCGGTTTTTGAACTGTGGGGAATGGAAATCTTCAAACGTTTCCTAAACTTTGACACTTCATAGGCAACATCTCATGGTGAGAGTCACGCGATGCCAGCTGATGGCTTTTCTGGAGGGTCTGCTCAATGAAAGGCAGGAAGTTGGTAATTCCATGAAGCCAGTGGTGTTAGATAGTGCAATTGGATTGTTAAGGGTGCACATGATAACATGATACTGGAGGGCCGAACTCCAGGACATTATGTGATAACTTTTAGTAGACCAGACCTTTGCAAATGAAGAGTTGGCGCTGCTTAGCCGTTCTTTTTGATTGAGAAGGAGCCATAATGTGAAGGAGCATCCTCACCCCACTCTTCTAGTCAGGCAGTGTGTTTTGTGGAGAAGACTTTGCATGTTTATTTATTTCTTTGTTTTATTTATTTATAATTTTTTATATAGCGTGAACAAGATCCCGAAGGATATCAGAGCTCTTTACAAAAAGGATGGAAGGAGGGTAATACATACAATATCGACATTAAGTAGGAATAAAAGCAAGAAAAATCACATAATTTCAAGACAAATAGTTCAAAGGAGGGTAATACAATAAGCAAGTACATACCGGACTAAACCGGGGACACACTATGAGATAAAGAAGAGCAGTATCCAATGATGGTCCAATGGTTGTAGGATCAATGACCTTGAGAAGGTGAACCTAGCCCAATTAAGGTAGGAATTTGTTCATTAAGAATCTTTTGACTTCCAGTTTGAAAGCAATTGTTGAGGAGGAGATTCTGCGTATTTCCGATGCAAGAGAGTTCCATATCTTAGGGGCGGCGCCAGAGAAGGCTCGCTGACAAGTTCTCTTTTTCCAAAAGATTTGTGGTTTCAAGAGGAAAATGTTGGTGCTTCTTGAGGCTCTACCCCCGCAGGATAGTTCAAGTGTTTGCGCTAGTTACCAGAGAGTTTCGAAGTGGAGGGTTTTGTGCGCTATAACAGCAATCTTTAACTGGATTCGAGCTTCATAGGGCAACCATTTATGAGCTTTTAGGACTGGGGATACGTGTACATTTCGTTTGGTACCTATAACCAGTCTGGCAGCAGCGTTCATTGATGCCCTTAGTGGAGCCATGGTGTATTTGGGAAGGCCACAGAGCATAGCGCTGCCATAGACTAATCTCAGTAAGATGAGCGCTTGTACTACCTGCTTGAAATCAGTTTGTGGAAGGATGGTTTGATATTTTTAAGTGTGCTCCTCAAGTGATTTGTTCCGCTACACACGTAACTGATATGATTATTCATGTTCAGGTGCTTGTCCAAGGTGATTCCGAGAGATTTGGCTGAGTCTGTAATGAGGAGGGTGCAGATAAAAGCTGTGAGGTGATTCACCCAAAGGTCTAGCTTGGGGATGTGGTTCGGAGGGGAGATGAGAAGGAATTCAGTTTTGGAGGTGTTGAGCAGGAGATGGTTCTCAGTGTACCAATTTTGAGTAGACAGTAGGGTAGAGTTGAGTGAGATGATGTTATACGGGGAGGAGATTTTCAAATAGAGTTGCGTATCGTCCGCATACATATGGAAGAAAATGTTCGTAGAATTTAGTGAGTTAGCTAATGGTTCCAGGAAAAGGTTGAAGAGTATAGGAGATAGGGAGGACACTTGGGGTACACCCATGAGAACTGGGGAGGGCTGGGAGAGAGAGTGGTTTGCCATAACTCTTTGTGATCTGTGGTGGAGGAAGGACGAGAACCATTGTAATACTCGACCAGAGAAACACATCCTGTTCTTCAGAATGCATAGGAGGTTGTCCTTATTGACCGTGTCGGATTTGTTTTGCTCAAGCATTTTTAAAATGTCATCCATAACGTGAGTGAGAGCCAATTCAGTACTGTGCCCCTTCTGAGAGCCAGCTTGATGCTGGTCCAGGAGTTGAAAATTCTCAATGTGAGCACGAAGTTGGGATTGTACGTATTTTTCTAGGAGTTTTGCTAGGGTGGGGATGTTGGAGATAAGGCGGACGTTATTGGGGTCAGCTCTATTTGCGTTAGTTTTTTTTAGTATGGGTGATACCTGAGCTGCTGTTAGAAAATCTGGGTTCGTGCTTTGTGACAGTGAAGCGTTTACAATGCTTGTCCTGGTGGGGATGAGGACTTTCTTGATTTCTTTGAAGATGGCTTGGGGCAGTGGGTCACTGAAATGGTTAGAAGCGTTGATATACTGAACACACTTGTTGATGTCTTTTTCACTGAAAGGGGTAAAGGTGCCCCATGATGCATTGTTCTTGGTGTTCAGGCTGATAGGTTTGCGGTTTTCTAAGAGGTCAAGTGGTGGTGCGGACCCGGAGGATGGCAGAAGTGCTTTCTTGGAGGCGAGTTCAATGTTGATGTGTCTTGATTTCTCAGTGAAGAAAGCAGCCAGTTCGTCACATGAAGGTGGGCTGCCTCCGGAAGCCGAGTTGTTTGGAGCTACCACTGATTGCTGTTTAACCAATTCAAAAGTTTCTCCTTCATGTACCTCTGGAGTTGGAATACAGGGGTATAGATATGATCATGAATATTCTGAGGCAGTTCATCCGCAAGACACAATACTCACCTGCCTCAACAGCTGATGCATGATCATTCCTAGTTTGTATATCCTTGGTCTATCAATACAGCTGCATAGAAACAAAGGAGAAAGAGGGAATGTGATAGAGCTCTTATCAGCACTACCGTCCTACTCATTAACCAACGTAAATACCTAAGTGGCTGACTAACTGTTTTGTGCAATGAAAGCAGTTTGTTTTCTTTACTGGGAGGAGTTGTTTAAGTACCTCTGCCTGTTTTTAAAAAACATTTTTAAAGGTACAACCCCATCACCGATAGAAGGTGTCATGGTTCATTACAGGGGTGCTCCTTTGCCCACACCGCAGTGCCAGACAAGCTCATCCAAGGCACTTGGCGAGAACAAATGTTTTGTAAATGTTTGAAAGGCCACGAGTAAATATATAATTATATCAAGAATCGGATAAATGATTAAATACTGTTTAGACTGGATATTATGTAATATAAAGTTAAAAAGGCTATACAATGGGATGAACGGTATTTTGTAGGATACCTTCGTTTAAAAAAATATAAAATGGTGAAGCTGTTTCTGCCCTTTCTAGCTTGTAACAAGATCACAGGGCTTTCATCATGACTGTGGACCCCCTTCTCAGTAGTTCGACCTACCCTGTGTGTTGTTATTGGTTGGTGTAGGTGACCTATCTTATATTTGCTGGATTCAGCCTAGTTCAGATAAATCAAAGGATAAAAATGTGTTAAACTCATAAGCAACATCATATCATCCTCTTAGTTCTAGTAAAAAAAAAAGGAACAGTTTCCCGGCATTCCTTGGTAATACTGTCTATGCCCTCCCACACGCGTTAAAACACAGTTCCAGTGACTTGAGTCAAGCAATGTGTTCCATCCTTGGTGTTCACCTAAATAAGAAATACCATGGTGTACAAGCAACTTGAGGTTGGAGCCACCTGCCTACCACGTGCCACGGATCTGGATTTAGAAATATTTATGACAGTATAAATGTCATTTAAAACAATATCTGTAGAGGGACTAACATTATCTGCTAATGAACAAAATAATAGAGGCCTTACTAGTTTGTATCAGAATTCATTTCAAGCACTGACACATATTATGGCTGCAACATAATTATAGTCTGACACTTCTGGGTCTCAAGGTACAGTGACACAACGTGGTATTGACAGTGTTGGAGAAGGAGATCTTTTGATGCACTCTAGAATATGGAGTCTTTTATTACTTATTGTGGGCTGCCTGAGTACGGCGAGTTGCCATAATTAAGGCGAGATAAAATTAGACCTTGAGTCACGCTTCTGCGTGATTCTACTGGGAGTCACATGAAATACTATAACATGATGGCGAAAACATGATCTTGGTGGGCTTTTCAGAACTCCTACTTTCTCCCTTGAAGACAACACTTTACGTGGTTTCTTGTCTCATTGTGCGAGGCATAACATTGAGACTATTCCACCCATTTTGAAATGTCAGCGCTGGCTCTCACATGAGTCGCACATTCTGTTTGGGCCACAGTGCCTTAGACATAAGGCTGATACAAGCGGAAGAAAATCCTATTTTCGCTAAAAGCATTTGTCTGACTTGCAGTGATCAAAGGCTAAATTAGGTTTTTCAGTGGCTGCGCCCTGAATTTGGAACAAAAAATATTTATTTTCCAGGAATATTTTGGTTAGCGAGCCTTGCTTCGCAATTTCCTGTGTGATGTTATCTGGTATTTGAGTTTGGACAGTTATTGTTTTAGATGTTTGTATGAACCTGGAAAAATGTGGACGTATTATTTTGTTTGTATTATTAGTTTGTCCTGTGTATATTGCTCTAGACTGCACTACACAGCACTACAGCAGCTGTTCTAATAAGGTTCAAGCTTTAATAAATGTTGAAGAAAAATGTCCTACATTCATGAAATAAATAACAAACCGGATACTGCGAGATATTGTGAGCTTATGAGGCTCGAGAAAACAACAGAGAGAGTAAGGGATTGTGTCCACTTGTGATGGACGAGGAATACTCCTGTTCCCCTGGTCTCGGATATTGAAAAACAAATGAAGGAGTATCACCCGATGTATAGGCTGAAGGTTTTCCAAAATTGGAATAATTATTCCTTTTCTAAAAACCCCTCACTCACCACCTAGTGGTGACATGCTTCATCATCGGGGTCCGCCCTGGTGGCCTAGCGTCACCAGGGTGTGCTTAGACACCTGTAATACAGTGGAGCAGGTTGTGGGGTGTAAGTGCAAAAAAAGGGTTAAAGTTGTCCTGGTTTAACTTTGTAGGAATACATTTTATTGAAAAGCAACTGGACGATAATAAAATAATAAAAGTGAGATACTGGAAGGGAAGTTACGACCTACGTATCTCAATATGTGTTCATAGTGCATTGGTCAACATGTTTCAACCGTGAGGGAAGATTCCCGGTATTCATCAGGAACAAGGAGATGGATGGTATGGGGCCCCCTAAAAGACCCACCCTGTCCTAAATCCTTAAAAGACCAATGGTAAGGTGTACCATAGGTGGTGTGCTCTCAAATTTGAGAAGCAATGATACAAAAACTTATGAGATTATCCTATTAAGCTTCGGCGGGCAGGGGGTAGGTCCTTCACGCGGTACAACATATTAGTTTACTGGCGTGGCGAGAGGCCCCTAACCTACGTCTACCATCCGCTGCTCAGCTGAGGCGTGAGGCTCTCCACGATGTTCCAAGTTCTCTGTTCACAAATGCACTATTGTCTGTAATCCGCCACCATATGTATCCTTTGATGATTTTTGCAAGGTGTAGCCCCAATGCACCTTCACCCACCTCTACATTGTGTGGCATCTACATTGTGATCACTACATCCACGTAACAAGTGCATTGACATAGATAAGAATGTCAAAAAGTACATTAAGTTTATTTAGCTAAACAAAAAGGATAAACTATTTTTAAAAGTGGGGAATTGTGTTTAATATAATGTAATATTAAATAAACCAATTTATTACATGTGAAAATGTGACATCAAAGGATCAGTAGACGGGAAAGATCTATCTTAATACAAAACACCTTTTTTATTCTTATTCTTACATACTTGATGAAACAAAATATTTGCGCCTCTGTTCAAAATTAAAGTTGTACTACGGAGAGGATCATAAAAAAAGAATAAGTCCCCAAATCACCAAGTCAAATCTGTTATCCTTTTTTAAAAGTTGATGCTGTTTGAATGCTATGTTGGAAGCCAGGATTTTTATAGACAATGGCAGTTGATAAATCATCAGTTGATAGAGATATTTACCTCCTCAATGCAGGGTAAAGATTTTGGGAACCTCTTGCTAAAATGCACCCAAGTCTGTATGGCATATGATTATATTCGTTCTTGTGCACAAGCTAGAAATAGAACCGAAAGGGCATACTAACGTTTTAATATATATTTGGTGCCAAACAAGTTAATATTGCAAACACAAGGAGATGATGGACGGAGCGCTGAAACATTTCATACATTCACCCCAGTCACAGATCTGGGTTGAATCCATCATCATTCTTTAGCTTACTTCGCCACCTCAGTTCAGACCCAGCTATATGCAAATCAGTCTTGACACTGTGCCTCATGGGAAGAGTCCGAACCAGAAACACGCATCCTTGGACAGGTTTTACGGGTAACACCCCTCATCAGCCAAACTAGCTTTAGTCCAGTGGCAAAGTGAGCAAGGGACCCATGTCTGGGCATATCTTGGCAACTTAGGGTGAACAAAGCAAACACAAGGAGATGATGGACGGAGCGCTGAAACGTTTCCGACATTCACCCCAGTCACAGATCTGGGTTGAATCCATAATCGTTCTTTAGTTCACTTCGCCAACCCAGTTCAGACCAAGCTATATGCAAATCAGTCTACATTGTTGCAAACTCTTGCGGTTAGAGTAGATCACAGAAGAAATGTGTTTTATTCAAAAACCATGTTCAGAGTCCTTACAGAGTCCTGATACTACGAGGTTCCATATGGATTAGATATATGAATATTTGACTCCGGTCCTGAGGAGACGTGGCTTCGCGCGGATATTATAAACTGCCTTGTGGTCATCTTTTGTATCAACACAATAGATCATTATTATTGAATCAATTCTGCATACTGTGCTCTTTGGAACTCATCGTTTGTACGGATTTGGATTAGTCTTAACGCCTATTTGGCCTATCTAAATGTGGAGCCCTGACGAAGTTCCTACTGGGAACAAAACTGTGCCAATCTTGTTAAAGATTACCAGAATAAACTATTTTTTTTTTATTGGACTAAGTGAGCTCGCGTTTGATTTCAACTAGTGCACCTTCCACCTTATGATGAACATTTTAACCTGATTAGCACCTTGGGACAACTGGTGCGGGAAGTGTTTTGCACCGAACCTAGGATTGTTCATGGTACATGTGTTCTGGTTGTGCTGGACCTTGGTTGGCTGTTCTGTTCTTCATTTTTCAGGGTCCAAGAATGTATGCGTGATCCTATTGGTGCAAAGCAACCGACTGCGTAAACGTGTGCTCGACCTAATTTAAAACTGTCAATGAAAACATGTTAAAAAAATACAAATCAGCCTGTCTTAATTTTGTCAACGTATATACATTGACACTTGTTAAAATTAAATTAAAGAACTCATGTGATAAATCTGAATTAAATGTATTATTCCAGACCGAATAGGCACCCTATTCGCAAATACTGTTCGTACATGTGGCCTTGAGACTAATCTCTATTTTGTACGATCAACTGAATGATGTACACTAAAACTGCTCTTACTAGCTAGATGAAACAATTCTTCCCACCGTGGTAGTGTTTTATGCTGTTGTAACGTCTTTAATGAGTCAATGATCTATTTGAGCCTTCTGCCCCATGGATTATGGCATAACGAAAAACGTGATTTCAAAATTGTTCAGGGTGTAAAAAATAGAGAGGGTCATGGAAGGTGGTACATTTCCAGCCATATGTGATTAGGTATGTAACTACAGGTATTTGAGATGATGAGGACTTTCGATTAAATCCTGAACTGAAAACAAATGAGTAGTTATTTCATGTATTAAATCAATAACACTGTGTTTTGGTCTGGTATGTTGCCAATATTTAATTTTTTGCTATAGTTTGTGAGTTAAGAATCATCAAAATATATAATTTTGTGCACATGACATTTTCCAAAATCCATTTCCCTTTATGTATTAAATCTTTTATTGAGCATAGGCAAACAAAATGCACCTTCGAGATATTTATAGGAGCCGCCACCACTCTGGGGAGGCCTAAGTCAGTGACCCCACTGACACCCATCACAAGGCCAGCGGGCACATTGTCTGTTAACACAGCAAGCCGCCTACAACCCAACTGGGCCGGCCGCGTCATAAGAGGTGCTACAGCGGTGCAAGCTATGCAGTACTAGTGCAACCTGAGAGAACAAAGAACTGCAAACAACCCCCCTACCCTTCCCACCCCTACCCTCCCCTCTCCTTGTCCAATTCCGGGGATAATCAGTCGGTTGTTGTCTTCCATTAACGGTCAAGTGGTGCTGCGTGCGCTGGGCCTGTGCGCTTATGGGCGCGTGTCTTGGGTTCTGGGAGAGGTGTTTCCGCTAGGCGTAGCAGACGCAGGTAGCGTGGGCAGCTCACCTCACGAAATTCCCCGGTAAGCAGGGCGAGGAACGGTCGCCAGAGTTCCGCAAAGTCCGCTCCCCTCCCTGCCGCTGCCAGAGATAGTTTCTCCATTCCCAGGATTGCCCAGAGCCGGTGGAGCCACCCCAATTGCTGCGGAGCCTGGACTGCTCTCCAGTGGGCCACAATGTTTTGGACCGCTGCCCCTAGCGCAAGTGCGATCAGTCGTCCCCTCCAGGACTTCAGAGGATACATGAGGGCGTTCGGGAGGCCTAGAATAATGTATGCTGGGAAGCGCGGCAGTTGTGTATCTAGATGTGCGTCTATGAGGTCTAGGATAGGGTCCCAATAGGGGCGCAGCGCCTCACAACTCCATAGCAAGTGTTCCAGCGTCCCTAGTTCCCCGCACCCCCTCCAGCATCTGTCGCTTACTCGGGCGTCCCAGTGGTGCAATCTCTCAGGGGTGTGGTACCAGTATGTGGCTACTTTAGTTAGTGTCTCGGTGAGCCCGGTGTGGTGTGCCGAGTGTCTGGCCCTGTGGTACACCCCCTCCCATTCTTTCCTAGTGAGCTGCCGCCCTAGATCCCTTTCCCACCTGACTTGACCCGCGTTGTGCGTGTGTGCCTGAGTGAGAAGTAGCTGTTGATAAAGGTCTGAAATCAATTTCTTGTCCGAGGTGCGCGTCAGCAGCCACCTCTCGTAGGGTGTGAGGTGCCGTTGGGCCCCGGGCTGGATCGAGGGGTGGAGCACCCAGTGTCGCACCTGCAGGTACTGTAGGCGTTCCGATTCGGCCACACCGTAGTCCGCCTTGACCTGCTGGAACGGGAGGACTCCCCTGAGGTCGAACATGTGTCCCGCCGCTCTACAGGGCGTCGTCCGCCACGTCGTAAACGCTCCGACGTCCAAGCCCGGCGTGAAGTCCGGATTCTCAAAGATGGGGGTCATAGGCGAGGGGAAGGTGGTCAGTCCCCTGGCCACGGCCACTCTATCCCACACTCGCAGGGCGGTGCTTGTGATTTCAGAGGCGTACAGGTTAGGGGGCCGGTGTCGGCGCGGTAGGAAAGGCACGCCTTGAAGGGTACGGCCGGCCACCGCCTGGTCCTGGAAGAGCCAGTGCTTGCCGGACTCCAGTTGAAACCATTCCACGAAGGTGCGCAGCTGCGCCGCCTGGAAGTACAGGGTGAGGTCGGGCACACCGACCCCCCCGTTCGCTGGGGGCAGAGTGGCGAGAGAGTGCTTGAACCTTGGTCGCCGGCCGTTCCAAATGAATCGTGACAATTCCGATTGAGTTTGCTGAAGCCAACCCTTCGGAGGATTTAAGGGGAGCGTCTGGAACAGATACAAGATCTGCGGTAGAAGTGTCATTTTGACTGCGGCAATTCTGCCTAGCCATGACAATGTAAGCGGCCTCCAACGCCGGAGCTGCTCCCGGAGTTTGATTGTGAGTGCCTCATAATTGACTCGCGCAGTACCCCGGACAGTAGGAGCCAGGCGAACGCCCAGGTACGGGACGGCTGCCTCTGACCATTGTATTTTGAATTCAGACTTAATCTCGGCCACCACGTCCGGGCTTAGGGAGATGTTCAGGGCTTCAGATTTCGCTTCATTGATTTTAAAACCCGAGGCCCGGGCAAAGGTGTGAAGCTCCACAAAGAGAGCACGCAGGGATTGCATCGGGTCAGTGAGGGACAGCAAGACTTCGCTGCGTACAGGCTGATCTTGTGCGTGTCAGCACCAAATTTGATACCAGATATGAGTGCATGCTGCCGCACCCTCTGAGCCATCGGTTCCATATACAGTGCGAATAGGAGCGGTGACAGAGGGCAGCCCTGGCGCGTGCCTCTGCCAATGTCGAATCTCGGGGAGGTATGACCGTTCACCCTTACCGCGGCGTTGGGCCGGCGGCAGCAGTTGAAGATGCGATGGCGGAGTTTCTCCCCAAATCCGAAGTGGCGGAGAACCTGGTCGAGGTAGGGCCAATGCACCCTGTCGAATGCTTTCTCCGCGTCGATGGTGAGGAGCATGCAGCCCGGCTTAGTGCGCGACCCGGCCTCAATGAGGTACAGGACCCGCCTGGTGTTATCGCTGGTCTGCCGTTGGGGGATAAAGCCCGCCTGGTCAGGGCCTATCAGCTGCTGCATGTATGGTGCGATGCGGCCCGCTAGTATGCCAGTGTAGAGCTTCAAGTCTACATTCAGCAGCGAGATGGGCCTGTATGAACCGCATGCCGCCGGGTCACGGCCCGGTTTGGGAATTACAGAGATAGACGCCTCTAGCAGGTCCGGGTGTATGGCACCAGGTGTGTCGAAGGTATTAAACAGGTCGCGCAAGAGGGGGGCAAGCTGCTGGCAAAAGGTCTTGTAAAATGCCGCAGTATAGCCGTCGGGTCCCGGGGATTTCCCCACTTTGAGGCGGGCAATAGCAGAGATGACTTCCTCCAGGCCTATGGGCCGCGCCAGAAAGTCCGCTTGGGCTTGGGTGAGGGTGGGGAGCTCCGCACCCTGCAAGTAGGTCGGGCCGGCATTGGGGTCCAGGTGGTCCGCGTCGTATAGCGCCGCATAAAAGTTGCCGAAGGCCGCCGCAATCGCTGCGTCCTCCGTAATCTGGCCGCCATCAGCCGACAGGAGAGAGCGCACCTGTTGCCGTTGAGTTTGCGCCCGTAGTCTGCTCGCCAGAAGCTTCCCGCAGCGGTCGCCTCCGGTGTAATAGACGTGCTTGAGGCGCATAGCGGCGTATTCCGCCACGTCCTGATCCAAGGCTGCCAACATTTTCCGCTCGGCGCATAATTGGCGCCATGCCCTTGCCGCCCCTGTGCGTTGGTGCATCTGTTCCAGTTCCGCCACCCGTTGGGTAAGCTCGGCACGTTTCAGCGCCCTTTCCCTGTTGTTGGCTGTGGCTATGGAGATAAGTTCCCCGCGTAGGACCGCTTTGAGGGCTGCCCACTGAGTGGCCTTTGTGGTGTCATCATTGGCGTTGTGTTCCAAAAAGTGGTCAATCGCGGCCGTGAGTCGGGTCTGGGTGTCAGGCAGCTGCAAGAGGCCATCTCGCAGCCTCCAGTGTCGTTGTGGAGCCGGCATGGCTCCCACACGAAGTGTCGCTACCACTGGGGAGTGATCCGATAGCGCGGCCGGCAGTATCTCCACCCCTTCGACCTGTAGCGCCAGTTGAGAGGAGCCCAGAAAATAATCCAGCCTCGCATACGTCTTGTGCGCCGCCGAGTAATACGTGTAGGCTGTCGTCTGGGGGTGTGTGTGTCGCCATAAATCGATGAGGCCCAAGTCTGCTATGTGTGCGTGACCTGCCGTTGTGAGCGCCCCCACCTGCCCGGATCTCTGGCCCGAGCGGTCTGCTGTGTTATGAAATACAATGTTGAGGTCTCCACCCAGCAGTAAGTGAGTGTGTGTAGTGGACGTAGCTGTCTCTAGAGCCGTATGTAAGAATCTTTCCTGCCCCTCATTCGGGCCATAGACTGAACCCACCAGCAAGGTATGGCCTGCAATCTGGAAGCTATAAAGCAGAAGCCGCCCTTTAATTTCGGCTTCTTTCTGGAGGACCCTCCCCTCGAATGATTTAGCCACTAGGATCGCCACCCCGGCTGCTTTCTTCAGGGATGAGGAGAAGAACTGCCATGGAAAGGTGCGCGATTTGAGTCTGTGCTGGTCGCTGCGAACAAGGTGTGTTTCTTGGAGTAGGCAGATATCCGCCTTGGAACGCACGAGACAGGATAGTATCGCCTTGCGCTTGTTCGGACTGTTGAGACCCCGCACATTAAGCGTGAGCACTGTTAGGTGTCGTGTCATGTCTGGGGTAATAAAAAGGATGCCAATCCCCACCCGGAAGCTGTGGCTGCGGGCCAACGGACCGTGGAAGACACTGCGCTGGGAGTCCTACCGGCTCCATCCGTGGCATCAGAACCCCCTGGACAAGGAGAGCCCCCCGCCCCTCCCCCTCATCCCCCAACTCCCCCCCAACCCCAACTGCCCCCCCCATCCCCTGCTCAACTGGAGCAACCCCCTCCTCCCGGATCCCCCTCTCCCTTGGTGCAACCCCTTCCCGCCCAATACCCCCTTCCTGCATCCCACCCCAACCCTCCTCCCCAACTGGTAAAGAAAGTTGGTCCAACATTGTCCCAGGTCCAGGCACGTGGCCGCTGGACCCGTGGTAAAGTAAGTCCGTAGAATGGGAGCAGTGGCGACATTGCGAGCAGGTCAGCCCACCCTTAGCACTCCGCCGTACGCGAAGAGTCAGAGTCACCATCAGGGGAGGCCAAAGAGCACTCTGCTCTCGCCCCCGCCGCCGGACTAGATTAGCCCGACCCAACCCTGTCCTGTGGAACTCGTGTGTCGCTCTCCCAGCGGTCAGCCATTGTTCGCTTGCACCAGACCCTGCGCCACGGTCTCCACTGCAGCCCTCTGTCCCTCCTCTATCTCAGTAGCTGCGGGGCGTCTCGGCCTGCGTCTGCGCCGTTGCTGTTGCCAGCGTCCTGGGGCAGCCTCATTGGAGGCCCTTTCTCCCGGTGATCCGTCGTCGACCACCGGCTCGTCTAGGCCCAGTACGCGGCAGGCGTCCCTGAGGGTACGCGGCTGATGAAGGACATTGCCAAGCCAAAACACCAGACGGAAGGGGTGCCCCCAGCTGTAGGAGATGTTGCGTTTTCTCAGTTCCGCTGTCACCGGTCGAAAGGTGCGCCGTTTCTCCAGGGTAAGCGCAGCTAGGTCCTGATACAACGTCGGGGAGTGGTCGCCAAAGGTGATCCTCTCCAAGTGGCGCGCCTTGCTCAGGATCTCCTCTTTTGTCCTGAAGTCCTGCACACACACCAGGATGTCCGGCGGGTGCGCTACGTCGGCCCTCGGCGGACCCGTCCGGTGGGCCCTGTCCAGTCGCAGGGGGGCGTCCGCCTGTCGGCCCAGAATGTGGTTGAAGAGACCCTGCGTAAACTGAAAGAGGTCTTCCGTGTCCGGGGACAGTTTCACTCCTCTGATCCGGATGTTATGCCGCCGGGAGCGGTTCTCCAGGTCCTCGGCGTGCGTCTGGAGATCCACCTGTTGGTCATGTATGCGGGCCAGTTCCTGCCGTAGGGCCTCTATTTCGGTGTCTCGTGCGTCGCTCTTCGTTTCCAGGTCTGCCACTCTCTCCCCTATGGCATCGGTGTCGCGGCGGACCTCCTTGATCTCGTCCTGGAGCTCCTTCTTTAGGGCGTGGATGTCTTCCCTCAGACCGGTGAACAGGGACTCCAGAAAGGACCGCGTGACCGGGCCCTCGGGGTCCGATCCCCCAGGGGGCGACGTGGCCACTGTTTTCTTTTCTGTGTCTCCCCGGGGACTGGACACCGCGGGGCCATTCCGCTTCCCCATGGCGGTGGGGGTGAAGAGATCCTTTATGGTGCGGTCTTTCTTGGGTCTCCCGCCAGACATGCCCCCCCAGGGCCCCCAGCCGCGTCCGCCGACTTCTTCCTCTGCCAGCCGCAGGGTGGCCCCTGGGCCTCGTGGGCGTCTCTCCGGCCTCGGGACGACCAGTGCTTCTTGAGTGACGCCTCTTTATCCCTCCAAGTCTGCTGCCTCCCTGTTGAATGATGTGTTGTCACTGCCCCCCGAAGCCGCAGCAGCGCTCGGCGGGGGCCGCGTGATGGGGGCAGGGACGCCGGGTCCAACGGTGAGGGAGGGAGCGAGGACCAGGCCGGGCGGGCAGCCGCCCAAGATGGCGCCCGCGGCTCTCAGTGTTGCACTGCCCAGAGGGTGAGAGAGCGCGGCAGGTCTGCAGAGGCCACGTCCCGACAAGGGGCCTCGCTCACCTCCGTGTGGGCCGAGGCTGCTGGTTATGTAGCTGTCGGTGTTGGTGGCCCCGATGTCAGCGCCGCCGAGGCGGGCAGAGCAGAAGTCCCCTTAGGTGCACACCACGTGCGGGGGTCCCCGCGGATCTCCCCGTTGCCCCTCAGGCCGACAGGCCGCCACCTCCCCCGCCGGGCGTCCAGGCGCGCAGTTCCAACCACGGATGGGGGCAGTGCTGCCAGCGGGGACCGGCGGCAGCGGGGGGCCACGTGGCCAGGCCCAGCGCAGGCGAGTCGTGGTCCCGGCCGCCTCAGTCTGCTGCCTCGCCGCGCTGCCAGTGGTCCCGCTCGCGGGGGTTCCGGCCGGATTCCTCTGTCCCCCGGTGGTCCCACTTCAAAGGGTAGGTCCGCTGGGCCGGGGGGGGGGCGCCCGTCTACCTCCGCTCCTCACCTCCTGTCCTCGGGCTCCTTCGCCCGTCCCCCAGGCCGGCTCCGCCGTTGTCTTCCGCCGGCAGGGCGCTCCGTCGGGCAGCAGGGTGGTGCAGCGAGCCCGCAGAAGCCCCCGACAAGGGACCACGGGGGCCTCGCGCTCAGCAGCGCGGGCCGGGCTCGCCGTCGCTGCAGCCGCCGAGCACAGGAGCACTCGAGTCGGCGTTGAAGCTCCGCCTCTTGCGGCCTCGATGCCCTGTACCGCTCCCCTCAGGCCGTCAGCACCGCCAAGTCTCTGGGCCGGGTCAGCCGGGGCTCCACGCCGGGAACCGGCGGCACTACCTTCCTGAACCCCCCGCGGCAACGCCGGCCTCAGGCCCGCCAGGGAAGTGCTCGGTTCAGGGCAATTGCTATGAAAAATGCTGAAAGTAACGGCCGGCGGCGGGAGCTTCGACAGAGCACGTCTGCTCACTCCGCCATCTTGGCCACGCCCCCATCCATTTCCCTTTATGTGATTTTATGAAGCACATATTTATTGTATTTTACAAAGTTTAAGGCCATGTAAAAAAATAAAAAAAAGGATAATATTCTAGTGATAGGTTGTACTCCTTTCGCAGTGGAGACAAGATATGCTCTCGATCCTTATTTTGAGGATCACGCTCAATCACTATATATACTTTACCTGAGAGATTATCTTGAGAGCACCACACACCATCCCATTACTCATACACTTTACCTTAATCTCTAAGACATCAGGGGCGACCAAGCTACAGGACCTATCAAAACCTTTTCCAGCCAGAGGTTTGCTGGCGAGTTTCTAGAGTATCAGCTCAGGTGTAAGGCAGCTATAGTTATATTGTGATGGCTGTTGCCCCCTTTCAATCCCTCAGATTAAAGGAAGAACCATGGTCCAATGCCATTTTAAGGGATCTGATCAGATGACCGTGCATGTACTCAGTAAAGTCTGATCTGCATTCTTCATTTCTGATACTTTGCTGTCATCTGTCCTCTCAGCCAAAAATCATAATGATTTATTCCTGTTAATTTATACGAATGAGCCAATCGGCATTCTTAACCCAACCATTGCAGCATGCCCTGCCACAAGGCTTCATCATCTTACACAATGTTCCAGGTTCTGTTCATTTCCAGAGTATCTCCTCTGTCTTCAGCAGTCTCTCTCTCTCTGGTCCACATTTGTCACTGCCTCTTTTATGGCATACATGTTAAATAAACTGGCATTAAGAAACTAGATTTTAAATAAAGGAAGCGTGCTGTATTCCTAGCATGAGCAGAGTCTCGGTCCTGCAGATTCTGGACATGTTATGATTAGGCTGAAACTGCGGTTGTAGAGGTTGGATGAAGAATAAGCTGGTTGGGGTCAATTTCCTTGGACCTGATTAGATCTGTTAACCTCTGGATATTCTGTTTCTTCATTTAGTACACTGACGACGAGTGTAAGAACTCACCCTTCTCAACCTCAGGAGCTTCTAATTTGTCTTTCCAAAAAG
This sequence comes from Lissotriton vulgaris, assembly GCF_964263255.1. Lineage (NCBI taxonomy): Eukaryota > Metazoa > Chordata > Amphibia > Caudata > Salamandridae > Lissotriton > Lissotriton vulgaris. The sequence continues at coordinate 72,647,449 of NC_141688.1, read as the reverse complement.
CTATAAGATTTTTACAGTATTTCTGGTTTATGAAATATGCCTGTCCTGCCTGCATTTGCTCTGCATTGTCAACTTTGGGAGGGAAACTTGTTTAAGAAGCAATGCGACCTCCTGTATCCATTTCCTGCATCAACTTCTGGATTTTTCAAATATTGTGCTGCTAGCCTTCTTAGGCTTTGAACTCATTACTTATTGAGCAGCATGACTGTCTAAAGTTCAAGTCTTTATTTTCCATTTGTTTTATATATTGTTATTGACTCTCTTTAATACGCCAATCAACAAACCCTTACCGTGCGTTGTGCTGCTTCATGTCGTGAATGCCTTCACGGACTCCTGACTGCCAGCTCCTTATTCTCTGATATTGTGCAGATGTCACACACCATGACATCCATGCAGTGGCCATTTTCCTCTGAGAAAAGTTCTACCTGTGCCTTGGAAGCCTATGAAGTTCCTCACACATCATCATCAAAAAAAAAAGAAAAAAAGAATAGAAAAATCATCGTACGTCTTAGCACCTACATATAGCAGCCCTTTTACTTTAGATAGGATTTAGAAGTCTTTTATCTCAAAGTCTATAACATTCAAGAACCTTACATACAGCAGCTATCGCACTTTGGGCAGGATTTGCAAGGTTTTCTATTCGAGGCCCGTGGCCTTCATTTAACCAAGAACTGCGCACACATTCTGCATGCGGATGAATCTTTCTCAAGAAATTCTGTACATATCTAAAAAGTAAGAAGTATTGTTCTGATGAATTCAAAAGAAAATTTGTCACACACGTAGGACTTTTCTGATGGAACCTCGGATATTGGGTTGCATACAGGTGCTGGAACCTGGCCTCGGGTATTAAATTGATACCGATGTTATTAATATTCAATTTAATTTACTTTTTCATATTTCATTTACAGTTTGAGTCTCAGTGTTGCATTCTTGACACCATGCAGAATGTAAAAGATCCTCCTTTCTTTTTACCTTCCCCCGGAGAACCTGCTCTCCACTTGGCAAAATGGAAAAGCAATTTCAACCATTATGCTAAGGTGTGTGGTACTTCATTACTAGCTGAACGGAGGTCGTCTTTACTGATGCACTATTCCGGACTTGAGGGTCAAAAAGTAGCTGAACATTTGCCAGACCTTGCTAACAAGAATGCCATTGGTTTACATGACATTGAATTTTGTATAAAGAAGTTAGATATTCACTACCTTCCCAAGGTTAGTACATTTTTAGAATGTTTCCATTTTGTGAAGAAAATACAAAGAGCAGATGAATCTATTGAAGAATACACAACTTCCTTACGAAAACTGGCTTCTACATGTAATTTTGGAGCATTGTATTGATCTCAGAGAAATTTAAAATGTGTGATTGGGGATCACTATCTCCTACTCAATATAACAGAAATGTTGAGCTCTCTGGGAAATGCCAAATAGTTTTCCTCTCTTGGCCTAACTTCTGTATGCCATCAAATCAAGCTACATCCACTATCACAAGAACTGATGTCTTTTGTTTCTCCTTTTGGTACCGTTCAGTGTCTGAGGATGCCCTTTGGAATGATTTCTGCTTAATCCGTTTTCCAGAGGGCAATGGACAGAGTGTTGAAGGGTGTTCAAGGAGTTAAAATTGATCAGGATGAGGTTTTGGCATATGGAAGTAATGCTGAAGAACATGACCTGAGAATCTAGTGGATTTACTCTTAAATTAGAGATTGTATGTTCAATGTCTCCAATATTGAATATGTAGGTCATTATAACTCTGCTGAAGGAATACCACCCAACATGGACCTGGTGAACACCAGAAATGACATGCCCAGTCTTGCTAAAAAAGAGGAGTTGTTGAAATGTCTTGGAACAGGAGAATATTTGTGAAATTCATTCAGAATTCTGTGGATAACAGTACAAACATGACAGAGTTGTTAAAAAAGGAAGTGGAATTGGTCTGGGATCATGTTTGTGAAGAAGAATATAAACATCTGAAATCCTACCTAAAGAATGCTTCTTGTTTGAGTAGCTTTATGCTGGGACAGAAAAATATATTGATGATAGATGCCAGCTCTAAAGGCTTTAGACAAGTATTTTTGCAAATAGTTGACGGTCAAAAGAAGTCCATCTTTTTTTAAATCTTAGAGTCTTAAAAGATGTGAAGAGACATTACTCCGTCATGGGGAAAGAAGCGTTGGCCATATATTAGGCGGTAAAGAAATAGAGTACATTTCTGTGGTGAAGTGCATTTGAGATTAAACTGATAACAAGCCCTTAAAGGAGATGTTTATTAACAAAAAAATTGATTCAGTTTCTTGTAGGATACGTAAATGGGTGGGAGCTCTTTAGGAATTTGAGTTCAACTTAATGTATGTTCCATGTGTTCTTGATTTTGGAACTTTAAAGTGTTTGTGGTTTGGTAAAAGAACTCTCCAACCCCAGCGCCAACGCCAATGACATCCTGCCCTCACAAGAACTGTGCGACTCACTGGCTATCTTCTTCCACCGCAAGATCGCTGACATCCACGACAGCTTCAACACCACGACTGCCCAGACTACGCCAGACTCCATCTCCCCTGCGAACACCACCAGCGCCAACCGCCTGACCTCCTGGTTCAACGTCAAAGAGGACGAGATACGCAAGGTCATGAACTCCACCCACTCAGGATCTCCGTCAGACCCGTGCCCACACCATGTATTCAACAAAGCAGATGCAGCCATCGCACCCCAACTACGGAAGGTCATCAACATCTCCTTCGAAACAGCGACATTCCAGGAAAGCTGAAAGCACACCGAAATCATCGCCCTCCTCAAGAAGTCAAAGGCAGACCCCAAGGACCTCAAGAACTTCCGGCCCATCTCCCTGTTCCCGTTCCCAGTAAAGGTCATCAAGAAAATCGTCAACATGCAATTGGCCTGCCACCTCGAAGTCAACAACATTTTGGACCCGTCCCAGTCCGGATTCAGACGAAACCACAGCACAGAGACAGCCCTCATCGCCGCCACAGACGACATCAGGTGCCAACTAGACAACGGCGAAACATCAGCCCTCATCCTCCTGGACCTGTCAGCCGCCTTCGACATGGTCTGCCATCGCATTCTAAAGACACGCCTCCAAGAAGCCGGAATCCAAGAGAAGGCTCTTGACTGGACCACGTCCTTCCTCGCTGGCAGAACCCAGATCATCCGCCTCTCACGCTTCCGATCCGAAGCCACCGACATCATCTGCGGCATCCCCCAGGGCTCCTCCTTCAGCCTGACTCTTTTCAATGTCTACATGGCCCCCGTTGCACAAGTAGCTCACCATCACGACCTCAACATCATCTCCTACGCCGACGGCACCCAGCTCATCCTCTCCCTCACCAAGGACCCACACACGGCCAAAACAAACCTCCACGAGGGAATGAAGGCCGTCGCCGACTGGATGAAGAGCAGCGGTCTTAAACTAAACTCGGACAAGACGGAGGTCCTCATCCTTGGACCCACCCCCTTAGCCTGGGACGACTCCTCGTGGCAGACCACACTGGGAACAGCACCAACACCCACCGACCATGAACACAACCTAGGATTCATCCTCGACTCCATGTCTAAGCAGTTCAACGCCGTCTCCTCCTCCTGCTACAACACCCTCCGCATGCTCCGCAGGATCTACAAGTGGATCCTGACCGAAACAAGGTGACACAGGCCCTCGTCAGCAGCAGACTGGACTACGGCAACGCACTCTATGCAGGAATTCCAGCCAAACACCTACAACGACTACAACGCATCTAAAACGCCTCCACCCGACTGATCGTCAATGTCCCCCGCCACAGCCACATCACCCCCTACCTGAGAGACCTACACTGGCTCCCCGTCGAAAAGAGGATCACCTTCAAGCTCCTCACCCACGCACACAAAGCACTCCACAACGCCAGACCAGCCTACCTGAACAGCAGACTCAGCTTCTACACCCCCACCAGCCAGCTCCGCTCCGCCAGCTTCGCCCTCGCCGCTGTCCACCACATCCAACGAACGACCTCTAGTGGCAGATCCTTCTCCGACCTCGCCGGCAAGACCTGGAACACCTTCCCTACTCACCTACGGCAGACCCAAGACCTACTCGCCTTCAGAAGACTCCTCAAGACCTGGCTCTTCGAGCAATAGCGGCACTCCCCTCCCCTCAGAGCCTTGAGACCCTCACGATGAGTAGCGCGCTTTACAAGTACTCTGATTGAGGTAGTAAATAAAACGTTATACATCATGCTAGCCTCCTTGTTTTTAATAAAATAACAATTCTCTATACACAATAGCTTTAGGAATTGCCATTTTCCCACAACTTTACTGCGTGTACAGCAGCTGAAACATTTGCTAGCCTAGTGAATTTGATATTGTCATAAGTGGAAGTTTTGGTGCAAAAATTCTGTAGATCCTGAATCTGCAATTTAGAACTTAGGGACTTTCTTTTGTAAATTCAACTGTTTCAAAGCATAGGTGATACCTAATCTTAAAATGTGCAAGGCCCAGTTAATCATTCTTCTAAAAACTAGTATTCCAGAACTAAATACCTATGAAATGTTATGTTCTAATTTACATGTTGTGTTTTATTGAATGAAGCACTTGACACTATGATCATATGACGAAATTTGAAAAAGCACTCTGTAGGGAATGAAGAAACACAACAACCAGAGAATACCAAGATTTAATCAGGTTCCAGAGAAGATGACCCCATACTCTTCATTCAACCTTCCAAACAACAGCTCTAGTCTAATCATAACATTCTCAGAATCTTTCGGACAGAGTGTTCTGTTCATGTTAGGGACCCCACACACCTCTCCTCCATAAATAATTCACAACTGCAGTATTATGCAACTATATACATGGAATGATATAGAACAAAATATCAATATGGTAACAACAGAAAACAAATGTGATGATACAAATGAATAAAAGATAAACATTCTAGTGGAATGAAACATAATCCTTCCAGTAAAAAAGCTTTCTACCTTCTAGAACGGAAGTATCTCAACCTCTCTCTCACTATTTCTTGGAAAGAACCAGAAATAGTCTTTATACTCACCTGGTCTTGCAGAGAATTGCTGACCTCTTCCTCTTGTTGCTGTACCTCATCTGCTTCTCCCCCTCTGGGGAAAGAAACCTGCGGAACATTGACCTCCTCTATATTACCTCTTCCTTGACCACATTGTAATTTATAGTATCCCCGGCCAGAAGAAAGGAGGAAATAATGGCTCCCGAGTGGGAAACGTTTATTAATTCTAATAATATTATCATCTTACAAGAAAAAAGGGCGGTGGAAAAAAACCTCTAAGCAGGGTTATTCAAATTTGGTTGTATGACGGAACAATGCATATGATTACTTTGCATGCCTTAACAACGCGGTCATAACCACGACTGAGTCTTTACCACACGTGCCTTTACCAGGCACGTGTGGTAAATGAGTGGTAAAGTTTCCCTCCCAGTTGCCCACCCTGAGCCCTAAAACCCGGCTCCTTCCCTTACAACTACCCTGACCCCTGCCCTTAAAACACCCCAGCCCCCCTACACAGAGCCCTACAACTGTCTTTCAGCCCTAAAACCTACCCAGACCCCAGCCTTAAAATCACCTCAGTCCCCCGCCCTGAGCCATAAAACCAGCCTCAGGCCTAAAAACGTCCCGACCCCCGGCCCTCAGCCCTAAAACCTGGAGCCCAGCCCTAAAAAATACACCGACCCCCCCCCACCATGAGCCCTAAAACCAGACCCCCCCTCATTGAGTCCTCAAACCCAGCCCCCAGACCTGTAAAATATCTTGACCCCAGCCCAACGAAAACATCTCAAAAACTCCTCACCCTGCCTCAGTTCCTTCCATTGTTGTCCGCAGGAAGTCTCCAACACTTCCTACTCCTCTCCCACTCGCCCCAATGCTAGACCACTGACTGCCTTTATCACGCATATGCCTTTACCGCCAACGGAAATCGTTGTAAAGGAATAAATGTGGTAAAGACATATGCATAGTAAAGACATATGCATGGTAAAGGAAAGCATTGTAACGCTTGCAATGAAACGGCACGCATGATTTACATGGTGTTTTTCTTTAAATTTTAGCATTGAAGTTGTGCCATCCAAAGCCAGTTGACCATCCGGCGACCTTAGTGTTTGTTTCAAGAATTGACCAGACCTAATTGTAAAAAGGTTGAACATACATAATAACAATATCTTGGGATTGTCCCTAGGGGTGGAAAGGGTTGCAACATTGACCTGTATAATGTTTACAACTGCTCCGTGCCCCAGAGCAAAGAATCCCCCACATCACATCTTCTCTCTCAGCACCTCTGGCAGATGGACTCCCCATTACAATTGCGGTCGATTTCAATACCACCTTCGAGCTGCTATATGACTTGTCTTCCTGCCTTAGTTCAGAGGACAAAGCCAGAGGCATTCCCTCACTGTAGAGTCAACCACTAACCTCGTGGGTGGTGGCGGCTCTGCAGCTTCTGTCCTTAACTCCAAACTATGGCATACGCTTATGTAACAGAAGGTTTCCATCCAACAATAAGTGCACCAACACATTCTCCTGCGGTTCAAAACAAAGAAAAATTGATTGTGTCTTTCTGGACCTTGACTTCTGGCATATGGCAGTTGATTTTTAAATCCTCATACGCAATGATAGTGATCACAATGCACTGAGGCTCATCCTGGGCAGTAATTTTTAGAAGAACTCTGTAGCACTGAGTGACAAATTAGAAACAATTGCGAACCTGAGTAATACAGGAACTAATAAAATGCTCCAAGCTGTGTTTAGATATGGGACTTACAACAGACATTTACAAGGACTTTAAACGCTATCCTTAAACCATTTATTGAATATGTTGGTGATGCCTTCCTATTTCTGGATTACTACCCTGCCTCCATTTCTGTCAGTACGAATGTGATAGGGAAATAGCAGGTGTTTCATGCAGGACATTAGAATCCTAGTGGGAGCAAACCAATTAAGTTTCTTCTGTAGATACTGAGGACCATTACCATATAGCGATTTGTTGACCAAACAGAGAGGTTTAAATCGTACATGCTTGGCTAGACTCCAGGGAAGAGATTAACTAAGATTTTTGCATCATAAAATAGACGCAAATCGGCGCAAAATCTTTTTTTCCGATATTTAGCCTAAATATTAGAAAAGTAATGTGAAGAAGCTCATGTGCGTTCTCATGCAACCACCTAAGGTCTCTCATGCTAAACCCAGTTTATTATATTAAGTAGATTGGGTTTAGCGTGAGCAAACTGCACACTTTTCAAGTAGGCGCAAGGAAGGAAACATGCTTTCATTTCTTCTTCCTTTCCCAACTTTGCATGCACGCTGCACTGCGCAGCACACATACATAGTGGGAAAAACTTTGCATCATGTATGGGCATCATATTTTGTACAGGAAGGGTAGCCTTCCTGTACAAAACCTGTGCTAGACTAATGCACACACCCTAGTGCTATGCCGCAAAGGTGTGTGCATGGCGCACGTCAGCTGAAATCAGCGCCGGCTCAAGAGACAGGGGAGGAGAGAGCCATATTGCTGAAGATATGGCGCTCTCCTGCTCCATCCCTGTTGCGCAGCACACCCTTGCGGGGGGCTGCGCTGCGTTCATTTTTTTGTAAATCTCCCCCCATGACTGGATGGGCAAAGATTCAATTTTGGCTCCACTACAGGCAGGGTTTCATGCTAAGGTGAGCACAATAGATCAGGTTTTTCATCTTGACTTATTTGGATAAATATCTCAAATTGTCCAGGGATCATCTATACTTTTGTGGACCTTAGGGCTACCTATGATTTGGTCCTGAGGCAGAACCTTTGGTCCACTCTAGCTGCTATGGGCATGGATTACTAATCAATTGGAGACTCTCATTAGGCTATACAATAACACCACTGCACAAGTTAGGTGGAGGGGGATTGCAATTTAACTGACTCTATCCCCATCCAGCATGGGGTAAACAGGGGTGTGTATTAGCGCCAACACTCATGTCCATATATATAAATGACTTAGTTAGATTCTTAGGTGAGAGTACTAATGACTCTCCTAAGCTTGCTGGATGCCCCACACCTGCACTACTACTTGCAGATGATACTAATCTGTTCTCCAGAACACCGACTGGACCTCAGAACTTCCTTAATACATTTTCTGAGTATTGTGATGCTTAATCTGCACTCAGCCTGTAGAGGTAATTTCATACTGAATGGGAAGCCCTTGCAGGTAGTAGGGAAGTTTGTCTACTTAGGGATCAGAATTGACAAAAGCAGAACCTGGAGATCCCACATACAGAAGAGTGAAATAGTGCTGTTACACTCTTCCTCAGCAGTTTTCAAGAGATGTAAAGCAATATCCCCCAACGTTGTGTCTCCAGCAGTAGAGGTGTATAGAGCAAAAGCACAGGCTGCAACATTATACGGAATGTAAATATGGGGGAAATCAAACATTAATGGCTTGATTAAGAAGGAGGTCCCTATTTAGCCTACCGAAGAGCACCCCTACTTTGCCACTATTTTGCTACAGGCCTCAAAAGAGTGGGTGACGTGGCTCTTTTGAAACACCTCCTGTTTTTGGTTAGATTGTGGCCCACCCCAGAGCTTGACCCTTATGCATCGGCCCTGGGTGAAGTACTGATTCTGCGTAATGCGCAATTGCTCAAGTGTTTTAAATTCCATCTAAACTAAGCATGGGCGAATTTTGCGGATCTCGCGTTCGCGAATTTTGCGGATTTGCGGATTCGCAATCCGCAAAATCCGCGAATTCCCGCAAATTTGCGGATTTTTTTTTTTGTGTTCGCCCGTGTTTCTGCCAGTTCGCGAGGGTTTTTACAATTTCGCAATTTGCGAACTTACCTGTCGGGTCGCAAGTTTTACGAACTTGTTGTTTCTACGTGTCCAGCCTGTTTGGGACACTCTTCTTCATCACTGCCACTCTCTGTCACCACTGCCACTCTCTGACTACTCATGCCACCCTCTGGCCCACCCATGCCACCCTCTGTTTCATCACCACACCCTCTGGTTGTCCAGTGTACATTATTTTCGGCAAAGCAAAGCACACCTTCCCTGCCTCAAGTGACCTGAATTAATTTGGGGCTGATTAATGTGTCACAGAATATTTTTTTAGCTGGCACCTGCTTCCTTAGTGCGCCCTGATTAGTGATCTTTTGCACTTGCTAAGTGCTTTCATTGTTGCAAAATTAGTTACAACACCTGCCCTGCCCCAACTGACAATAATGAATTGGGGGCTGATTAATGGATTTTAACTTCCAGCCTGGCTCCTGCTTGTCTCCCTTAGCTGTAATTCAGGACCTTTGTGGCATATGTGTAACTATTCTGAGGTTCAGAGCAGGGTCACATAATAGTTTCAACTGGCAACTGAACTCTGGAGGGGCCCCTCAGGAAGCACTACAGGAAATGGCTACTAATGATGAGCCTGAACTTTTGAACCTGGTAAGTAGTTACTTTCAGTTTTGCTAAAATCGTATTTCTGCAATTTTGCACTTATTCGCGGGGCGCGAACTCACGCGAACAGTGCGAGCAGTGCGAGCAAAATCCGCTGCTCGCGGATTTGCGGATTTTGCGGGAGATTCGCGAATCTCGCGGATTGCGAATTTCCCGAAAATCCGCAAAATCCGCGAGCGGAACGGATTTTCCGCCCATGCTTAATCTAAACGACTTGGGCCTGGGTGAATATTGGAATAATCCCTCCACAATTGAGGCTGGATTCAAAGGGTGTGGTTAAAATTGCATTTTTAAGTAGGAATGCTATCGCCCACCAGCATTCTTAGTATGTAAAACCGCCCCACTAGTGAAAAGTATCTCAAGCAGATTCAAACTCCTTTGGTCCATCACTCTTTTTAAAAATTTAGGTTGGGAACATTACTCATCAGCAAATGAATATATAGCTGGAAATCCAACCATGAATCTGAGGATGTGGAACACACACTATTTTTCTTCCTCAAATATTATAGGCCCTTAAGGAGCTAGCTCAAACCCCTATGCATTTTGATAGGGGTAAAACACTGTAGGGAGGCCTATCGTAGTCACAAGTCAGGCTTCGGTCTTTGGTATTAGCCGATATCTATACACTGTATGGTTACTAAAGAAGAAGGTGGGAAAGTTGTGAAAATTTCTAAGGGAAGCCTGTGGTACCAACATGTCATGACTGGAAATGTGTTCCATTCATTTTATGGAAACATTAACGCTACTATATTAAGGTTTTTAATTTCTCACAATTAATTTATTGTCATTGGAAATTATGTTTTATTATCCATAATTCCCCTGCGGCAATACTCCTATCCTATTGTGAACAGCAACCTGATAGATGCCATGCGTTTTAGCTTTTGCAGCTTTTATTCTTCGTGAATGGAACTGGTTCTAACATCTTAACCCACACCATGAGCTTTATAATTCTATATGTTAGTAACTTTAATAAGCCACCTGGACCTTGCAATTAGTTTTGATTTTCCAGATGGCCTAACGGACTGGATTTTTGCACATGTATAGGTCTATTTTAGGTTTTTGTCATCTTAGCCTTTGTCTTAGCAGGGAGGCACCATGGTGACAAAGGTTGTAACATGATTTTGACCTTTATTTTATTCTATCAGTACTGTCTTGATTTTTAACTTGAGGCACAGCTATGTTTCTCTGTTCTTAACATGCATCTTATTGCGTACTTTCATGGTCCAGAGACCAAAATAATGTATGTAATGGATTGACAGATCTTAGGGTGTCACACAGCCTAAGGTCATCAGTCGCTTTTCTAGCCACAACTATTAGAATCAACCATTCAATGGCTTCTACAGGTACTATTACTCCTGTGTCCATCAGCTTCTGCTATTCCTTATTAACATTTTCAACATATTTGCCTCACCAATCTTCATCACTTGAAATGCAATCCCTTTGTATTGTTGACCTCTAAAGCTTAGACTTTTACTTTCACATTTATCCAAAGATCATGTGAACTGATTCCATGGTGAGCAGTCACTGATGTGCTTCCCCTACATTCAAATAGATTGAGACAACCTTTCAAAATTGCCTCCTGGGTGTCACTTTATGTCCATTTTCTAATGGAAATGGAGGTTGTTTTCCAAATGAGAAGGTATCACTAAATGTCTGTTTCTGAAACTGCAGAGCTTGTATTCCTATGCTTGACATGCATATGTGATTTCTTACATTGTGCTTGGCCTTGCGTGTATCAAAATTAAAATGTGTTCCACTGACAACAGAACAATCATCTTTCTGCTTTTCGTGTAAACAGAGTCACCTGTTCATCCTTGACAGCAAAACTTACACACTGCTCTGCTATAAAACCTCCACACTGCAAGAGACTTGCTTCAACAGCGTGACGATCCGTTTTTGCTCAGACTCTCCATGCTGAGATGTTTCTTCCTCATCTGGTGGGGTCCTCTTTTCTGGTGTAACAAGGTGGTTACACAAACTAAAGACAGTATACACAGGTAAGTAATAGAAGAGTCTTTAATTGTAACAGCTCAGCCATGACAGCCAGGAACAACTGCCAGAAGCTCCAATACCAAATTTCTATTGGCATCATACATTCCTCAATGGAATGCATTAAAAGTGGTTCATTGAAAATATTACAGATTCATAATGAAGTTTTCACACCTGTCTGTTTCAGATCTAACAAAAAGAACACATTTGGTATAATAGTCTTCCTTAAAAAAACTACTGGCGTGAGCAAAGGTTTATGCTGATGACATCGCCACTTGTACAGGAAACTATTTTGTACATACCAGAAAATGCTTGTAAAGCTAAATCACAATTTTCTGCCCTTTTGTTTATACTATAACACCTGACGCAAATTTTCCAGAGCATGAAAGCTTTTGCATACCTAAGAGCTAAAGAATTTGACCTTTTGATTAAAAGCTTACAGCGAATGCCAATGGCCAAAAGTTACCTGCTGACATCCCTTGTTAGAGATGTGGGCTACTTTTGATTTTATAGATCTCTCCGCAACATTCTAAGTTGGTTCACAGATTCTTAGTGCCATGATGCTCTTTGAGTGACCAAATAAATAAATAAATGACAAATTAGGCTGCACCATGTTGGTGCTAATTTACTTTTTTTAAATGCTGCTTAAGTGCTAATTTGGTGAATCTGGGGCCTTGTGTAGGTCCCAAAATTCAATGACCCCGGAAAAGGAATAAATCAGGTTAAATCAAATTTACATCAGACACGGTTCAAAGTCAAAACCATGCAGGTTTATTTAAAATGTAGAATAATTACAGAAGGCTACAAGTTAGCTCAAATCAGAACATTTTTAAATGTTCAAAATGTAAATAAATGGGAATTAGCATAGGGCTCAATCTCTATCCTAGTTAAATAGTCAGTACCAGCTGCGATCTAGCAAAAAGTTAAAATAATACATTAGCATGAAAGACTGCCATAAAGTCAGATCAGTCTAAAGTCAAGGGAAAGCTCCCACAATTATGAATCGATGTACAGACCATCATAAAGTGTGCTTCTAGGGAAAACCAAAATTACTTTGCTCACATCTAAAATACAGCATATTATAGAGGTATTTAAACAGAGAAAACCACGCTGCCACTGAGCTGTGAAACAAAAGATACAGCACAATATCCAATGAAAAAACAGAAAAACATCAGACGGAAAAAAACACCATCCCGCATTCAAATCAAATCAAATCAAATAATATTTATTCAGTTTTATACATAAAACCATAAAAGTCATACAGACATCAATAAAACAGCTTCTCGATTACAGAATGACAATTAAAATACATCACATATCGTCAAAACACATGATAAAAGTACTGAACTACATTACAAGAATTAAGTGCAGCTTGCCCTAAGTCTGACAGCGACCGGTAAAAGGTTAAGGGTGTTCAAAATTGTTTCCTTAGATAGAAGTTGTAAAAAGATAAAAGCTGGTCTCACCCTCCTAAAACCCACTTTTTTGAGAATGGGGATAATAAATAATGTTCTAGGAACAGTATAAAAGGTGCAGAACATTAAAAAGTGCATCATGTCCTGAGGAGACTTACCGTCGCAGCCACAGGGCATGAGGCACTGACCTCTGTGGGAACTACGAGGATTTGCCAAAAGATTGTGGAAGAGGTCAAGCCGAAACCTCATCAATATTAGGCGGTCATGAAGACTTTTTAGCCCTAAAAGATAAGGCTTGGTGGTTGACACTGCTTTCAGCGCGATGTACTTACGTACAGTAGGCTTGCACAGCTTTATTCCCTCTCTATCCCCGGGGCACCTTCTAAAAAAGCACACTTTGGCCCAAACAGTTCCCTCTTACATGTAAGCTTTGGGTTGGTAAATAGTTCTGCTCTGCCTAGCCTGGAGAGGGCAACTCTTATGTACTGAAGCCATCTAATACGCGAGACATGGTCAAGGGTAAAGACAATCCTGTGGGACGTGTTTGCAAAATGTGTTCTCTTGCTTAGCCCAAATCTTAAGCCACAAGGCCAGGGGACGAAAGGCCAGTTCATATGAAAGGAAAGATATCCCCAGCTCTTCGTGCACAATGTAAGATGGGATGCTTTGCGGGACCGAAAGGACCCGTCGCAAACCGGAGTTTTCAGCACTTTGAACTGTCCCTACCTCGATATGTCCCCAGATCTCGCTCCCGTAACAGGTGTTATAGATACATTTGGCTTAGTAGATCTTCAGAAGAGCCCCTATTGATTTACCCCCCACTCTGCTGGCAAAGTTAATAAAAATGGCTGCAGAAGCTTTCACTAAATCCCCTTTCTTACGAGTAAGCAGGGAGCACCAACTCAAGGAGTCATCAAACACTGCTCCCAAATAGGAGAAGACGTTAGTCTTAGGTATAGATGAGAGACCCTGTGGAAGCAGATTATTCAAAGCCCGCTAGTGCAGGGTCACCCTTAGTCCACGGGTTCTTAACAAGTAAGGAGGAATCGACACTGGAGTGAAGTACAAACCAATGGTCATTTATTAGCATGCATGAATGGGGGCTCATCGACAAGCACCATAGAGATACTCAAAGAGGAAGCACACCGAATGATGGTTACATGGTTTTTTATAGCAAAAGATCACAAACAAGGCACGTCCAGGGTAAATAGAGCTTTGGGAAGAAGACACAAATGAGTTAACGGTAAGAATTGACAGCCTTGGTGTCATGTGCAAATGTCACGTTCTAAGGCTGCACAACAAGATATGCTATCTGAGTAAACTTTACTTGAGGCTTTACCATTGTCTGAAAAACCCCAAGCAGATGCCAGCTGTTCATTTGCGCTGACTCTGAATGTATATACAGCCTACAATGCCCCAACCTAGATTCTTTACTCATGTTTATACAGATGCCGCTGGAAGTAGGCCAGGCGTGAAAAATGGATGAGGCAAAGCTTAATCAAAAAACGAGAGAATCAGATTTTACATTTTAACAACCCTGTTTGAACGTAGACTACTTAGCCTTACGGGGTCCCACCTGCATAATATACAATTTAGAGTGATTACCGACAGGTCCAAGTCCTCCATAAATAGGGCAAAGGAGTTCAGGAGGAGTTGTAAACCCCTGGCTGTCCTCGCCAGGAGGACTGCGTCGTCGGCATGTAAGAGGACCGGCAGGCTACGCTTGCCTACCTGGGGACAGTCAGCTTTTGTCACCAAAAGGGCCTTCTCTAGGGAGTTTATATATGAATTAAAAAGGAAGGGTGCTAGAAATGCACCCCTGGTGCACCGCCTATTTATGCCAAACTGATGGGACACTTTTAAATCCTTTGTATATTGGACAACCGCCCTCGAGTCTTGGTGAAGATCCCTTATGAATAAATTAATGTTGCTGTCAATGCTGATGGAGGGCATCAACTGCCACAGCTTGGACCAGTTATCACAGTCGAATGTTGAGGACAGATCCATGAAGGCTAAGTGTATGGGGCTAGAGCGAGCCACAGCATACTTATTCAGAACCATGTATAGATTTAAACACTGTTCCACAGTAGAGCGACCTGGGCGAAAGCCATATTGAATCTCTGCTAAAAAGCTGTTTTCTTCAGCCCTGGAAACACGTCTGTCAAGCAACATGCGACCCACCACCTTCACCACGGAATCCAAAAGGGAGATTGGCCTATAACAAGAGGTGCTGTCCCTATCTCCCTTTATAAATACCAGGACTATAGTCGTTAAAGCCCACAAATCCGGACACAAATCTGACCTGTAGCATTGATAACAACTGTGAAGGCAGGCACCCAGGTTTCTACGTGGGCGATGTAGAGGTCTGGCTGAATCCCATCTGCCTCCAGTGCCTTGTTTTTAGACAGTCCCAATATACCAGCTCTCACCTCTTGATTCAACATTCTAAGTTGGTTCACAGATTCTTAGTGCCATGTGGCTCCTTGAGTGACCAAATAAATAAATAAATGACAAATTAGGTTGCACCATGTTGGTGCTAATTTACTTTCTTAAATGTTGCTTAAGTGCTAATTTGGTGGATCTGAGGCCTTGTGTAGGTCCCTGAAGATAATGACGGAAAATGAATAAATCAGGTGAAATCAAACTTGCACCAGACACAGTTCAAAATCAAAACCATGAAGGTTTATTTAAAGAGTAGAATAACTACAGAATGCAAAAGAGTTAGCTCAAATCAGAACATTCACAAATGTTCAAAATGCAAATAAATGGGAATTTAGCATAGGGCTCAATCTCTACCCTAGTTAAATAGTCAGTACCAGCTACGATCTAGCAAAAAAGTCAAACAATACATCAGCATGAAAGTCAGCAGAAAGTCAGATCAGTCTAAAGTCAAGGGGAAGCTCCCACATTTATTCTATGTAGTATGAATCGATGCACAGACCATCATAAAGTCTGCATCTAGGGAAAACAAAAATGACTTTGCTCACATCAAAAATACAGCATATTCTAGAGGTATTTAAACAGAGAAAACCACACTGCCACTGAGTTGTGAAACAAAAGATACATCACAATATCCAATGATAAAACAGAAAAATATCAGACGGAAAAAAGTACCATCCCGCATTCATAATGAGCAGTGACTTTTACCCTAGAAAGTACTGAAGAGTACTGTAATGAAATCCATAGCACATTTGAACATACATATGCAACCTTCCTTAGCAAGAGGAAGTGGCCTTGTAAAGACACTGTCAAGCTCTGCTCATTCGTTCAGGAACATAAGGAACAAATGAAAATACTTTTTAAGACACAT
Organism: Lissotriton vulgaris; assembly: GCF_964263255.1. Classification (NCBI taxonomy): domain Eukaryota; kingdom Metazoa; phylum Chordata; class Amphibia; order Caudata; family Salamandridae; genus Lissotriton; species Lissotriton vulgaris. Next base: position 72,631,308 of record NC_141688.1, on the reverse strand, counting down.
TCATACCAAGAACGTAAAACTGCTTGAATTAAGAAATATTCTACAAAATGCTGAATGATACATTTTAATTCGAGCTGCACAGAGAAACGAAAACCCCTATTTTTGAATGTGCATTGTACAACTCATGCTACGGATTTGATGCATATTTTAGATGCAACCTATTCATGTTAATCAAGCACACATTGTTATTAATTTTAAATTTGCTTCTACAGCCAGCATCCAATGCTATCAACACACGTCACTTCAGAAGCTACAGCTCGTTAGCTAAACATTTTAGTGACTGCAAAGTTCAGCTTGTGCAGTTACCAAGGTCTGGGTTGGAACGCATAGGTAAATGTTGTTTGTGCTATTTGAGATCAACATTCTAGACTAATTTACAGTTTGAGCTCCAAAAACACAATCGTCTTCATTTCAGGAAGGCCCTCAAAACCAATATGTCTTCCTCTCATGCTGCTCATTCTAGGTTGGCTCCAACATTCTTAGTGTCTGATGTTCTTTGAGTGACCAAATAAATAAGTAGCACCTTAGGTTGTCCCAAATCCAGTAGTATCAAGAGATGCCATTCCAGAGGCTGCAGTTATTTGACTATTATTAATTATGATTATTAATTAGCACTTTTTAAGAGCATGGTTACCCTAAGGCATCCCAGCGCTAGCGGCAGAAAGAGCAGGCACAGGAAAAGCTACCAGTTGACATTCTGGAAAAGCCAGGTTTTGAGACATATCGAAAGGTGAGTTGGGATGTCTCTGAGCGCAAAAGCAGGGGAAGGGAGTTCCACAGCCTAGCTGTATTGTATGAGAAGGAACGTCCCCCACTTCGCATCCTTTGGATTTTAAGGATGGTAGCTAGCATTAGGTTTACAGAGTGTAGAGATTTCCTCGGGCAAAATACAGCGATGAGAGGCTGGTTAATACGTGGGCCTTTACCCATAAGGGTCGTGTGCAGTACAGAGGCCTTTAAATTTGATCCTCATCTCTATGGGAAGCCAGTGTAGAGACTTTAGGCAGGGCATAGCTGACTGTGTTCTAGAGGAGCCCGACAGAAGTCGGGCAGTGCAATTCTGTCCCACTTGAAGCTTCTTTAATGTGGATTTAGGCGCTCCTAGGTACAGTGAATTGCTGTAGTTCAGGCGCGAGAGGACTGAGGCCTGGACCATGGTTCTGCTTGCCCCCACAGGGAGAAGGGGGAGGATGCCGTGACAGACCCCTGCCACTTTAACTGCTTGCAGGTCGAATTTGAGTCACTTGTTAAGCCACACCCCCAAGCTTTTTATTTTGGACTTAGGGACTGGCGGGGGTCCCAGACCTGTTGGCCATGACACTTTGAGCTCCTTGTTAAATGTATTACCTAGATACATAATTTCGGTTTTGTCTCCATTAAGTTGGAGACATGATTGTTGCATCCAGGTGGCAACCTTCTCCAGGCAGATTCCAGGTCAGGAGGAATATTCTGTGGGTGATTTAGAGAGACCACCGGCTGAGTGTCGACTACACATTTTAGAGACGGCAATGTCCAGCTACTGAACATCATTGGGATCAAACAGTCTAAAACCTTTAAATAAACTGTGGTAAGGTTGAAATAAATTCAATTTATTTTATTTAGCATTATATTGTAGCACTTTGTCATTCAGGGCCTTCGGAGTTAACAGATTTTCACTGCTTCTAGTATACGTTTTTGTCCCACTGGCAAATTTATCGTATCACATCATTAGCCGCTCTGTGCTCTGACTTCATATTTCTTCATCAGAAGGGAGAGTTGACATTATTCTTGGTTCAAACCTTCTATAGTTGAAACATCTGCTAGCAGCTCTGCTGGTTTACTCAGTGTAACCACACATTAAACAGATGAGCTGCTGCTTCAGTCGACGTGTTTCTGCAAGGGGTTAGAGTAACAGGGGGTCTCTTCAACCCGCTGTGTCCCCTGTAACTATTGGTGCATGTGCAACTGCAGGAGCTTTCCCTTTTGTGGCAGATTTCATAGAATCGTTCTGTCCTCAGATCGCTAACTGTAAAGGCTAAGTTTCCCACAACAGTACCAATCCAATCCAAAAATTCTTTATTTCGGCCATTCAAGACCATAAAAGATTCAATAAAAACATTAAAACATATAAAAGACATCCACATGCAGATACAGTAAAAACATGCCAAGGTACATTTCATAGGGGGTTCATTTCCTTGGAGAATCTGGCCATGAGTAGGAATTTACATTACAATTCATATCAGTATTCTGTCTTTTGCTATTTTTCCCCTTATCTACCACATAGCCATTATAAACTTGGCAACTGCAAAGACTATGTGGGGCAGGGTACTTGTCTTCAGTATTCTGTGCGAATGTAATTAGTTCCTTATGCCCAAGTTCCTACTCAATGGCGCTAGCCAGTATTTCCTTGGTCTATTGTAGGCCGGGCAAAAAAAGAGAACGTGAATTTCTTCCTCATCATGGTTACTGCACCCTGGACAAATTTTATCATCCCTCATTGTTCATTTGCAGGTGAAAGTTTTGAGGTGCAGGGTGCCTAGCCTCCATTGAATAAACATTTTCCTTGCTAAAATAGGAAATATGATGTCCATAAAACCTTCAAACTGATAGGAATTTTTGGAATCCAGGAATTGTTCAGTGAGGGTGCCATTGTCGGGTGCACTCACAAGAGAGACTAGACTTTTCTCCTTGAATATTTCAACCAGCCTTTTGCGAGGGACCCTTTGGCAGCCTTTTTCAGGAAACTCCCATAGCTCGGGAAGTCCCAGACGGTACAGTTCTCTCTTGACAACCACGGGATTCTGTCAAGCTGGTTGAGATTCATTACATGCTTGAGGTCTTCCCTATAGTGTGCAAGTTCGCCAGTGGACCAGAGCCTGTGCCAGAACCTTAGCGGTTTTAGTTCCAAATCCTCGCCTATTGAGGGGAGACCCACATCTAGTCTTAGGGGTAGCAAGGGTGTGCCTCGAGGGAGAGCCAAGAGGCGTCTAAGGAAGTTGTTTTCTACTCTGACAAGTTCTGTTCCGGCTTTGTGCCCCCATAACTCGCTACCATAGGATGCAGCCGCTTTAGCTTGGGTTTTATACATCTCTACAGCCGGGCTAATAGGTTTAAAGGTAGATGTATTTGCGGACTTCAGGATTGCCCCCGACAATTGGGACAGCTTTAACCGGGATTTGGCTATCTGAGGGTCCCAAAATAGGTTCTCGTGTAGAGTTACCCCCAGATACTGGAACATTTTTACCCTTTCCAGTCTTGCTGGACCCAGTGTTGGATTAGGCCTGGTTTTAGGGGAGGGATTGATTATCATGAATTTGGTTTTCTCTGTATTGATCTCCAGACTGTGTTGCCTACAGAAAACACCAAACCCATCTAATATCCTTTGAATCCCCATCGGGGATTTGGAAAGCAGGAGGGTATCGTCAGCAAACATGATAGCCGGTACCCTCCTGCCTGCCAACAGGGGGGCGTCATTGTCCCTGACATTGTCAAGATGGGATATGACACTGTTAACAAAGAGGCAAAACAGGGTCGGCGCAAGAAGCAACCCTGTCTTACCCCTCTGAGAACTGGGAACCTAGATGACAGCGCTCCATCCCTCCCGCACCTAACCTGAGCAAAGTTGCATTCATGGAGCCTAATTATGGCATGCAGTAGTTGAGTAGGAACACCCAGCTCCTTTAGCACCTCCCATAATTTCTTATGGGGAACCAAGTCAAAGGTGGACCTCAGGTCCACGAACACCATGTACAGCCTCCCCCCCTTGATCCTCACAGTTTTCCAGTAGAGGAGAACGAGGCGGAAAATCTGATCCATGGTGGACATGTTTTTCCTGAAGACCGCCTGGAGGGGACTAAGGATCGTGTTTTCCTCCATCCAGTCTAGAAGGTGGTCCAGGAGAAGGCGAGAAAATAATTTTTGGGGGACATCTATAAGGCTGATCGGCCTGTAGTTGGCTGGGAGCAGAGGAGAGCCCTTTTTAAAGGTTGGCTCTATCTCTGCCCCCAGCCAAGTACAGGGAATCTCCATGCCTCCCGCGATGGAATTAAAAAGAATTAGGAGGTACGGGCCCCAGATCTCTGGATGGTGTCTGAAGAGGTCGCCAGGCAATCTGTCAAGTCCCGGGGCCTTCCCCAATGCCAGTCTCCCTATGGCACTAACTACCTCACCCAATGTAAATTCTAGTCCAACTACAGGGTCAGTTAAGGTGTCAGGGACCACATCGTTAGCAAATTCAGGGGTATCTTGGTACAGTTTGCTAAAGTGGGCTTCCCAGACAGAGGCTGCTATATTTGGCTCCACTGCAGTTTTTGGTTCTCCTGAACCAGTGTCAACCAAAGACCAACATTTTCTAGAATCCTTCGCTTCTAGTGCTAGGGAGAGTTCCTGCCTTCTATTCCAGTCCCATTCAGACTTTGCTTGTGCCATGGCTTCCCTGTATTTCCGCCTAAGCTCAGCTACCTTGTCATTATTAGTGCCTGATTTTATTGTGGCGATCAGCTCTGTCTTGATCTTTTTACAGGAGGAATTATACCAAGCTGAGGTTCGAGTCTTTTTCTTCCTAGGCACCACCACCAGATAGAAAACCTCTCCTAGAGTTCCCATAAGATCTATATGGATTTGGGATAATTTCTCATTGAAATCTGCGGCTCTAGGTTGGTTGATCAGTCTGTTCATTTCGTCTAGCTTAGGGAGTGCTAGTTCATAGATTTTACTTATACTCTCTTTAGAGTTTACCAAATTCCCCCATCTTACCCTACGTCTGTTGGAGCTAAGAAACAGGGGGCATATTATCAAGGGGGTTTATCTCCGCTTTTTTGGCTTTAAAAGCCAAGAAAGCGGAGATAAAATTATCTCCCTATTACCTAGCTACCGCTAACACCAGTTAGCGACAGCTAGTAGGAGATAGCGACTATCTTGGGCCCCACTTTGCATGTCAGTGATATTTATCACTAATGAGATGCAAAGTGGGCGGGCCAAGATGTTAGAGACTGAAAACAGTTGCTAACATCGCTATCTCCTATTACCAACTTTTGGAGATATTCGCGCTAAGCGGGAATATCTCCAAAAGCTAACACCTGCCCTGAGCAGTTCTTAGCCATGTTATCCAATGGGAGGTGGATAACATGGCTAAGAGCATTAGCTCGCTAATGCATGAATATCGCTGACTTTTCAGCGATATTCATGCTTTGCGGCGATTTTTACCGCATTTGCGTTAAACCTTGGTAATACCAAGGTTTATTTGAGGTAAAAATCGCCGCAGCGCTGCGGTAAATGTTTGTCTCTAACCAAGCAATAGCGATAATTATCGCTATTGCTTGGTAATATGCCCCCAGGTTCCCTAGATCACTACTGGGATCGGTGGATAACGACCCAACAGCAGGGACGGGGTGTACCATGTCTAAACAAAGGGCTTTGTGGTCACTGTCTGTTCTTTCAAGGACCCTAAAATCCTGAACCTTGGACCACAGGCCTGTGTCTACAAAGATATAGTCCAGGCGCGATTTGTGGTCCTTCCTATTAAAGGTACACGATGAAGGGGTGTCAGATGGGGTGCGCCCGTTACAAGCCCTTAGCGCAAAGTTCAGGGTCAGAGACATGATTTGCACTGCAAGAGGGGACCATGATTTAGGATGAGGGGATTGACATGGCGGGATCCCCCAGTAATCGTCTTCAGTAGTTAGGGCGTCCTCCTTCAAACCTTCAAGGGGTTCAAAGTGGCAGTTAAAGTCTCCACCCATCACTATCTTACAGTCGGTGGGGAGTTGACCCAGGAATGATGAAAGATCGTCCAAAGTAGGTGATTCCATGGACGCGCTAACTGGGCGAGAGTACACATTAATGATTGCCAGATTGAAGGCATTGGGCCATTTAAGTAGAAAACATTGTATATCCTCCGAAGAAGTAGGTACATTCTAGGCATTACACTCGATGTGACTGGCCAACCAGACCGCCAGTCCACCTGAAGGCCTCCCTTTACCATTCCACTTGGCATTAATGCAGAAGATTTCGTAACCTGCTCTACGGAGGGGTTCCCTGGCCCAAGTCTCCTGGAAGAGACAGATGTCACTGCTGCCTACTAGGGAAACCCAGTCGTTTTTGTCTAGTTTGTTGGCAATACCTGCCACATTCCAGGAGAGGACCTTCATGATTCCTACGGGAGTCTTTGGTACCAACCCCCTGTTCGTCTCAGCAGCGGTGCCCAGTGGTGGCAGTTCGGGCCTGTGCAGTGATGGTCCCAGAACAGGTGGGGCTTTAGGTGCTAGATTAGGACCAAGTGGACTCGGGAGTAAGTTATCTGTTTGGCACCGGGAGCTGATGGAGGTTAAACTCTCCCGGGGACATACCTCAGGGTCTCGAGTGATGGTATCAGTTGCGTCTCTCCCTGTCCCCTGCCCAATAGTTTCGGAAGCGATATCTTGAGTGTACCCAGAAGATGCGCCCTTCTGGAGTCAGTCAACCTGATCGAGGCAACTGAATCTGTTGGGGTGTGCATAGTTGCCATGAACAGGGATATCATAGCGAGTGGGCCTATACCTTGACCCATCAACAGCAAATCCCACCCTCGTCCAGCCGTCGTCCCTCCTCTTAGTCACGTCTCGTACATTTGGATAGAAGAACGACAAGGGGACCAGTTCTATGGATGTGTTTCCTGGACTCCCAAGCCAATTACAAATGTACGTAGCAACCTGTGGACTCTTAAAGCTTACAATTATACAATCTCCCACGTTTTTCTTGTATACAATCTCCCACGTACCTGTCTTCAGTGCTCCACATATTCTCCTCTCAGGGTCACCCTCTACATTATGACTGTGTTTTGTACAAGTATGGTACACTGAATTTGAAAGCAATGCATTTAGACTTGATATCCCAAGTAATACGCAGCATTGTACAGCAAGCCAGTGACTTTTAAAAAATTACATATTTCTGGAATGTTTCTACTACATATATCTCAATTATATAGCTGTTACTCATTTTACATACAAATATATTCCAATGCCAAGTTTTTCCAGTATATGCTCTGGTAGGTACCCCCATTGTATGTCCATCATAGTGCTAGCATGTCCAACTCGTACGACATGTTCGAGTTTTCATCTTTGTTCATATTCTATATTTACATCATATCTTTATGGAGGTACCCCTATTGTATAACAGTCATTGTTTTCATCAGTGGCATAACAAAGGCACCGACACCCCTGCAGTGCAAGGGGGGGAGCAGCAGGGGGCCCCTTCAGCACAGTACCCAGGCCTGGGAGCTCCTGAGTGAGTCTAGAGGGGGGCCCGCTATGTCCGTTGCATAGGGGCCCGCTCAAGTTTTGTTACGCCACTGGTTTTCATACACTCGTGCAAACACCTGCCAGGTTACCATTATATTGCCAGGTAGGTACACTGCTCCAATGACAATAATTGGTATCCGATTCCCAGTAGCCTCCAGCCAATTACCGACATATCTTGCACCTTACCTCTTCGTCCATCTTCCGCATTCCAGTCAGTACTAACTGAGGCTCTGCCATTTGCCACATACATGATGTAAAAGACGAAAAGCCAAAATTAAAAAAAATATTCGACTACGATCTCTAGACAGTTGCTCCACCCCTTCCTGTCTGCTTTATTAGGCAGAAATAAAAACTTGAAATTCCAATTTTTTGGGCTGCTTCAAAGATACTTCATATGCCATTCTGAAGTGGGTTTTCTCTTTTCTGTGGAATAGATTAGTATGTGTTCCCCTTGATTTTTGTGTGTGTAGTTGATTCTAAACTGAAGAGCAGGGTAGTCCCTCTTATTTAATTTAAGAGAAGGGGGATAGACCTTGTTATATCATGCCACCATAGCTCAAGAGATCTACACAAGTAAAGCCACTAATAACAATTCTCACAAAAATACAAATACACTTAAAATAAAATCTCACAGATTTATTACACAAGATTTGTACAATATCAAATATCAAATAACTGTGCCACAGTGGTAAAATTAAAAAAGAGTGTCAGCATCATGCACAACTGATGTACATCTCTATAGTATATACATTACACAATTTAAAAACAGCAATAGATTAAAAACCAAGTTGTCGACGCAGCGTTTCGGTTTCCTAAGTTGACACCTTCATCAGGACAGGGTTCTATGCAATAAAGAGACAACGAATTAACACAACATTTTCTTTCGTATCATATATATTTCTTTCATACACCAACCCCTTGTTCTCTGTTTTTGATGGCAGATTATCCAATATTTACACAACCATATTCTTTTATTAACAAAGGGACATTTTACTCACAAGTTAAATGTAGTCTAAGGTAACATATTTCATCTAAGTGCGCATTTTAACAAAACATTCAGGTACCATGTGGCACACAGCATCGTGGCAACTAGATCTCATGAGCTAAGTTGGGGGTTGTGGTGGATATTAAATAGTGCATGGGCTAATACTCAAGCAAGAGTGAAGGGATGTTAGTAAGTCTATAGAATACCACGTGTGGAAATATTTTTCATCCCTTCACTCTTGCTTGAGTATTAGCCCATGCACTATTTAATATCCACCACAACCCCCTAATCTATTGCTGTTTTTAAATTGTGTAATGTATATACTATAGAGATGTACATCAGTTGTGCATGATGCTGACACTCTTTTTTAATTTTACCACTGTGGCACAGTTATTTGATATTTGATATTGTACAAATCTTGTGTAATAAATCTGTGAGATTTTATTTTAAGTGTATTTGTATTTTTGTGAGAATTGTTATTAGTGGCTTTACTTGTGTAGATCTCTTGAGCTATGGTGGCATGATATAACAAGGTCTATCCCCCTTCTCTTAAATTAAATAAGAGGGACTACCCTGCTCTTCTGTTGCGCCTTAGCTCCTCGTCCCTGGATTAGTTTCTTGAGGAGACCTCCCTTTCTGTTTTTTTATTTTTTTTTATTGTTGATTCTAAACTCCCATTCAGCTCTTCTTTAACCAGCACAAAGTATTATCTTGTTTTCAATATGATGCAACTGGTCCACCTGGGAATGAGTCTACTAGGTCTGATTTCTTTTGGACAATTCTATTGCAATCTATGTGCAGCAGCAGTATCTGTGGGAACTACTCTTTTCACCTGGAGACATATTTGTTTTCTGGAAGGTAGACAGCGTGCAAAAGTTTCTGTTTATGCACTTTCTGTTTCCTGGTATTAAACACTTTCCTGATCGATTAGCAAAAAGTTTGCAGAGGATTAACATGTAATTACCTCTGCATGCTTTTTTGGCAGATGATGTGGTTTGACTACAAGCAGTATTTTATTTTGGTCCATCTCACCGACTCGAGGCTCTGGTTTGCCTTTTCAAGGAAGGGGTTGTCGCCAGTTAGCCATTCTGACAAGTCATAGTCGGCCTTGCCACCTTCCCTTCTTCACCCAAAGCATCTAGAACACTAACAATGCTTAAAAATGCGGTTGGGGTCGGAAAAAAGCATTTCCTAGAAATCTAACATATGTCAATATCAGATAGCTGTATCATCAGTGTCACTGACAATAGATACCGGATTAAATCCCAAGAGACTCCAGAAACTCTGTTTGTGTGAGATTCCAACACCTCACAGTCATTTTCATCGCCAGACTCCAGGGGATAGAAGATATATTAGAGGAGGCAGTAATATTTCCAGTAACTTCTTTTTGGTTCAAAAAGTGCCAAGAAATTGTCTGCCTGTCCTGGACCTGAAAAGGTTAATGCATTTTCTTTCAAAGTAAGCATTAAAGATGGTGACTCTTCAGATCATTCTCCTGTTTGTATCGCCACTGAACTTCCATATATCTCTTTCTATGTTCCTTCTAACTTCATACCTGCTTGTACCAATCTACATATCCTCAAACATGTCTCTGTTTTTGTATCCTGAACCAGCATTTTCAATTTCAAATGCTCCCTTTCAAATTTGGCTTCGTTCTAACAGTTTTTGCAAGGATTCTGTGTCCACTGGTGGGTATGCTTCACTCCGGTGACATTCTAATATTTCTCCATCTGGATGATTAGTTGGTAATTGCATTTTCTTTTCCTAAGGTAAGAGAGAATGTCACACAAGTCTGCAAAGTGCTGATGGGCCACAGCTTACTAAACAATGAAAAGAAATTCTTCCTAACCCCATCTCAGTAGCTTTATTACGTTGAGGCAGTGTTCAGTCCTTGAATCAGACAATCCCTGCAATCTGTGGGGCTTCACTTTCTGATGACTCTAATGATGGATGACAGCAAGAGGGATGGGGCAACTCTACGAGAGGAGTCAACAGAGGTCTTTGGCTCCCAAAAAATCTTGAAGTTGGAGGAAACTTTCTGAAGTTCTATGAGCTCTATTGCATTAATATAGCAAGCTTCTGGGGCAACCAGGTAGCACAGGCCTACACAAATAAACAAGTAGTTTCCCCAGACCCAGATTTAGCAGAATTGGCATTGGAAACAGGTCAATGGAGAGGGATCAGACTTCCTTCCCTGAATGTGTATTTACTGGGGAGGGAGAATGAGCATGTGATTGTTTGAGTCGTTTTAATCCGGTGAGTTAGATTTTTCCATCCTTGATCTTGCTTTGTCACAGCTTCTTTTCAGGAAATAGCGGGCAGTTATGGACCTCCTTGGTTGGATCTTTTTGCATCAGAGAAGACTGCTCTCCCTCAATGTTTTTTGCTCCATGATGCACAATGCAAAAGTTTAGGGAATTGTTGTCCTGCCTCTGACCTGGCCCCTAGTATCCCATCTGTCTTAAGGATATTCCAATGACGGACCATCGTTCGATGGATCAGATGGGAATCCTTATAAAGGGTGGTTATGAAACAAGGGGTATTATCATCAGTTCTACTATTTCCTTTTAACTGTCTAAACAGGCTCTCCCTCGGAATCCGCTGCACTTTATCATATGCCTTTTTTAAAGTGTCAGTGGAATACCCTCTTGCTTTAAACCTCAGCATAGATTCTTGAGCAGTTCTTTCAAAATCAGTCTCTAGTGTACAGTTTCTTTTTCAATGCAGTAATTCCCCATAGGGGACACTGCTTTTGAGAGGTTTGGGATGACAGCTGCTTGCTTCCAAGGTGGAATTACCTGCGGTAACTTTCCGGAAGAGCGATGTACAGATTTTATCCTCTTATATGAACACCTTTAAATCTAAGAAGTCAACCTCTTGATTGCTAATGATGCCACTCAAATGCAAATTGACATTGTTGTTATTCAGACGATTAATATATAGTTCTGCCTCAGATTTAGGACCTTTCCAGAAGATAAAGAGGTTGTCAATATATCGATGCCACCCGATTATTGACGCAACGAATTTCTGGTTCTCATCGGCCCAGGCCACCTGCTTCTCCCACCAGCCAAAGAACAAGTTTGCATAGCTGGGGGCGAAGAAGGTGCCCATCGCCGTCCCCCTCTTCTGTCTGTAATATTGCTTTTGGAACAGAAAGATGTTGTAGTGTAAACAAAAATGTAGAAATTCGATCAACATACTGTTATGCTTCATCATTCGTAAAGAACGAGTTTCTAAGAAATATTTGACTGCTTGAATGCCATGGTCATGCGCAATACAGGTATACAGTCCTGTTACATCCAACACGATCATTAACATATCAGGTTCCCAGACAATATCTGAAATAATGCGTATAAAGTCCGAAGTGTCTCTGATATATGATAATAAAGTTCTGAAATGTTCCACCAAGAAAAAATCAAGATACTGTGAAATGTTTTCTGTTAGACTGCCTTTAGATGAAATTATGGGTCTCCCCGGAGGCAGTGTTGCGTGTTTGTGTATTTTAGGCAGGTGGTAAAATGTCGGAGTGGTGGGTTGTTGACATGTGATGGTTTGTTGATGGTACCATACTCATTTTAGGAATTGTGGTGTGTTCTAAGGTGATTTCACCATGTGAAAAGCCTTCTCCTGTGATATCATGAATCATGTTTGAGAGAAAACTATTTTGTCATGCTTTTCCTACAGAGGTTTGGAAGGTGATCTATAAGCTAAAATGAGAGCATATTTTCTGTAAATGTACATTATCTTTCTCAGTCATGTGAGAATGAAGTCTGAAATTCTTAGTAAAACATGTACATCCAACAAGAGCAGAGAATGTCAGTTGATTCCTTTGTGTTCTACTGCAGTTTCCCAGAGTGGTCTAAAGAACAACCAGAGCGCTAATAGTCCTACTTATGACAAACGTATTGCACACCTGAAGCCATCTTGATTGGAGTAAAGTGGTGACTCTTAAAACATTTAATTTAAAAAGGAACAACATGAGGGGATTCATTTTGCCATAGTAAGCATGATTAGTGCTGCAGAAAGAATAATTAGGGCACATTTTGAGTGACTTCTCAAATCCTCGTCTATTTAATTAAAAGATTCTGACAAGCAGACTGAAAAATGCACTTTCAATATCAGCAGCAGACTTCCCTGGTGAGCAGTAACTTTACTACAGTGATCATAATAAGCTACTAGAGTACTAACATTCTGAATTTATGGCAAATGTGTGACACATCTGAATGCCTTCTTGATGGAATCAAAGTAAAAAAAGGAAAGTATTTCCTACTGAGGAGACTGTAGTAAATGAGGAAATTAGGAAACTTCATAACAAAAAAGTCTCCCAAGATGGCAACCAGAGACAAAAGAGCCCAAATATAGTACAAACATCACCCAGATGTAGCCCAATGACAGAATGTCCCAGAGTGTTCTAAAGAACAACTAGAGCGCTAACAGTCTTACTTATGGGAAAAGTATGGAACATCTGAAGCCATCTTTATTGGAATAAAGTGCTAACACTTAAAACATTTAATTTGCAAAGGAACAAAATGAGGGGGTTCATTTTGCCATAGAAATTATGATTAGTGCTGCAGAAAGAAAAATTATGGCAATTTTTGACTTCTTAAATCCTCTTCTATTTCATTAACAAATTCTGACATGCAGACTGAAACATGCACTTTGAATACTAGCAGCAGACTTCCCTGGTGAGCAGTAGCTTTACTATCGTGAACTAATGAGCAACTAGAGTACTAACATACAGAATTTATGGCAAATGTGTGACATATCTGAAGGCCTTTTTGATGGAATCAAAGTAAAAAAAGGAAAGTATTTCCTAATGAGGAGACTGTAGTAAATGAGGAAATTAGGAAACTTCATAACAAAAAAGTCTCCCAAGATGGCTATCAGAGACAAAAGAGCCCAAATGTAGCACAAATATCATCCAGATGTAGCCCACGTATGGCTCAATGACAGAATCTCCCAGAGTGTTCTTAAGAACAACTAGAGCGCTTACTGTCTTACTTATGACACTAGTATGGGACACCTGAAGCCATCTTGATTGGAATAAACTGGTAACACTTAAAATATTTAATTTAAAAAGGAACACAATGAGGGGGATCATTTTGCCATAGAAATTATGATTAGTGCCGAAGAAAGAAAAATTAGGGCACATTTTGAGTGACTTCTCAAATCCTCTTCCATTTCATTAAACAAATTCTGACATGCAGACTGAAACATGCACTTTTAATACCAGCAGCAGACTTCCGTGGTGAGCAGTAGCTTTACTACAGTGATCTAATGAGCAACTAGAGTGCTAACATTCAGAATTTATGGCAAATGTGTGACATATCTGAATACCTTCTTGATGGAATCAAAGTAAAAAACTGAAAACATTTCCTACTGAGGAGACTGCAGTAAATGAGGAAATTAGGAAACTTCATAACACATAAATCTCCCAAGATGGCCACCAGAGACAAAAGAGCCCAAATGTAGCACAAATATCACCCAGATGTAGCCCACACGTAGCCCAATGACAGAAGTGTGCAAAACACTTTTTGTGTTTTTGCAATTTTTTATTGCGCAGACTTGTCAGGTATTGGAGTGCTTTACATGAGCATTGGTTACATCACATAAGAACAAATTCATTTTGGATTTAGACATGGGGAGATTTAGGGATTTGACCAGAATCCCAGAATGTTGAGCTGAAGCAGAATTTCCAACCTGGTTCCCCAGTTGCAAAGTCTGCAGCTCTGGAAGTAACACCACATCCTCTACCCTAAGTGCTACATTTAATCAAGTGGTCAACTGGATACAAAAACATAAAGATAACAATTTAAGAGTGCTTTGTCGCTATTTAAAAACTCAGAAAATATGTCCTCATTTTAGTTTTTTTAGAGCACTAACCATAATTTTGATGCAAATAAGACCCTCTCATATATGTACTTTCTAAAGGAAATGCTCTAGGAATTACAGTTTTGATTACATCAAGATGACGTCAGGCGTTCCACACTTTTGTAATAAATATAGAATGTTAGCAATCTAGTTGTTCATTAGGATCCTGTTGAGAGGCACAGGCCAGGGGCACAGACTCTGAACATTGAAGGCAGGTAGGAGGGTGCAGAGGCAACAATTTGACCACACTGGGCAGGCAGGAAGGGCAGTGACAGCACAACAGACTATGGAGGGCAGTGGAAAGGTGGGTAGGGGCAACAAACCAATAATGCAGGACTGGCAAGAGAGGCTGTGGCAATATAATAGACCATTATGGGCAGAAGGAAGAGGCAGTGGTAGTACAACCATACATGCCAACAGACCAGATTCAGCAAGGAAACGTCCAATGTTTTTAAGCCCAAATGGGCTTTATTTGATCTGTCTCCTGTCTACAATCTCCTCTTTTTCAATGTAAGTCAAAGGGGAAAATCAATACCCCAGTTTTTTTTCAAAATCTCCCTCTTACCAAGTTCAAAATGTTAGCAAGTATGGTACATTGGATCATGGAAGGCAGGAGGAATTGGGGTAGGGACATGGACTCGGATAACAGAGTACAGGAGAGACATGGAGAGGTGCACCAAACTGACCCTACAAGGCAGGCATCAGGGTTTGCAGCAGCACAATACAGCACACAGGGCATGTGGGTCGGGAGTGCAGCACAACAATCCATAGAAAGCAATAGGGAGGGGACAGGACCATGCACATTGACAACAGAGAACAGAGGGGAAAGAGCAATTATAGCTAGCTGACCATAATGGACAGACAGAAGAGAAAGCTGCAGCATAACGGACCATAAAGGGCAGGAGGGACGGATCAGGGGCATTACAATGGAACAGACAAGCCAGAAGGGAGGGAAGGAATAGGGGTCCGCACATGGAAACAGAGGGCTGGGGGCAAGGGGGCAGGGCAGAAGCAGCAAGATGACCATGGAGGTTAGGCAGGATGGGCACTAGAAGCAAGACACACCATGGAGAGCAACAGCGAGACTATAATGGCATACACACAGACCATTGAGGGAAGGTGGGAGGAGGTTAGGGGCAGCAAGCTGGCCACACAGGGCAGGTGGGAGGGGCTGTGACAGCACAGTAGACCATGCATGGCAAGCTGGACAGTTAGTGGCAGCACAATGGCTATGGTGGGCAAGGGGGAGGGGGCAGGGGCATGCACAAAGGACCATGGAGGATAGAAGGGAGGGTCAGGACCTGGGCACAGACAAGAGAGTTCAGGGGAAGGGGCCTCACAAAAGACCCCGCAGGGCAGGCAGGAGGAGCAGTTGCAGCACAGCAGTCCAGGGAGGGCAGAAGGGTGTAGAAGTAAAATGGACCCTGGGGGACAGGAGGAATGGGATAGTGGCATGGAATGTGGACAGGCAGTGTGGAGGTGGCAGAGACTGGATTAAGTCATCTGACAATGCTAGGCAGGTGGGAGGGGAGTGGCAGCTCAACAGAACACTCAGAGTAGATAGGAGTGGCAGGTCCTTGGAACATGGTGGGCAAAAAGGATGGAGCAGGGGCATGCACACAGACATCGGAGGGCCGGGGGAAAGAGAATAGGAGCAGCAAGCTAAGCACAGAGGCTAAGCAGGAGGTCAATGATGGAGCATAGAATTGGGCCCAGGAGGGCAGGGGGAGTGCAATGGTACATCATGCTAAATGGAGGGCAGTGGCGGCACATCTGACCATGCATGGCAGGAGGTAGGAGGCTAGTCCATGGATTCAGACAACTTAGGATAGGGAGGAGGTGAATGGGGCAGCAAGCTAACTGTTCAGAGAAGGCGGGAAATACACCTCATCATACACTAGTAAAAATATTTGAAACCATTGACACACCAATACCAGTTACTACATACCCACTCACTGATTCCTAAGTCTACACACACAACTACCCATTCAACAACAGAATCACTTATACATGCAGTCACTAATTATTAGAACACTATCAAATGCACGTATACACATATATAGACATTGACACATCATCAGTCATCTTAGTTGGTTATGCAGTCATCCTACTCATTCATGAAAAAAAATTAATCACACTTCCATTTACTCACTTACACAATTATACACACAACACCTCATTTATTCAAACACATAGTAACTCATAGTTGATGTTTTAAAAAGTCACCATTACAATTATACACTCATTCATATAGTTACTCTCACAATCACTAACTCTTACATATACTTATTTATATACACCAACTCTCACATACAATGCCTTTTGTTTTTTTACTTTGTTGAAGACGTACAACTAAAACATATATTCGCCCACCAACACACAAATAAATACACTCAGTCACCTGAACAACTGTTTCCACATGCACTCTTAAACCTATACACTTAATCAATCAACCATTCACACATTTATGCATATAGTTACACACCCCCCATCCAACCAAGGCTTGCTCCAGTGATCAAGCTTTTTGTTTAAGGTGAAACGCGTTGGGCTTTGGTGAAAAGCTTGGTAAATAAAGCCGCTGTAATTTCTTGAAAAAGACATCCGAGTGAGTGCGTTTTCATTTCCAACTACAAAGTTGGATCTTGTGAAATAATTATCGACTGGCCCTGTCTATTGGAAACGCACCGGCTAAACTGTGAGCGCCAGCATCACCGTGGGTCAAACCTGCTTGCATATATATATATATATATATATATATATATATATATATATTGTTACTGTCGTTTCGGGTTCCCTGCATGGACTTGGGAAAGTGCGGCTGGAAGTAGGGGCACCGGAGGCAGCTTTAAAAAAGATCTGTGCAACAAACCTACCTTTGTTACGTTCCCATGCAGACTTCTACTCAAAGCAAGCCAATTATATGCAGGCGGCAGGATTTCCACTTTGCAGCTGTTGACTATGCTGCATTGTGGGAGCTGGAGTCTCTACTCTGAAACCACTACGAGGTTCAGTGAATATATGGGATACAGGTGAGCCCTTTCCAATGGTGGGAGAGGCAGGACTATTTTAAGGATTGTAGCAGCCTGGATTTTAAACTAGCGGCATTGAAAAAGGTATTATCCGAAACGCGTCTGCCTTCCAGTTTAAATAAAGCTGCCAAATCGTGCTCCGCTGTGTCCCTCTTGTCTTCTTATGAAGGCGGAGACCTTTCTGGATATATATATATATATATATATATATACATATATATATATATATATATATATACATATATATATATATATATATATATATATATATATATATATATATATATATATATATATATATATATATATATATATATATATATATATATATATATATATATATATATATATATATATATATATAACCAGAAAGGAAATATATATATATCCAACACAACCTCCCTCCAAAGAGAAAGACGAGACCACAGCAGGGGAACCGTTTGGAGCCAGCTTTAATTAAGGAACACCTCCGTACAGTCAAATGCATTTCGAGTGTCCCAAGATTTAGCGAGCTCCTCTGGTCCCCTAAATCGCAGCGCCCCTCAGGACAATGGGGTTCTTGTAGCGGGGGCCAAGCGGAAAATCCACCCCATCCAGAGAGCAGTCGAATGGCTGCTACACAGCACCACATTGTCCACGGCTCGAGGGTGGGCCCAGGGTAAATCCAGTAACCTGGAAATCACGAAGATTCCGCCGGAGCAGAGACCAGTGAGACCCGGACCATATTGATGCTGCAGGGGCCTCGTAGACGCGACACTGGACATCGCGTTATTGAATCCAACACAACCTCCCTCCAAAGAGAAAGACGAGACCACAGCAGGGGAACCGTTTGGAGCCAGCTTTAATTAAGGAACACCTCCGTACAGACAAATGTATTTCGGCATAATGACAGCCTTCTTCAGCGCCTGGGGTATTCTGCAACAAAGAAGGAGTTCATATGTCGGTATAAATACCCGCCTCCCCCTTGCTGTTCTGTGCTTGCTCCACCCCTTCCAGGTACAGTCCATAAGCATATGCCTCCCGTTTGGCGCTAGCCCACCGGTATCATCTCTGGAGGTCCTAACCCTGGGGGCCACGTCACTGTACACCATAGTCTTCCTTTTCCTTCCCAGGATTACTGGGGCGTGGCTCTGGGGATTCTCTTTCTAGAGCACAATGTGGACCATTCTTTGATTTCCTTAGGTCTTTTACCAATCCAAGATGGCAGCAATAGTTTTATTATGCAACATACTGTTCAGGTAGGTTATAAAGGGGTGGGTTTCTCGCTTTCCTTGTGTTGCAACACTTCGTCACTCCTGCTGGTTTTTTGTCTCGCTCCTGTTGACTCTTTGTTCCAGCGGGGGTGTTTTCTCGCTCCTATTGGTATCTGCATACTGTGTTTAAACATCTTCCTGATCTACTAATGCTGACCCCTGTGCAGCACTCTGACACCCTTCCGAGGCTTGGTCTACACCATAAAAATGAACAAACTATTAAGTGTAATCTTCTTAGGTCAATACATGGAGTACGATTGAGATGAGCAGTAATTAACACACACAGCCTCATTTACAGGCTGGGGCAGCACTGTAAATTGGTACAGGGTATATTGTGCTCATTTCTACCTGTGGGGCATGCGCCAAAAAGTGGCCGATGTGGCATCTGTCATATTTAGTGAGCATTGATGGATCATACTCTAAATACAGTGGCTGGAACGTCTGCCACTTTTGTCAGATGTCCTGCTCAACTCTTAATAATGGCCTTTGATTTTAGCACAAATAACACTCACATATTGTGTTTGTTACTTTTACCTTCTACCTTTCAGCTCCTGAGCTTCATTCCTAATGTTTTGCTCCAATTTCACAATCAGTTATTACAGTGTGACTGTTATGTGTCTTTGTTTGGTGCCATTTATTAGACCAAACCATAATAGGGGTGCTAGTCCTGAGCGCCAAGAAAACATTCTGATTGTTTTGTGTGCTGTATACAATGTTCATTATTGCTACAAATGTACACCTCTAGCTATGTACATAGATCAAATTAAATACAATGTACAATCAGAATACACATTCTTTTTTGCCTGATCTAAAGACAGGTGCACCATATAGTGCAGCAATTTCAGAAACTTTTCAGTTCTATTAGTTTTTATTTATTAGTGAGTCTCTTCGCATGCTAAAGATGGTACGTTGCTATCAGAAGTAGATTTACCATACAATGTATGTATCTCGTTTTTGTATCGCATGAAATTAGCCAAAGGCAGCAGAGCGCTGTATATGGTCAAGGGCAAGGATCCCGTCAACAAGTAATTTGAGAGATAGTTGGTTGGTGAACAATACCAAAATGAATATATAACACAATTGTAAGCCATAAGAAAGGAACAGAACCCTTCCTAGAAACGCAAATAGAGTGTGTCATAGTTTTATTGCTAACAGTTATAGGGTTAACATATAAACACTTGTCCTGACAGTATTTATGAATAAATAAAATTCAAACTGACACTTTAAAACAAAAATACGAGGTTACTAACAGCCAGTAGACCTTCTCACTAAAAAGAAACACAAAATTGGGTGACCTGAGGGAAGGTTTAAATGATGTAACAACTGTAAAGCTTATCAGAGTAATTTTATTAATTTGAAACAAAGTGTTTTCTGTTTACAATTTACATCTTGAACGTACAAACTTCTCATGTGACCCGTTATTAAAAAAAATCCCAATGTGCATTTTAAAATTTTAGGAACTTGTGATTGATTTGAAGTTATTGGATAGTGGTCACATACCGCTGGGGACAAAAACAGTACAATGGTTAAATTATGAAGAAAACTGTAATTTCAGCAACTCTATAATTGCTATTCCATAATTTTTTTTATTCTTTTCTTTAGAAATGGCTTGACTTTTCGCGCTACTTGAGGAACTAGTGTTTTTTCTCTGGAGATCTCTTAGCCAGCTTGTTGAGTTTGGCCTCTGGTTCTTTATTTTTTTGTCCTTTTTCTCGACCCTGCTTCTCCTGTAACCCTGCTGTGCTGGTGGGGAATGTGGGAGTGTGTGCTTCCTCTGCCTTTCCACACCTCCTGGCAGCCAGAATAACCGTACAACTAAAAACAAACTGACAAAATAGCATTACTTGAATGTCTTTCAAGTACAACAATAACACAGAGGGATGGTGCCCTATCTTTATTTTGCTGTTTTACACCTCAAAGCTCGTAAATCATTAAATGCAGACTAGACTGAAACTGAGTGATACAGCTATGGACTTTAGAGTCAAAACCCGTTCAAGAGGCAGCTTCATATATGAACAATAAATGGTTTCTTAAACTGTGTTATTTTGTTCACCAAGAAGCCATTTAGGGCATTTAGAGCAGGGGTTCATGGATCTCTGCATTTTAGCCTGAACTCCAGAGTTCAGGCTAAATACATACAGCCAGATGTACTAAACAGTGGTCGAATAATACTGGTCGCAATTTGCGACCAATACTTTTTGCGACCATTGTGGTATTTTATGAATGACCTATGGTGTAATAAGTCAGTACACAAGTAAAGGAATAGTAGGGGGACACAATTCGACCTACCTCATGAATATTAATGAGGCTGATTGCAAAGTGAGACCTCACCCAGTACGGTTCTCTACCATCTCAGGGATGATGGTCTTTTGGGGTCAGCAGATACCATGTTTGAATTGATTTTTTTATCTAATGCAGCCCATTTACCCTAAAGGAAACTGTACTGTGTTTAAAAAGAAAATGTCATTTTTTTTGTTAAAGAAGGGGCAGTGGGCCTGTGGATCTTTGCCTTTTTTTAAATGGACCCTTACCCTTTTACAAATGGGTTACCACTTCCTTTGTGGTGTAGGTAAAATATAAATGTTTTGCGACTGGATTTATGTTGCAAAGATTATACATAGCATACCAATTTAGTATTTGGCAGGGATGTCTACAAAACACCCCTTGCAAATACCGAATCTGTATTTATTTCTAAACACATTTAGGAGGCACTTTCCAAATGTCTAAATGCGTTTAGTACATAAGAAAAAGACTTTATAGCATTTGCAATCCCTCTAATCTACCTATTTTGGTGTTAAATCCCTTTGTACATCTGTGCCCTTGTTCTTCAGAGTTTACTGAGCACATTCACAGAATTAGTCTGTGTATGACATCCTAATGTTTCAAGCTTGACATGGTTGCTGCCATTTTGGAATTCTCTTTCAGGCAGATGCATCAAAGAAAATACCGGGAGCAAACGGGCAGATTCTCAGAATCCGGCCGTTTGTTCCCGGTATTTTTGCATTTGGGATGCATCATCCCAAATGCAGAAATCGCAATTTAAGGAATCTCTAAATAGCGATTCCTTAAATTGCTCTTGCATTTAAGGAATCCTAAAATGAGATTCCTTAAAAGCAATGCATGAAACCCAAAAAAATAGCGATTTCGCTAATAGGGGGAGCAAATTACCATGAAGTTAAACTTCGTGGTAATTTGCTAAAACTATGAAAATGCACTTTTGTGCATTTTTCAAAGTTACATGTTGAGCATACACATGCCCTTAGGGCATGTGTGTGTGTGTGCAACATTTGTGCACAGGTCCATTTCAGGGTGCAACAGGGTGTCCTTTGGACACCCTGGCACCCTTGAAATAGCGGAACATTAGCGATTCGGTAATAGCTAATCGCTAATAAGGAATGGCTTTCCCATTCATTCCTATGGGCCTTTAGGCCTTTAGGCCCATAGGAATGAATGGGAAAGCCATTCCTTATTAGCGATTAGCTATTACCGAATCGCAAATAAGGAATCTGTAGGAATCGCTAATACGTTGCGATTCCTACATGCATCCTGTTTTGCGAGTCTTTAATGGCGATTCCTTAAAATTCACTATTAAGGACTCACAAAACATAACTTTGATGCATCTGCCAGATTGTGCCTACTAGTCAGTATGGGGAGAACCACTTGTATCAGATGCAGGCAGTAAGAATACACTTTTGATGTCTTCGTTGATTTGTGATTTCAAGTTCGAGGTGTTGTAGAACATTACTCTATGTTCGTCCACTTTCTATATCAGTAGGTGAAGGATTGTTAATCATGGGTGGGCTATTGAACACTAGTAAGTGGGGGTCATTAATCATGGGTGCACATTTGAAGGCTAGTGCAGTGACGTCTGACTGGCCGAGTATCAAATGCTCGATTTTGAATGTGTTGAAATAGGTTTCATTTTGATGACTCAAGGCCCTATTGTGTGATTTTCAATTGACAAATTGTTATCGGTCTTCAAATCCCTCCTGGAGTTTTTACAAGGATCTGGGTGTCATTAGCATGTGGAAGCCAGCATGATTTGCACCTCAGCCAGCAGAATCAGGTACATATTGCCCAGGATCGTTTAGAGGGATGATCCTTTAAGTACTCAGCAGGATATTTTAGCACCCTTATAGAAGACAGGAGAAAGCTTTACATGGCTATTCAAGAATAAAGCAAGCCATGCCACTGTCATGTTCTGTATGCCTACTGCTGTCTTTATATGCTTTAAAAACCTTTGTGATATGATCTCAAACAATGACAAATTGTGGGTCTCCCTTCATCAATCAATCAGGGGTTTGTAGAGCGCGCTACTCACCTGTGAGGGTCTCAAGGCGTTGGGGTGGGGGTGGGGTCTCCAGATCAGTCGAAGCGCCAGGTCTTGAGGTCCTTCCTGAACGTGTGCAGGGTCGAGGAGCGTCTTATGTTCACAGGGAGCTCGTTCTAGGTTTTGGCCGCGATGTAGGAGAAAGCTCTCTCGCCGGTTCTGTTTTTGCAGATGCAGGGGACCTCTGCCAGGGTGAGGTCGGCGGATCTGAGGCTCTTCTTGGGTACGTGGAAGGATACTCTCCTGTTGAGGTATTTGGGTCCTATATTGAGGATGGATTTGTAAGCGTGGGTGAGGAGTTTGAAGGTGACCATCTTCTCGACGGGGAGCTAGTGGACGTCTCGTAGGTGTTGAGTCATGTGCTCATGGCGCGGTGTCCCGAGGACGAGTCTGGCTGCAGCTTTCTGGATGGTCTGGAGTCTGTGCAGTAGAGTATTGTTGATTCCGGCATAGAGGGAATAGTCGTAGTCCAGTCTGTTGGTGATGAGTACGTGGATGACGGTCTTTCTGCAGTCTGTGGGGATCCACTTGAAGGTCTTCTGGAGGATGCGAAGGCAGTTGAAGCTGGTGGAGGCGACTGCGTTGATCTGGTGGTTCATGGAGAGGGAGGAGTCAAGGATGATGCAGAGGTTCTGGGCGTGGTTTGTAGGGGTGGGTGGGCTCCCGAGGGCGGAGGGCCACCAGGTCTTGTTCCAGGCGGAGTTGTAGGGTCCGAGGATGAGTACCTCAGTCTTCTCTGAGTTTAGCTTCAGGCAGCGGTCCTTCAGCCCTCCTGCCATGTCCTTCATACCTTCCTGGTCGTTCCGTGCTTCCGTTGTTTTCAGGCTCCGCCAAGTCTTCTCTAGGCGTCTGCAGGAGTGTCTGGCATCTTGAAGTTCAGTGGTGAACCAGGCAGCTTTTGGCGGGTGTTGTTTGTCCGGGGGGCGCAAGCTTGTTGGCGCGGCTGGCGATCCAGCGGTGAAATTCTCTGGCTGCGGAGTTGGTGTCGGTCGCAGCGATGGGGGGGTATTGACGGAGGGTGGTGTTGAGGTGGTCCTCTGTGACCTTGCTCCAGTTCCGTTGTGGCAGACGTTGGCGGGTTTGGGTGCGGTGCTGGTGTTAAAGGTAAAATGGACAAAGTGGTGGTCGGTCCGGGGGAGCTGGGTGGTGTGGCAGAAGCAGACGTTTGTTCCTCCTGCGAAGATGGGGTCGAGGGTGTGACCCCTCTGTGGGTGGGTGTGTTGACAAGCTGATTCATTTTCATTCATTCAAGAGACTTTATTCGGTTACATGAGATAATAACCATAAAAGTTTGCACATAATCACAGTTTATATTTCAACAATCAAATCACATAATTCATATTACTTAAAAACATACAATATTCACAGTAAAATACCACAGTTCAATTACATGTAGAATCATATAAAAATTGATTTCCGGAAATAAAAAACTCTTTTAAGATAAGCGGAGACTGATGCCACAGTAAAATTGCCATCTAATTTCATTATTGCTAAAAATGCAGGTCGACATTGTCTAAGCTCTAAGTACCTTAGTATCGGTAAAATCCACCTTTTCCTCGGTTTAGAATAAAATTTACAGAAAAATAAAATATGGATATCTGATTGTGTAGACAAGCTATCACAAGGACAATTACATATATTACTACTCCAATTATTAATAGAGGGAAAGCTCAGGAGTCTAAAAAGGATACCAAATCTGAAACGAATGATCAAAAATCTTTCATGATCTCTCATCTGCAGAGTTAAATATGGTTGGATAACCTGCGGAATTAGTATCAATTGGTGAGAGATCACAGTTTTCTTGGTAAACTCAATTTTCTCCCTGCATTGTTACAAATAGTTTAAGCATAACTTTTTTATTACTTTTCTTGGAATCTGATTCATTGATAGAGGGTCGTCATAATACTCCAGATGATCAATGTTAACGAGAAATGACTTTATATATCTCAACCATTTCACTCGGTGAACACAGTCCATTTTCAATACATCTTCCAAAATGAAATGGTGTAGTTGACATTCTTTTGTTGTCCATACCCTATGCCAAAGAAGAACTGGCTGAACCTTAATAATATCCTCTAAATAGGATAAGCCCATTTCAATATGGCAATTATAGGTGGAAATACTTTCAGGTAGAGATAGAAGGTATCTAATAAAGCCATTTTCAGTTAGCTGAAGAGCATGGACATTAGCATCCCCCCAGATTCCCGCTCCATACGTAGCAACCGCTATACAACTGGATTTATATATGTAAAGGAGCTCTTCACAGGCTTACTCTCTAGCTTTTTACTAAACAGTTTAAGGGCCATAATAGATTTGGCAAATAACAAATTTCTACTTTTGACTGCACTACCCCACTGTCCAGTGCAGTCAAAAAGAATTCCTAAATGTGGGAAGGTTTGAACGTGGTCCAAGGGTTAAGAGTCAATAAACATTGTTCTTTGTTTCAAGTTAGTTCCTCGACCACAATTCATACTAAAAGTTTGTTCCTCCTGTGAAGATGGGGTCGAGGGTGTGACCCCTCTGTGGGTGGGTGTGTTGACAAGCTGATTCAGTCCTAGGTTAGCAAGGGGAGCAGTGGAGTCGGGGTCATTGTTGTTGTCGAGGTGGAATTTTAGATCCCCGAGTAGAATGTAGTCTGTGGAGGTGATGGCGTGAGGGGCGGCGAGCTCGGCGATGGTGGTTGCATGGTGGGTGAGAGGTCCTGGTAGTCTGTAGATGAGGGTGCCATGTAGGGTGGGCCTGGGGCTAGTCTGGATCTGGAGATGGAGTTGTTCTGTGTTGGAGTAGGATTCACTTGTGCTGCATGTGGAGAGTCGGAGGGGGGTCTTGTGTGCGATGGCGAGTCCTCCTCCTGGGGGGAGCGGCGGTCTTCCCTCTGGATCTTGTAGCCATCAGGGATGGCGGTGGCGATGACGGAACCGGAGGTGGCGTTGGTCTAGGTGTCTGTGAAGAAGGCAACGTCAGATGAAAGGATGTGGAGCAGATCCCAGATTTCGGAGCGCACGTTGAGCAGGTTGCAAGTCAGGCTATCAGTGTTGTGGGTCTTGGACGTTCCTTCGGCGGTCATGGGGGCTCTGTCGATAGTGAAGGAATTGCGGCAGTGTCTGCATGAGAACTGTCCGTGGGTGGTGTTGGGAGAAGATCTTTCACAGTTGGCGTGTCTTCCAGTGTTGAGTGCGTGGAGGGAGGTTGAGTCGTAGGGGTGTGTCCTTGGAGAACCAGGGTCCCTGGCCCTAGTCGCGGCCGGGCGCAGATGGGCTTGCCTTAGATGTGCCTTCTATGCGCCAGCAGCGCGACTGCACAGCGGCCGCCATTAAGTAGGGGAGGGGGTGAGACAGTAGGTAGGGAGGTGGGAAACGAGGGCTGAGACGGGGAAGGCCTCAGAAAACAGTGGCGGTAGAGGAAAACGCAGAGGAAAATATAACACGAAGCCCAAGTAACACGGCACTTAAATACAATACAAAACAAGAATACAAATACAAATACCAATGCTAGGAGGCACTGGAGGCAGAGTTAGGTTAAGGCACTAGAGGCAAAATAGACCATGCGGGGCACTGGAAAGGAAAAGTACCGCTGGGTGAGAGGGGCAGGCGCGAACTCCAGGCTGCATGAGGGCTCAGGACGCTGTCCTAACACGCGGAGCTGCTGGGGAGAGTGCTGACCTGAACCAGAGATCTAGGAGGTTTGCTGAGACTAAGTTCTACCATAAGGTTATCACTTTAGTAGAGTCTGGACTTCAGGTCATGCCTTAGCATTGTTTTTCCTTCAGTCTCTGTTGGACCTGGCCCTTTTTGCAGGTTCATCCCCAAACATTTTGCCTCCTTTTTTTTCTGACCTGTTTTGTTGGGACTCTGGGCACTGCTAATAAGTGCTAATGTGCACATGCTCTCGGTGCGAATTGTGATTCTGATTGGTTATCCACGACTGGCATATTTGATTTACTAGTACGTTCCTAGTAAAATTCACTGAATGTGCCCAGGGCCTGTAAATCAAATGGTACTAGTGGGCCTCCAGCACTGATTGTGTCATGTGCACAAGTACTTGAAAGGAAATTGGATAACCCAGTAAACCCTTGTAGGCTTGGGCAATATATGGTATCAATAGAGAATTGTCTGCAAGGGATTTATTTAGAAAAATGGTAGAAAGCAATTTAAAAGCATTAGTCGAGTAGGTTAGTTGTAAAACTATATAACTCTATTGTATCCACAGGATAACAGTGATTGTGTTTTGTATTTTGAAACCGACGACGAATTAACATACCGGGATAGTTGCTTGCATCCTTGGAACTGCAGGTTGCTTGTCTCGTGCCAGCGAGTTGCCCATTACTCATCACATCATCATCTTTTTAAGGGGCTTTCTTCACACTATTATAATTGTCCTGATGAGGGTTTTTTGACGTCTGCAACCAAGACCGAAACGTCGACCAACACATCATCTCCAATAATAATTAATTGATCCAAAGAGTCTCCTTGGTTCATGTTTGACTTGAGTTACTCTTGGTTAAATCTCAGGAGTTGATGTTTAGATTATGACCTGATGTGTCATTAATTTGTTTTATCTGTTCATAATTGCATATTGTGAGAATATTCTCTGTATGTATCCCCATCTGTTGATTTAATCTGATAAAATTCAGTTTCTAATGAATAGGCTTCCCGTGTGCTCTCTTCTATTTTGACCTACTTGGGATACAATCACTGTTATCCTGTGGATACAATAGAGTTAGATTGTTTTACAACTAACCTACTCGACTAATGCTTTTAAATTGCTTTCTACCATTTTTCCAAATAAATCCCTTGTAGAAAATTCTCTACATGCACAAGTAGCTTTCAAATGTGTCTCAGACCTGCCACTGCAGTGTCTGCATGTGCAGTTTTTAACTGCCATGTCGACCTGGCAAGTGCACCCACTTGCCAAGCCTAACCCTTCCCTTTTACTACTTGTAAAGTACCCCTAGGGCAGGCCCAATGTACTCCTCTCAGCAGAGTGCAGTGTATGTAAAAGATAGGACATGTGCTGGTATGTTTCCTGATAGTGAAATATTGCCAATTGTATTTTTCACTATTAAAAGGCTATCTCTCCCATAGGTTGTCATTGGAGCTGCCTTGTAACATCTTACAAGTATAATTTTCAATTGCCAAGTGATAGAGCTTTGGAGTTTTGGTTCCCTGAACTCAGAATTTGAAAATACAATATTTTAGTGAAGATGGTTTTTTAAATTGTGTGTTTGAAAATGCTACTTTTAGAATGTAGGCGTTATCTTGTTTAACCATTCTGTGTCTCTCCCTGCCTGTGGAATCAACGTCTGTTTTAGGCTGACAGGGGCTGTTTGTGCATTCGCTCTAGACAGTCACACAAAGGGTGCTGAGGTGTGCCCTCCATATCCTGATGGGTCTTCCTGAGATTATGTAGAGGGAGAAGTTGTCACTTACACTGGAATAGGCTGTGGCTGCCTTTCACAATGCTGTCTCCACCTCCTGTGGTGTGCCTATCCAGGGCATGACAAAACTGGTTATGTTGAAAAGTGCTGACCACAAAGGCCAAAAGTAGTATAATTAGTATTTGGAAGGGACGTTTGGAAATTTGAACACTTCTGGACTAAGAGGACCCTGCCAAGAAGAAGAGTTGAAAACTGTCGGTAGGAGTACTTCCGCATTGCTGTGTGTTGCTTTGCTGGGTTGGCCAAAAGTTGCTGCTTCTGTCTGAGGGGCAGTAGAAAGGACTGGTGTTAGACCTGGCATACTTGGCGTGGTTTCCCCTCTGTTTTTGGCCTCTGACTCCTATATTTTTGATGTGTGCTGAATTTTGTTTTTGCTGGTCTAGATGCTCTGGGCACTTAGCCACTGTTGATCAGTGCCAAAGTGCAAGTGCAAGTACTCCATCTGTAAATTGTGTTTATGGATTGGTGTTTCCTTGATTGGCCTATTTGATTTACTAGTAAGTTCCTAGTACAGTACATTGTGTGTGCCCAGGGCCTAGAAATCAAAGGCCGTTAGTTGGCCTGCAGCACTGGTTTTGCCACCCACACAAGAAGCCCTTCAAAGGGTTCTCAGACTTGCCACTGCAGTGTCTGCACAAAGTTTTATACTGATATGTCGACTTGGCAAGTACTCCCACTTTCCAGGCCCTATCCTTCCCCTTTCTCACATATCAGACACCCCTGGGTGCAGTGTGGGTGAAAGGTAGGACATGCATTAATGTGTGTGGCATGTCCTAATAGTGAAATACTGATAATTTATTTTTTCACTATTGAAAGGCTATCTGTACTATACAGTAGCATGGGGGATAATTTGTAACATCTTACAAGTAAAACTTCCCACACGGACAAGATAGGGTGATGGAGTTTAGGTTCTCTAACATCAGAATTTAATAGCACACTTTTAGTGGAGATGTTTTTTAAATAGTGAGTTTGAAAATGCCACTTTTAGAAAGTATGACTTTTCTTGCTTGTCCATTCTATGTGTCTCTGCTGAGTTGTGTATTGACTGTCTGGTTTTGGAGTGATGGGGGAGTGCATTCCCTGCAGGCAGCCAATAAGGGGTTGAGGTGTGTCTTACCTTTCCTGGATGAGTCAGGACTGGGCTGAATAGACCTGGGCTGCATTTAGAGCAGGGGGAGGAGATGTCCTTGCACCCGAATTGGCCTGGTATGCCTTACACAGTGCTGTCTCCAACTCCTGCCAGGAAGCTGGACCAGAGAGGACTGATCTAGGAGGCTCTCTGCGACAAGAGAACAAAGAAAAATATGGTATAAATATTAGGGCCCAGACCATAGAAATTAATATTAGTTCTGGAAGAGGAACCTCAGCCAAGAAGAAATGCTGGGACAGCTGAAGAAGAGGTACTGCCCCTGTGCTGTGTGCTGTCTGGAGTTTTCCAACAGTGGCTGTTTCTACCATGTAGAGGACAAAGACTGCACTGTGATGTGTTTCCTGCTGAGAAATATCTCCAAGGGCTTGGTGTGGAGCTTGCCTCCTGTTCTGAAGTCTCAGGGACACACAGACTTCACTTTCTCTGTCCTCCTGCACCTAGAACTGCTGTTTCAGCTGCCACAGAGGGAAAGAGCAACACCAAAGTCGACGAGCAAAGGAGCGACCATCACCGAAGCCGGGGGCACAGCTTGTGAAGTGCATGACGCAACGCCCCGACTTGCACCGCAGCCATTACGTATGCTGATGCCGCACCGTATTGACTCCGAAGCTGTCACAGAGGCCGCTGCCTGCACCAGAGCCTAGGACACAGCTCATGATGCTCACGACGCACTGCCCTGACTCGCAATGCAGCCCCGACTTCACGGACGCTGGTGCTTCATCCTCACAGAGCCTATACCTGACTTGGGTGACCTCCCGAATCCATCAACCCTGCATCATCGTAAGGAACCGATGCCTTAACGCCACCGCAACGTCACCCCCCAGGCAACAGCAAGGAACCAACACCACACCTCCCCTGCTTCGCAGTAAGGAACCAATGCCTCACCTCCCCTGTGGTCATAAAGTACCAACGCCGCCAGGCGCCAACTAAGCATCACTTACCCGACTCTGTGCACCGTCTTTGTTTTAATCGTTCACCAAGGTACTGTTCTTTGGGGTCGGTGTGACTCCGGGCCCGACGCCGCGCAACTTGCGGTCGGTGCCTTACTTTGGGATTTTCATTGGCCACGATGTTGTAATAGTCCTAGGTGAAGCTATTGGTTGCTACAAGCTTTATTTTGGTGAATAACCTATTTTTGATGATATCTTGATGTACGTATTGTGGAATTTTGTCCTTTTGTTCTTGTTTTGTTTAGATAAAGATTTCATATTTTCTAAGCTGTGGTGTCCATTTGTAGTTTTTTCACTTTATTACTGTATGTGTGCACAAATGTTGTTCCAGCTGCAAAAAGTAACAAGAAACCATCAAAATTGACGCATCACCCTTCAAGCGCCTGTATTTCAGATGCAGCAGCGCCATGCAGGAGAAACTTTCACGCACTGCCGCTGTACGGCTGTAGAAATCGACACACTGTTCGACCGCGTCTGAAGAAATCGACTCAGCGCTGTTTGCTGCTGCCGCCTCAACCTCCAGCGCATCTGGATTTATAAGTATCGCATCTGTGCGGCCTGTTTTTCCAACGCATAACCCGCAGACCAGAACCATCTTGGAATCAACGCTTCACTTCCCCTTACAGTCCTCATTTGACACAACACTTCTTTTGCGTGCAGCAGAACAGATGTATTGCCTCCCCAACAACTCAGGAACCAGCGCGTTGCTGTGTTTTCCGACACTTCCCTTCTCAGCGGCTGTATTACCGTGTGAATTTTGACACATCTGAAGGTACTCTGTGTAAAATCACTGCATCCATATTTTCCTATGGACAGAATTGCTAAAACCTTCTAAAATTGATATTTTGATTATGTATGTTGGTTTGATGTCGTTTTGGTCTTGTTTGGTTTAGAGAGGGATTGTTTATTTTTCTAAATTGGTGTGGTGTCCATTGGAAGTGTTTTGACCGTGTTACAGTGTTATGTACAAATGCTTTACACATTGACTCTAAGTTAAGCCTAACTGTTCGTGCCCAAGCTACCAAGAGGATGAGCAGGGGTTATCTTCGGTGTGTAATCCCCTTATCCTGAATAGAAGAAAGGGTCTCTACTTAGACAGGGTGCAAGCCAATGGCGGCTAGAGACCCTCATTTCTCACAGTCTCCCTTTTGAGGCGTCTTGCTTAAGTTACTGCAGTTAAGTAAAAACAATAATCAGAGCCAGTATCAAGTAGCTATGCATAGACCTGTGCAAGATTGCCAGGTCATGTACAAGTCAATGCTTTCAGTGCCATAGTTTGTCAGATTGGCCGTGTCGGGAAGTAAATCAGGAAGCAGGAATTGAGGTTCCTGTTGCAGCAAGTTGTGGTAGTTCCTCTTAAGTGTTGTGGACACACCGCTGTTGGTTTTCATGACCATCCATCATTTACAAAATAAAATCCTCAAAAATAAAGTTGGAACTACTTACTGAAGCACAATAAAATATTGCCCCACACCCACAGAGTTTTCATCCTGGGTGTAAGTGTCAATATTTGTTTTTTTATTTAATTAGCCACTTGGGCTTTTATCTGTTCGTGACGGACAGAAAAAAAGACATCACAATGTTCACTCTAAACAGGCCGTGTAATGTCTCTAACAGTCCTGACTCTAGTGGGCCTTCGGAGAAAGTTTTTTGTCGACAGAAATCTGATAAGCCTCCCAACCCAATACTGACTTTAATGGGAAAGCGACTTAATAAATGAATATGTGATACCTATCCCACAATGCAAAAGGGGATATAGATACCACATTACACAATGAAAATATCAACAGTTTCAAGGGTACAATTAGACAAAATGATAATTGGCAACCTCAATTTGTACGACTCCGGCTTAAAGAACAGTGTTTTTTCGATATTGAAAACAAAAGAACATAACACAATAATGGTAACAACAAAGAGTCAAGCTCCTTGCCAGATTACACATAGGTAGTACTTTGGTTCATACGTGTAACATGCCAATTACTCGAGAAGAAACAATACATGTACAGCTGTATGGGGTTATAAAACCCACACGTGTGCCACGTGCCACATCAGGTTCATCAGTCCCACCCATTCAGTGTGTTCGCAGTATTGTTTGTACATCCTATTGTTGCATCCACAACATTAGCACCTGCATGGCCTCTACCCCTGTTCTTGATGACGGAATGATAGACATGCAGTGTGAGCCAATAGGTCTGGGTGAATCACTTGACACATGTCCACTGTTGGATATACTGTTGGCATATTGGAATGTGGCGATGCTGAGGCAGGGGATATGAAGCTGCCTGGTGAGGCCAAGTGCACTGTCACTGACTACAGACATTTCAACAGGATCAAAACATACATGTGAGATGACAGAGCTGTCTAATATACTGTTTCATTCAATAAACAATCCGTGACATAACTCATTAGCCGGGAGGAGGCCTAGAATCTTGCTGTGATCCTAACCAGTTTTAGAAATTGGTCAAATGATGCCCGCTGGACTTCCCACTGATATCATGAATATCTTCTGTGATTGTAGATTCCCAATCTGTGGAGGATAATTTGTACCTGTTGTTTATATCATTGACTGCCTCTAAAGCTAAAGTGATAACGTGGTCCTATACGTGAGCCTCTGAACATTAAAGTATCTTCAGTTTCTGAAACTTTGGAAACAAGCATTGGCATAGCCAATAGGTCTCGCATTTGGGATCTTATAAGGGTTTAGCCATGCAACAGTTGGTGTTGTTGCACCAAGGATATTCTGCTGCATAACTAAATGCCAATGCCTGTTTGTTTTTTGTTGCTGTTTTGTTTAAATTGCCAGATCTACAATAGCTGGACATGGTTTTTGTTAACAGTTCTTTGCATCAAATGAACTTTTTTTCATTGCTCTGAATGTTGTTTTCATTCTGGTTGTATGAAGCAGCCATTCCCGGGGGTGTGGGGGCTGCCTAGCTGTGCGCCAAACTTTGCAAATAAGAAGAAGCTTGGTGCAGGCGCAATTTGCATGAGTGAGCCCCAGGCAGCATGACTCACTCACACAGGAGTTCATGCACGGCACCTGCATACTCAGCATGGTTTAAGGAAACTCAACCCACTCCCTCCCAGGCACCGAACACATATTTACCAAGAAACTCTGAAAAGAGCCTGCCTGCTGCACTGATGGCTGGCGGTGTGTGTGCCTGGTGAAAGCGTGCACTGACGGCTGGTGGTGTGTGCCTGGTGAAAGCGTGCACTGACGGCTGGTTGTGGGTGTGCCTGGTGGAAGCGTGCACAGACGGCTGGTGGTGTGTGCCTGGTGAAAGCGTGCACTGACGGCTGGTAGTGTGTGTGCCTGGTGGAAGCGTGCACTGACGGCTGATAGTGTGTGTGTCAGGTGGAAGCGTGCATTGACGGCTGGTGGTGTGTGTGCCTGGTGGAAGCGTGCACTGACGTCTGGTGGTGTGTGTGCCCGGTGAAAGCATGCACTGACGGCTGGTGGTGTGTGTGCCTGGTGGAAGCGTGCACTGACAGCTGGTGGTGCGTCCGCCCCGTGAAAGCATGCACCGTCAGCTGGTGGTGTGTGCGTGCCTGGTGAAAGCGTGCACTGACGGCTGGTGGTGTGTGCCTGGTGGAAGCTTGCATCACGGCTAGTAGTGTGTGACGGCTGGTAGTGTGTGTTCCTGGTGAAAGTGTGCACTGGTGGCTGGTGGTGTGTGTGCCTGGTGGAAACATGCACTGACGGCTAGTGGTGTGTGTGCCTGGTGGAAGTGTGCACTGACGGCTGGTGGTATGTGTGCCTGGTGGAAGCATGTACTGACGGCTGGTGGTGTGTGTGCCTGGTGGAAGTGTGTACTGAAGGCTGGTGGTGTGTGTGCCTGGTGGAAGCGTGCACTGATGGCTGGTGGTGTGTGTGCCTGGTGGAGGCATGCACTGATGGCTGGTGGTGTGTGTGCCTGGTGGAAGCGTGCACTGACGGCTGGTGGTGTGTGTGCCTGGTGGAAGAGTGCACTGACCGTTGGTGGTGTGTGTGCCTGGTGGAATCATGCACTGATGGCTGGTAGTGTGTGTGCCTGTTGAAAGCATGCACTGACAGCTGGTGGTGTGTGTGCCTGGTGGAAGCGTGCACTGATGGCTGGTAGTGTGTGTGCCTGGTGAAAGCGTGCACTGACGACTGATGGTGTGTGTGCCTGGTGGAAGCAGGAGAATTCAGAGTGATAGAAGACACAAATAAAACTGACAAAGAAGAGCGGGAGTGCAAGCAGAGGGGCATGATTCCCAGCTAGAAGGCATAAATGAAGCTGACCAGGAGGGAGGGGGAAAGGGAGGGGGGTGGTGCAAGCAGAGGAGCCTGATTACTGCAATAAAAACACAAATGGCAGCTGTGCACGTGCACAAGCTCGTGAACGCAAGCTGTAGGCCAGCAAAAGCCTCTGGTGACACTTTTAAAAGCCACTTACTAAATGTCCTGAAGAGACAGCGCATGCGCTGTCTCAGGCGAGACCCAAAAAACCTATTAGGATAGACTTCGGGAAAAAAGTGTTATCCTGGTTCCAAGCTACTAATAATAATACTAATAAAACGTTTATAAAGCGCCTGGCTGCACAAAACTGTGTGTCCCCGCGCTAACTGCTAAAACAAAACAAATCCAGAGGAGTAATGTCGAGGAGCTCAGCAGAAGAGTTACTTGCTAGGGAACAAATGAGTTTTTAATTTTGCCCTAAATCTCATTTCGGAAGGTTCCATCCGCAGGTGGAGTGGAAGTGCATTCCAATGTTTTGTGGCCAGATAAAAGAAGGATTTGCCTCCCATTTTAGCTCTTGTAATTCGTGGAAGTTTAAATAACATCGTGCCTGATGATCTTAAGTCTCTGGTCGGACGGTGAATGGTGAGAAGACTTTTCAGGTAATTGGGGCCCTTGTCGTGAGCGATACGGTGGGCATAGCAAAGGGTCTTGAATTTAATTCTCTCTTTAATAGGGAGCCAGTGGAGTTTGGATAAGGCAGCTTTGGTAGATGTTTTTCTTGAGAGACCGAGCACCAGTCGGGCTGCTGTGTTTTGTACACATTGTAGTTGGTGAAGGCCCTTCTGGCTGAGACCTATCAGTAGGGCATTTCCATAGTCCAAATGAGGTGTTATCAAAGCATGGACTATGGTTTTTCTGGTTTCGGTGGGAAGAAGATCAAGTACCTTGCGGAGAACTTTTAATATGCCAAAGCATTTTCCAGTTATTTTATCGACTTGGGTCTTACCGGAGAGGTCGGAATCCAGCATAACGCCTAGATTTCTAACCGTCTCTACGGGACTAGGCAATTTGCCCAGTTCGCTGGGCCACCATGCGTGAGCCCATGCAGAGACATCTCTCCCCACCACCAGTACCTCTGTCTTGTCTCCATTTAAGCGGAGACAGTTGTTATCCATCCAGGTTGCTACCGCCGACATACAGTTCAAAAAATTGGTGGCAAGTTCTCTTCGATCTGGGGTCAGTTTGAACACCAACTGTGTATCGTCAGCGTAGCTGACAATGCCCACCCCAAAATCCTCTGCAATGTGTGCCAGGGGTTCCATATAGATGTTTCAGTTTAAGACATTTTTATTTTGTTTAAAGAAAGTACAAAACAAAGATAATATAATAATACAATAGAACCAAGTGATACACATGTGATGAAAAGAAAAAGCTATAAAATAATGGTTCATTTGTAAAAGAAAAGAAAAATGAAAAAAAAATAGAGAGATAGAAGAGAAAGACGGAGAGAAAGAAAAGAGAGGGGAGAGAGAGAAAAGGAAAAGAGAAAGGAGAAAGAAAGAAGAAGGGAGGAAGAAAAACAGTGGATATATAGGTCCAGCAATCAGAGAGAAGGGGGTGATGAAAGATAGTTGGAGAAGGGGAGCCAAAGAAGATCAGATTTAATTTTGGAGGAGACAGAAGAGTAGGAAGCAATAGAAATCCTATGTTCATCACATACAAAATTCCACCAAGTAAGAACAGATAATTTGGAATTATCCTTCCAACAAGATAAAATTACTTTAAACGCAATAGCAATAAAAAGATCCAGTAATCTAACACTAGAAGGAGCAATATCAATATCAACTGAGGCAGATCCTAAAAACACATTTAAGAATGATAAGGGGAGGGGGAGGAGCCTAGCCTGCAACCATGATGGCCGCCTGACTCCTCGGCTCCGCCGACCCGCCCGCTTTCCTTCCGAAACGCCGCTCATCCTGATGTTAATCCTGATAAAGCGTCGGCATTTCGGACCCGGGTGGCGATCCTGATTCTGATGGTGTACTTCCCGCTGAATATCTTGCGGTGGAACTCTCGATGCGTCCCTGCCTTCGTTCCAGCGTGGCGCGCTGGTGACCGGGTCTTTGTTCCCGGAGACTGCTGTTACGGAACTTGACGACTGCGGATGCTTGCAGCGGAGGGACGGGCGACTGGTGTGCTACTGTAGCAATTCCTTTCTGGCTACATTGTATCACCCGGCCCTGCGCACCATTACGCTTGCTACATTGCAATTGTGGCCGAAGCCTTCTTGCACCTCCAAATTGCCCTGTGGCTGACACTGGGAGCCATATTGCCCTTCAGTGCTGCGGTGGGCGCCTTCTTCACCGGGCGCCCGATAATTGGAACGGCCGACCCCGGAGGACTGATCGGATACCTCATCGAGGTGCATGCAACATTGTAGCCGGGTCTTGGTGGCCAGGGACGGATTCGCTCTTGTTAATTCCGTGGCTGCGGTGCTCCGTGGATTTACCACTGGCGCTTTGTAATGGCGATGGGCACCGGTGGACATTTTCGGAGACGACAATATGGCGGCGCCCTCCGGGTGCATGAAACTGATACAGAAGATCCTCCTGGGATTGCTGTTGTCCTGGGCGCTCTGAATAACCTGCGATCGTCTATGCGCTTACAAGCCCAGGACCTAGAGGGCCGACTAGATACAATACTGCTCGGCGGTGCTGCTCATCATGCTCTGTGCGCCTTGCCCTATCCTGTGCCCGTCGGTGGCGGCCAATCTACCCAGACGTATGTCATGCCACTGGACGCCCAGGAACAAGTGGCCGCCGCGCTATTCACTCAAGATGTGAAGAATTTGCGGACTCTCGACCCTATCCATCGGCTGGAGGCATTTTTTTGGTCGCCATGTATAGGGTTTATTCCATGGCCCCTCAGTAGATCCCTTTGTCTCATCATGGGGTTGCTGCTATGGCCCTTGCCGGTCAACTTTGAGGTATGGCTGCCGTGTTTCCACCGTTACTGGGTAGCTCTGCTCAGTTCGGCTTCGCGTTGGACAGACCACTGTGGATGGTGTTATGCTCGGTCATGGTCCTTACATTTGCGATTCCCATCCAAGATGGCTGCTGCTCTACTGGACTTTATTGACTGGCTGGAACGACAGGGACAAGGCTGAAGCTGTTTTCTCTTTCTCTTTTGGTTCTGCTGCGGACAAAGCTGGAGTTTGCATTGGACAGCTGGGGAGGTGAACGTTGGTGCGGGGTCATGGTGGGGCCTGGGGGGGGCAGCCGAGGTGCGAATCCATTGATAGCTTATTTGTTTTCTCTGGCCCTCCTCCGGTCTTCCTTCTTCTCCGGGGGTTGTCTTTCCCCCCGTCTTTCCCTTATGTGGGTACTCTTGGGGCGACAGGCACGTTAGTAGGGGGGGGTGGGCCATAGCCTCTTCGACGTGCAGGGTGGGGGGGTTGGGGCTTTATTCCTTTCTCTTTTCGTTTCTATGGCCTTTCTTTTTATCTTTATTCCTATTTCTCTTTTTCTTCTTATATATCTCGGGTCAGACGGGAGGTTGGGTTTGGTTCTTTATGAAACGTCTATTTTCTATGTGTTTTGCGTCCACGTCCTTAACATATGGTTCATTGATTCTATGATTTAGATATCGATTTTCATACATAGTCATTGGATGATTGTAGAACTTGCTCTTCCTTCCTTTTTCCACTATCGTTTGAGGGCGCATATCCTGTTAGGAATCTTGACATGTAATGACTGTTCTTTTTATACGTCATTGGCTCCTTTATTACTGCTATATAATGGTCCCTTCTATATCCTATCATACCATAGGCAACTAGATGTAATTTCTGATGTATACATTGATTGGGCGGGCGCTAATTGGGGCGACATCTACCTCTGTGATTGTGTATCCTTATTGTGAATGATTCACGCCGGTATTTCAATAGAGATTAATCACTGTTGGATATCCTTCATGTGGCTCGCCCACTCAGCTACCCTGTCTGACTTTAGGATGATTCGTCAAAATTATAAAATGAAACCCTCGTTATCCTTTCCTTGGGCTCCTTGCAAATCCATCGTTGTGTTCTTATGTCTATCCGCTGTAATGCAGGGTACCTCGGAATGGTTATATATTGTCATAGCGGCCGGCCCGCAGAGGTTGTAGGCTGACGCTGTGTACTGTGTTTCCGGAAAATAAAGGTTTTCAAAAAAAAAAAAAAAAGAATGATAAGGGAACAGAACAATGAAATATACGCATGCAAATATCCCAAACAGAGTTCCAAAAAGCTAAAAGAGGGACATTCATATAATTGATGTATGAGTGTACCAGTAAGTGAAGAACATGACCAACATAGAGTATTAGAAGATGGAGAAAACTTGGCAATACTAAGAGGGGTGAGAATGGATCTATGATAAATAAAATATAATGATTGAGTAATGCGGGCTGCAACAGAAGTCTTAAACAATTTGCTCCATATACAATTCCAGTCATCAACAGAGAGAGATACTGACAAATCAGATTCCCAAGCAAGCTCAGTTACTGACTTAGCCCGTTCCAAAACATTAGAAGACAATAATTTATAGACAAGGGCAGATTTAGGTTGATGTAGGGAAAATAAAGGATACAGGGGGGAGGAAGGAGAGAATGAAGGTAGAGTATCAGAGGAAGGAAAGGTTGATAAGTGTGAAGATATAGCATTAGTAATAATCATATATTCCTTGAGAAAAGACATGGGTAGGTTATATAAAACTTGCAGTTCAGAAAAAGAAATAATGGCATTATTGGCGAAGAACTGATGTGCAAAGATAATGTCCTTTTCTTTCCAGTATTTGTAATAGAAAGATCTGCCCTTATATTTCAGGAATTTGTTATACCAGACACAAGATGACAAAAAACATTGGAGTGGAGATAAATCTTTGGCAAAAATATCATGCAGTAGAGTTTGTGAGTATTTCAAAACTGTATGCTTAGATAAAAACGAGAAGTTAGACATAAAAACAGTGTGTTGGAATGGAAAACCTTGTAACAATGACCGTTCGAAGGTAATCCATTTAGGAATCAGGGATTCATGGAAATCAAATGCTAAGGAAAAGGATTGCTTAATGAGAAATGCTGAGTGATAAAGCTTGAAATGAGGAAAACGAACCCCGCCTTCCGTTTAGGGCGTATGAGTTTATGTAAAGCAATACGAGGGTGCTTGTTATTCCACAGGAATTTGGAGCAAATGGAGTTTAAACGAGTAAAATAAAGATTTGGAATTTTCATGGGGAGCATTGATACAGTATATAATATGTGGGGTGTAATCATCATTTTGATGGTATCAAGCCTGCCCCACCAAGATAAAAATAAAGGGGACCAACTTTGGAGGAGGGATTGAACTTTCTGAATGAGGGAAGCAAATGTGGCTTTAAGAGTGTCAATAAGGGAAGGAGAGAACCAAATGCCCAAGTATTTAATTTTGGAGGGACACCATGCAAAGTCAGTGGAGGAAAACATGTATTGGTAACAAGTTGAGTTTAAAGGTAGTACTTCAATTTTAGATAAATTGAGTTTATACCCAGAAATTGAGGAGTAAAGGAGGACTTCGTCTAGGAAAGGGGGAAGTGACGTAACAGGATTAGACATGTAAACTAAAATATCATCAGCATAAGCAGACAATTTAGTCTCAACAGAGGAAAGTTTAAAACCAGTTATTTGGGGAATAGAGCGAATTCGCTCAAGAAAGGGTTCAAGGCAGAGTATGAAAAGTAACGGGGATAAGGGATACCCTTGTCTCGTTCCTCTACTTAATGGAAAGAATCTAGAAAATTGGTTATTGACAAAAATGCTGGCACGGGGAGCTGAGTATAGGAGTTTGAAATAAAAGAGGGACCAAAACCAAACCAATGCACGGTGCGAAACATAAATTGCCAGTTAATGCGGTCAAAAGCCTTTTCGGCATCTAGGGATAAGGCAGCTAGAGGAGCTTTAAAGTGTTTACTATGGGAAATGACATTAGCGAACATACGGGCATTATCAGCAGCAAGTCGGCCTTTAACAAAACCAACTTGGTCCGTTTTAATTAAAAGTGGGATGATAGAATCAAGGCGGGATGCAAGGATTTTGGCAAAAATTTTACAATCATAATTGATCAAGGAAATAGGGTGATAATTTTTACATAGGGAATGATCTTTATCCGGTTTGGGAATTATGACGATGACGGCATCCAAGAAAGGGCCAGAGGCCTTAGCATCAGCAATGAAAGAATTAAACAGTTGTAGTAATTTAGGCACAAAAATAGCATGGAGGGCAGAATAAAACTCAATTGGCAATCCATCTGGGCCAGGGGCCTTTGATTTTTTGAGGGAGTTGATGGCCAGAAGAATTTCTTGAGATGTGATATCCTTTTCTAATTGATCAAATTCATCAGGGAGTGTAGGAGGGGAGGGGAGACTGTCAAAAAAAGAGGATACATTTTGATCTGTGGGGTGTGTATCATCAGTATAAAGATTATGATAATAGGTATGAAAAACCTCTGCAATATCTTTGTCAGAGGTAACTAATGAATTTGTAGAGTCATTCAGGATAGGGCCCACAGTTTTACGCTCAGATTTGATTTTTAGGTAATTTGCCAACATTTTACCAGCCTTATTCTGACCTCCATGAAACTTAAATTTAATTTTCAATAAAGTATTACATGCTTCAGTTGTAGCTATTTTATTCAGCTCGGATTTCGCTTTTATAAGATTATGGAGGGCATCAGAGTCCATAGATGAGAAATACAAATGTTCCAGCTTCTTAATGGAAGTGAGTTGTTCCGAATATTTAGATGAATTAAGTTTCTTCTTTTTAGAGACATACGAGATTGTAAAAGCTCTCAAGGCAGCCTTGAAGGCATCCCAATTATTAGGAACTGATGTGTCCTTAGGAACATTAAAAGTAAAAAATTCAGCTATACATTTCTGAACCTCCTTCATAAAGACAGCATCTGACAGAAGGAAGGTGTTGAATTTCCAACGACTAAATTTAGAAGAGGTAAGGGTAAGATCAAGGGTTGCAAAGATGGGGGCATGGTCAGATATAAAAATAGAACCAATTTCAGATTTATGCAATGTGGGGAGGAGAGATTTACTGACTAAAATATAATCAATCCTGGATCTAGTATGATGTACATTTGAATAAAACATGTATTCCAAAGTATCAGGATTACAAGTTTTCCACACATCATATAGGGG
Source organism: Lissotriton vulgaris (assembly GCF_964263255.1). NCBI lineage: Eukaryota > Metazoa > Chordata > Amphibia > Caudata > Salamandridae > Lissotriton > Lissotriton vulgaris. The sequence goes on along the minus strand of NC_141688.1, from coordinate 72,589,632 downwards.
ACGGGAAGAGATGGCAGATTGGAAACATTTATGAGTTTTGTCAGGACTGAATTTAGTGGAAGAGAGTCTATCAGAGAAGGGATCCAACCATTGGTTATAATCAACAGAAATAACAATATTGGGACAGTCAATAGAGGAAATGAGAACTTTAACCTCATTCCAAAATTCAGGAGAAGGGCGGGTAGGGCCATAGATGTTCAGAAAAACCAGCGTTTTGTTTTGGATAACAACTTTAGCCATAACCCAGCGACCCTCAGTATCAGCTTTGGAAGAGAGAATTTGGGCACATAAACCTTTGTGAAATAAAATTGCAACACCTCCCTTGTTGTTAACAGCAGGAGAATATACTACTTGACCCACCCATTGTCTCTTGAGCTTAGAGGATTCAGAATCCGTACAGTGGGTCTCTTGAAGAAAGGCAACCTGTGAATTAAGCTTGGAAAAATGTGACAATACCTTTTGACGCTTGACGGGGTGACCCAGACCACGAACGTTCCACGTGACAAAATTACACATGATGGGAGGTGAGGAGGGGGGCGAACATCTGGGGCGAACACACTGCAGGAGAATGACTAAAATAAAAGAGATAAGGAACACAAACATTAGAGATAGAAATAATATTCGAGAAAAGTACATTAATTCGAAAAAACATGCCAAAAAGTACCAAAGACGAACTAACAAGGAACAGAAAACAAAAATCAAGGAATGGAACCATCAAAAAAGAAAGAGAAGGGAAAGAGATGTTGAACAAAAAAACATAGTGGTAGAACAAGAAAAGGGAGACTAGGAGTAGGAGAGAAAAGAAATAGAAGAAGGAAGAGGAATAAGTAGACAGATCAAGGCAAGAGTGCCAGATCTGAGAAGAAAGAAAACACCAAGACATCTGGAGCGAGGAGACGCCGAAGGAGAAGCAGACCCCCCCAGGACGCCAGGAGAGAAGAAGAGAAAAGCCAGGAACGGCACGACAGAACGAAGGAGAACATGTTGAGGCTAGGAACAGTACAACAATACAACAGAAAGCTGGCAGAAAAGGAGAAACAAAAGATGCCTATGAAGGCATCAGGTGGTAACATCCATGTTAGGTGAAGAGGCAAATTGCAGGTATTCGTGCAGCTTCTGAGGATCATCAAATGTGCGAGTACGACCATTATGAGAGATTTTGCAGAGGCAAGGGTGTAGAATTCCATATTGAATGTTTAACTGTCTCATCTGAGGGCGGAGATTCAGAAATTCCTTGCGGCGAGCATTGGTGGCATTTGACAAGTCTTGAGAGATAAAGATGTTATGACCCGACCATACAAGGCGACGTTTGAGCCTGGCAGCTTTAAGAACAGTCATTAATTCAGTAAACTCGAGGAAAAGGAGGATGATACCCCGAGGTTTTGAGGAGTTAGAGGTAGGACGGCCGAGACGATGAGCTCTCTGGATGTTTAGTGGATGAGCACTCGGTTGAAGTTCTAGCAGTTCATGCAGGAGCCGACGAATGAAAGACACCATGTCAAACCCCTCAAGATTCTCCGGAACTCCGTAAATACGTAGGTTGTTCCTACAATTGCGATTTGCAAGGTCCTCTGTGTGTAGTTTGAGCTGTTGTATTTCCTTTTCCAAGAGGGGTATCTTAGTAGAGACATCTTGAATATCACTAACACGCTGTTCCAGATTCAAGACTTTGCCTTCCATAACAACCCACCTCTCTTCAATCTGCTTGAGTTTCTCATTGGTGGCAGACATAAAGGGCTGGAGACCCCGAACCTCCTCTAGGATGGAGTCCAGAATAGGATTCTGGGAGGTGCGAATCAGAGAGGGGGGGGTCATTCTTAAGGCGCTTGGGTGTGGTTCCTGTGTTCAACGACTTTAAGCTGCCCGTGACGTGCGTCATTATTCCAATATAGGGGCACACCAGGAACACAGAAGAAAAATGAATAAAAAGGATAGTGGTTGCGATGAGGAAGCACAAAAAAGACACCAAGCACAAAAAAAATCTTCAAAAATGAAGGGTAAAATGACGTAGATACCCTACTTCCGAACCTCAAGGTAAACCTCATACAAGTGTAGTGATAGAACGTAATTCAGTCAGACTACGCAAACTAGCAAGGTGAGGAAATCCACAATAGATGATAATATAACCGCAAAGCGTTCATAAAAGAACTGAGGGGTAAGAGCTAGTTTTGAAGAACCACATTGCGGCGGTTAAAAGAAGTATGAACTCAATACGCCCTTGCAGTACAATTTGGGAAATGGTGGTCGTCACTCATGCAGGTAGAAAATTCATGCTCAGAAAAATTAGGTCATAGAGGGAGGAGCCAGTGGTGAGAGTACACCATACCTTATGCGGGGTTGCCAGTAAGGTGAAGCATGAAGCAAGAACAGTTCTGGATACAGCCTGAGGCAACGGTAATCTCTTGAGGAGAAACGCGGGCTCGGCAGCTCTAAATGGCGGCCACCCGCATCCCGATACCGTTGTATGAGGAGAGACACGCAGGTCTGCAGAAACAGCGTGTGGAGCTTCAATACTGCAAGCAATCGTCGCTGCAGAGGTTCCGCCGCATAAAAAGACAGAATTCCGGCCTCAAACACGGATAAAGGAGGCTAGAGTCACATCAGGAGTTCGTAGCTCTCCAGAGCTCACGGGAGAGCCGCCATCTCGCGTCGGCGCGTAAGCCACGCCCCCCCCCCTCCATATAGATGTTGAATAACGTAGGGCTCAGACTAGAGCCCTGTGGAACCCCATGGCTCACCCTGCGAGGCGATGATCTGAAGGGTGGGCAATGTAGCTGGAACGTTCTATTGGTCAAGAAGGATTGAAGCCAGGCAAGTGCTGGGCCCTTTACTCCCATGTCCGAAAGACGGGACAACAGCATTGAGTGCAGCACGGTGTAGAAAGCTACACTGAGGTCCAATAGGACCAACGCTGCTGTCTTGCCTTCGTCCACTATCTTCCGAATACATTCAGTCGAATACAGGACTGCCGATTCAGTTGAATAGCCCGATCTAAATCCAGACTGGGAGGGATGAAGGAGGGCTTCTTTCTCCAAAAACTCCATTAGTTGTTTATTTGCCACTTTTTCTATGATTTTAGCACAGAACGGAAGAAGTGAAATTGGCATTAGATTTTGGAGTTGGGAGATGGGAATGTTGGGTTTCTTTTTTAACGGGCTTCACTTGAGCAGTTTTCCAAGTTTCTGGAACGTGACACTCCTTGAAGGATAAAGTGATCATGTGACTGATGTGATCAATTAGTGTGTTATCCATAACTTCCTTACATTTTTCCGGTGGGCAGGCATCGATGGGGGAGCCCGAATGTATTCCATTGATAATTTTCAATAGATCCTGTTTATCCGGAGTAGAGAATGTGGTGAGTAAAGATTTGTGCGTTAGGGTGGCTTTATTGTCTACGTTGCTATTTACGGGAGTTGTGTTGTTTGTGAAAGTGGCATGAATTTTTTCAACTTTTTCTACAAAAAAGTCAGCGATTTGCTCACATATCTCAATGGAGTATGTATCTTGAGTATCTAATCGTGTGGGAGTTGTGAGTTCTTTATAGACGCAAAACAACTCTTTCGTAGGATTGTCTGCTTCCTCAATTCTGTTTTTAAAGTGATAACTTTTCTCTACTCTAACCATTTTTTGATATTTTTTTAGTTCAATTTTGTAGCTTTCTTTCAGTTCCGGTGCATAATTTTTCCTCCATTTACGCTCTATTGATTTACATTGGGCTTTTGCTGTTCTGAGTTTCTCTGAAAACCATGGGGCGGTTTTGGATTGTCTAGCTGGAGGTTTGGTGGTCCAGGGAGCAATTTTATCTAGTGCTTTTCTTATCCATAGTTCGTAGTTTTCCCAAACCTCTTGCAGGGAGTGACCTGTTGTTAGGGGTTGCTCAGCTAGCATTCTTTTGAAGAGTTCCGGGGTGAATTTTTTCCAGTTCCGGCGTTTGTGAGGAGGGAGTTTTGTAGATGTGATTTTTGTGGGTTCTCTTATTATCTCAAATGGTACCATACTGTGGTCAGACCAAATTAAAGGAATCGGAGGAGAGGTCTTAATTCCCTCCCAGTTTGCAAAAATAGGGTCTAAAAGATGTCCTTGTTGATTTGTGGGAATAGTAGAGAGAAGTTTTATATCTACAGAGTTGAGAGCGGCCGCTAAGAGTTGTGCTTCTCTGGAGTTAATATCTTCAAAGTGAAGATTAAGGTCGCCTAAGATAATAAGATTTTTATGTCTGATTGCCAGCTGGGTGGCTGATTCAATAAGTTGTCTACAGAAAGACACCGCCGTTCCTGGAGGTCGATAAATAAGTAGGCCAGTGATCGTAGTAGTGGGTTCTAATTTTATAGTAAATATACCAGACTCACTATTTATTATGGTTGATTTTGTTAAAGTGCATTCTAACTCTACCTTACTGATGAGTGCTAGTCCTCCTCCACGTTGCTTTTGTCTGTCAATTCTTAGAAGACTATAGTTGGGCGGTATAGCTTCTAGAATGTCAGGGGAGGATGATTCTTCTAGCCATGTCTCAGTCAGAAACATGGCGTCCAGATCGTTATTTATTAATAGGTCATGGATTTCCATTTTATGTTTTGTCATGGACCTACAATTTAGCAATATCATCTTCAGTTTTGCTATCTTTCCTGAAGTTTTGGTTATGGTGGGAAGTGGCTGGTTGCATAGATTACAAAGTGAGGGTATGAAATCAGGGTCTATGGTGTGAGAGCAGAGTTGGGTTGAGTTCTTACCAAGTGTGAGGAGGTTTGTTTTCGAGTAGTAAATTCGGTGGTTGTCGCTTCTTAGGGCTGCGGAGTATGTTTGAGGGATGAGGCCCTGGAGTTCTGCCCCGCGCCCCGGTCGTTCGCGGACGGGCTGGACTCTGGCTTGACTCCGGCGCGCGATCGGCGCGCCCGCAATGTGCGTCCGCTGCGCGGAGCCATTGACGTATGTTTCTATGCCGTCTTCCGAGCGACATGCACTGCGAGCCCTCACTAAGATGGCCGCTACCCTATCCCTGTTAGTCCCCGCAGATGACGGCCCGTGATTCGGCCACACCCACAAGGGAAAGGCAAGTAGTCTGCCAGCTATCAAGGGAAGCGGGTAAAAATTTAAATGACCCTTGCCTTGTCTGTCGCTTCAACACCAAGTGAGGGAAGTGCTTTCTAAAGTTCGTGCCTCATATGTTGAACAGCGCGCGATCAGTCCAAATGCCAAAGGGAGGGGGAAAGGGCACACGGGGAAGATATTCAACAAAAGGTTAAAAGCAATCGAAAATTTTAAAAGTAAACCTCCCGGCTCAAGCCTCAGGAGTGAATGCAAAGCTAGATGTATCCAGATATATATATGTTCTCCAGGTATCCCACTTTAAAATAGACTCCAGGCTATTGTACTGCTAGAATATAATGAAGCAAACACAAGGAGATGATAGACAGAGTGCTGAAACTTTTCAGACAATCACCTCCAGTCACTGGGTTGAATCCATCATCGTTCGTAAGCTCACTTCACCATCTCCTTGTGTTTACTTTGTTCGTCCTATGTACACCTAGATATGAGTCCCTTGCTCACTTTGCCAGTGGATTCAAGCTATCCTGGCTTGTTTCTGGTCCTGGGAAGACCTGGCATGGCAGTTCGGGCTGGACTGTTCCCACGAGGCATAGAGTCAATACTGATTTGCATATAGCTGGGTCTAAACTGGGGTGGAGAAGTGAGCTAAAGATTGATGATGGATTTAACCCTGATCTGTGACTGTGGGTGAGTGCCTGAAGAGTTTCAGCAGTCCGTCCATCTTCTTCTTGTGTTTGCTTTGTTCGCCCTAAGTTGGCAGGGTACACCCAGACAGGGGTCTCTTGTTCACTTTGCCACTGGATTCAAGCTAGCCTGGCTGGTGAGGGGTGTTACCCAAAACCGGTCCCAGGATGCTTGTTTCTGGTCCAGGAAAGACCTTGCTTGGCAGTTCGGGTTGGACTGTTCCCATAAGGCACAGGGTCAACACTGATTTGCATAGAGCTGGGTCTAAACTGGGGTGGTGAAGTGAGCTAAAGAATGATGATAGATTTAACCCAGATCTGTTACGGGCTGATTGTCTGTCAAGTTTCAGTGTTCCGTCCATCATCTCCTTGTGTTTGCTTTGTTCGCCCTAAGTTGGCAGGCTACATCCAGACGTTGGTCACTTGCTCACTTTGCAAATGTATTCAAGCTTGCCTGGCTGATATGGGGTGTTACCCCAAAACCGGTCCCAGGATGCTTGTTTCCGGTCCAGGGAAGACCTGACTTGTCAGTTTGGGCTGGACTGTTCCCATGAGGCATAGGGCCAAGACTGATTTGCATATAGCTGGGTATAAATTGGTGTGGCGAAGTGAGCTAAAGAATGATGATGGAATTAACCCAGATCTGTGACTGGGTGTGAGTGTCTGAAAAGTTTCAGCGCTCCGTCCATCCAGCCTAGGCCCCAGTAGCAGGAAGGTGCAGAGAAGTGGGCAGCGCTGTCCGTGCAGGTAAGCCTGGGGGGGCAGGGCGGGAAGGGGGCGTAGTCGACAGACGACAGAATATTGAAAAATAAATACATGAATAAATCCTATTCCAATGTCTGTCGACATGCCCCCGCCCCTCCCCACTGACCCACCACGCCTGCCTGCAAGGACCACTGCTGGGGTGGGAAATAGAGTGGGCGCTTGGGTGAGAGGTGTGTACTACGTCGCCAATATGGCTTGTTGTAAAACAGAGCAGTTTCTGCTCTGGCTTTGTACTGCTTGCCTGTGATAGAAGTGATGCTGTACATACCCAGCAATGTGATAACAGTGATGCTGTACATAGCCAGCAATGGGAAAGGAGTTGACCTAATGGCTAGGGCAGTCGACCTCGAATCTGGGGAACCGGGTTCGAGTCTCGGCAATGACGCTGAACATCCTTTGATTCTGGGCAAATCACTTAATCTCCCCGTGCCTAACAAAAATGAATGTGTGTCCTCATGTAACGTAACTGGTGCTACGTAGAGCGCTTTGATACCCCATTCGGGTCAAGTTCGCGCTACATAAAACTCTGCAAAAAAAATGTGCTAACTGTGATGGTGTTTATAGCCAAAAATGTGGCTTCCAGTGATGCAGTACGAACCAGGATAAAGTGGATGTTTGCACTGCAGTGGTGCTTTGCATATTAGGGCAAACATTAAGGGTCTGGCATGACATTAGTGCTGCACATCCGTTGGCAGTCTGGAAACTGATGCCAATGCTTCTATTCACATTGGGGAAATGTGGGTTTTTTTAGCTTACCGGTGGCCCATAATATGCCGTAGCAATAGAGGCTACACTGGGTGAATTTTAGCCTCTAGCAACTTTTGTACCAGTCAAGATATCTTGAACATTAGCCCTGTTTCCACAGGCAGCATCCTGGCACAGTGGTCTTTCTCCTCTTTCAATGGAGAGTGCTGCGTCAATCGGTCATTAGTAAACAGCTGGCATTGTGAGTAGTACTCTGGGCATTACTGCTTGAGTGGTACCCTGGGACATAAATGTTAGATGGACTTCAAACTGATGGGCATAATGTCCTGATAGATTATAAACTTAAGGTCATATCTCGTAGTTCAGGACCCTATATTCATTCTATGGGGCAGTGCTTAATTTGTGCTGGTGGTTCACTTAATTGTCAGCACCAGCTCTAGTTGCAATCTGTCAAATGGTGGTACTGTCTTTTTAATTTTGAGATGAGCACAACAACCGTGTTACATGAACTTGTAAATACCGTGAAAATGAAAATACCAGCTTCTCATGCCATTATTATGGCTTTGTGTGGCCTGAAATAGTCTGACTTGTAGGAGTGCGATGGTTAGGTGTTATGTTGCTACTGTAGCGTTGACAGGGTATGGATATTGCAGGCTGCAAAGGCATCCGAGAAGGGACTTGGCACTTAATTTTTTGCAAAGTAAGCACTGCTATGGTACACACTGCATCAGATCTGCACTACCTCTCTTGTGGCATTCAACTTTGTCATCTGTAGTATTAGTCTTTAAGTACCTGGAACATGCGATTTTATAACCACATTCTTGATTTTATGAATTTGAGCAATATGGCCCTTGTGACCTATTCCCTGATCAGGATTGGGAGTCTTTCATTACACCTCCTTCTGTTCTGCCTCCATAAGCTATGTCTACTTAGCCAGCCTATTTGAAGAATTGTGCTAGAAAATGCATTGGACCAATTTATTTTAAATATTTCCTTTGGGAGGGGCAACCCCTAATGTGCCTGAATACCTTTGATGAGGGCTGATTTCGCTTGCTCTGTGTGATGTGATGGGCTGTTTCTTCAAACATTTTTTTCCATAGCTAATGTCGGTTTCCAGTCCAGCCCCTGTTTTTATGTTTATGTGCTTTTTGTCCTACACCAATAATAAACTATTAATTAAAAAAACACAGAGTACAGAGGACATTCCCAGCAGCACCCTGCTGGGAGGAAGCTCACGCTGCTGAGATCAGAGAGCTGACAATGCTTGCAGGCGGGAAGCTGACACTGCAGGAGGCCTGCAGCACTGCCAGTGCACTGCCGGACGGAAGTTCACTCAGCGGGATCCTCTGTCTCTGCCAGGACGGGACAGCGCTGCTGGATGGCTGAAAGGAACCTCACACCTCCAAGCTGTTGCACTAGCACGACTGAGATGGGGTTTGATTCATCTGAGGGCGGTGAATCGTCTACTCCGGTGAGATCTAAATCATGCTGATTTGAGTAGTATATGTGATGTAGTGCTTAATTTGAGGCGGTGCGGGCCACTGGCACTCATTTTTGGAGTCTGGCAAGTATTGTTCTGCATCAGATATTTACCGAGAGCAAGAGAGGGAAAAACAAACAAAGTGAAAAGATGGAAGAATAAAAAATGGCCAACCCGTCATGAAGAGACAAAGCAGGAACCTACAAGAGTGTGATAAAGGGGCACACAGTACCTGGCAGTAGTTTGAAGAGGCATCAGGTGGATTCAAGACTATACAGCATTGGTACTGGGCACGCCGACATTTAATAGCATCAGCCGCTGGATTCTAAGCCGAGTCTTGGGTATAGACACTCATTTTATAAATTAAGCACTAGCTTCTGCAGTATTGGTGTCTGCAATGTGGATGATGATGGCGCACAGATAGCCACCTGACTAGCCCATGAAACACCAACACACCATATGTGCAGAAGACACAGTAGTGTGCTCCGGATAGCAGTGGCGGCTGGCACAGGTAAATGCGGTGAGTGAGGCGTGGGAGATGCGGGGTGAGGGGAGTCAACAGATGACGGAATAGGTATAATTAAATAAATAGCATCTAGTCCGTCATCTGACGGCTTTCCCCCTGCTGCGCCCTGCCCCACCAGCCCACTGCGCTTACCTGTGCCGGCCGCCGCTGCCGGATGGGCAGCCTATTTATAACCTCCTTTGGCCACGATTGACCTCTGTATGTGTACACAAACATGACATCAGAATGTAGTACTGGATGGCACACAATGTCCCTTATCAACTCAAACACAAATAAAATGCTTCAGAGTACAGCCTTAGTCGTCGATAAGTAGTCAGAGTCTCTGCAATGGGTGAGGACAACGTCACAAATTTACAAGAAAATGTCAACTAATAAAATTGATGAATTATTTTTTTGTAAAGTGCTTCATTTAGGTACAAGAAATGATTGTCATTGAATTGATTTATAACGTTGAATCAAAATGTATGTATTGGATATTCTCAATATATTGGAGAAACAGATGCTTGTGGTGGTGTGTAATCCTGTTTGTTTACAATGACTAAGATGTGGGAAAATGACACAAACCCAAGCTACTGAAATTGCAGAGATACAGTCTCTAATTATTTGAGTCCAATAGACAATTTAGTGGAATTTCAGGCTGCAGGTAGTTCTTCCTCAAATTTTATTCTTGGATTAATTGTTGTCTTACTTCGTTGGTCGGATTGTCCTCAGTGCACATGCTGGCCAGAGTACAAGAGACTGGACAAACCTTCTTAGATGTGGTATATCGGTCAAATGGCTGTGCCCGCATCTGAGTCTGACAGCCACCAAGACCCGCAACTACACTATCGGAAGGAAAAAAATCCATCCCACTGCTGGGAATATGTCATATGACATGATCGCTACCAATGCAAAGTTCTTTGTCACAAACACAGCCACTGATCAGCTGCACGACATTGGAAAACCTAAGACCGATAGCATTTGTACACCAAGTGCAAGCCAGCCACACTGAAACCCAACTGACTTCCAACACGGTCCGAGGATTTGGGTGCCTCAAAGTGAAACCTCTCAGTCATGCATTGAAGCCCTCCACAGACTCGTGTTCTTGTTGTTTGAACTGCCTCAGCTTGAATCTTCCAAAGTCTAGTTTAGTTTGTTTAGATGTGGCTTAAAGTGTGTCTCCTCTGCTGCCAATGCTTGGTCATAGCTTTCTTCCTCGGGTATTGGGTTAGTTCTTGAACAACTTAAATATCTCTTCCCTTGTGTAGTGGAACAGCAGGGATCTCTTTACCTCTCCATTGTTCCTTTTGTCGCTTTTAAGTCGTGATTTAGAACCTGATTTCGAGTTTGGCGGACAGGTGACTCCATCACAAACGTGATAGATATCTGTCTGCTGTATTACAATTCCATTATATCCTTTGGAACTTGTAATACGTCGGATGGGATATCCGTCATGTTTGTGACGGAGTGATCTGTCTGCAAAACTCTAAATCAGGCCCTTAGTCTAGCAAGCCAAACGCGACAAATGGTGGCTGTTGTCACCAGGTTTGTCAGTTTGCTGAATGGCAGTAGGGAGTTTCCTTACCCCCTACCTGGTGAACAGGTGTGCTAATGAATGCGTCCTCATTAGCTTGGGTTGGGACCCGCTACTGGGTTGTCGTTAGGTGCTAAGCCTCCTCACGGATCTCCATTTTGTACCTGGTTATTGTCACTCATGTTACTCTCGTTTTGCAACGTCAGCTAAGGTTGGTGTTGAGAACGGACCTGCAGGCTCATTGTGATTTTGTGTGATTAATCCCCTTTCTATACTTTCTTCCTTTCTTTAGTTGCATGGTTGGCTCTTAGTTTGGCCAGTGATGTCTATGAAACTTGTTTATTTTCCATGTCAGCACTCTTAGGTTAGCAGGTTTAGCTTAGTGTTGTGCTCCAATTTGCACCTATCCCACAATGTGATCTCCTGTCTTTCTGCTGCCAGATGAGCGTGATATGGTGAGGGGACTACTGTGGGTGAGACAGCTCACTGTATATTGTCATCTCAGTCTAGGGGCACTTACTGAAATGATGTTGTCTTTTCGGTAGGTTCAGGGGTGGTTCCTTTTGGAAGTGTCTCTTATACTTGTTCACCGGATGTTCACTGTTGCATGAGCATTTGGTGCCAGGAGGTGGGGTGCTAGGTTGTCGCCTAATGCATGATTGGTTTCGGCTGTGTCCTGTGCAGGGACTATTTTCATGCTAGTTGAAATGATGGGGGCGGGGAGTTTTGAGCCAATTTATTTGCCCTTAGTTGCTGCGTTGGATGCAGGGACGCCTGCTGGAATTCTGACAATCGGGGGTCTCTACAAAGGAAGGCAAAGCTGCAGTGTTTGCTGCTCATCCCCGCGTTAGAGTAGGGGTGCATGTAACTTGTGTAATTTGGTGTAGGGTAATTATGCGCAATTACAGCACAATCATGCCAAACTACGCATGATTACTCAAATGGCATCTTGCGCACAGAAAATTACCCGAACAGTCTGTCCGGGTAATTATTCAACTCGAATATTTTATTTCTGATTTCTTGTGTTCATAACACTGCCGTTCACTTTCGGATTTGTAGTTTTGAATGTTCAGCTCAGGTAGAAAATCTATCTGAAATGCCACTCACATTAAACAAATTACCCAAACGGTATAGCTTGCTGTTGGACCCGGCCCTTTAGGCAGGTTCACCCGAGACTTTTTGCTTTTTCCTAGCCTGTTTCTGGAACCTGGTGTTGGTGATTTTAGGCCTCTGCGCACTTTTTCACTGTGGTACAGTGTAAAGTGCTTGAGCTCTCTGTGTATGTGTGGTGAGTGACCTGCCCTCCCATAGGAATGAATGGGGAATATGTATGCCCATGGCAGTTCCTGATGTGTGGGGAGTGCAGGGGCGAGTTTGATATGTGCGAACTTGTGAGATTGAATGCTGCGTAATGGTATATGCGGCATGATTGTGTCTAGTCTAAAAGTGCCACTTTTAGAGGTTGGCATATTTGTGTAATTAGTGTCTGGCAGGTGATTGGCTGGTGAGCCTGGCCCAGGAGTGCCTGGGCCTGCTTGTGGATTGACTGTCTGGTTTGAGGATGGCAGGGGCTGGGGAGCCCCAGGAGGTTGTCTGAGTCAGCCCGTGGATGAAAGGCTGCATCTGCTGCCAGGGAAGTGGGAGGAGATGGCACCTGGGAGTGACTAGGGCTGTGCCTGCCTGACCACAATGCTGGCTCCACCTCCCGCTGGGCGACTGTCACCTCTGTCCCTGACAATGAAGAGAGTTCCCTATAACCAGTTCTAGCTGGTTCTCACACTGCCTGCACAAAGACTTCAAAGACTTTTCTCTGTGTAAGAAGGGGCTGTGTCCCCTTCCAATTTGTTCTTGTTTCTAACTTGAATCCTGCCAGGGGTGTGCTGCTGCTTGGGCCCAGGGGAATCCGTGGGCCCTGCCCAGCCCCTGAATGCCTGGAGGACTTCTGGGGGACCCCTCTGCATTGCCTGGGCTGATAGGGGGACTTTGCTTTGTCCTGCCCTGGACCGCTGGAAGGACTTTGTTTCTGGACGTTCTGCTCCCCTAAGTACCTGGAAGTGCTTTTTCTTTGCTATAGCGCTTGGGAGCGCTTGATGTGTCCTTCCTAGCACTTGGGAGCGCTTTTTGCTTTATGGGAGCGTTTCTCCGCCCCGCATTTTGCGTGAGGAATTGCAGGTGCCACCCTGCTTTATGCCCGATATCGCTATATTTTTATTTATGGGTGACACCCCATTTATTTTATTGCCTAACGGGTGCTCACCCCGTTTCTACTCCTATTTGTGATACAGAGGGTGCCCACCCCTCATTTTAGCCCTTGTTGTCACCGCCACGGCCCTCTCGCGCCGCCATCAGGAAGTCAGGCATCGTAGGGCCTGACGCGGGGCGAGACTTCCGGTTTTCGGAGGAAGTCCCCGCCGCCGCGCACTGATTGGCCGGTACCCCAGCCCGAAGGAGGAAGGAGAACAGCAGCGCCGGTGTGAGCAGGGCTCCCATGTTCTGGGGAGAGCCCTGCTGGTGCCATGGACGGTGTTGCCGGTCTCCCGTGATTCAGAGGGAGACCGGAGAAGAGGAGAGCCCCGCGATTGCTGCCGGATAGAGAAGTCCCCGTAGCCTGGTAAGTGAGGGCTGTGCAGGGGGCAGGGCAGCATCCTATTCAGAGCCTCCCCCCGCCTGCTAGGGGGGCGCTCCAACGTCGGGGGCAGGTTGTGTGATTGAGCGGCCCCACTTGATAGCGGGACGCTCCGACGAAAGATGGCATTGGTGAGGAGCCCTGAGAGGCTCTTGGGGGCATAGATTACTTTGAGTCCCCCGAGAGGGACTTCAACAAAGGGGGCATTCTTTCTTCAGAGCCCCCAAGGTTCAGAGGGTGCAGTTTGTATTTCAAGCCAGAGAGGCTCCACCGGTGTAGGGGCATGTTGTTTTAAGGAGCTGAGTTGGCTCCCCCCGCCCCCCTTATTTTTGAGAGGAGCCAAGGTGCTCCAAGGCCACAGTGACTTTAGCGTCCCCACGAGGGACTTGGGGGACATCTTTGTATTACAGATCCCCATGTGGCTACAGCCTGCGCAGATGTGACTTGGAGGGGACCTGTTAATTTACAGAGCTAGAGGGCTCCAACAGTGGGCGCAGTTTTGTTTCCTAATGGCTAGTGAGAGCCCTGTCGCAGTTTTGTTCTCCAGCTGCTCAGCAATTAGTGGGCAGCTGCACCGTTTAGGCACAATTGGAGAGAGAGTCCCTGTGTGGGACAGAGGTGGCACAGTGGTGCCAGGCCTGCTACAGCTGCGCTGCACTTAGTGCCAGCTGCAATGTTTAGGCCCTTGTGATTGTTCCCAGGTGCCCAGCAAGTAGTGGGCACCTGCAACGTTTAGGTTTTGCGCCAGTGGTGCACCCCTGACTGGCGCTGCATGGCAGCGCGCCCTGACATTCTGGACACAGGGCTCTTTAGTCCCTTTATTAGATGGGGGCTGGTATGTGATTTCTGCGCAATGTGATTTCTATGTTTTTAATAGTAATTACTAAGGTGTTTTTGCGCTATTGAGTTGTGTTGGGGCACCTCTGAATGTCTTATGCATCATGTGTCTTTCTTTCCCTGCGCTGCACCTCTGAATGTTTTAGGCGTCACGTGTCTCCTAGCGCTGCACCTCTGAATGTGTTTGTGATGCATCATGTGCTTTGTTCTTAACACCGCTGAATGTGTAGGTTTATGCATCATGTGTTTCTCTTTACTACTCCTCTGAATGTATATTTATGCATCATGGGTAATGTGTTCTTTCCTAGACCCCTAAACGCTGTGTGATACTTAGGTGGTTGTCCGTACACCTCTGAATGTTTTTTGGCATTGTGTGTTTTCCTTTATTACTCCTCTTAATGTGTTTCATGCATTATGGGTAATGTGTTCTTGTTTATACCCCTAGGTGCTGTGTGATACTTAGGTGGTTGTTCTTTTTAGTACAGGTGGTCCTAGTGAGGTCCTGGTTCCTGTTACCAGTGGTTACTGGTTGTGTGCCATAGTTGCTAATGTGTGCTACTATGATTTTTATTCTTTATTATTCTTTATTTTAGAAGTGCTATTTCTGATTCTGACAGTGGCCCACGCGGCCCTGTCTTGTGTACATAATCCCTTGTGAATATTGCCCGTGCCAGTTGGCACCATGTATATTGTGTGATACTATCTGTGTTTTTACAATACAAAAGTTACTTTATAATAACCTTGTGTGGAGTTCCTTTTGTGGTGTGACTAGTATGTTGTTGCTGTTGTGTGCTGGCGCAAATGCTTTACACATTGCCTCCGAGTTTAGCCTTACTGCTCGTGCCAAGCTACCAGGGGGTGAGCAGGGGTTATCTTGGCGTGTGACTCCCTTGCCCTGACTTGAATGGTGGTTTCTGCCTAGCTTTGGCGTCAGCCTTAGCCAACCAGAAATAGCCAGTTCTAACACTTGCCTTAAAATTTCTCCCCAAAATTAAGTAATGTGATGTAATGGCATAATCTAGATAATTTTACTAATTGAAATTGCCCAAATGACGCCCATTACTTCAGCATTTTTCAAATGTCACCCTGGCCTAGGAAGGGACGACTCTGGAGAGTTGCAATGTGTCCCACCACACTGGGCGCTGACTTTTGGGTGGCGGGTCCCGTGTTTTCGAATACAATATTGTTTTAAAAGCACCTGCAGCCTCCAGCAATTTTCAAGCAACCATAAAAATGCCAAGATAACTCTGGTGATTGATGGACCTGCTACAGAGAGATTGGCAGTTTGTCTAGTAGAAGTTTTGTCTCGTCATAGAGTAGCACAGGAGGTGAAAATACCTGCTGCAAAGAAAGTGTACCAAGCAGATCACAAAGCGCATACAATGTAAATAGGTCATTGCATTTCTTCTTCTGTCAGAGAGCCCCTTTTGTTACTTGAAGTTCAGAAGGTTAAATTCTGATATAGAACATTGAGCTATTATCTGTCATCACAGTGCAGTGGCGGCTGGTGACATTTGAAAGTGGTAAAGCGTAAACGTTGGGCAAGACTTTTATATAGCGAGCATATAGCGAGCAAAGTGAGCAAGTTCAATGAACAAACCTGGGGTCCAGGGTGAGTTCCTCGCCCAAGAAAGAAATGAATAAAAGATTGTCAAATGGTGCCTTTTAAAGCAAATTAGTGTTGCAATAACGCAAAGCTTATCAAGCAGTGGGAATGCATAGACTTGAAATATTAAACACATTAAAAACTGACCCATATCTTCCTGCATAAATTTGTTCAACAGTTATGGTAATATGTAAATTGTTCTGCATGAAAACTTTAGTCCTTTAAAATGTATGCTTGCCCAGTGTCTTGCACTGCATGCAGCATTAACTTTAGAAAAATATGCTCTAACCAGACTTCGAGAAGCACCCACAGATGCTAGCTGCTAGATGAAAAAAGTGGTGCTCGCTATAAAGGAACATGCCACATACATTTCTGTGAGTCCCATAGTGTGCCACCTGACCGGTATTTTGGTTTCTCTCTGAGGTGTAATTTTATCCAGATAAATGGCACTACAACTGATATACACCGAAAGACTGTCAGTATGATTGGCTTTGTCACTGGATGTTAGCTTTTATACGCTACATGAGTAACAACAATGATTTCTTATAAATAATTAACGTTGGAAATGTTTAAATTCTGAAAAAGTGAGTCTGTGAATTAAATAGCATTTAGGCCTGTGGAAGGAGTTTTATCCTTCAATTATGTGTGCTTTATGTTAGCTATGTATCCTCTTTTTCTCTGCATATCTTGTCCATCTGCACACCTTTCACACCCTCTCTTTCCTCTTCAGCATCCTCTTTTCACTCTTTCCCAAATGCACTTCCTCACATCTCTGTCACTTCACCGCCCCCAACATGCACGGCACTCCCTCAAATTTAATCACTTTAATTTCTCTTACTTTTGCCTATTGACATCTGTGTACCCCCTTCTCACACACATATCCACAGAATTTCAGTTGCAAATGCAATACACATTGTTCTGTGTGCTCTGCAGAGAGGCCAACCCACTGACAGGCACTTTGTTTAGCTTCAGCCTTAGCTCTGAGTGCTCAATCAAAGCCCATCATAAACACCTGGCGTGGCTCAAGCCTCAATGTATGCTCAGAACAAAATACAGATAAACAACATTAAATAATAGCTAACTCTTGGGGAATACAAGATTAAGTAAAGCATGTGAAATAAGAGAGGAGCTAGATTGCTGAAATGCATTCCCTTGACGTTTTTAACATCCATTGTTTACAAGTCAATCCATGTTTTTTAGCATCAAGGTTAACATGGGGGGATGAAGACAAGGCCAGTTTTAATGTCATACTTCAGAGAACTGGCCACTGTAAGCACATGTTCCACAGTAAGCACATATCTCTCACTCTGGGCTTGACTTGGATTTTTGTATCAACTCTGCATGGGAACAAGAGGGAACCCTGCTCCTTATGTGGTTCCATTTCACAAGGGAGCAAATGCTGCAGCTTTACTTCTAAAGGAGCGAGTAAAGTGCAGCGAGAGCTCGGGGTGTCACAGTGGGGGAGGTTAGCGCAGTGGCGGCTCACAGAGAGAGTGCTGCGGGATGGTGAGGTGGGGCGGGTAGGGGCAGGGTGGGGGGTTAGTGGAGTCGGACATATGACGGCAAGGAGTAAAGTAAGCAAATAAATAAATGAAACTATTTACCTTGCGCTCGCTGCATCGCACTCGGCGATGCAGCGAGCGCAAGGTAAATCATTTTATTTACTTACTTTACTCTTTGCCATCGTATGTCCGACTCTACTACTCCACCACCCTGCCCCTCCCCCACCTCACCACCCCACAGCACTCCCTCTGCGAGCCGCCACTGGGTTAGCGTGATGTGGGGTCTCAGCACAATATACATTACACAGCATTAGCTTGCAAACACTTACCATTACCGAGAACAAGGCACCGTATCAGATGTGCTTCCATCCTAGGGTGACCAGGCGACCCGGATTTGCCCAGACAGTCCCAGTTTTCACCTGCTGTCCTGGCAGATTTTGCCAATTTTGGCTCATGTCCCGGTTTTTACAGGGGGTTGACTGAAACCAGTGAGATGCACTTATTCGGCGTTCTAAAGTTGTGCTAATTAGAAGCTGTTATAAGTAAGCATTTTAATGAACAGGTATGATGCTGGTTTAAGGGATAACATTTTATTTATTTTCTTAGTGCCTTTTCTGTGTTCCTATGTTGATAAGAGTTGTCATTCTGTGCAGCACCGTTGATGTACAATTGTAGTCCTTCTTCGATTTTTGCAAAATGTCCTGGATTTTGGTTCCCAAGATCTGGTCTCCCTATTGCATCCACTCTTACGTATGACGAAAGGGTGGGATCTACGCCTTTGAATGAGGGACGTCTGAAATCAGGCAGGGATGAAGTCTCCGATGTTGGAAACCATGACGCTTATTGCGTTACTGGCCTACAGTGTGTATACAACCATGAACCACAATGGCAATGAAGGGCTTTTAAACAGAAAGCCCTGCGTTGTGCACACCGTTAAGAAAGTTGATTTACTGCCTGGCTTCCTTCTCCTGCTTTAGGTGAGGCAGGGCAGACAGCCTGAAACAGACAGCCCAGACTTAAATACATCAATTAATTTAGAGATATGATCATACCTCTAAATAAATCGATCTATTTAATATTTTTTATGCGAATGTGTGGGAATTTCAGAGGTGCGCAGCCCCTGGGCCATTATGGAGAAACCGCCCCTGTCAAAGACCTGCATGCAAACTGCAAGGTAAAGTTTAGAGCATTATGATTTTTCTCTCAGTCTTTCATTATCCTAATGTTGCAAAAAGGGTTCACTTGGGTAGAAATTAATTCTTATTAGTAAAGCCAACCCTAGCCATGGGGTCAAGTTTGTGCCTCGCTAGACCAAGCACTCTTAAACTATACTCTCTTCCAGTAGGGATGACTTGTGACTCCTACACCTTTTAGACCTCGGTTTGATGTAACATTTCCTATACACGGATTTACACACTTATGATTCATTGTCTTTGTGTGATGTGATATAAAGTGCTCTGACCCCTTACACTGGAATGAGCAGCACTATAAAACAAAAGAAATGCATGAGAGAGAAAGTGGTTATGGGGAGTTGAGGTAGGGTGACCAACCATCCATAAATTTCACGGACAGTCCGTAATTTCGGCCATCTGTCCGTTGTCCGTGAAGGATTCTTTAACGGACGCCACTTGTCCGTCATTTTAACCGGGCACCGGTCGCCCCACCCTAAAGCCGGCACAGCTTGCCCCCACCCTCCTTCTTGACTCAGAGTCTGTTCCAAAGCTCAGATACCCAGCAGCATTGGAGAGGCACAGCGGGGTGGTAACCCTCACACCTTCAGCTCTTGATGAGCTGTTAAGAGGTGCTCGAAGGTGTCTGAGAGGAGGGGCTGCAGGTTCAGGAGCAGGGGCATCCATTCAGATGCAAACAGCCCTGAGTGCGTCATGTCTCTGCAATTTAGAGGGGCCTCACACATTCCATTTCTATCCAGGGCCCCAAACATCCTAGACTCGGCCAGATTACACCGAAGCAGCAAGTGTTGTTACTAAATTGTAAGCAAACCTCGGTTCTTCAAACATGCAGTCTATAATGTAATGAAATAAAGAAATGGCACAATCGCACCCACACTGATTAACAAAGTATGGAGGACAATCAGTTCAATCAGTTCTCTTAGAGTGTCTCCTGTAAGTACTGTACATCACAGTGGGGGATGGCATTTTGGCCTGTCTTCTCGTTGTCTTGTGCAGGAGAGGGCGAGAAGCCCAAGATGATACTAGAATACTGCATGCCCACCCCTGTGCCCACCCTGGTGGATCACGTTCCCTCTCCTGTGATGACTCCTGCTCCTGTCCCCCCATGTGGTGGCTCTAGTCCACCCCCGCTTGTGATGGCTCCTGTCCCCCATGTTGTGGCTCCAGTCCACCCCCGCCTGTGATGGCTCCTCTCCCCCCTGTGGTGGATCCTGTCTCCGCCCTGGGTGGCTTCTGTCCCAGTCCTGGAACGGCCCCTGCAGCGAGGGAGAAGTTCTTGATGGGCCTCTTCTCAAAAGGGCTCCGCTCAAAATTAATATGGAAAGGTGTGCGCGTAGATAAGTGAAGGGATGGGTGGATGGCTGGATGAATTAGTGAAAGGGTGAATGGATGAATGAAAGATTGAATAAACGGATAATGAGAGAGGATGGATGGATTGATGAGTGAGGGGAAGGATGGATGAGAGAAAATGTAAATAGCTGGATGTATGGGTGGAAGGGTAGCTGAATGATGGATGAGGGGAAAGATGGATGAGGGAAAGGATGGATGGATGAGGGGAAGGATAAATGGATGAGGGGATGAATGGAGGGGAAGGACGGATGGATCGGTGTGTGGGTGAAAGGATGGAATGTTGATGAGGGAAGGATGGGTGGATGGATGATGAGTGGGAGGATGGATGGATGGATGGATGGATGGATGATGAGGGGAAGGATGGGTGATGAGGGGGTGGGTGAAAGGATGGATGGATGATGAGGGGAAGGATGGATGGATGATGAGGGGATGGATGATGAGGGGTTGGGTGAAAGGATGGATGGATGGATGGATGATGAGGGGATGGATGGATGGATGATGAGGGGGTGGGGGAAAGGATGGATGGATGATGAGGGGAAGGATGGATGGATGATGAGGGGATGGATGATGAGGGGGTGGGTGAAAGGATGGATGGATGGATGGATGATGAGGGGAAGGATGGATGGATGATGAAGGGAAGGATGGATGGATGGATGATGAGTGGGAGGATGGATGGATAGATGATGAGGGGAAGGATGGATGGGTGATGAGGGGGTGGGTGAAAGGGTGGATGATGAGGGGAAGTATGGATGGATGGATGATGAGGGGGTGGGGGAAAGGATGGATGGATGATGAGGGGAAGGATGGATGGATGATGAGGGGATGGATGATGAGGGGGTGGGTGAAAGGATGGATGGATGGATGGATGGATGATGAGGGGAAGGATGGATGAATGATGAAGGGAAGGATGGATGGATGGATGATGAGTGGGAGGATGGATGAATGGATGATGAGGGGAAGGATGAATGGATGGATGGGTGATGAGGGGGTGGGTGAAAGGATGGATGATGAGGGGAAGGATGGATGGATGGATGATGAGG
Source organism: Lissotriton vulgaris (assembly GCF_964263255.1). NCBI lineage: Eukaryota > Metazoa > Chordata > Amphibia > Caudata > Salamandridae > Lissotriton > Lissotriton vulgaris. Next base: position 72,568,763 of record NC_141688.1, on the reverse strand, counting down.
GGGTGGGGGAAAGGATGGATGGATGATGAGGGGAAGGATGGATGGCTGATGAGGGGATGGATGATGAGGGGGTGGGTGAAAGGATGGATGGATGGATGATGAGGGGAAGGATGGATGGATGATGAAGGGAAGGATGGATGGATGGATGATGAGTGGGTGGGTGGGTGGGTGGAAGGAAGGATGGATGGATGGATGATGAGGGGAAGGATGGATGGATGATGAGGGGAAGGATGGATGGGTGATGAGGGGAAGGATGGATGGATGAATGGATGATGAGTGGGTGGGTGAAAGGATGGATGGATGGAGAGTGGGTGCGTGAAAGGATGGATGATGAGTGGGTGGGTGGATGGATGGATGATGAGTGGGTGGGTGAAAGGATGGATGGATGGATGGATGAGTGGGTGGGTGGATGGTAGGTGGGTGAAAGGATGGATGAGTGGATGGGTGGGTGGATGGTGGGTGAAAGGATGGATGAGTGGGTGGGTGGATGGGTAGGTGGATGATGGGTGGGTGGGTGGGTGGATGAGTGAAATGATGGATGGATTGATAGATTGATAAGTGCAAAGGTGAATGAAAGGACGTATGAGTGAAAGGATGGATGTAAGGATGGATGAGAAGAGTGAAATGGAGGGTAGATGGACAAAAGGATGAATAGATGTGTGAAGGAGTGAAATGATGGATGAGTGATAGGGTCAATGGATGGATTCATGAGTGGATGGGTGGGTGGATGGATGGATGGAAGGAAGGATGGCTAAGTGAAAGGGTCGATGGAGATAGGAAGGGAGGATGGATTGATGACTAAAAGAGTAGATGGGTGGAATGATTAGTAAGTGAAAGGATGGCTGGATTGGTGAAAGTGTAAATGGCTGGATGGATGAGTGAATAGATGGATGGGATGAAGAGTGGATGGATAAGTGTACAGATGGATAGGGTGAAAGGGTAGTTGGATGGATAATGGATGGATGAGTGAAAGGATGGATGAAGGCAGGGGCGGATTGGCAAGGCGGGCATTCGGGAATGGGCCGAAGGGCCGGTGCCTCAGTGCCCTCTGTGGGCCATATTTTTTTCTCCCCTGTCCCAGTCGACAGAGAGTGGACTAGGAAAGGGGAGAAAAAAAAACGGCCCACAGAGTGCACGGAGACAGACAGACAAAATGAAAGCAGCCTCGCTGTGCGGCCAGACAGCGATTGTCAGCTGTGGGCTCTCCTTCACCCCTACCCTGCCAAGCAATCAAGCTGAGGCTGGGCTGGGGAGGGGTGATTGTTTGCAATAATCGGCCTCCCTGGGGGCCAGGTGTTTCTCAGGCCTTTGAGCCATTTGCACCTCGGCCCCCTGGCGCCCATGCAGCCCAGAAATGGTGTTAGTCTTAACACCTCGCCCACAGCCCTTCACATTCAGGGCATAGTGGGCGAGGAAGAATGGGTCTTGCTGTGAGGGCCTGGTGATGTTTGGAATTTTTTTGTTTTATTTATTTATTTATGCGATTTTATATAGCGCGGACTTTACCAGAAGGTGTCAGAGCGCTTCACACTAGGAACAGCAATAATACATGAGGAGAAAATTATAAGTGGACAAATTACAAAAGCAAACGTTAAGTTACATGAATCAAAAGTGACAATAGTGAGCAACCAAAATACAAGAGGAGCAAACAATACATTACAGGAGGAAAAAGAGATATGGTGCAGGTTTACAAAAGCGTACAAAATAAAAGTAGAGGTATAATACTGCAATTTATGGCAGACACTCCAGCACAAGAACAAACGTTACGTAGGCAATGGTGGCACTTGTGCAAGTATCTAAAGCAAACAAAAGTGAGAGGTAGCAAACAGTGTGTTACAAGAGAAAAGTGACTTGTGCAAGTTACAAAAGGGTACCATACACAGGTACAAGGGTAATACTACAGTAAATGGTAAATACTCAAACTGCCAGAACACACTGGGAAGGCACTTCCCATGCACCAGCTTCACCTCAGCCTCCCCCCTGGCTACCTGGCTACCTGGCTACCTTGGATGACCCAGAAAGCTGTGTTTTGTGCTCCCCTGCCAGGACATTTTCCCAAGGCCTGGAGGGTTGATTAATTTACTAATTGCAGGGGCCTTACCTCTGTTCATGTGCTCCTGAGCTGAAGGTCTGGGGAGGGCTGAGTAGGTTAGTAATAGCAGGGGCTTCGCTGCTTTTCAGGTGCTCCTGTGCTGGAGGGCTGGAATAATTTTGTGACAAAAAGGGGCCTTGCTATTTTTTTTAGTTGCTCAGCATGTAGGCCATTGTCACCTTGGCCCTGTGTTGTGTGCAAGAACAGTATCCTCCCACTTTCATTCCTTGTCTGTGCAAATGGTGTTTCATGAAAGGGCACGCCCCTTGAATGTGGGCCACGCCCCTTAAATATGGGCCACGCCTCTTGAATGTGGGCCACTTTTTTCGTCAGTGCCCGGGCCGAATTGTGATCCCAATCCGACCCTGGATGAAGGGATGGATGAGTGAAATGATAGATGGAAGGATACATGATGGATAGGTTTGCAAATGGTTGAATATGTTTGGAAATGGCTGGGCTTACTTGTATACTATTGCGCAACCTCGGATGTGCCTGTAAAACTTACCTATTGTCCTGAAGTTTTGTCCTGAATTTTGACCTCCTGTCCTGAATTTGTGTCCTGAATTTTGACCCTTTGTCCTGAATTTTTACACTCACCGTCCTGAATTTGCACCAATGTCAGTTGGTCACCCTAAGTTGAGGGGCACTGTTAACCCTTTGAGATAGACCGGAATGCCCCCGCCGTGCGGCAAAGTCAACGAGTGTGCAATTCGGACGGCCCCCGGCCGTCTGATGCACACGCCCACCGTGAAAGTCGGAGCATGCAAAGTGTTAAAGTGTGGTAGTGAGGGAATCCGTAAAGAAGGAGGTCATTAAGGGACGCCAACAAACATTGTCGCACCAGGCGCTAGCAGCGCTACAGCCAAGGTGGAGTTTGCCCGCAGGGAGTCACTTGGCTTCGTCACCAATGCATATTGGGTGATGACGGCGCATCCATACCAAGCTAGCATATTGAAACAGCCACGTATCAGACATTGTGGTATCCTCCGGGCTGGGGCACGTGTGACCCACGGCTCCTTTTAATATCTCATTTGTCTGAGCCCGGACGCCAGCTGCGTGCCCCAACATAATTTACGGGCGTAGGGCCGGGCGGCGCGCTACATTGTCCCTCTGTCATCAGCGAAAATCGAGACGTGATTAATTCTTGAAATTAGAGTAGTGGTGTGCTAATTTTAGATATCGTTGAAGAATCACATCTGTATTTGCTGAAAAACAGAATAGCTCGGCGTCTGGGTATTCCTGCTTGCAGAGTTCGTAGGCTGCTTTTCATTATTGCCTTCTGCGTTGGTGCCTGGGCCTGTTTTTCCGTTCACACCCCGTACACGCTCTGCAAAAGAGACAGGCTGTCTGCATGGCTGCCTCCGATTGGCGGAGGCCCGGTATTTCCAGTATATTCTGTAGCGTGAGTCCTTGAGCCTGTTTCATTCTACATTGAATCTATCTGCTTTTGCACGATTACTAGCGCGTGCCCGATGGTAGTGCATGCGATAACACCACAAGCAAACAGTTTCCATTAATCTCTTGTTTCTTTGGCTTGTGAAGTTACTGAATGCGGTAATTCTGAATACACAAACTAGATCTGTTGCAAGTCCTTTTGAGAAAAGCCGAATGGTAATTAGCCATGAAAACATCCTGTACCCCGAGGCTTCTGATGAATAAGTGCAACTATGTTAAAGAAACATCCAGAAATATATCAAACAGTGCGCTATCTGGAAATAGCATACAGCAAACAATACAAGCATTATTGAACAGACAAAGCCTACTAATAAAAAGTCTAGTATAACTAAATGAACGAAAAACACGGCCTAAAAAATGTCAACTAGGAATACACACGTGTAAGTCCAGTTGAGGACACAGGCCTAAATGTCTGTTCATGACAACACTAACATAGTCTCTCAACCAGCGCCATGTTGGCACCTTTTGCATCAATTACTTGTTTAAGCTTCACAAGGTACAGAAGCTTTTGCAGAATGTTGTGCTCCTGCTGCTGCTGAAAGAGAAGGCTGTCCAGTGGCAAAGGCCAGGGGCACTGCCTAGACAGAGGAAAAAGTCCTAGGTTGCCAGTTCAAGGGTCATCATTCTCAGCAACAAGGCCACCATAGAGCGCTTCCTGGTTCTATGGTGGATGCTCTCTCTTGGTACCAGTATTTGCATGCTGAGTGACACTGGCCTTCACGCTTCGTTGTGCCAGAATTCGTGAACAGGGCTGTCTTTAGGGCGGTGCGGCCGGTGTAGTCGCACCTGGTGAAGGGGGGGGGGGTCATGTTTACACATAACACAGAGTTTACAAAGCAGCTGCTTCAGAGTTCCTTGTGTGTCCTGGAGTTTTAGCAACAATAAAAATGTCAAGAAACTCTGGTGATTAATGCGTATGATGGAGAGAGTTTTTTCTAGTGGCTGTTTTTACTCATGATAAGTAACGAACGAGTACCACGTAAATCTCTGAACTAAATTTTATGTGGATCGCTCACTAGGTTATTCCATTTATCACAGAGATCCTTTTGTTACTTGCAGTTCATGAGTTACAACACTAATATAGCGCAGAGAGCTATGAACTGTCATCAAAGAGTTACATGCAAACTGCATGCTATAGGTTAGAATGTAATTGTTTTTCCTCGATCTTTTGTGATCTTAACATTGCTAAAAGGGGTTCATTTGGGTAGAAATGTAGGGGCAGATTTACAAGCCCCTTGTGACATCTTTACAACACTGTTGCGTCACTTCTGTGACACAGTGGCATCGTAAACAATGCGCCACTATGCAACATATTTCCAACGTGACGCAACTAGTGAGATGTGTCACGTTGTAAAGCCCTGCGCTACATTATACCTGCGTCAGGTATAATGCATGAAGGGGGGGCGTTCCTTCGCAAGGAAGCCTCGTAAAAGTGACGCTGTGAAATCTACAAGATTTCACCGAGTCACTTTTTCGACCCCGCTGCGTCAAGACCTTACGCCTGCTTGTAGCAGGTGTAAGGAGTGACGCAGCACAGAGCAGTGCTGGAATTGGGTCACGCTTGCGACATGACTCTAGCACTACGTCACCTTTATGCTGACAGATGCGTCACGGAGCTGTCTGTCCTTGCGCCACGGTGCGCTGCATTGTAAATGTGGTGCATCTATGGTGGCGCAAGGGGTTTCTAACGTCACGCAAAATAACTGGCGCATCCCTGCTAATATGCAGGGATACGCCAGTTATTGTAAATCTGCCCTACATTCTTATTACTACAGCCAGCCACTGTGGTATGTTTTAAATCCAGAGTTTGTGCTTCTCCAGACCAAACACTCTTGAAATATACCGCCTAATAGTATTCGTGATGTGACTGCTACACCTTGCAATCCTCATTGTTTTATGTAACATTTCCTAAAGACTGATTTAATGTATGAATGGTTGGCTCTGTATAATATGTGTGTGATGTAAAGTGTTCTGACACCCTACACTCGTATGAGTAGTGCTATAAAACAAATGAAATGCACGTGAGAGAGGGCCTATGGAGAGATGAAGAGCACTGGTGGAGCGTGTTAGTGAGGGCTTTTGTGAAGAAGAAGGTTTTTTCGTGGGGGCGTTAACAAAGATTGTTGCACTAGGCACAAGCAGCGCTAAAACCGGTCCTGTTTGTGGATCCATCAATGAATATGGGCCATATTATCAAGAAAGGGCGATGCATTGTCGCCACTTTTATCGGCAGGAAACTGCCGGTAAAGCGGCAATAATGGGCTTGATAATATGCCCTTGAGAATTCCCATAGAAGCCCAAGTTCTGTTGTGAAACCTGGGCTTCTATGGGAATTAACAAGGGCATATTATCAAGCCCATTATCGTTGCTTTAGCCACAGTTTCCTGCTGATAAAAGCGACGTATGTATCGCCCTTTCTTGATAATATGGCCCTATGTGATCCTAAGGAAAATCTGTATGCCATACCCCCTTGAGACACAACATCCGCTCACACAGAGGTACTTGGTTAGGACTTGAACCTCCGACTTCGTACACAAGTCAAACTTTGGAAGCTATAAATTCTTTGTGTCATTTCTGAATTTAGCAGCCCAGTTTAATAATTATTGACTGTCAGGTGATACTGCTGCTAAATCCCCAAAGCATTCTGGTAATACAAGTTCTCAATTCACATATGCAAAACATATTTCGTGAAAGGTCAGAGCCCTCAAGATATTGTACTGGGTGTTTGTAACCCAAAATCACTGATGCAATATCTTATTGTGACTCTTATAACTGAACTGTTGCACCAGTTATTGCCTCAGCCCATTAAATGGCCATAAACCGCTTGTCAGTACTAGTCGAGCAGTACCGGACAAGCAAATGTAACATATCTACCATGGATTTGGAGTAACTAACACATGAACATATTTACTCATGTATATGCAGGCATAAGCTCTGATTACTAACACTTACCAATACATTCTTCCTCGGAAGATACTTAGAACATCCGATGTGGCTGTGGCTCTTGAGCTATGTTAGCTCCTACAAGGACCAAGCGTACAGTATCACATCAGTACATGCACCAAAAGTGCTTGTGCATTGCAGCTCTTGAAGGGCGACTTCAGTTGTTTGCACCACGTTGGTGGTCCTTTGGCTTACATGCTGGATATAGTGTGTACTATCAAAATCCTAAATTGCACAAAACACACTATAATTATGCAGTTCCCCCGATTCGCTTAGCTGTAGCAGAACTTCCAGATTCTGCTTATGTCTGCTACTGCTTGGTTGCTGCCTTGTTATGCCCAGTATTGATGACTGTGCCGCCTGCCAGACACTATCTCCTGAAGTGGCTGAGCAGTTAGTCTGTTGCTGTTCATTTTTGCCTATTGCAATCTTTAGTCAAGTGTATCCTATGCCTTAACTTTATTCTGCCTATATTATTTGCACTTCCTGGTTCCTTTGCCGTGCCGTTCAGGAACCCCTCGCTCATTCCCACCCGCTCTTTCCTGCCCATTTCACCTTCCCACTTCCTGCTACCCAGTGCCACATCTCCTCCCAGGACCTACTTAATGGAAGCACACCAAATGCAAGCTCGTCTGCGCCTGGACCGTGTCCAGCACTGATAGAACTCACTTTTCGATATCCGATTATCCATTGATAATGTGTGAGTTAGCATCATATGGCTAACTGATGAAGTTCGTATATGCACCTATGCTGAATTATTTTACTTGCTCCTTTGCTCATATTCAAATGCATGTGTGATCGTATTAGTTCCTTAGCTTAGCTTGTGTGCCACCATTTTGTGTACCCCTCTGTGCCTGCGGGCCCTGCTCGCTCATATGCCCCTCCCGCAGGAATACAGAAATTCACTAAGACAGCAGTTTTCGTTTCTCGGCTTACTGTGGCCGAAACTAACAAGTCTCTTTATCAGTAATGTTCTCATGCCCAGAGACGCCGAAGCCTAGCTCCATGGCCTTGAGTAGAGATAATGATGTATCCCTTGCAGGTGCAGATGCCTGCTGTATGAGAGCATTGTCCACTGGTCCGAGGCTCGGTAACTTTCCACAAGGGGCGTACCCCTTTTTACTGTATTGCATTATAATGTATTGCTGTGATGCAGAGAGTCAGTCCTCTCGTTCGCACTCCTAGGAGTGAGGTCGGACAGGGCCCTCTCATATGAGTGTTGTTTGGCCTAATAAAGACTTTTGTTTATTCTTCTCCACTGTCCGGCTGACTTCCTATATAGTGACTATAGGTGAGTGCGGTAAGTCACTCGGGTGGATTTGAGCCACGCTTATCAGATGGCGCCCGAATAGGGACCCCGCGATAAGGATCTTTCTCACCCGTAAGTGGGTAGCAGAAGACCGGGGACCCGCTGGTCGGCACGGTGGGCCCGGGTACCCATCTGATGCCGAGCTTGGTTCTCGCAGCGCTGCCCCACCCTGCTGATCGGGAGAGGTCCCGGTTCGGATCTTACGCCGGGGTCCAGAAGGCGAACTCGAAGCTGACCGTGTTGGTCCTGGCAGCCGGAGGTGGAGAACGGTAGAGGTCGGTACCGCCTACGGAAGGTAAGTGGTCCACCTGTGATTGTTTAAGGAACAGGAGTGTTCCGGGAGACTAGGGTGTCTCCAGTGGTTTGAGGAGCCGGTGTGCTCCTGGGGCTAGTGTGCTCCGGGGAACTCAGAGTACGAGAAGGTGCTCTGACAGACTCGACGAGGTTGGGGAAATATCTAGATGTATTGTTTGTAGCGATCCGACCGGGTGGTACTGTGGTGAAGGCGTGGCTCATTGCGGGCAGACTCCGGTGCTTACCCTGAACTCCTAGAGTGGTGGTTCAGTGGAGGTGAGATCTGGGTTTCCCGTGGTAAAGTGCGCAGTGATCCATAGTGCCGCACGGGTGGCGGATCTGTTCCCCATCCTCAGAACAGTTAGTGTACTGTTCGGTCTGCGGTAGAGTCCAGGTTCCCCAGGACTTGGTCGACGGGCCTTGTCCCATTTGGTAACACGTGTTTGAAGGTATTGTATATGTGCATGTGTGGTTTTCTGATGTATGTCTATATGTGTGTATGAACGAGCTCGAGCTAGCGATTTAAGGTAACGCAGTCTGTGGAGAAGTGTTTCTTTCACACCGAAGTAGAGATGCCGTGTTTTAGTAAGTTACGATGTTTTGGATGTTGTTGTCGACCCTCAGATACTAGACTGGCTGAGAGCCAACCTGCTCCCCCTGAGGGCACGCCGAGCTTTGATATGTATGTCAAGCATGGACTGGTCCCGCTTTTGTTTGGTACTTTGTGGCACCGGTACACTGCTGATAATGTGGATTTACAATGGCCTTTAACGGGTTCTTTCGATGAAGCTAAATTGGATTATTTGCAGGACAAATTGTTTGCTAGGCGTAGCCGTCAGAGTATGTTTGATTCTTTGCGAGTGTGGCAGAAAGAGGCCAGGAAACGCAAGTTGAGAGACGAGAAAGAGGCTTATAAAAAGTCCACCCAGACTATGGCGCAGAAGGCGAGAGAACAGGTTGGAAATGAGAATGCGCTACGCATGGAGCGATCAGATAGACTTTGTAGGTTGAAAGAAAATAAAAGTTATGTAGTGCGAGAGGACGACCCAGATGAGATGGAAGACATTTTGAATACCCGACCCCCTCCCCCTTATGCCCCACAGCCCTTGTACCCCTCCTTGCCACTTCCGACCCCCAGTAGTCCGGGTCTTTCAGCAAGTGCCCCCCAACACTCCTCGCCCTCGACGCCCCTCGTCTCGACCACTTCACCTGCACCCTCACAGTTTTCTTTAGCACTTCCTACTGTTTCAGCTAGTACTACCCCCAGTCAGGAGATGCTAACGCCGAGTCGAGGCGCAGGTAGCGGATTACTCTCGCAGGTACGGAAGTTGCTTACGCGTTCTACAGTTGGTTTAGATGAAAAGAGTATGGTGGCTAATCAGGCATGTCAGTGGGCTAGGAATAATATTTATTCGTTCGAGGATATTTGGTCCACTATGAAAGATTTTGAGCCTTTAATGCAACAGCACGCTTTGTGGCACATGTCAAATGTATTGATACCGCTATGGGAGCAGGGGTATGGAGGTGTGGCTCCAGCGGTTTTACGAGATATACAGGCTGGAGCCTATAGAACGAATACCGGGGTGAAAGAAGTGATGAGTAGTTTACGTGCACTATTACAATACAGGAACGAATTACCCTCTGCCGGCACACCTCATTTCCCAGGTCTCCACCCAATGCGCGAGGTGCACCCTATTTTTCATCCCGAGGTCCCCGAGTTGCTAGATCCAGTAACGAAGGCTGTTACCAGGAACAGGATAGATGCGCATTTCCAGGAGCAATGGGTGTATACGCCATGGAAGAGAAGTGAGGTATTATCATTAAAGGCTCAGCTACCGGATTCTAGAAAGAACCCGACTGCCTACTACAAAGAGCTAACAGAAGCTGCGTCTTCCACTGTGATGACTTTGGCGGATGTGGAATTGTTTTTTGGGCTTTTGGTCCCAGTTGATGTGTGGCGGCAAGTGAAAGGTACTGATCATGCGGAAGAGTTAGGAGGTACGTGGCAGGAGTTGCAGGACTGGGATGAAGAGCGTAAGCCAGGGGAGAAGCTGAAGGCTGAGATTCTGGCTTTACCGGGGCGTATAATAAAATACATGCATTCTCTTATTCCCCCGAAGAAGGTGGATTGGGACAAGTTGACGGCTTGTAAGCAGAAAAAGGATGAAGCGGTCTCGGACTTCTTTACGAGGTTCGAGGAAACGTTCATAGATTTTAGCGGGCAAGATGTGTCACAGGATGGAGGGTTACGGCTTTTTGTTAATAGGTTTGTCATGAACCTATTGCCCGAAATATCGGCGAGATTGCAAGCGTCGGAGAGCACGTGGACAACGTCTTCTCCTTCGGGTATTCTCAGTATGGCACAGTATTATGAGCACAGAGAAAATGAAAGTAAGGACAAGCAGGAAAAGAAGGCTAAGGATCTCAAGACAAGAGTTTTGTTGCAGCAAGTGGCTAGAGGCAGAGGAAGGGGTGCAGCGCCGAGTCGTGGGGGCGGCTTTGGGAGAGGGGAGAGTAGGGAAAGGCTGGGGCAGAATCAGTGCGCGAAGTGTAAGCAGGAGGGGCATTGGTGGAGGGATTGCCCACTGCTTCAGTCGAACGCTGGTCCCGGGAGAGGAAGAGGAAGAGGTAGCGGTGATTTTGGGAGACAGGCCGCACGGGCTGAAGGAGGCGGAGACCGGGAGGAAATTACTTTGACAATAGTGCAGACAGACAACAGTTGCAGAGGGGCGGTGGTCAGTACTATAATGATGATTACTCAGTGGACGATTTGACAGGGTTTTCCCACAACTAGGACAGCGTAGGACAGAACATGGGACCAGTACTTGTGGAAGTTGATCAGAGGGGACCCTATGTTGAGGCAGATTTATTGGGGTCTCCACAAAAATTTCTAGTGGATACGGGTGCAACGAAAAGTTCAGTGGCTCGTTCTCGAGTCCCAGGGGCGGCTCTGTCTGGCAAAAATAATATTTCTGTGGGTTTCGCAGGTACCCCGGTGATTAGCCCCATTTCTAAACCTCTCACGTTGACGATTGGCCCTTTCACTGTTGATTCACCGTTTCTATTGACATCAAATTGTGAGGAAAATTTGTTGGGCCTCGATTTACTAAAAAGGTTGCACGCCACCATCTATTGTTCTCCAGATGGTGTGTACCTTACTTTGGGCCCGAATGTCGCCCGCCCATTACAGTGTTTCTCAAAAGATGATCCATTACCACCTGAATTTCAAGGCATACCCGACAGCTTGTGGGCGGTCAATGACACGGATGTAGGTAAAATGGATATTGCCCCAGTGACTATAAGAGTGAAAGTGGGGGCAAAATTACCCAGGGTTCCACAGTACAGGATTCCTAGGGAGGGAGAGAAGGCCCTGTTACAAATAATACAAGATTTAATACGATCTGGTGTAGTGGAGGAGACTGATTCGAACATATGTAACAGCCCTATTTTACCTATCCTTAAAAGACGGTCACCTGACGCTCCTGATAATACCCCTGATGTTTATAGGTTTGTGATTGATTTGCGGCACGTAAATAGAGTAGTGGAGCCACAGTACCCGGTGGTCTCGGACATTACTACAATATTGACTATGATCCCCCCTTCTGCAAAATATTTCTCTGTCCTGGATTTGAAAAATGCTTTCTTCAGTATTCCAGTACATGAAGAAAGCCGTTATCTCTTCGGATTCTCATTGGCTGGCCGAAGCTTCCGCTTTAAGAGAATTCCTCAAGGGTACACTGAAAGTCCGAGCATATATAGTCAGGCTCTAAAGGCACAATTGGATGAACTGGACCTTCCACCTGGCAACGTCATGTTGCAGTACGTGGTTGATATCTTAATTGCATCAGATGACGAAATGGGTTGTCGGGATGCTACTGTGAAGCTACTGCATCACTTGGCAAAAAGAGGGCATAAAGTGTCCCTTCCAAAATTTCAATACTGTCGAACGGAGGTCACCTACCTCGGTCACCTCCTTTCGAAAGTGGGGAGGAGATTGACGCCAGAGCGCATAAAAGCGATAACTAATATGAATGTACCTAACACGCAGCGAGAGGTGCGCGCATTTGTGGGCATAACATCGTACTGTCGCCAGTGGATACCTAACTATGCGTTACTAACAAAACCCCTATTGTATCTGACTACCAAGGAAGTGCGCGAACCCCTACCCTGGACCCCCGCATGCCAAGAAGCGTTTGAGTCACTAAAAACGGCTTTATGTTCTGCGCCTGTTCTTGGAACACCTGATTACCAGAAGCCTTTTGTTCTTTACGTACATGAGGCGGAAGGTTGCGCGTTGTCTGTCTTAACTCAGTGTTTCGGAGGGAAGCAGAGACCCTGCGCGTATTTTTCTGCAATGCTTGACAACGTGGCAAGAGCACTGCCGAGCTGTCTGAGAGCCACGGCGGCTGCTGCGGTCTCCATAAGACAATCGGCAGGGCTTGTACTGGGATCAGACCTCACAGTCATGGTACCGCATGCTGTGGACTTTTTGTTGAACAGAACACAGACGCAGCACTTAACTAGTGCTCGTCTTACGGGTTATGAGATGACTCTTTTTGCACCCCATGTGACGATCAAAAGGTGTGCTACACTGAATCCGGCCACATTGTTACCTATCCCCACAGATACAAAGGACGATGACATACATGACTGTTTGTTTAGGACCGAAGAGGAGACAAAGGGGAGGGTGGATCTGACAGACAGGCCCTTGGACGAACCAGACGGGGAGTTGTATGTGGATGGGTCCTGTTTTAAATTGCCAGATGGTACATCGACAGCAGCATATGCAATAACAACATTACAGACGGTAGTGGAGACTTCTAGGATACCTTACAATTCGGCCCAAGCTGCTGAGATTATAGCCTTACTGAGAGCATGTGAAATGAGTGAGGGACTAGATGTGAACATTTATACTGACAGCCAATACGCCTTTGGCGTGGCTCATAACTATGGGCGACTTTGGGCAGAACGGGGATTTCTGACTTCTCATGGACAACGCATACAACATGGTCCACTGATATTACGACTGCTAGCAGCACTGACACTACCCAAAAGATTGGCTGTGATAAAGTGTAGCGCACACAAGACAATAGTGGATGATGTAGGACGAGGCAATGCCTTCGCCGACGAAACAGCAAAAGAGACTGCTCGGGAAAAATTACCACGAATGTTTGTGGCAGGACCAGCTAGATGGGTCCCAGATGTTCATATGTTCTCAGACACTGTACAGAGTGTCAAGAACATACAGGGAAAAGCGACAGAAGATGAATTGAGGGCATGGAAGGATGGGCAGGGACGATTGGATGCGGATGAATGTTGGACAGATGTGACCGATAAGAGACGATGGTTACTCCCGAATGCATATGTCCTTCCGGTAGTGACGATGGCACATGGGCCTGCCCATGTAAGTGCCAAGGGAATTTGTAAATTGTTAGACCCAGTGTGGAGCAATAAGAATATCTCTAAAGTGGCCACTCACTTGGTTCGACAGTGCATGGTGTGTTTGAGACATAATCCTGGAAAGGGTACCCCTGTCCCAACTGGAAATTTTGCACCCCCTTCTTTCCCTTTTGAGGTGATTCAGATGGATTACATCGAAATGGAAAGGGTCAATAACTTGAAGTATGTCCTTGTAGTCGTATGTGCCTTTAGTAGATGGGTGGAGGCGTACGCAACGAAAGATTGCACGGCCATTTCTACTGCAAAAATGTTGATAAAGGAGTATTTTTCTCGCTTTGGATTACCTAGCGTGATCTGGAGTGATAATGGTACGTCCTTTAATGCAGAACTAGTGAAGCAAATATGTAAAGGCTTACAGATTACCCAAAAATTTCATTCAGCCTTACACCCTCAGGCAGCAGGACTCGTGGAGCGGTTTAACGGCACGCTCAAATTAAAGATGGCCAAAATATGTGAGAGTACAGGTCTCCGTTGGCCAGACGCCCTTCCCTTAGCCTTGCTTTCAACGAGAGTTACTGTGAATGCGAAAATGGGCGTCTCCCCCCACGAGGTGGTATTCGGCCGTCCGGCCAATATCTGGGGAGTACCCAGGCCTAAATGTTTCACAGAAGTACCATACCCTTTGTTGACAGATTATCTGTATGCTTTAACTAAAGATCTTCGTTCTATTCATCAGCAGGTAGCAGACACTCTGAAGCCGTTGCCGGAGGGGCCTGGACACTCCATCAACCCAGGGGACTGGGTTGTGATCAGAAGATATCAGCGGAAGTCCTGTCTGGAGCCAAGATGGTCGGAGCCGCGCCAGGTGCTCCTCACCATGCGTACTGCACTTCGGGTGGACGGAAGGAAGGCGTGGACCCACGCCTCACATGTGAAGAGGGTCCCGCTCCCGTTGCCCTATGACAAATGGGTACAGGATGGCATTGCTGACGAAGAGCATGAGTCTATACCGAGGTATGCTCCTTTCTCGGATGCTTCACTGATTGGAGAAGAGCGAAGCGGAATAGAGAATTCAGTGAGCTCTACTACTCCTGTTGCTACTAGTGAAGAGACACCAGAAAGTTCGGCATCTGCTACAGATACACCTGTTTTGTTCACTGACCCCGAAGTGCCAGGGAGCACTCGCTATAATCTAAGGCCCCGAAGAAAATAAGTAACAGTGTAAAAATGATGGACTAAACACTGGAAGAAGGGCTTAGTGCATTTTCTGAATACGAAGATTTAGTGGTAGGGATGGACTTGTAAGAGCCCTGGTGTTTAGCCGAAGATTGCGTTCTTATGAGACTATAGAGTGGTGCGGGGCCCGGATTAAGTGCTCCTCTGTTTCCATTTGTTAAAAGCAGCGTTGGAATAAGGTATGGACGGTAAAAGCCTGCCTGTGAGGCTTTGAAGGACACAGGGAGAAGATCCCTTTTAAGGGTTGAAGAACCCCTCTGGCCGGTTGAGGATTGTCTGGGACTATTTTTTTTTAGTAATAGCAGTTTTTCTTTTGGTGTGCTTCCCTTTTCTTTTTGATATATTTTTGGTCGTTTTGAGAATGTATCCTTTTGGCCGGCCCATCCCTGATGAGGAGCAGCCCTTTGCGGCTCCTCCGAGACCTGTGCCTGATTCCCCCTGGTTGGCCCTTTCTCGAAAAGGAAAAATTGTAGTTATCATTGTCATCCTGATTGCCTTTCTAGTGACTCTGTTCATGTGTTTGCACCCACACCCACTGCCGTACCTGAACATAACATGATTACTGTGGATTATGGTGAAAGAATGTTGAGAAAAGGCTACAAGGAAAATGTGTTTATTAAGACTTTGCACCATGCACATGCCACCACCAATTTAACTGACTGCTGGGTCTGTGGGCTTTTGCCTTCTGCTGCCTATAAAAAAGATAGATTCCTTGCACTTCCCTTGACACCCGTGAATAGTTGTGTGGGGTGGTATACTCTCATAGGTCTTGTTAAATATTTTCAACAGCCAGATTCCTTGACTCCCCGACTGCAGAATAGGGGGTCGACAATGACAATGCGAGTACGCCCTCTCCCTCCCTCTTCCCTTGGACGAGTATATACTGATGGACGTTTTGATCAGAAATTTATAGAGACATGTGAGCAAAAGCTGGGCCGGTTCCTGATACCCAACGATACTGACAAAGTTAGGGACAGTTTCCTGAAATTAAATTCATCTTTGTCTTATAGACATCCCCCGAAAAGTAATAACAGCGCCAAGTCACTGATACCCCTGGCCGTGGTGGGTCCATCTCCGTTTTTCTGTATAGAGGGAAGGGGTCCTATCAAAGTAGGTAATAGCTCCTGTAATGTGACTGCATCGATACGTTTGCCTCTCAGCCCCTCTTTCGTTGCCCCACCTAGCATCTATTTTGTGTGTGGAGATAATGGATACTTATGGTTGCCCGAGGGTTGGGGTGGGGTATGTTATTTAGCTTACATGATTCCTCCTGTATATGTGGCTCCTTCTCATTACCACAAAACTCACCGTCGATTCCCCAGTCCACAAGAGCAGCGTAAAAGGAGGGAGCTTCAGGTAGATGACGTTGATCAGACGGACACCTCATACCAACAATGGACTGATTTTTCTAAGGGTTTGCTACCTTTCTGGGGTCCGATATTTAACAGCAGGGCTATTCGGCGACTGTCCAGGGTGATGGAAAAGGTAGTTCTAACAGAAATTGACATTACGACTAACATATCTGTTGAAGTTCAGGCCATGAGATTATTTACGATCCAGAACAGGATGGTGCTTGACGTCATCCTAGCAGATAGGGGCGGGGCCTGTCGCGTCATCGGGACGTCTTGTTGCGTTTACATTCCTGACTCCGCACCGACTGTTAACTTAGCGGTACAGAAATTACATAGGTTAGCAAATGAACTGCATCAGGATAATGGAACATGGTCCTTACAGGGGTGGCTCTGGGGTGCCTTTTCTTCCTGGGGTTGGAAAATATTGATGGGTCTGGTTGGTGTGGTGAGTGTAATACTGACTTGCTGCCTTTGTGTATATTGCCTCCCTCCATGTTGCTCTATGTGTGCTACGAATTTACGCCAGACAGAGAAATTACCTGGTCAATACAAAAATTCTATGATTACTGAAATTCCTGCTGATGCAAGTTGGTTGATGTTCATTGCAGAGGATGTTCTAGACTAAAGAAAATAACAATAAAGGTGTAGAAATGTCCTGCCCCTAGAATGGATGTCGACACCACCTTTTGGCAAATAAATGAGGCCATAGTTAGCCAATGATGCTAAAAGGAGGGCCTGATAGAACTCACTTTTCGATATCCGATTATCCATTGATAATGTGTGAGTTAGCATCATATGGCTAACTGATGAAGTTCGTATATGCACCTATGCTGAATTATTTTACTTGCTCCTTTGCTCATATTCAAATGCATGTGTGATCGTATTAGTTCCTTAGCTTAGCTTGTGTGCCACCATTTTGTGTACCCCTCTGTGCCTGCGGGCCCTGCTCGCTCATATGCCCCTCCCGCAGGAATACAGAAATTCACTAAGACAGCAGTTTTCGTTTCTCGGCTTACTGTGGCCGAAACTAACAAGTCTCTTTATCAGTAATGTTCTCATGCCCAGAGACGCCGAAGCCTAGCTCCATGGCCTTGAGTAGAGATAATGATGTATCCCTTGCAGGTGCAGATGCCTGCTGTATGAGAGCATTGTCCACTGGTCCGAGGCTCGGTAACTTTCCACAAGGGGCGTACCCCTTTTTACTGTATTGCATTATAATGTATTGCTGTGATGCAGAGAGTCAGTCCTCTCGTTCGCACTCCTAGGAGTGAGGTCGGACAGGGCCCTCTCATATGAGTGTTGTTTGGCCTAATAAAGACTTTTGTTTATTCTTCTCCACTGTCCGGCTGACTTCCTATATAGTGACTATAGGTGAGTGCGGTAAGTCACTCGGGTGGATTTGAGCCACGCTTATCAGCACTAGGAACCCATGCTGTTTGGCCACCACAGATACTCTGCTGCAGAACTTGGGTCAACAGGAGGATCATTCACCTGACACTGCTGCTTCTTTACCTGCAACTCAGGATCTCCTGCATAAACCCACGCCTCCCCTTCTCTGTCGACCTCGACCACTCCGGAAGCACTCCAATGCCTCCTGCTCAACACCTGAACTCTCTATAAACACAACATCTGCTCCCGCGCCTCCAACAAGACTGATCTTCATCACAGAGACCTTGCTCAACCCCTCTGCTGCTTCCGACCGGGGGGTTGGAGGTGGGTGGTGGAGCGGTGTTTCCACGGAGATGGGGACCAACCTCCGCGTAGTGCCGCTCCACCAGCTCCGCCCAGGCTTAATCGCCACCACAACACCCAATGGCTACAAACTGGCACACAGGTACCGCACCAACAAACACGGAGGTGTCATCACCATAATCCACAAAGAAACAAGCAGCTTCACCACCACCACAGACAACACCACACCGATCATGGAACCCCTCAATTTCCAACTCCACTCCAATGACAAAATGACCATCAGAGGAATGCTCACCTACAGACCCACAGGACCACGAACTGACTTCTGTGGTGCCATCACCGGCTTCGTAGCCCTACTAGCCATCAAGTCCATGCATGACATCTTCCTCAGAGACCTCAACTTCCACCTTGACGACCCCACAGACACTAACTTTGCCAACCTCCTGGAAAGCATAGGTAACATCAGCCTCCCCCAACTGGTCACCAACCCTACACACATAGCAGGACGCACACTGGAACTGATTTTCACGGCCAGTGACGTAGTCAAAGAAAGCCATGCCACAGATCTCACTAGAACTGACCACTCCATTGTCCCCTTAACCATCGTAAGATCGCCATGCACCGCCACCGGCTCCGCCAAGCCCCCTTCCACAGACGGAACAAAGTGACACAGACCCAATGGATTGACGCCCCCAACATTAGCCAGTCTGACCTCACAACCAACCTGGAACAAGCAGTCCAGAACTTCACCACCTGGATCACCAACGCCGCCGAACGAGCCGTTCTCATCAAACAAGCCAAGACCCACAGGTGTACCAAACAAGCCAGCTGGTACACACCAGATAACAGGGCTGCAAACAACTGGAGAGAAGTTGGCGCACCAGCCAAGACACCATAGACCGAGCCACCTTCATGTCAGCCCTCAACAAATGCCACCACCAACTCAAAGAAGAGAAAACGACGCCCTAGAAAACCATATCGAAGCAAGCGTCTACAACACCAAGGAACTCTTCAGCATCAAAACATGATCCCTCCCTTATAGGTGCTCTGCGATGGTCCAGCGGAACATTTTCACAACAAGATATCCACCATCTACAAGAACTTCGACCCTCAACCCACCGACCTCCACATCCTCCTCACTCTAACAGAAGTCTCCCCCTGTCATCCACTCACCGTAAGGGAACAGCTCACCACACATAACACCTCAGCCATCATGAGTTCCATCCACCCAGGAGCACCCTCGGACCTCTGCCCCAGCACCTTTTTAACTCGGAGGGAAGAACATCAGCTGCCAACTTACCTCCATCCGCAACACATCCATCTCCACTGCTACCTTCCACAAAAACATGCAGAAGTCCGACCTCTCCTCAAGAAACTCTTTGCTGAGCCCAGTGGCCTCCAGAAGTAACGCCCCTTCTCACTGCTCCCTTTTTGGCGACAAAGACCTTGAAAAGGTCATCAACCAGCAGCCCACCGAACTTCTGGAGAGAAACAGCCTGCTCAACGCCTCTCAATCAACTTTCCTTACCAATCACGGGTCTGAGACCACCGGCACTGACGACATCCGCACCCTCCTTGACAGAGGACAATCGGCAGCCCTGATCCTCCTTGACCTTGCTGCAGTGTTCAATACCATATCCCACCAGACTCTCATCAAAAGACTGCACCACATCAGGATCCAGGGAGATAACCTCAGATGTATCACATTGTTCCTCATGGGACGAAAGCAATGACTCTGCCTACCTCCCATTGCCTCAGAACCCCGGAGCACCATCTATGGAGTCCCTCAAGGTTCCTCCCTCAGCCCCACCCTATTCTATACCTACATGACAGCGCTGCCCGACATTGTCATAACCAACTATCTTAACATCATATCCTACTCCGACGACACCCAGATCATCCTCATTCCTCTCGCTACCAGCAGACCCTATCACCACGAAGACCAACTTCCACAGATGCATGAAGAACGTCAGTAACTGGATGAAGATCAACTATCTGAAGCTCAACACTGACAATACCGAAGTGCTGATCTTTGGCATAAAACCTCTCCTTGGAATGACACCTGGTGGCCCACTGAACTCAGACCCACTCCCACAACCACAACCGTGGCATCATCCTGGACAGCAAGTTCACCATGAAGCAATGGATCAATGCAGTCTCCCCTGCCTGCTTCCACACTATCTGCATGCTCCGAAGAATCTTGAAATAGCTCCCCATCAGCTCAAGGAAAACTATCACTCAAGTACTAGTGACCAGCCAGCTGGACTACAGCAATGCACTGAACTCAGGAACCACCACCAAACTCAGGAGGAGACCAGAGATGATACAGAACTTAGCGGTCAGACTCATCCTCAACCTGCCTAAACGGACCCATATCACCCCACACCTCAGGAAACAGCAATGGCTCCCCTGTCCAATAAAGATGCCAATTCAAGATATTGACACATGCCTACACAGCCCTCCATGACCTAAGACCAGCATACATCAACCACTGCCTGAACTTCCACCTACCATCCAGACACCTTCACTCAGCCATCCTCACGCAGGCATCGTCCAGCCGCTGAAGCCACAGTGGAGGCCATTCATTCTCTAACCTCGCCAACTTCTGGAATGACCTTCCCCTCCCCTCCACCTGCGAATATACCCCTCTCCCTGGCTGGTTTCAGGAAGAGACTCAAGACCTGCCTTTTCAATTGAGCCCTGCAACCTAGCGCCTGGAGACCCTCACAGGTTATTAGCTGCTCTATACAAATACAATGATTGATTGATTTATTGATTGACTAGTGTGACAGGCTGCTGATGTCCACGGAGCCAACATCATTACACATTGTCTCTGAACAGATGTCAAATATAGTATTATTCTTTTGTAAATAATATATAAAGTATATAAAAATAAAGTTTATTCTGCCTATATTATTTGCACTCCCTGGTTCCTTCGCTGCACCGTTCAGGAGCAACTCACTCCTTTCCACCTGCTCTTTCCCGCCCGTTTCACCTTCCAACTTCTTGCCACCCAGCCCGCCATCCCCTCCCAGGACCTACTTAATGGACGCACACCAAAAGGCAAGCCCGTCTGCGCCTAGACCATGCCCGGCGCCAGAAACCCTGGCCTTTCTGCCACCCACAGATACTCTGCCGCAGATCTCCAAGTCCTGGACACAGCATCAACTGCTGCCTAACATCTCCTTGCTCAACGGGAGGACCTTTCACCTCCATCTGCAACTCAAGTCCTCCAGCTCCTGCAGAAACCAATCCCTCCCCCTCACCGCCGACCTTGACCACCCCGGAAGCACTCCAATGCCTTCTGCTCAACACCCGATCTTTCTGTAAACACACGACCGGAAGTCTGGGATACCATTTGTGCCCTCGCCCCAATGTAATTGATCTACATCACAGAAACCCCTATGCTGCTTGTGACATTGCCACAGCAACACGCAAAGGCTACAAAATGACACAAGTTACTCCACCAACAAACATGGAGGCGGCATCACCATTATTGTAAATAATATCGGTAAAAATATTTGTGATCAAAATGTTTATTTACAACATAAACCCTCATATCACACTACTCTCTTTTACCTCCCACCATGGTCGTGAGTATCCTATCGCCTAGCTACTCCATCTCTATGCCTAACATCTCCTGTGACCTAGTATCTTTCTCTTACTTCTCATCCTAACTAGCGTGAGCAGGCATTCCGGATTTGCCCGAGGAGTCCCAGTTTTTCACCAGCTGTCCCGGCTGATTTCAGGACATTGAGCTCCAGTCCCCGTATTTTAGAAGGTCGGCCAAAAACAGTGGGAGGTATCTTTTTATGTTTTGCAAAGCAGGAATAGTTAGCAGTTGCTACAAGAAAGCAATTTAATTAACAGGTATGCTACTGCCTTTTATGTATCTTCTTACTGCCTCTTCTGTAAATCTCTCCTAAGGAGCACTGTCATTCTGTGCGCTGGGTTGTAGTAACATTTTAGTCCTTCTACTTTTGGGAAATATTCCGGTTTTTAGCTTTAGGTCACCCTAACCCTAACCCCAACAAACTGATCCCTGGGTGTTGTTCTATCATATTTCTTACCCAAACACCCAGAAACCCAATACTCCGGTGTACTGTGCCCTTTAAACATATGATAACTGTTTCATGGAGGGGGGAGGATGCTCTGGCACTGCCCTAAGGGGGGCTGCACTGACACTGCCCACGAGAGTCGGGCATCTCGAGCAGATTCGCATCTCGTCAGAGCTGGACAGACCCCTAAAGCGTGCAAAGGGCACTGGCGTAACGAAATTTGAGGGGGTTCCGCTTCAAACTACATGAAGAGAGCCCCTTCCAGAGTCAGTCAGGAGCTCTAAGGCCAGGGTACTCTGCTAAGGGGGCCCCCTGGAGCTCGGACCCCCTGCACCTCTGTGGGGGCTGTGTTACGCCACTGGCAAGGCGAGTGAGACCGAGACGGCAGAGACAGCTATGCTGCTGTTATCGCCCTGTATTTATTGACGCACTGTCCGTCTATTCCAGGATTTCGGGTTTATCGTACACGTAGACATCACAGCTATGTGTCCCTTTGCTGTCTATTACGTGAGGCCACGGGTGGATGGCAGTCTATGGACCACCGGTGCATTGCCTGTTACTTTTGGGTCTGTTGGATGATGCGAGGCAGCTGTGCCGACCGGATGTCCCGCCTCTGCTGATTCGCAAGCTGACCTGGCTACCTGCCACCTGAACGTCACTCAGGTACTGGTGTACTACTGAGTCGCCAGACCAGCCACATTGTGGAAGAAATATACCGTACTGTGGCCCGGGCGACACAGGTTAGACACCAGAGACTTTTTAAGGAATGTGCAAGCCAGGGCCCTAGCCTTCCAGGGGCCCCCCTAACAGAGCCAACCCTGTTCTACAGAGTCTTTCCCCTAATGACCTTGAAAAGTTTTTAAACTGTAGTTTTAAATGCTACATCCATAAAAAAATGTTTATTTTAGATCAATATTAGATCTCTCATAAGAGAAATGGGAGGATGCTACAGAGATTATTTGCAGTAATATTAGTGACCTTCTGCTGTGTCACAATATTGTCCCTATCCCTGAATATTAGATGTGAACGCATTTAGAATGGACGATTGCGCAGGTGCACTCAGTGACTTGATCAAAGAGGGCATGAAAGAGCGGAAACTGGATCATAAATTTAAAGCTGGGCCAAAATGGACCCCCCAAAATACGTTAGGCCGTGGGGTCCCCAAAATCCCCTTCACTGCTTGGGTTATTCCCCTGCTGTGCTGGGGGTGAGGGGCCGCATGCTCATGACGAGCTCAGCTCGTCATGGCATACACCTCTCGGGTGCTCATGACGAGCTGAGCTCGTCACATGTGCATTGGCTCCTGTGGAACGTTCAGCACAGCAGGGGAATTCTCCCAGCACCTGAGCGTTCCACGGCCCATAACGAGCTCAGCTCGTCATGAGCACCCTTCATGAGCATACAAGGTGTTAAGATGTCTCTGCTGGTGCAGGCCCCGGTGTGCCGTGCTGCTCACGGGGTGAGGTGACTTTGTCTGCTGATACTTGTAGAAGAGACGTGCTCCTCCATGTATACTCACTTCAAGGTGATTGGCACGCGCCTCGCTGGGTCGCGTCAGGGCATGGCCTTGTGAGGCATGTTTCTTTTTTTATGCAGAATATTCTAATATACCATCAAACAGCCTTCTAAGACTGTCTTGAAGTTGCTACAAGTAGGGACATTACTGAAACGTGTTGCAAACGGTTCTCTGTCGAACTCTGGTCAGTAGTAAATCGTTGGTGCCAGACGAACACCTTATCAATGGCTGATGGATGTTTGAAAATGCTGGGAACTCCGACAGGTGCATTTTTTTTGTTACTTGTCGCCGATGCCATTGAGATGTGGTGAACCTGAGTCTCCGAGAACTTGGTGTATCAAAGAGGTACAGGACATTAATATTCCGAGAGCAGCAGATGCGCCAAGAGACCTGTGGTATATGTGCGCTATACAAGTGTTACCAGCATAACATAACATAACCTAACCTAACATAATCTAACCTAACATAACATAACATAACATAACATAACATAACATAACATAAGATAACATAACATAACATAACATAACATAACATAACATAACAGCTCCAGGAATCACTCACGCCTCTTTCGATTAACATCGCTGCTGTGGTTATTTTTCCCCTGTGCTGGAAATTGCCATTTTGCTGGTGTCATGACGAGCTCAGCTCGTCATCAGCACAGCTCAACTGTGCCTCATGACGAGCTGAGCTGGTCATGAGCATGAAAGGGGTTAAGCGTACTTAGTAGTGCAGACTTTGTGGATTGTATTGTGACAGGAGTTACTACTGAAGCTTCCTTAACACTCATGGTTTCTTGCTTACCACTGTAAATCTCAGAAAAGCTTTCCTTTATCTGATGAAGTTGTCTACTTGCCTTGCATAGTGCACTGCCACTCACAGTAGAGAGCCGGCTGGCGCTGCAGAGGGATCCTTTCTTGAGTAACCTGCTAGACAGCTCTGCATGTCTTATGGCTGTGTGACAAAGCGAACCTTAAATATTTGTTTTCCTTCATGTGATGCTTCAGCGTGGGTCAACAACAGGCTCAGTGCTGTGAAATCTTGTTCTAGACCTCCCTCACGATAGGACCGTCCCTAAAACCCCTGATATGTCTTTCCCTCATTGGCCACCCTGAACCTCTGGGCATCTTTTTTGAATTAAGAGTGGGTGCAGGGGCGGCTCTAGGCTCATGGCGGCCCTGGGCAGGGAGCGTAGGTAAGGGGCCCCAGAAGAGGGGGTCTGGGCGGGGCAGAGACCCCCCAGAGCTCAGGAAGGTGTTTGGAAGTGGAACAGAGCCAGAGGCCGCCAAATCCCTGTCAGGGGCTGCAACACAAATATGTATCCATCCTCAGAGGATTATGATATTAAGGATATATATTGGCATGGTGGCCCCTGGGGTTTGGTGGCCCTGTGCAGGTGCACAGCTTGCACATGCCTAAGGCCGCCACTGGTGGGTGGCTCTAATTGGTGGTCTTGTCTCTTCACTCTGAGGAATATGACACCTAACAATTTATTTATGTAGAACTTTTGTAAAGTGCTATCCACCGCCATTGAGTTACTTCAGGGGCAAGTGATGGTTCTACAGGTGCAAAGGCGAAAGGAACAAAGTGGGTAGGTAGGTTAGAGTCTGATCAGATGAGTCACAGCGTATCTCTTGACACCCATAAGTCTGGGCAAGCCTCAATAGTGAATTATTCAGAGTTTTCTTGCAACACTTGTGATGGGCTTCAGATCTTATACTGTGATTAAGGACATTCCACATTCTTGGTCCTGGACACCCCAGCAATCTGCCTATTGATCGATCAGATGACTGACGCTGAACTGAGGTTCCCGATAGGTGCTTGGCGAGGTGCAGCGCCTGCAGGTCCTCTCCTACAATGTATGCGTTGCCCCATTACACTTCCTTGACAGTGCACAGTACGCTTTGTGTAATTCTCACGGCTGCTAGTGGAGTGTTTTCAGGGCTGATTTCATGTGGTCACTTTGGCTGAGGTTTCCATACAGTCCGATTTCAAGGCTCTGTAGGATAAATGATGTTACAATATTTCAGACGTGCTCTGAGCAGAGCTCTTTTCAGCTCCATCTGGTGGTCAGTTTGGAGTAGTGGAAGGATTTTTTGAATAAAGGGAGACTAGTGCACTAACTAGAGCACTAACATGATGAAAGAACGAAAGATCAGAGTCAAAAGGTGTCCCGTTCTGTGCAGCTTCCCTTTGCAAACAGCACACATGTATTGAACCTACAATGATCATAGGGGCAGATTTACAAGCCCCTTGCGCCGCTTTTATGCCGCCTTTGCGTCACTTTTGTGACGCAGCGGTGGCGCAAAAGATGCACCATGGTGCGGGGTATGTACAACGTGACGCATCTCCCAGATGCGTCACGTTGTAAAGCCCTGCGCCAGAAGATGCGTACCATCGCAGGAGGAGGCGTTCCGGCACAGGAACGCCTCCCAAAAGTGGCTGAGTGAAATCTACAAGATTTCACTCAGTCACTTTTGGGCCCATGCCGAGTCAAAACCCTGTGCCTGCTTGAAGCAGGAGTAAGGATTGATGCAGCATTGTGCACATAGGGCCCCCTGATCATTGCTGGAGCTGCGTCGCGCTTGCGCCGCAACTCCAGCAATGCAACGCTTTTACGACACAGATGCGTGACGCATCTGTGCCATTTTTGCTCCATGGTGCACCACATTATAAATGCGGTGCATCAAGGGTGGCGGAGCTGCGGCGCACAATTACTGGCGCATCCTTGCCGATATGCAGGGATGCGCCAGTAATTGTAAATCTGCCCCCTCGTCCTTTGAGGATACGTTTTGCGGTAACTGATGCATACTGTTATGTTTTTTCTATAACTTTCAATAAAGAATTACGAATCAAAAAGTGTCCATACATGTCCCTACATTTCTTGCTTTTAGCCTTACGGAGATGGATGGAGGATTAGGAGGCAGCCACAAAGTGTGAGGGAAGCTCAGTTTCTCCATGGTATGGCACAAGTTTTGGTTGTGTTCATCCAGAGGAAACTCCCCAGGAGATTTAGTCAAAGTGGTCACACCTAAGCTGGAGGACCTCAAGACTCAAATCCTGACTATGCACCAGGGTGCAAACAAAATCCTCTACACACTTAACATTCAAACTCAAGTTTTGGTCCCCAGGTAAGGTTTCCTGTGTCATCCTTTTTCCTTTTTGTCTACCTTTTTCTTTGGCTGATTTCTAGAGGCTCAAGGGCTAGTTGTTTCTTTTCACATATTTTTTTCTCTCTTTTTGCACAAATCACGGGTTATAAGGTTTTGTAATATTCTCACTCATTCTTTTAAATAGATTATGGCACTCATATATTTGAGTGATGTTTCTTATGGCTTTAAATGGGGCTAGGTCTCGTTCTCAATTTTCTTCTTGAATCCGCTTTACATGGGTCACAATCAGGGGCGCAACTAGGTCTTAATTTCGGGGGGGGCTGACATGGCAGATGAAGGGGCGTGGCTAATGTAAATCAATGGGGCGGAGCTAAAATGGCAGATAATCAGGATCGGGTAATGCTCAGGTCAAGCTGAGAAAAAATGTGGTGAATTCAGCATTTGAAACTGGACAACAATTAAAGCACACATTTTTGTTAGTTTGATGCATTGCCCCCCAAAACCCATACTCGCCCTGAATCCTAAAATTACCCCTGGCACACCAAAACACATACCCACGCTGAACCCTAAAATTAGCCCCCTCACACCCTAAAACCCATACCCGCCCTGAAATCTATAATTACCCCTGGCACCCCAAAACCCATACCCACCCCACACCTTAAAATTACCCCCTGGCACCCCAAAAAACAATACCACCCTGAACCCTAAAATCACCCCCCTGGAGCCCCAAAACCCATACCCGCCCTGAACCTTAAATTACCCCTGGCACCCCAAAAACCATACCCATGCTGAACCATAAATTCCCATCTGGCACCCCATAACCTATACCCACCCTGAACCTTAAAATTACCCCAGGCACCCCAAAACCCATACCCATGCTGAACCATAAATTCCCATCTGGCACCCCATAACCTATACCCACCCTGAACCCAAAAATAGCTCCCTGACATCCCAAACCCACACCTGCCCTAAACCCTAAAATTACCCCTGGCACTTTAAAACACATACCCACGTTGAACCCTAAAATTAATCCCCTGGCACCTCAAAACCCACACCCACCCTGAACCTTAAAATTACCCCTGGCACCCCAAACCCCATACCCATGCTGAACCATAAATGCCCCCCGGCAACCCATAACCAACACCCTCCCTGAACCATAAATTCCCCCCTGGCACCCCATAACCCATACCCACCCTGAACCCTAAAATTGCCCCCTGACACCCCAAAACCCACACCTGCGCTGAACCCTAAAATTACCCCTGGCACACCAAAACACATACCCATGTTGAACCCTAAAATGTCCCCTGGCACCCCATAACCCATACCCACCCTGAACCCTAAAGTAGCCCCCTGCACCCCAAAACCAACACCTGCCCTGAACCCTAAAATTACCCCTGGCACCCCAAAACCCATACCCGCAGTGATCCCTAAAATTACACCCTTGCCCCCCAAAACCCATACTCACCCTGAATCTTAAAATTACCCCTGGCACACCAAAACACATACCCAAGCTGAACCCTAAAATTAACCCCCTCACACCCTAAAACCCATACCAGCCCTGAACCCTAAAATTACCCCTGGCACCCCAGAAACCATACCCATGCTGAACCATAAATTACCCTCTTGCCCCCCAAAACCCATACCCACTCTGAACCTTAAAATTACCCCAGGCACCCCAAAACCCATACCCATGCTGAACCATACATTCCCCTCTGGCACCCCATAACCCATATCCACCCTGAACCCTAAAATAGCCCCCTGACATTCCAAAACCCATACCTGCCCTAAACCCTAAAATTACCCCTGGCACTATAAAACACATACCCACGCTGAACCCTAAAATTAATCCCATGGCACCCCAAAACCCACACCCACCCTGAACCTTAAAATTACCCCTGGCACCCCAAAACCCATACCCATGCTGAACCATAAATTCCCCCCGGCATCCCATAACCCATACCAACCCTGAACCATAATTCCCCCCCTGAAACCCCATAACCCATACCCACCCTAAACCCTAAAATTGCCCCCTGACACCCCAAAACCCACACCTGCCCGGAACCCTAAAATTACCCCTGGCACACCAAAACACATACCCACGCTGAACCCTAAAATGTCCCCTGGCACCCCAAAACCCATACTCACCTTGAACCCTAAAATTGCCCCCTGGAACCCCAAAACCCATACCCGCTCAGAACCCTAAAATTACCCCCTGGCACCCCAATCCGTAACCCACCCTGAACCATAAAAGTACTCACTGGCACCCTAAAACCCACACCCACCCTGAACTCTAAAATTACCCACTACCACCACAAAAAAAAATGAACACTACAAACTTACACTACATTTGCATATTTGGAGGGGACTGTCCTCTTTGACGTTTCTATGTATGTAAGTCAAGAACAACATTCAAAGTAACCTAGACATGCAGGCAGTAGGTAATGCTGTACTGAAAAATGCATTAAAGTTACTGGGACTTACATAAATAAAAAACTGCTGCCTGCTCCTCTGATACTATACTGTGGAGGCTGGCTGATCAGCAGCACTGTGTCCTGGCATCCAGTCCCTCGAAGGTCTCAGAGTAGATAGGTGGGGGTCAAATGGCTCCTGGATTCTCCTTGCCTGGGCCTCATCTGCTTCTTCCCTGGTGCCCTTGGATGCGAAAATAGAAAGATCCATGGCCCTGTTCACCATTTATCTAGTGAGCAGCGCCTTGGATGTGAATTCCATCCAAGTACACAGACAGTCAGTCCGGCTTCATCCAAAACTGCAGCACTGAAACAGCCCTACTGCAAGTGGTTGATGATGCGCTGGGGATACTCGACTCAGGGGGGTCCTGTCTGCTAATTCTCCTTGACCTCTCCGCAGCCTTCGACACTGTTAATCACAACACCCTCCTCAATATTCTTCAACAGAGAATGGGCATGGAGGGCACTGTGCTTAAATGGTTTGCATCCTTCCTCTCTGACAGATCTCAAATGATCAAAATAGCGAACAGTCTTTCTTCTCCTGTGGCGGTGGGTCAAGGTGTTCCCCAAGGCTCTATACTTGCACCCACACTGTTCAATCTCTACTTAGAACCACTGGGAAACCTCCTAAGCAAATCCGGGATTCACTATCATCTCTATGCTGATGACACTCAACTCTACCTCAAGGTTGCCTCCACTCATGATCTCTCCATCCTAAGATCTACTCTTGACTCCATTCAAAACTGGATGTCATCTCATCAATTGATTCTGAATCCCTCCAAAACTGAATTCCTCCTCTTCTCCTCCTCACTCTCTCCTCCCCCGGTTCAATCATGGATGGATCAGATGAATCTACTAAACAACAAACCCATCATTGTCGACAGCGCAAAATCTCTTGGTGTCATTCTAGACAAAAAACTCAATCTAACTCCCCACATCAATTCTATTGCAAAATCTGCTCGCTACCAACTGCGCCTTCTTCCCGGAGCAGGACCTTATAACCCTGGTGCAATCGCTGGTCCTCTGCAGACTAGACTACTGCAATTCTCTTCTTACTGGCCTCCCCAAATCTCACCTGTCTCCACTTAAGTCTGTCTTCCATTCAGTAGCTCGTTTCATCTATGGGGCCAAAAGAAGCGATCACATCACACCGATGTTATCCACCCTCCGCTGGCTTCCCTTCGAGGCTAGAGCTATCTACAAGACCGCTTGTATCACCCACAAAGCCTTGCACTCCTCCTCTCCCCGCTACCTGGCGAATAAACTGAAACTCTCTGGAGGCTCTAGACCTTCACGCAATGCCGAGAATCTACTGCTTGAACCTCCCACTTTCAAGAAGGAAAGAACAATGGCCTAATCCTTTTCAGGCAACGCAGTGAGAATCTGGAACTCGTTTCCGCCTGAGCTCCGGACCACCGCCTCCTCCCAGGCCTTCAAAAGGGACCTCAAAGTTCTCCTCCTCCAGAGACACCTCCAAAAGTAATTCACGTCCTCTTGCTATTTGGAGGAAGACTCCCCACTACTGATATTTTCTACTTTCCATGACCATGGGAGTGCCTTCCCAGTGTTTTCCTGTGGTGGGAGTGTCTGCCTTTTTGCAGTATTCTCCATGTACTTGTGTTCGGTGCCCTTTTGTAACATGCACACTACACTTTGCCCATGTAACACACGGTTGCTACCTCTCACATGTTTTCACCTTTGATACTTGCACAAGGGCCACCTTGCCTACGTAACGCCTGTTCTTGTGCCAGCACTTATTGCAGTATTATACCTCAAATTATACTCTGTTTTCTCTTATAACTGCACACTTGTCACTTTTCCTCTTGTGCACTTTTTACTACCTCATGTATTTTTGGTTGCTCACAATTTTTACTACCTCAAGTATTTTGTTTGCTCACAATTGTCATTATTACCTTTATTACCTCATGTATTTTTGGTTGCTCACAATTTTTACTACCTCATGTTTTTTTGTTTGCTCACAATTGTCACTATTACCTTATGTAAGTAACATATGTTTTAGTAATCTGCTCTTTTATAATGTTTCTTATTATGTTTCATTTCTGTTCCTAATGTGAAGCGCTCTGACGCCTTCGGGTAAAGTCTGCGCTATATAAAAATGCATAAATAAAATAAAATAAATACATAAATAACAGCAGGGGCAAAGGGATGGCCAGTGCATGTGATGCTTTTCCTTTGTAAATAATTCCTGCTGGCGTCATAGCCCAGGGGTTGCTGTCTGCGCACTTGTATGAAATACACATCTATACAAGTGCACAGACAGCACCCCATGGGCTATGACGCCAGCAGAAATTCCTTTACAAAGGAAAAGCATCACCTTAACTGGCCAGCCCTTTCCCCCTGCTGTGCACTTCACACCCCATGCTCACAAGCGATCAAGTGCTTAGGTGAAATCCCTGCCTTCAGGCAAGGATTTCACCTCGCGGCGCCACCGTAAAGGAAAACAAGAGGTGGGGGCAGGAGGTCACTCACTGAAGCAGAGGCTGGCTGGCTCGGGCTGCTGGGCCTCTCAGAAAGCATTAAAAAAATCATTCTCCGATCGGATGCTATCTTGCACCATTTCAGTGCGTGTAATCTTAGCCCGGGCAGAGGAGGCGACGGGGGGGGGCTGAAGCCCGGTGAGCCCAATGGGTGTTGCGCGCCACAATACACTCTTTCAAGATGCTAAGAGTGGCGAGGAGTGATTGACACTGGGAGATTTAAATAGTATTTCCCTTATTGTGCTAAATTTCAGCTGTACATTATATATCTTTATCAATAGCCTTGAGACAGTCGTCTTACGATGATACACGTGTCGGCTGCCTGTATGTAGGCTTCATCTACGTGTCAACATATCAAGAACTGATCAACTTATGATATAGACTATCTCATACTGTTTGTTCTATAACTGCATTTTTTTAAGTTAAATTTTTTACTAACAACATAGTCAGTTGGAACTGTTTGTTTGTGCTGTGCTCTGTCATTTACTTTATCAGTAGTGGGGGGCGGTATCTGGGCAAAGTATCGGGGAGGGGAGAACAGGGGACGGATAACAAAATAAAAAAATATATATATAACTTACCTGCATAAACGCTCAGATCCTAGAGGCCCATAGAAATTAATGGAAATGTGCATGCAATTTCAAGGGTGACAAAAGGACACCCTATTGCACCCCTGAAATTGCCATGTGACCATATGTTGCACACACACTTGCCCCAAGGGCATGTGTGTTTTGTAACATGTCACTTTGAAAAATGCACTTTTGTGCATTTTTCAAAGTTTTCACAAATTACCCTCCAGATTCATTTGACTGTAATTTGTGACCCCTAATAGCGAAATCGCTATTTCAATTTGCATCATGCATTGCATTTAAGCAATCGCAATTTGCAATTCCTTAAATGCAATCGCAATTTAAGTAAGAGCAATTTCTACGAATACTTAAATTGCGATTTTTGCATTAGGGATGATGCATCTCAAAAGCAAAAATACCGGTTGCAAAGGGGCAGATTTTGAGACTCTGCCCGTTTGCGACCGTTTTTTTCGTTGATGCATGAGCCCCATGAGTGCATTCTGCTACAAAGCGGTGGTACTCTGTATTTCCTGTCTTTACCTACAAATTCTTTCCTTTCCCAGGTCAAATCCTATAAACCACAAACACGTTGAGATGGGATCTGTAGGAAGCAGCATGTGTTTTCAGGGCCGAAGGCGCATTGCTGTAGAGCTCGCTGGAAGGTCAAGCTTGACTCATCCAGCACTGGAAGTGTTTTCCTTTTCTGCATAGGGGCAAACAAGACAAAAGTGAAGAACAAGGAAGTCTGGTTCCAATTAGGGAACGAAAAAGTATGTGTGGTATCTGATCCTGGAAGACAGCCATATTATTATAGGAGTCCATTCAGGACAGGAAAAGTTCGGAGGTTGATAAATAAATTGAGAAACCCTCGAGTAGAGGTCTCCGCCCTGCTGCCTCCTTGGCCTGTTTAACCAGCCCCTCTAGTCCTTTTCAGGTGCTCTCTGTCATTTCTCTTTGGATGTGTTATGTTTATATCTTGCCATTGAAGATAAACGTGGCCCGATATTGCATGTCATTTTGAATTGGATCTAACACTTTGTGCTCTGGTTAGGATTAAATACCTTTTTGTTTGATTGATACTTTTAACTGCGGCAAATCACTCCAGGCTGATCTGGAAACACTTGCAAGAGTTCCTGCATGCCAGGGGGCTCCTTCAGCCCCCATCATGGTCTCTGTCCCAGAAGAGTTTCCAGATCGAGTGTGGAGCCTGGGCAGATTTGCAAGGTGAGGAATCTGGGATTAGATAGAATATTCACCAGAAAGAGCGTTACGCAAGGGTAGTAACCTATTAATTTATGACTGCTTCATAAGAAGTAATAGCAAGGCATAAAATATCCATGCAGATCCCTTGAGAGCAATGAGCTGTTTATTACCATTGCTGGGCAGGTAGGGTGGGGGGGACATTCATTTTATTATTATTTTATTTTAAGTATTTGTATAGCGCAGCTGATACCTTGCAGGCTTCCTGGCGCTGGAGAATACTCTAAATGAGGAGAAAACAATAGCGGGTAACAAGCGGGAGGAATTAGGGGAATAACCAAGTCTTGATCCGTTTCCGAAAGGGGAGGAGTTGTGAGATTTGGCGTATGTCGATGGGCAGACTGTTCCATAATTTAGCCGCTGCGACCCTAAATGATCTGCCATCATGACCCCCCTCACCCCCTCTTGTGAGTCATTAGTCCTCCCCACACTCAGTAATAGAATATTTCACTCTGCACATATACAATATTTAATTCCTGACACTGGGCCATGTGATAATGTGTATTCCTTGCTATTACTCAAAGGAAAGAGCTATAGATAAGCAAACATTGAGGAGTGTGTTCTGTATCATCAGGATGAAGATGACACTTTATGAAAAGATCAAGCTTTATTAATTTATTTCAGGATTTTAGTGAGCACAAACCTGTTCAGTTTTTATACCTCTTAGTACTCTACAAGACTTATGAGCCTTGTTCAAAAAGGGGGTCCTTGACTGGCCAACTGAGGAAAACCTCTGGAACTGTGCAGTCGCATAGCAAGGTGCTTTAGACCCTAATGCGAGCAAGGAAAATTCCCAGCTGGGGAGTACAAGAGGGACCGTCAAACCCCGGGGTCCAGAGACACTGCTGCATATCTGGTAGATGTGCATCTGCAATGCTACTTTGAATCATCAGATTAATGCAGCATGCTTATTACTCTTGGGAAATATTTTACATTTATTTATACAGTTGTCTAGGGACTTACATGCCTTTTGGGATCGCAAAATGTGCAATTCGCAAAAATCGGCCGTTTGCGATCGCAAAATTAGCTTTTGCGATGCATCAAAGGTCAAGGCCGTTGCAATTTGAGAATACGCAATTAATTGCAAGTTCTTAAATTGCGATTGCATTTAAGGAATCGCATTTTGCGATTCCTTAAATGCAACGCAAGAACCACTTTGAAGTAGCGATTTCGCTATTAGGGGGCGCAAATTACCATGAAGTTGAACTTCATGGTAATTTGCAAAAACTTTGAAACATGCACTAAAGTGCATTTTTCAAATTTCCATTTTACATACACACATGCCCCTGGGGCATGTGAGTGTGCAAGATGTACTCATATGCAGATTTCAGGGGTGCAACAGGGTGTCCTTTTAACACCCTGACACCCTTGAAATTGCATTCTCCATTTGAGATTCTCTAATTGAGAATCGCAAACTGAGAATGTCTTCCCATTCATTCCTATGGGCCTGTAGGCCCGAGGAATGAATGGGGAGGTATTCCTTAATTGTCACTCTCAATTTGCGACTCGCAATTAAGGAATGTTTAGAAATCACAATTTTTTAAGCGATTTCTACATGCATAGGCTTTTGCGATTCCTTAAAAATCGCAATTAAGAAATTGCAAAAGCCAACATTGATGCATGTGCCTTTTAGGGCCATATTAAAACTCGGCGGATGGAATATTCTGTCGCAAACATGACTGATTTCCTGTCTGTCGTATTATGATCTCTATAGGATATAATAGGATCGCGATACAGGGGATGGGATCTCCGTCACGTTTGTGACAGAGTATTCCCCTCAATCCAAGATCTAAATCAGGCCCTTAGTGAAATGGCTGACTTTGCATTAATTGCTGTGCTATGGTGGGCTTTACAGAAATCCCAAGTTCTCAGATGTAAGCCAAGAGTTGTGAATGAACCTTTTTTATTTTTGCAGATTGAAAAAGAACAAAATCGAAAGTACCAAAGAATAAAACTAATGGCCATATTTGGCCTATAGTGGATTTCCAACCTTCCTGCCTGTGTTATGGAGATCATTATCTCTGTCACCCTAGCAGAGAGCCGCCTGCCATATTTAGAGATCCGCCTGCTTACCGGAATTTCTCTGCAATGGCAGCTCCCTTCACAGGAGTGCAGTTTGGTGAAGGGCGACATGCTTAAAGAGCTCGCTCTGCAAAAATACTTTTAGTTTAGAGAAAGCAAACTCCCAAAGTATGAGTTTGTTTTTATTGAACCAAAAGTAAATAACCTGGAACGCACAGACCTTTTTCGCCATAAGTGAGAGGACTTTAAACATTTTCAGGTTTCGCCTTTATAGCGGTTGCTCTGTGCTTGTGAAATCTCTTGCATTCAATATATTTTAAAAGGGGGCTGTTTCTCATCATGGAATTACTGTGTTCATTCGCTTTTGTGTGAAACTTTTTTTCTTGTTTACTTACCCTGGCTTCATGCATTTACGATACTTCTACTAAAGCTGTTCACACTGTTTAGGTCCCATTCACAGACAAGATAAGATCTCTTCCCAAGCAAAAGGCAGACAGCTTCTAATAGTATGCTGAAAAGCTTTCTTTTTATTACTTAGTTGTCTAAAGCAGATGCTTTAGCCTTAGAAGGTTTGTGGCATTTTCTATTTGTGCCTCAGTTCCTTTCTCTGCATTTTGTAGGTATTATCGAATTAATTTTTTCCAACTTAATCTATTTGGTCATTATGTTCAAATTCTAAATGTTGTAATAAATATTGCATGTTCAAAACAAAGTTAATGGGGCTCGTGGCCTTACCGCTAATCAAGATGGCAGCGACTTAGAGGAGCTCCCAGCCGAGCCCAAAACATCCGGCTGTGGGAAATCTATTCTGCCTTAGGAGTTGTGCGGAGGTGTGAGGGAGGCCTTTCACTTTTGCCCCTCCCTAGGTCCCATTCCAGTGCTGTGGACCCCCAGGGCGGCCTGAGGCCTTGATCAAAGGCCGCTGAGGCCGCAACAAAATCCATCAGACTGGAGCGACAGAGCTCAACCACCTGGCAGGATACTATCAAACCGGGGGATCGAGAGGCACAGTGTGCAGAGCCGACCACAGTGGCACATCCGTGGTCCAGCTGGTGGTGAGCCAGGTGGAGAACAGGCAGAGGGCTGGGCTGCCGAGGGGGCCCCAGTGTGAGTAAGCGAGGACTGCTCCGAGAGTCGTGACCGGGTAGAAGAAATCCGGCAACCCATCGCAGGGCTCCGTGCCCTGCCCAAGGAACAGAGCGTGGGGCTGGTGGTGAAGCGAGGAACAGAGACAGGACCACAGTGGAGATTGCTGTGTGAGTGAGTACTCAGCTGGGCCGGCTCCAATATAGAAGTCGGCATGACACCAGCAACCGGAGGTCCCTTGTCCAGCGGAAAGGTAGTGTAGGCCCGAAAGGGGTGCGCAGTGTTTGGGTTGGGCGAAAGCCGAGCTTGGATGCTGTTCGGCAGGGGACCCGTCTTGGGAGATAAGGGATTGTCCCTGCTGGTTTGGATTGGCCCATCTTGGCACTGTTGCCCACTCTGTATCTGGTGGCTGGACTGACTTCAAGAGGGAGAGATAACTCCCGACCCTTCTAGCTAATTCCTTGCTCTGGCATGGTATGATATGGGCCCAGGACGACTTGAACAACAACGCTGTGAAGCCCACTGAAAGGCTGAGTAAATTGTGGCAGACCCACACGGTTGGTGCAAATTTGTGGGAAAGACTGGAGATGACTGGGCCCAGATGAGGCAACTCTGAGGATGAGAGAGGGGGGCATACATAGCGCCCAACTGAAGGAGATCCTGGAAGGGTGTCCCAGTGGTGTGCATGTGCGCTAATCCACCCTGTGCTGGCGCTTGGCTGATAACCCATCAGTGCTGGCTTGGCGGGTCGCGGGCTCTGTTCCATGGATTGGTTTTTGTACAATTTGGCAGCAATCGGGTAGACGATGTTAAAGCCAGAGAGTGCTGGCCCCACTCAAACCAATAAGATGGACAATTACGTCATCCCAAAGCCCAACAAAACTGTGGAGGAAGGAGGGGCTGAGGAGCCCTTGTTAGCAGCTATAATGGTGGCAATCAAGGATGTAAAGGGCCCACTAGAACCGAAAATAGACTCAGTGTCAGTTGTGGTCACGATGATTTGAGGGAACATCTCCAAATGGAGTGACAAAGTCTCAACTGCCGAAACACACATTGCTCAGCTCCTGTCCACAACAAAGCGCCTAGAGGCACAGGTACTCACATTGACAGAGCAAGCTACGCACATGGCCGCGAGGCTGGAAGACCAGGAGGGAAGGATGAGGAGAAACAATATAAAGGTGGTGGGGGTCCTGGAGGGGGAAGATGGCCCCAGTGGTGACTTATTTCTGGAGGACTTCAACGTAAACAAACTGCAGCCCAAAAGACTGTTGAGGTTCTTTTCCAGCAAGAAAGCTCCTAGTGTTCCAGTACCCCCCCCCCCAACCTGGGGCCCCTCCTCGAACAATAATTGCAAGAATATTTAACTACAGCGACAGAGACTCAGTTCTTCAAGCGGCCAGAGCGAAAGGGGAAATACACTTTGAGAATACCTTGGTCAGAATCTTTTTGGACTTTACCCTGCAAGTGCAGCAGCAAAGGAGATGCTTTAAACCTGTGAAAAAAGAACTAAGAAGCATGGACATTAAATTCATGATGCTCTTTCCCGTAAGGCATCAGGTCTTAGTGGAGGGGAAGACTTGGCACTTCGGGTCTCTGGAGGAAGCCTGGGAGTGTCTGGAGGGTTGGCGCACAGTCGGGCAGGCCAGAGACAGAGATCTGGGCTGCAAACTAGGAGCAAGCAAAGGTGACAAGAAAGGTGGAGCCTCGCAAAGTCAACAGCCTGCGCGGTTACGGGTGGAAGGTCAGCAAATAGACGTGGAGACTCAGGGGACCTAAATAGGTGGGGCCGCCAAAGAGGTAAGAGGTAATGGTACTGGAGATTAATCTTTAGGAGGGCCATATTCGGGGCACCAAGACCAGGACATTGTGAGAGAATAATCTGGAACTGCCAGCCATGTGGCGGCCCTATGAGACACTCCGGGACTACAATTTGTAGGGGGGGGTTTGTGGGGGGGCAGTTTGAAACTGGACTAGTTTATTGCTTTTTTTGAAAAGTTTAAACATTTTTGTTAATGGGTGACAGGCGCTTTGCAGGCTGAGTAGTTGGGGACTTTGCATTGCAGGGTAGCAGGGAGGGGGGAAGTGGGAGAGCATTAAATAGAATCCAAACTTTTGTACCAATGCCTAGAAGCCTGAGCCAATCAATGCTAATATGGGCATGGAATGTGAATAGCCTAAATGGTAAGGTGAAACACACAGTAGCTCTGCAATTCATTAGGAAACACGCCTTAGGCATTGTCCTACTGCAAAAAACTCATCTAAGAGGAAATCAGTGTCAGGCATTAAATAGATACGGCTGTACTTTGTTGGAGCACATGGGATATACCACAGGTTCCAGGGAGGTAGGAGAGTTATGCAGAAAAACTTTCCCCTTCATACCGGGGAGACTGTGGACGGACCCCCTGGGTAGATATGTGGCACTGCATGGCCATTGGGAGGGCCAGACTATCAATCTATGCTCGGTGTATGCCCCGCCAAGACTCCAGCCCATCATGCATTGATATCTCTTCTACTCAAGCTCCCACAAGGGAGCCTTATCTTGGGGAGGTGATATGAATGGCGTGCTTTCATTTCAGATGGACGTCCTGAGAGGTGTATCCTCTGGGAGGAGGGCCGGGGCATTAGGTGATTTTCTTTTGACCATGGGGCTGTGTGACATCTGGGGCCATCATCATCATCTTGATCTTAGACAGTACACTCATCTATTCACGGTGCATGGCAACCTCACACGTCTAGACTATATGCTTATACACACGCAAGCCGTGGTCCAGTTCAAGGAGGCTAAACATGTGGCCTGAGGGATATCCGATAACTTCCAAGTGGCAGTCACAATAGATTGTCCCTCGAGGGACTGTGTCATGCCACCGTAGATTGACTCATTGTACCTCCAAGATCCAAAATTTAAAGACAGTGTCAGGAAATGCGCCGACCACTTCTTTGCTGAAAATATGGGATCAGTGAACCAAAGGTTGATGTTATGGGAGGTACTTTAAACACAACTAAGGGTCTGTGCCCAGGCTCAGATTGGGGCCTCCAAAAAAAGAACATAAATGTATGACCCTTGAGAGAAATTTTAGACTTAGAGGCCCAGGTGGAAAGAAAGGAGGGAACACTAGGGAGGGGGCACACGACCTCGTTCTACACCAGAGAGAATTGAGGGAGCTACTGGAAGAGGCAAGGGCACTGGCCAGGGCTTCCAAATACAGGATATGTGAGATAGGAGACAAGGACAGTAAATTATTAGCATGGTTGGACAGGCATGAGACGTCAGCGAGGTGGGTTCCGAAGATACAGGACGGCACCTGGGAAAGACATGTGTCAGGACGAGAGATGGCGGAGGCTTTCGTGTCATATTATGAAAAGCTATGCACATCTACCCTGGGACACACAAATGTAAATGTACAGGAATTTATATAGCGCAAATCACCACTGGTTTCTAAGCGCTTGCTTAGGGAACCCGTCCTGGTATTCCCCTGTGAGATAACCTCGGCAGGGTATCCGCAAGGTGAAAGCCAGGCATCCCACCGCGAGGGGCCGTTGTGAAGATTAAGCAAGCTATTGCCCAGAGTCACAGATTGTGAACCCATGAATGGAGTAGGCACCGGAGCGAGAATTGTCGAGTCCACAGACATTTTAGGACTCAAGACCCGCCGAGCCAGGAATTGAACCCTGGTCCCGGGCTGACCTCTGCTTCTAGGTCTGCCTGCTCTAACCAGTGAGCCACACTTCTCCACACAGAGTCAGAGTGTTTTGACTGTGGGACATCACCCTACCGGGCTGTCTGAATTGGATAGGAAAGATTGGAGGGCAAACTGACGGCGGAAGAGATTAATGCGGTCGCTCAAGCCCTGCCATAGGGGAAGGCCACAGGGCCAAACGGTCTCCCACTGGAGCTGTTCAAATGTATGCTTGATATGACAGTGCCGCACCTCCTTACAATGTTCCAAGAAGTTAACCAGACAGGTGTTCTGCCACGGGACCAGCGGATCGCAATGACCGTAACCTTCTGCCCCAGATAGAAAGATTCAAGAGAGATGCCCAGTGGTAGAGATCGCTACCTTTATCATTGATGGGATGAACGGCCTTATTTAAAGTGATGACATTCCCAGGCTTAATATATATTTTGCAGAGTGCCCTGTTTCAACTTCTAATACAGAAAAGGGGGTGGTGATGACAGAGTGTCTGAATTAAGCAGACCACTCTTACCCTTACCCAGTCCAAAGATCAGGGCTTGATCCATCACCGTTATTTATCTCACTGCACCATCCCAGCTCAGAACCTGGCTATATGCAAATCAGTCTGTCCCTGGCCCAGTGCATCATGGGAACAGGGCAGACTAAACTACCAAGCCAATTCTTCACCAGAAAGGAGACAACTTCTGACATCATTCTTCAGATTGCTAGACGCAGAGTTGCAATCCCTGTTATGGTGTGGAGGGGATGTGTGCGCAGCTCTGCACAAATTACAAAGGGGCGTCTATGAGGGTGGACTTGCGGCCCCTTACGTAAAGTTGTACTACTGGGCTTATAGAGTTGACAGCTCATGTATGGGGGCAAGGGGATACCCCCTTCCACTCTACGACGGGAGAAGAATTCGGGGACTGCCAGTACATACGCAAACACTGATTAAAATTTGGCGGGAAGCGTTGAAATACTTGGGCTGGAAAGGCTTCAGAGCACCGCCAGATGAGAGAGGGCCACATCCTGCACTGCATATCCACACTCTCCGATCTCCAACATGCAATTAGAAATATCTGGCCCGAGGTCTAGCAATACAGCTTAAACACCAGACTTACCATTCGAACGCAGCGCCACCTTGACCCTTGGTGGTATTCCTTGCTATACACCATTCAGATCTAACTCCATCTACATCTACCTGACAGACTACTGGTTACGTTACCAACTCTTCAGTATTCAGATTCAACTATCAAGACCTACTTAAGTTCTCCCCTAACGACTCTCAGACGTAATACCATACGCAGAAAGGCGGTTTGTCAGCTACACCTGGGGCCGAGAATGCTGCTCATTTTAATAAAGGAATACTAGGAACAGCAAGGAAACATCCAGCTCTGACGCATGACCGAAATAATATAAAACTTCTTCTTATCCCTATAATTCTTCATATCGAGTGCTACACATTGTTCAAAGACGGGACACCTGATGAAGGCTCTCATGCCGAAACGCGCGTAGTGTGTGTTATCCTACCGCCTTGCCCTCATCATCATCTGAGTCTAATATTCACTCGTGTGTGTTTTATAGATGTGTTTTTTATATATTATCCCCTCTTTTGTGATATGACACAATATGAAATGCTATGAATGTTCAAACCTTATATCATGACTTGTTATAAATGTGTAAATTATATATAGAATAAGAAAAAGAGAACAAATTCCCCACCCCCCAAAAAAATTGCTTTTTGTATATATAAACAAAATACACCAAAAAAATCATTGATTTTCAGAAATAATAAAAAATCTAAACATTATATCTTTTTTAGATGTTGAGTCTACTTGTAATGGGTTTTTATATATAAAGGTATTCTTGAGAATAATATTACTAGCTATAGACCTTTTTCAAAGAATGTTTATTCCCTATGTATAGCTGGTACAGTTTCCATATAGGGGTCCCCAACTTCCAAACCAAAAGGCAGGCTGACTGCAGTGGCTCCCTTGTGGGCGGTGACCAACTTGGGGAGGTTAGCAGGTTGAAGGGTTTCAGTAAATGGGAACCTCTTGGTCTAGAAAAACTCAAAGACATCAGGAGAAACCAGGCTTCTGTGACATTTGCGGCCCCCCATCAAGAGTATGAAATGGGTTCTGGGGAATGGTTGCGATACCTGCAACTGGGCCATGCATTGAGGGGTTATATCTGTGAGGGCCAGGACTTGGTGGAGGCATCCCCCGGAGGATAGACTCCTGACAGACCCCCTGGAGGGAGGGCAATTTCCTTGATATACAAAAAAGTGGTGAATAACGCTCCAGATTCCTTAGGACTCTCACAGCACCTGCGCACACTCCACTGGCTCCCCGTCGAGGCGAGAATCACCTTTAAGATGCTCACCCACGCACACAAGGCCCTCCACGGCACCGGACCAGCATACCTGAACAGCCGACTCAAATTCCACGCACCCCAAAGGACCCTACGATCAGCCCAGCTTTCCTACGCTGTGGTCCCCCGCACCAGAACGACCAGATCGGGAGGCCGCTCCTTCTCCTTCCTCGCGGCCAAAGCATGGAACGCCCTTCCGCTCCACCTCAGACAGACAACATCGCTCCCCATCTTCGCAAGAAACCTCAAAACCTGGCTCTTCGACAGACCCCCTCCTTGATGGAATGGAACCTGCACCCCCCCAAACCCCCCACCCCTAGCGCCTTGAGACCCTTACGGGTGAGTAGTCGCGCTTTAACAAACTCCTGATATAGGACCACTAAGATTCGTATGGGAAGGTGACATGAGCAGACTAGATGACGCAGACTGGGTATAGGCCCAGCGGGGCCCTAGAGAAGTTGCAATAAGCTCCTGTTTCTATCTGATTCAGTTGAAGGTCTTGCATAGAACATATTGTTCACGAGGATTGTTGTATTGCCTGGGCATAACAGACTCATTTCTGTGCCATAGGGGGTGTGGACAGGAAGGTACATTCTATCGCCTCCTCTGGGAGTGCCCGGAAACACAGAAATATTGGAGTGGAATCAAGAGTGTCAAGGCACAGGTGACCGGGTTGTAGGTTCCCCTGATGCTGCAGTGGTTCCTGTCAGTGCGTGCCAGGTAGGAAGTTTGGCCAAGTGATACCAAAATTTGGTTACTACTGACAAAGCGCAACATGTCCAGGTGCTGGGGGGCCCGGGCACTGCCAAGAGTGGTAGACTAGCAGACTAATCTGGACTGGTGTTGGCTAGCGGAACAGACAATATATCAACGTAGAGGATGCACAAAGAAATGGGGGACATTTAGGGACAGTGGCAGGCATTCCGAGGGGTGTAAAGGGGCTCTGGATGGGTGGGGACGGTCACCCATCACTATTGCGGTATTCTCTCGGTGTGCATAATGTCAAATATAAACTGATTGGTTGAATATTACTTGTATCATTCATATCACTGATGTACTGCTTGTTGAGCTGCTTAAAATATACAATGATGAACCAAAAACAGGTACCAGTATTGCCACGTTATTTGAACACTGGATCTCGGGTGATCACTCGAACGACCGAATAAAACAGTAATTCTCCATGAACTAAGTTTCAGAATCAATCAGTAATGTTTTTATTTTTAATTTGAGTGCATGTAAATATTTAGTATGCAACTTTTTGTATTTTAGAATCAGGAAACATTTCAGTAGTTCCACAAACTCGGACTGAACACAGACTTAAACACAAATCACATTAAGCAAATACAATAATTGGACGGACAAATATTAACTAACACTCGTCAATCATACCACACAAAACAGTCAGGATATATTTACAAATTATTTACAACAGTACAGTATCACAGTGAAAATATCCAGCATTGGAATACAACAACTTGACAATATCCTTATTTTTTGAAGTACTCAAGGATTCCTAATGCTGAGGGAAGGAGGTCTACGCGTTTCGATAACCCCTGGTTTCGGGGAAATCTCGTCAGGACCATATGCCTGTGGATGGAGAACAAGACTAATCAATATGGGAGGGGCAAAACTACTCTCTCCACAACGCTCCAGAAAGAAAAAGAACAAATCATACCTCTCAATGGCCGACTTTACTCTTGAGGAGGTGACTGTTGGTAAAGAAATGAGGTGGAATTAAATCTCCCTAGTGAAAGCTGCGAAAGGGCAGTGACTCAGTCATGACCATAACATGCATTCGTGTCTACTTACATCATGTTACGCCTACTGCGGCTGATGGTGGGGCTGGAGAGCAGTTTGGTTTAAAGCAGGTTTCTGGGGGGGCAAAGGAGACGAGGTTGTTGTATTTGGAAGGGAACGGTTAGGTTCCTGAGTGA
Source organism: Lissotriton vulgaris (assembly GCF_964263255.1). Lineage (NCBI taxonomy): Eukaryota > Metazoa > Chordata > Amphibia > Caudata > Salamandridae > Lissotriton > Lissotriton vulgaris. Next base: position 72,524,419 of record NC_141688.1, on the reverse strand, counting down.
GCACAGTGCGGCGATGTGTACTTACAATGATATTGGTGGCGCAGGGAGTTCACGTGTAACTTGTTCTGGGTCGAGTCAATCGATAACGTGCTCCAGAAGCCTACGGGTAAAATGGAGCTGGGGTTAGAAGTCCGAAGTGCTCTAAACCTTCGCGTGAAATTGCGGGGGTTTCTTCACTATCGTTAGCGGGTTTACCTGAAAGCGTCGTGTCCGCTATCTGATACAGGGGGTCTGCGCTCTGCGATCTCTGTGCGAATAGTCCAGTGACCGGCACCATCCAGTCTGTGTGCTAGCTCTCGCGTTACAGATGTGTAAAAACACTTCCTGGTTGTGCTAGGGATTCTGGGGGTTGTAGTTTGTTGGTTGCCATAGGGACGGGTCGCGTTCGAAAGTTTGTAATATAATAAGCCGGGGCTCACAGTCTGATTGGGAGACAGCAGTCTGGGTCTCAGTCTGGATCAATTAAAGGCGATAAATTTCAGATAGTTCATTTAGCCCATTTATGGCAGCGTTGAATTTGACGATTAGCATTGCTTCAGTGTGTGCCAATTTCTCCTCCATGTCACCGCCTCTGGGGTCTTTCTCAATTTTTGCAATAACTGTCCATCTTAATTCCTCTATGCTGTGTTTGTGGTTGATCCAATGGTTTACCAATGGAGCTGTTGACACATTCTTTTTAATGCGCGATTTGTGTTGGGTGATGCGGCATCGTACTTCTTGACTGGTTTTGCCAATGTAGATTTTCTCACATGGGCAGGTGATGGCATAAATGACGAATTTGGATTTACAGTTTGTAAACTTGTCATGTTTCCACGATATTTGTTTGTGCTGGAAAAGATTTCCTTCCTCCGTACTTGCACAGCAAATACAAGAGCCGCATCTATGATGTCCTTGGACCGGTGGTAATCCAAGCATTGTTGTGATTGTTGGTATATTTGGTTTGAGTGCTGCTCGGACTAGATGGTTAGCCACACTTTGGTCCTTTTTGAATGCAAATAGTGGTTTATCTTTGAGTGTCTCATCAATGTTTTCAACTAGATGCCAATTTTGAAGAATTGTTTTCTTGAATTCATTTGAACTTGGGCAGAATGTAGAGACACACACCATCCTACTTTGTGGTGGTTTGACCTTGTTTTTTAGTAGTGTGTCTCGTGGGATCCACCAAACTCTTTTCATTGTTCTTTGGAGAAGTTTTTTTGGGTAGCCTCTTTGAGATAGTTTTTCCGTCAGGGTGGCAGCATGTAGCATGTATGCGTCCTTGTAATAGCAATTCCTCTTGATCCTCAAGTATTGTGAAAAGGGAAGGTTCTCTTTTAAATTACGTGGGTGGCTGCTGTCGAAATGCAGTGCCTTATTTCTGTCCGTCATTTTTTTGTACAATGTGGTGACTAGACCATCGTCTGTCGGGTACACTTCGACATCAAGAAATGCCATTTTGATTTTTGAATAGTTGATTGTGAATTTAATCTCTTCCGTTCTCATGTTTAGCCATTGGTGGAATTCATTCAGTTCATCTTCCGTTCCTTTCCATGTCATGAAGACGTCGTCGATATATCGACTCCAACTTGTGAGCTTAAAATATACAGGCATTATAAAAAGTTAATATACAAGAGCTATGCTATATTTTTGTATAAATGAGGACAAGTGCAGTTACCTTGGAGACAACAGGGTCATGATTTTAATGGTGCATCATGTGCAGCAGCACTGGGCCAAGAAGTTTTCAGAACTCCTCTTACCACATAATACAGGCATTCACAATTGCAGTTACCTTACAGTTAAAACTGACGTGATGTGAATGGTGCAGCAGGTGCAGTGGCACCGGGGCCAAAAGATCTAAGTACCCCACTAAACCCAGATTATTGCTAAAATTGTAAACAAAACAGAAAATCACAAGTGCAGTTACTTGCAGACAACAGGGTCATGACTCATGAGTGCAGTGAATCTAGGACCAAAAGCCGTAGGTACCCCACTGAGCATGTAAAATTTGTATATTTTATTATGAAACAGACAGTCACAAGTGCAGTTACCTTGTGGACAACAGGGTAATGTTTTGAATGGTGCAGCAAGGGGAGTGGCACCAGGCCCAAAAGTTGCCAGAACTCCTCTAAACACCAACTATTGCCATACTTTACTGCTATAGAGGCAGTCACAATTGCAGTTACCTTGCAGTATAAAGGGGCTTGATTTAAATGGTTCAGCAGGTGCAGTAACCCTGGGCTAAAAGTTGTCGTAACTCCACTAAACACTAAATATTGCTATATTTTACTATTGAACAGGCAGTCACGAGTGCAGTTATCTTGCAGGCAACGGGATACTTTTGGTATTCACAGAAGGCATTTTGTAGTCTTAAATTAGGATTTTGTCTTAAATTAGGATTTTGTCCTAAATTAGTATTTTGTCCTAAATTAAGATTTTGTCCTAAATTATGATTTTGTCCTAAATTAGTATTTTGTCTTAAATTAGGATTTTGTCCTAAATTAGTATTTTGTCTATAAATTAGGATTTTGTCCTAAAATAGGGGCCTATTCACAGAACTGATTTACAACAAAATCCTAGATTTACTACTTTTGGTATTCACAGACGGCATTTAGTAGTCTTAAATTAGGATTTTGTCTTAAAGTAGGTTTTTGTCTTAAATTAGGTTTTTGTCTTAAGATAGGATTTTGTCTTAAATTGAACCTAAGACAAACTTAAGTAAAACTCAAGTTTAATTTAAGACAAAAGCCTAATTTAAGACAAAATCCTAATTTAAGACTACTAAATGCCTTCTGTGAATACCAAAAGTAGTAAGTTTAGGATTTTGCCTTAAGTACGTTCTGTGAATCGGGCCCATAATCTTGCTTTTACATCAATTCAATCTATAATTTCCCTCTTTCTCTTATTTTTTCAAAATGTTGCTATTACTTACCGGCACTATACCACAAGTAACAGCACAATATATTGCCTTTATGCACATAAACAAGTCATAACACTTTAACAGACTTTTTGTAACTTATATTGTTTAACTACTCAACAAGCTATAATTTACTAAAAAAAATAGCTTATTATTAATCACATAGGCGAAGCCTAATGCATTTACCAATACTTGTTCCATCCTTTTGGTATTCACAGACGGCATTTAGTAGTCTTAAATTAGGATTTTGTCTTAAAGTAGGTTTTTGTCTTAAATTAGGTTTTTGTCTTAAGATAGGATTTTGTCTTAAATTGAACCTAAGACAAACTTAAGTAAAACTCAAGTTTAATTTAAGACAAAAGCCTAATTTAAGACAAAATCCTAATTTAAGACTACTAAATGCCTTCTGTGAATACCAAAAGTAGTAAGTTTAGGATTTTGCCTTAAGTACGTTCTGTGAATCGGGCCCATAATCTTGCTTTTACATCAATTCAATCTATAATTTCCCTCTTTCTCTTATTTTTTCAAAATGTTGCTATTACTTACCGGCACTATACCACAAGTAACAGCACAATATATTGCCTTTATGCACATAAACAAGTCATAACACTTTAACAGACTTTTTGTAACTTATATTGTTTAACTACTCAACAAGCTATAATTTACAAAAAAAAATAGCTTATTGTTAATCACATAGGCGAAGCCTAATGCATTTACCAATACTTGTTCCATCCTGTGTTTGCTATCTCATGGACAATGAGTGATGGTAGTCCAGCCCCCAGTACACACTTAGAAAGAGGATAGTGTGACTCAGTGGTCCACTGGTCAACGACTCGCTGGACCAATGGTTATCACCAATGGTGCCAGTAGAGGCTAGCTGACAGAAATCCAGTGATTTCCCCTGACTCTGAATAAAGCGGTAATGAGGGAAACATTGCATTTGGCAGGTTGGGAGGACCACTGATTTATGGCATTTTACCGGCTCAGCCAAACCCTAAATAATGCCCTAAGACCGGAAAAGCTTCTCATGTATACTGTGGTACCCATATCCGGGACAGGCTTCGAAATCAACAGCACTTTATCTGCTGATAGTTTCATGGTCATACTATAGCCTTATAGCCCGCCGTAGAGGGCTATACCGGCTATTAAAGGCCCTCTCCAGCGTTAAAGGCCCCGAGCCGAAGGCGAGGGCCTTTAACAAGGGAGGGGGACTTTAATAGCGGTATAGCCCATCTACGAAGGGCTATAAGGCTATTAGAACATTCTGTCACCAGAGGACAGAATGTTCTAACAAAACAAAGCCTTTTGGGAGCGTGAGGGGATTGGAATCCCCTCAGGTTCCCTGAAGCCTTTGTTCACAGCCAGAGCTGTGAACAATGAAACATTGGAATGTTGGAGCTCCAGGCTTATACCAGCCATTGTAAGCCCAGAGCACTCCATTGTTTTCAATGGAGCTCCCAACATTCCAATGTTCTAATAGAAATTGCAAAACTAAAATGGTGCTGATTAAGAAGACAGAAATGGCTGAAGACAGCATAGTTGAGCATGGCTTTTACAGATACGTTTAACAATTTGTAGCATGGAAGTCTCATGATGTACAATCTGATGTAAAGTGAGACTATATTCTTTTTTTCTTTTTGGAGTGAAACAGATGTCCTATATTTTTAGGGGTATGTCTTCCAAGCTCAGATTTCTTTGGTTCTACTGTGGTGTAGTTTCTCACATCGAGGATATGTACCAGCCACCGAGTGTGCAGGTAAATCATTTAGACTACATCTTTTCAAAACACCAAATTGCTTCAAAGCTCGCTAGGTTAATCATGTAAGTGCTACTCATTTAGCTTCTTTATTCAGGAAAATACCATTTAAAAGGCAATAGTACCATAGTTGCTGGAGTGTTTCGCTCAAATTACCATTAAAACATTTAAATAATAGTTTGAATAAGTACTTTTAATCAGTATTTGAGTCATGGCTCCTAACATTTCTCTGTCTCTAGTTTCCAGCGTCAGTCTATCTGCTTTGGGGTCATAACTCAAAATCAATTATAGGTAGACACTTAGGTTATTATTCTTTGTGCTTTATTTTCCTTGTTTGTTATTTGTGCTATAGTTTTAAAGATATTGGGAATCATTTAATCCCTGATGGGTGGTCTGCCGGTTTGCCAAGGAACTTAGGGGCACATGCATCAAGCTAGGCAAATGGGATACCTTAATAGCGATTATTAAGGAATCGCTATTAAGGAATCGCAATTGCCTATGCATGTAGGTTTTGCAAAAATATTAGCGATTCCTACATATTCCTTAATAGCGAATCGCAAAATGCGATTTGCAAATAAGGAATGGCTTCCCATTCATTCCAGTCGGCATAGGAATGAATGGGATTGCATTCGCAATTTTCGAGTACCAAATAGGTACTTACAAATTGCGCATGCAATTTGCAAGGGTGATAGGGGGCCAAAAGTCCACCCTAATGCACCTCAATACAGGTAAGTGTGCACATGTGGCGCACATACTTGCCCTAAGGGCATGTTTGTGCGTCACATGGCACTTAGAAAAATGCAATAAAGTGCATTTTTCTAAGGATTTGCAAATTACCACCAACTTTGAGTTGATGGTAATTTGCAAATCCTTAAAGCAGGGTCGCAATTTTTTCATGCTTCATGGATTGCATTTAGGGAATCGTAAAATGCGATTCCCAATATGGACTCGCAAAATAGGTAATCGCATAAATTGCGATTCCCTATTTTGTGATTTCCTTTAGGCTTGATGCATCCCAAATAGCTTAACACCAGTCGCCAATGGGCCGATTCTACAAATCAGCCGTTTGCGACCGGTATTTCGTTTGATGTATGTGCCCCACAATCCCCACCACCTCCTGTGGTAGACCATCTGCAACATTTGTTTTCCCTATGGCAGTGACAGGGAATGTCTGAAGAAAGTGCTTCTATTGACTTGTTGGGAGCACCTGTATCAGAAATGGAAAGCTTGGTGGGTTGTCCATTCCTGGCTCAGCATTAGTTTTGTTTAATAGAAATTGGTTTTGAGTGTGAGCGGGAAGTCGGCATGCTGGGAGAGCTTACCTGTTGGGCCTGTGAGCCTGAAAGGCCGGAGAGTGCTATGACGGCTCTGAGCCATGTGCGGCAGCGCTCATAATGTCAGGTGGGGCTTCTGATGCGGAAGGCCTACCATTGGACTTCTCTAATCCGTACAGGAAGTCTCTGTCTGAGGAGAGGGGAGTGGGTGTTGCAAGGAAGGAATCAGCGTGTGAAGCCAGTGCTAGGCACTGGCAGAGGAGAGCACTTGAGTGTGTGGGGGCGGGCCCTGCTCACCCTTGTGGGGGTGAAACGGCACTGCCTGCACCAGATGGGCAGGACATAGAGAAAGGCTATGGGCCTGGGAACAGACTTGGAGTCCCTGGGGAGCAGGAACTGTTTAATGCTAGGGGGGGGGGTGGGAATACTTTTATTGGTCAGGTGAGGGAGATAATGGTAGGTCCTGGAAACAGGCAAGAGAGGATGGGTGAGCAGGGAGTGTGCTCTTGGGGGGCCATTTTGCTAAGAAGACTGCGCTGTGGACAATTCGGCGGTTGTGAGCATTGTTAATTGACAATCAGCCAGAGATCCAAAAGTTTGGCAGTTACTGTGAATTTTTGCGATGGAATACCTGTGAGCGCATGTGACTTACAAGGCCTGGCACAGGGTTGCACATTGAAATTGCCAATGTTCTTTCTCTTATTCAGTGGAGGAGGTTCTGTGGGCTTGTACCTTGGGCCGACGAGAGAAAGAGGGCGATGCGCCTTCATTTGTGGTCCATGGGTGAGATTGGGTGATGCAGCTTATCCTCAGTTCCTTGTGGGAGTCTACCCGCAGAGCTCACCTGGGAGGCATTTATGCAGTCTAGGGCAGTGCGGTGCAGTGGAATTGAGGGAGTAGTGTCCAGAAGAACTGAGGAGGTACGTTTCCTTATGTGTTTGATTGAGATGAGTTTGTCAACTATCACCAGAGCAGGTAAGTTACCAGGAGTAGCTTTCTATGGGAAGGTGCTTTAGGTTTAAGAGCCATCAGCAGTGGAAAAGGGTAGGCAGATTTTATAGGCATGGAGCGGGAGCGGGGCACTAGGGAAATAGTGTGGTACCCGGTAACACTTGCCATTTTGAAGAAGATGATAGCCATGCCACAGCGCATTTGCAGGGATGATTTGGAGATGCAGGGGTTTTTGGTGATCATGGTGCGGTCTTCAGGGCTTTTCGGTTTCGGACGGTAGTCAATTCAGAGGCTAAGATGCAGGTCCAATGGGAGGATATAAGATTGGTTACCGGGGCGATTAAAGTGTGGCTTCCCAGGTACAAGACCGACCAGACAAGCAGGGGCGCGTGTATTAAGTTGAGGGCTTCTCCGGATGCGCGGGTCTACTCATGTGCATAGTGGATGATTTTGCGGAGGCAAGGTACAGGTGCCGGCAAAGATTTTAGGCATTGGGGCAATTTTATGTTGTCACAGGTGTTGAAGGTGTTGAAAAAGTCTGTGAGTGCGGTTGTATCCCAGGCTCAGGAGTTTTTTATGCATACATTCTGAATTAGTAAGGCGATGGAAGCAGAGGGCAGGGGGTGGATGGCGGTGGAAATCAGGCATTTGGAGGGACGGAGGTCAGATTGTTACCAGTGCTATTTGAGATTGGGATGGGTTTTTCAGGATTTACATTAATGCTGCTGTTTTACATCTTAGGTTGAATTGCGGGCCCGGGGAGAGGACATATAGAGGTGCAAATATGTTGCCATTCCTTCATCAAATTTGAGGCTTGGCATGTGGAAACCAGTAGCGATGGAAAACTGCTTGGATTTCTCGGCAGTTCAGCTGAAGTGGTTTGGCAAGGGGGGCATGCGATGGTATGAGTTATTGCCCAAGTTAATTTGTTAAGGAAGAGATGCCCCAGACCCTGTATTTGGGAAAGAATGGCTCAGTGCACATGAAAGGACTAGCACTCATGAAGAGTATCAAGGCTGACTTGCAGGAGATCAAAAGTTTATGGGGTGGTAGCACCATAGTGTGAGTTCTTGATGGGAAGGAGCATGGAGAGGGGAGATAAAACCAGGTGCCATTGACAGGGCAAGACTAAAAGGGAACTGGGAGCTCATAAAGTTTTGCAAAGCTGAAGGAATGTTTTTTCTGGATCATGCAGATATAAAATATGAGACCATTGAGTTTTTTCATGTTGATGGGGCACATCTCCCAGTTCTGGGGTTGAGTTATACCTAATGCAAGTGAGAAATGTGTTGGCAGGACTGTTTCACATGCCAGGGTGAATGTAGAGTATTTTCAACATGCACAGGGGATGGGGTATAGAAAAACTCAGAAGGTTTTTCTGCTGGTGGTTGTTTACACAAGTAGAAAGTTACTGCAAGAAATGATTAGATTAGAGATATGTTTTAAAGCAAAACTGGAATGAGCGCAGTTAGATTGGGGCACAAAATAGGGGTTGCTCACTATTGCCTTACTCCTCATATTATACAAGGTGTGAGGGAGGGTTAATCCCAGATATAGTAGGTTTTCTTTGACTGTGTATTGCATGACAATATCATTCCATCCTTTGATATATATTTTGTGACACCATTGTATACAATGAATGTTTGAGCAGAACTGGAAATCTCAATACAATTTGTTTAAAAAAAAGTAAAGATAGACATGTTGACACCCAGTCGAGGGTACAGGGGTGAGGTGGTGGGAGTTTCAGAATGCAATAAGAAGGCAACAGTGTTGTTTGCACAATAGTTAGATGTGTGGAGTTTGAGTGAGAAGAGTTGTGATCGGGCTTTTGGTTATGTAAGTGCTACTTGGAGAGGGAGGAGGATGGATAGTTATTAAGATTTATAGTGAGGCCTGGCTTGCATGGTTAGTATGTAAGGCGAAGCACTACGGTTTATGGATTGAAGGCTTGTGCACCTGTTTCATTAAAGCGGCCTATTCAACTCTATCACGTTGTCCGTTGTTTTGGATGCACCATCCCTCCTCAGATTTATTAGAACCTTGTCCAAGAACAAAGGAAAATGACATTTCTAATGGAAAATTGAAACTGATTGATCAAATGCATTGTCTCCTGTCTTCTACCTTGGGATTTATGAACTGCCTAACAGTTTGGAAACAGTATATTTCATGAGATTTTTTCTAAAAAATGTACAATCCAATCCGCCCCTTTTTAGTAAAAAAAAGGCAACTTCCCTTTAGTGGTCTTGTCCAAATTGTGAAATCTTAGGCACATATTTAATTTCGCAGAGCCTCCTTTTTCTTTATTATCATATACAGATACACCCACGCCCACACACTTACTCAAACAGATACTAACACATAATTATTCACCGATACAGTCACTGACACGAGCAAACTCACCCATACAGCCACTCTCACATTCACTCACTCACTCATATAAACCATCACTCACCGATACTGCCTTTCACATACTCAGTTACTCAATTATATACCACTGACCCATCTACTTACTCACCCACAGAGCCATTCACGCACACACTCACTAACCCATACAGGCACTGACTCGCCCACTCACTCATCTATACAGGCAATCACACACCCTCTCACCCACCCACACACTCAGACATCCATAGAGGTACTCTGACAACCAACCACTCACCAATACAGCCACTCACTTGCCTACTGACACACCCGTACAGCCACTTAGACACCAGCTGACTGACTGATGCAGACTTTTACACAACCAGCGTCTCACCCATACATTCATTGAGACACCTAATCACTCACTTACACAGTCAGTCACACACCCATTTAATCATCCATACAGGCACTCATACACGCACTGATTCACCAATACACCTTGGTATATATGTTTAACACATAAACCCTTTAAAAACACCCACAGTCACTGGATGATGTCAGCGGTGATGTCATTTGAGATGTCATCAGTGATGTCACTGATCATGTCATGAGTGATGTAATGTGTGAGGTCATAAGCACTGCATTGCGGGGGGCTCAGGTTATAGTTAGCTCAGCTAACTATACCTGTTGAATTTCACTAGGTTTGTACAAGTGAAATCTGAACCTAAGTGAATTTCTTAATTTAAAAAAATGCTAATTCCTACCTATGACACCTCTGAAAACCTTTGTTTTTTTCTGTGAATTTCTAAGGTTTTTTAAATGCTAATTCATAACTATAATGCCCCTGTAACTTTTGTTTTTTTCTGTGAATTTCTAAGGTTCTTTAACTGCTTATTCCTAACTATAATGTCCTTGCAACCTTTTTTTTCCCAGTGAATTTCTATGGTTTTTAGGTCTTGCCTGGCGGTAGCAGCGTGCATGCGCTGCCCTCGCCATGCAAGAGCCTTTTGGAATCAATAAGGACGGACAGATAGAAGATGTGCACGCGCTGCGTGGGATTACACGTGACCTCAGATAGGTGCCGCCGCAGATTTACTGCCAAAGCGTGCACGCGGTCATTAGCCACAGCCACGTCAGATTACTCTTCGAATTACTTGGAGTCATGACGTGACATAAAACTCATATTTTGCTGCAGTTGTACAGCGGATTGGTTTTATTTATACTTCTGCTGCTGTTTTAGTGCATTACTTCATAGTAACCTTTAACAGTTGTACATTGCTGGGAACTTTCAAGTTATGGGACGGATTCGACTTTCAATCTCGGTTTTTATCCACCGGCACAAAGCACCCAGGGGCTTGTAGTTTTATTTTTCCGATAAGAAACATGTCTCTTCCACATGCACAGCGATGTCAGCTAATCAACAACAATCATTGAAAATGCAATAGGTCTCGCCTTTGATTAAGTTAAAGCCATTTGCTTTGCTAATGGTATTGTATAGCAAAGCAAATGGCTTTAACTTAATAAAAGGCGAGACCTGTTGCATTTTTAATACTTGTTTAAATAGCAGTTTATTTTATTTATTTATAAAGTTTTATATGCATTTTCAGAGTGGTGGAGAAGGGGTCTGGGCCTCCAACCAGCTCTCTGGAATCCCGCTTGTGTAGAACTTACAGGAGGTACCAGGAGTGCTTCTTGGCCCCCAAGGTCCCTCAAGAATAAAGTGGACTTCATCTCCCAACCAGTAGTGCACTAGGAGACGCATTTGCAGAGTGGTGATGAAGGGGGGTATGGCTTAGGCGACTTGCCAGAAGTTTTTATTATTTAAAAATTATTTATATTAACACCTTCACTGCTAAGGCATTAGTGGTATTCTCCTTTAATTTCCATTGAAATCAATGGAAAGTCCATGACGAGTTACCCTTGTCATTAGCATTGAAGAGGTTAAGGGAGTGGGGCTGCGTGGCACTCCTGGGGACACCATGCCCCAGGGCTAGGCCTTTTTTTAATGAGATCCACGGGCCTGGCCACAATACTGGGTGCCCTTATCCCACCCAGGGCACCCAGTTTCTTATGTTGGGGACCGCATGGCAGCTTCAAGGCCCTGGTGGCCCCTGCCAGCTCACTGTCTCCTGCAGGAGCTGGCATTGCTTTTGGACAGAGTCCAAGCAATTCTTCTCTACTTTGAGTAAAATCCAGAGCATTTTCTGCTCTCGCTTACACAAAACAGAGCAGTGTTTGCTATGTCTTTGTGGGAACAGTGCTCGTGCCAAGCCATAGCAAACAACAATGTCCTGGTGGTGGGCACCCTGGGACAATGCTAGAGTCGGCCCTGGGGGTGACGGTCCCCAGGGCCATCTAAGATTCCAGGAAGGGGGCAGCGTTGTCCCCCTTCTTTCTTTATATGTGCTCCAGCGAGGTGGTGGGCTCCCGGGCTACGTGGGCCGTGCAGGCCCCCCACATTAATTACATTTGAAGCCCTGGGGAAGTGGTGGTCCCCAGGGCTGCGGGGGTCACATGGCCCCGCTTTATTCTCAACTTAAGCCCCGTGGAGGTGGGAGAGCAGTAGTAAGCCTCCGGAGGGGGTCTCCCTCTTATATTTATATAATGCCCCCACGACCTGGCCCATCCGGGTGACGATAATTAATGAAGCATGAGACCGTGCTTCGTTTGTTTTTTTTCAGTGGGATTTGCTGGTCCACCGCGACATCCACCGAATGGTTTTTTATTCTTTTTTAATTTTATTTGGTCCTGGGGGTCAGGGTGTTTCTACCCTGTCCCCTTTTCTTTTGTTGAAGTGTTTTCCTGTAACTCAGTTCAACCGAGTCACAAGATGGCTACCAACATTTCTTGGTTTGAAGCGTTGGCAGGCAATGAAATCTCAGCACGTGATTGGGAGGGGTTGCAGATCCTCCGCTTCAGCAGATACACACTGGGAATTTCTTTAAATAACTCTGAAACTACTGAACGGATTTACACTATTTAACAAAAATGGCACTTTCTGGACTAACAGCTACCTCTCTACCAACTTTGGTGTAATTCTGCTCAGCAGTTCGAGCTGTAACTGTTTCTAAGGTTAACTATGTCTGAAAATTTCATGAGGATCCATCAAATAACGCCAAAGTTATTGACAAATGAATAAACGCTCTTCCTATGGAAACTAAATCTTAACTATAAATACCTACAGGTGACCGCCAGTAGGTTATATATATATATATATATACACTGAGTGCTGCCTAGCAGACCGTGTAGGCACCATTGCGCCATGTTGGTGCAATGGTGGCACGTAACATGGCACAACTCCATGGATTGTTTTTTGCAGGAAGGGACCCTCTCCTTGCACAAAAACAACCCTCGGAGGCAAAGGCAACACAAATCCTTGATAGAGTAATAGTGCATGGTGTTAGCCTGACAGGGAGGATGTAGCAAGTTAGGAACGTAGGACAGGAGTGGAAGTCAAGGGAATGATACTGCGATCATTCTCCTTAGTAGTACATCAGGGTTGTTGCATAACTTGTGTTTTCTCTATGGCTTTATGTGGCTCATAGTCCTTATCTCCCAAATGTGCAGTACACACAGGAGACCAACTTGGCTCATTACAAAGGGGTGAAGAAGCAAAGATAATTCTTTAGAATGCATGCATAGTTCAAAATTTTATTTTTTAAGGTTTAGGAGTATGAAACTAGGAATATGCTATCTGATTTAAAAAATACAATGCTGTCCCTGTCAACATGTTATTTTTTTGTAGAGAGTACCACTAATCATTGCTTTTTATCTTCTGTCTTAAGCACCCAAGGATAAGAGAGCACCTGGGCTGGCTGCTACCATCAGCAGCATCCTGCGGGTGTGACCTTAGAGACGACCACCATCAGCACCACAGCTCTATTCCCCACTATTAAAATTATGCCCTTGTGTATGGTTACTAGTTTTTTTTTACTCCAATTAGAAGCTGTTTGTTATATCTTGCATTTTCCCGTGGCTTCTATATTTTCTGTTTTGGCATCTGACTTTTTCCTGTCTGTAGCTATCTTCTACTCCCTTTTTAAGTAAGCTTCTCCTTGCCCCTCTTTTACATGTCTTGTTGTGTAGTACTCAGAGGGGGAAAGAGTTTTAGTAATGTAAATAGAATCGCACAGCGAGGTCCAAGTACTCCAGTCAGCAAACATGTTGGTGGTTTTCTTGATCAAACAGAGAAAGAGTACAGGGGCAGAGATAGAGTGGAAATCATGGTCATGGACCCCTAATGTTGTCTTATACTAGCAGTTTCCATGATAGTGCAGCTTGACAGGAATGAGATACCACAACCAATACCATATGCCCTTTTCATTCCCTTCTACCGCTAATCCTTTTGAAGGCTTATATTATGCCCTTCCTTTATTATCCCTCCATTAGGAGAAAAATGTTATGGTTAACTCAATGACTACCTTTTTCAAAAAAGTTGTGAATCAACAAACAAAGTAACACAAAACTCCCTAAGTAGTTACTTTTGGTAGAAGAAGATACTGAAATATAGTTACCCTAACTGTAGTGAGGTATTGCTCTTGTATCTTATGCAAACTAAATATTATGTTTTTCTCTAGGTGCACAGACCCCAGCAGTGCAGTCACAAGCTTAGGGACATCGGAGGAGGCCCATTCAGCCAAGTGTGGGTGAGAAGTCCAACTGCTGACAGGGACAAGTGGTAAGTCACCTTGCTTTCTTATTGACAATACTGTAGTTGTTAAACAAGGCAGATATTTTGCCCATTACCTCCAGAGTCCAGTCTTTGCCTGTGGCTTTAAAAATACAGCATGATTTAAGTTGGTGCTGCAGTGCAGGCAGTGAAATCATGTGGGTTTGCTATGGCACAGTGTCATGACAGAAGTCTGTAATTCAAACAACAAAGACATGGTGTGTTTCCCAGTGCCCACTTAGTCGAATACTAGCACTTCACTACATCATTCTGTCTTTCAGTCCCAGCCGACCTAAAAAACAAATTATATCTTGGCATGTTATGTCTGTGCCATATTTTTCTGACAAAGTGAAGTCATATTTCATGTCTTCCATTACGGATTGGCGGTTCTAATTTTTTTCCACCCATCAAGCAATGTGACTAAACAAAATAGTAGTAAATGATCAGTGACACACAACCATTCCATAGCTAAACCTCTACCTAGCCCAATCCCTATAACTTACCTCCCTGTGGAACAGCTTTCCCCACTACCAAGTGTAGGTATTTCTTGAGAATAATCTGTGTTGAAGACCTTGCTGTAATGTGGGACTAAGGGCCTCATTTAGAGTTTTGTGGATGGGATACACTGAGACAAATAACATATCCTGTTTGCTGTACTACAGTTCATCATTAATACTCTATGCACTGTCTACTGTAGTACAGTGGATGGGATATCCATTATCTGTCGAGTGTGTCCCATCTGCCAGATTCTATCAGACTAAGCCTATAAACCTGAGTTTGGACTTAGAGTAGTAGTATTGAAGAGGGAGCTAGAGAAGAGCAGGGCCATTGGAATAATACATTAATAATATTTCATGCTACAGTTGCGCTGCTGCAAAAACATGCTGGCGAGTAAGCAGGCGGCACTAATTACTTTATTAAACGTGCAAAATCAAGCGTGCTGAGACTGTGAAGCCTGTGCCTTTGATGAAGTGAATTGCACGAAACGCGTCAGGCTGGGGCTCAAGATTTTCAGTGAAGTCCGTTTCTTTGTCCTCGCAACAGCCTTCAATAAAGAACACTGGCATACTCCTTACCTGTGATGTGGCTTCCTCTATCTGCAGGCAAACTGTGTGTTGATGTAATTGCGGTCCCGCCTGGGCCGCGGAGGAAGCCCGGATGCGTTGCTGCATTTCCCTATCGACGCTTCACAACGCCGATGCTGGGTTTACAGGTGCCGATTTTTGAAGGATCATCAAGGCTGCGAGGGCTCGAGGCTGACAACACAACCCACTGGGGCAATACTTTCACGAAGGGTCTTTGCACGCCAGCTCACTGGAGAAACCTGCACTACAGTGACCAGAGGGCCACGGGAGTGGCCACGCCCATATGGGCGGCACTAATTACTTTATTAAACGTGCAAAATCAAGCGTGCTGAGACTGTGAAGCCTGTGCCTTTGATGAAGTGAATTGCACGAAACGCGTCAGGCTGGGGCTCAAGATTTTTAGTGAAGTCCGTTTCTTTGTCCTCGCAACAGCCTTCAATAAAGAACACTGGCATACTCCTTACCTGTGATGTGGCTTCCTCTATCTGCAGGCAAACTGTGTGTTGATATATATATATATATATATATTTTTTTTTTTTTTTCACACAATGTGGTCTTTACACAGGATCGCTCCACAGCGGGTGCTGGCGTTGGGCCAGACCAATGGCCAAAAGACAATTTTTTGAACAAAGGACGCCGCACACAGCAACTTCTTTTTCACTGATTTATTTCAGTGCCCAGTCTAACACCAACGCGTTTCAGCCTGACGGCCTTGCTCACGGTAAGTGTCACTACTTTCTTGCAACTGTTTTATACTCCTTTTTTGATTTCTACTATTCCCATAGACTTCTGGGATATGTAGTCCATGTTAACATACAAGAATACACTTTCTGTTAGACATAGTTCACAATTCATATCAAGGGATATTCCTATTGTAATGCATTTCATAAAGAACCCAGTGTGTATTAGGTCAGACATTTTGGCATGCATTTCAAAAAAACTTTAGTATATCAATGTTATTGGAAACATATACCATTGTCATGTTTACAAAATTTCAATTTTTTTTTTATATATGTGTATATGAGAGCCACTCATTACACCTTTTGTCTCTGTTGGTATCTCGCAATATATATATATATATATATATATATATATATATATATATATATATATATATATATATATATATGCCGGTTCAGTTTCACTATGTAATACTTTCACAAAAATCATATTTTATTTATGTTGTTGTTCTGGCTTAATTCTTGCAGTCATTACTATGATGGGGTGCTTGGGCGGGAAATACTTGGCCCAGGCCGTGTGACTAATCATCAATCATCACATCCAAATCAAATGAATTCCAATTGCCCTAGGAGACCAGCAATGTTCTGGTACTGGGTCGATATAGATAGTGTAAACAAGTGCTTGTGCTAACAATCACAATTTGTGTTTTGTTTTTCTTACTTTCTTGATATTGCTACTTCTGCTGGTGGAGCTGGCAAGCAGCAACCACCATCACAGCAGGAGATAGCCACCCGGCTGCAACAGCAAATTTTATAAGCCATGGCTGCTGACTATCGCTGTCTGGTGTCCTTGGAGGAAGAAGAGGAGGATGCACAGACCTCAAGTTCCTTGGGCTGCCAGCCAAGCCCACCTCCAACCTGGCCATACCACTGCCGCCACCACCTGCAGCTGGGGTACACACTACCCATACCACACGCCTCACCTTCTCATCGTCATCAGTATTAAACCGCCTCCTCCACTGTACTATAAGAGAGTTAGTGCATCTCAGGTGCGAGATGGCCCCGCTGAGGTGAGACGGCACTGCTCCAATACGGGCAGCAGAACATGAACCAGAAGATGCCCAACATCTCCACAAAACTGGGTGTCCTCAAAGCCCTTTTTTATTTAACATTTGTTTTGGTGGGAGGGCATGTTGTGGGTAGAGAGAGAGGGAAGGGAGGGAGGAAAGCTGGAGAAACGGTGGGAAGGACTTTTGTTTAACTTGTTGTGGGTGGGGAGGGTGGGTCTGAAATGTAAAGAAATATATGGCCTTTACTTTTTTTTCATTGTCAGTATCTGTCTTCCCCCTGCTATTTGGCCTAGCATAGCATTGTGGTTTTGACACAAAATAGCAAAGAGAAGCTGTCCTCTGAACTTGTCACACATTATACATCAACTTTTTCCCATAGACTTTCCTTACCTAAAGTTCCTTGCCATGTATGTATTCTTCAGTATGTTACTTACCTCTTCCTGCGTAATTATGCCCCACCACAAGAGTATTACTAAAGACAATGGTCCCTAGACAAGAAAGAGTTTAAAGAGCAAATGGTCAACATACGCTAGATAGACAGTATGTTCTTTGTCCAGCCGGACAGCATTTATTCATCAGTAGGTATTTTAAACAGAAGGATCAATAACATATACAAGTGGGATGCAACATGCATCCAACTCAAGAACATACATGGGTAACATAGAAGGGAGGGGGAGGGGCATAGTTTCAGGCAGAAACACGAAGTCTGTATACAATAATATTTTTCAGACTTAATTTACAGAAAAGTACCATTACAATTTGTGATCCAGAACTTTTTCGAAACATATGGTACATATGGTGTCGACAAAGTTTTGGAGTTGGCAGCCGTCGTCTGTGTAGATCGTAATCGTCGGATCGAGTAATTACTCGAATGGGGTCCTGTTGCTGCGGCTCCAGCGGGGCGGTCTAAGAGTGTCACTGTCTAGGAACAGAAAAGTGATTAATTAATTCTGTTGTACTTTATTGGAGGTTTTGCAGCACCAAACCACCAATCAATTATACTGTATAATACATTAGTTAGTGTAGTTACTTCCCTTGCCCTGCCCTCTCTAACTATTATTGACCATTAATGGAGTGTGCCAGCAACATACACAAAAATTTAACCTTATCTCTTCTTCCAAAGAACAGCGTCAGAACAAAGCTATTAACTAGTGATTCAAGTTCTTACCTGAATTGATAAAGTGATGTTAGCTACCTCTTGCAACCTTCCCAACCCCTATTGCAGGTTTTCCCAAAAGGGCCTTCTTAATGGTTGTGGCATTAGTGTTCTTATGCTAACAGAGAAGGCATCACAAAGCGAGGTTCCAACTCCTACCTTTTCCAATGAGGTGAACTCCAACTGTAGGATTTTTCAGAAAGATTATCCATCACAGGCACTAGACTGAAAGAAAACACAGTTAGTGGGTTATCAAAGAATGAGCTCCAGAGCACTGTGACAAAAAACTCTTATTACAACAACTATCAGCAGTAATGTCTAAGCAATCCAGGGAGCTAGTAACTGTCCAATTTATTTTTAAAAACTTACAAAATCCTTGAGTCAGGACTCAGGAGGGGAAGGTTTGGTTACTTCATGTTGCTTAGATATTGGAAGCAACACAGGGAGTGCCTGATTCACAAAGTAAAGTTACACTTTTGGTGTTAGTTTACTACTCTTACAGTGTACGTTTAAGACCAGTAACTATTCCATCTGTAACTTTACAGGTAGTAACTTTGTGAGTAGTAAGTAATCCCTATTACTTTATAGGAGTTACTACTACTTGCTAGTTGTAACTCGTTTAGTTAGTACTCGGTTAGTACTCGTAATTGTAAAGTTCTAGTAGTTTAGGTAAACTGCAAGAGTGATCTAACACCAGAATTGTAACTTTATTTATGTGAATCAGGCCAGATTGTGCACATTAGTACTACCTATTGTGGGACAGACTTTGTTCTGACTCTGCACTATGGTGATGTTATCTCTGTCATGCCTGGGTGGGTAAGTGGGGCTGGCGATAGGAATGGGACTTTTATAGGTGTGACAAAGACAAACACAACATTCATAAGTTTAATGAGTAGCACCTCATCATTAAATCTGTTCTGGGAGGAAATGAAGGCACTACATAGTTCAGTTAATGAAAGCATTACAAACAGTCCTTCAGCCCCAGAGTCCCAAGTTATCTAATTATTCTGTCACAGATGTTTGAAAAATCCAAATTAGGGAGGATGCACACAGTTCTAAAAATTGTGATTGCTAAGAAAAGAAAAATGAAACGGTATATAAATACCAAAATGAACGGTGCATCTGCATTCTTCTCCCAGAATGTCCATCTTGGGTTCAGGACTGAAGTCTGGTAATTAAGCGGGAGTGTTAGTGTTCTTTCTTGCAGAAGAAGAGAAGGCCTGTGGATTACAAAAAGATAAATGCTGTCAATATTGTAAAGTCAAGGAGGAGGTAAGCTTCATGGTTGATAAGGACCAATAGGGCTTAGCAAGAGCAGAGGCTGGTGCGGTCATGTGTGGTTAACTGAGAAGTGAGAACAATTTTACAACGAAATCCCAGACAATTAGCTGTATGTGGCTGACCAATATCACAACTGTCAAATGTCATAATAGCTGAGTGTGTCCATTATGTGACATGTCTACAGTTATAGTCCCCCAGACCACAACCACTTTATTAGAGGAGTTGAGATTTGAGACAGCACACTACTCAGCATTTACCGAATCAATGCACCTCTCACCAGTCCACAGCGCAGAGTATGCTCCTATAACGTGTTTCCCATTTAAGTGGACAGACATTGTTCATAACTTCCTTCTTCTGGCTGTTGGAGTGATATAGACATGTACTGCTGTTGATTAACTTTTTTATTAGCTACAGTGGCTGGTCTGTTCTCTGAACAACCAGAAAAAATAGAAATACAGCAAGGAGTGACCCATGTAAGTAATTTTAAGGAAGTGTGAAAGGGGCAATCATTCAGGCAGAATGCCGATTGAGCCACAATATTGCAAATCATGTTTACAAATTAGTTGAACAACACCCTCACTGCCACCACACAAATCATCATCACTCACTAAATATATCACTCATTTATGTACAATACCATTCCAATGAAGCATGGTGGAGCACATTTGTTTATTGTATCTCCTCTTTTTCCATGGAAGCAACAAACAATGGCAGTCTTGTAAATGAATGATCTTTACTGGGAGCCCAGCTAGGAAATGAAGAAAAGAAGGATAGGGATGGGAGGCTGTGTCTTTATGTCCTTTAAGCAAATGGGGAGGCTTCTTCTGTGCACACTGGTCCAACTGCACTCCAGTCCATAAATGTGAATAAATGTAGGGCTGCATAAGTCAGACATCAAATATATAAATGTTCTCCTATATTTATTTTTTTGCAAAGCAGTTTGATGATAAAAGTTTTATTGGCCTACTCAGTTAGATAAGTATAGTTCATCTTCAAACTCGGGGGGCTCGCCGAAAAATGGTCATCAGCTAACACACTGGAGTCTGACCAATCGCCCTCCTCCTCCTCCTATGCTGTTCCAGGGACAGTGAATTTTGTGGCATGAAGAGTTGGTTAATTTTAAACATGGGCAATCTCTCCACATTTTGAGGCAAGTGGCTGGTCCTTCTGAATGTGACAACTGTGCCAGCTGCACTGAACATACACTCAGAAAACACACTGACTACCTGACAAGTCGAATACTTTATTGGCAGCTTGCTGAACTCTGGCCATTGGCACATCTTTCCATACCAATAGACCAATGGATTTTGTTCAAGGTAGACCTCTTCTGAATCATCCTCTGGATGGTCATTGATGCTGCCACTTGCTCAACCTCTGTTGCCTTCATCTCTTCAGATAACTTAAGTTCTCCCACTTGAATCCAAGCCATTGCAGATGTTGGGTATGATTCTACTGTTGCTGGTGCTGCTGGTGTTGGCTACTATGAGACAACTGCACTGCCCTCTCTGGAGGTTGAAGGCTGCACACTAGAACTTCTGCCCAAGCCTCTTCCATCCATTCTTTTTCCAGGTCTCTTGCTTAGCCAACAATCCAAGTATTGTATTGTGAAGCATTTCCTTCTGAAAAAGGAATGAACGACGCCAATAGTTTTTTTGTACGGTGGATTAAGAATTGTGGCACAGAT
The DNA here is from genome assembly GCF_964263255.1 of Lissotriton vulgaris. NCBI lineage: Eukaryota > Metazoa > Chordata > Amphibia > Caudata > Salamandridae > Lissotriton > Lissotriton vulgaris. The sequence continues at coordinate 72,503,559 of NC_141688.1, read as the reverse complement.
GTACTCTTTGGAGGACAAATTCTCTCTTTGGAACTTGTATTAACAGCCAAGCAAAGGGTTAAGCTCTGAACCAACTCATAGGCTTATTTGTTAACTCCGGCGAACCTTTGTGACACCTTTTTAAACTAGTTCTATAGCAGATGCTACAACAGGATTGCTTGGCTTAACATAATGTCCTCTCTGACTTACTGTGTAAAAACCTCAAATAAGTAGTATTTTGTCAGGCATTTGATTAACCCCCATTTGTCCATCTCCATAGTAAAACTTTTCCCAGTTGCATACCCTGCTCTTTGAAGGACATTGTCGGTGATTGGTCTGTACTGTTCAAACAGAAGTTGCAACATGTAGTAGGTGGAGTTCCAACCTGTTGGCACCTCATCTATGAGGACCTTAACCAGTACTCTACTAGCACACTGAATGATCCTCAAATGCTTCGGGCTTTCAAAGAATGACTAAAATGAGCGCTGATTCTTCTGCAGGTGACCAGTAAATTTCTGACTATGTCTTCTTCTTTTTAGAAAGACCTGCACAATTGTGTTTATGTAATGCCCCAAAAAACAGGGCCTTGAAATAGCCACTATCTGCCATGGCATTGACTATATTACAGCCATTGACCGTGGCAACAAATCAAACAACTTTCTGTTAAAGTCTTCCAAGATGTTTGTAGCTGTATGAGATTTCTCCATGGTGAACATTACTTGCAGTGCATGCCGCCGAATGCCCTTAAAACTTTCTTCAGTGCTGAGACCTGCAGATAGCTGTTGCCTAACCCCCATAAAAGAGATCCAGTGTGCAGTGATACACATGTAATCAGTTGCTTGACAACTTCTCCACATCTGTCATCGGGTGGGTAGTCTACACAGCACTCTGCTGCATAGCTTGGACAACCAATTGCAGCACATCATGATGGAGTGCTGTAACAGCAACCCTGGTAAAATAGATCTGGCTCAGAATCTTCTATTTGAGGCAGATGGCCGCACCAACATTTTAGCCAGCTTCTCATTGTGCAAACTTGCCAATGGGTTGTTGCCTTCGTAGGGCCCCTCCAGCCAAATCATGTCTGTAATTGTAGCTTGGATTTTTTTATTTTGTGGTGCCACTGGCATAGGAGACTTTCTGAGAGAATCAAGAGGTGGTAGACTCATTGTGCATCCAGGGCGGCTCACTGTATGCGATGATGACTGAATCTGAGCCTTGTGCCATTTGGAGGTTGCTGATGTGGGTGATGCTTTTATCCAGAAAACAATGGTTCCTGTGGCATATCACTTTATCAATTATTTAATAAACTAAGGCTTGATAACAATCCAAGTATTGAAGGGAGGGTGGCAACAAGAAGAGAGAGACACAATCATACCAGTTTCAAAACATTTTTTGTATTTAAAATGACAAATGAATAAAATTGATTTAACTGCGACATACAATATAGTATACAAAGTGCAATGTGTCCCAAGTGATTTGTGAGCTAACCAAAAAAACGTGTATACAATTGAGTGAACTATACAGGTTTCAATTATGGCTATTTACAAAAAAGAGGAAACTTGACTCAAAGCAATTATTTAAATCAATTGAAAAACAGCAGCTATACAATCATAGGCACTGTGTGAGTCTTGTTCGTTTCCTAGTGCGTCTATCAATCAAGAGGTGGTAGACTCATTGTGCATCCAGGGCGGCTCACTGTATGCGATGATGTCTGAATCTGAGTCTTGTGCTATTTGGAGGTTGCTGATGTGGGTGATGCTTGTGGGTGATGCTGGCAGACTGCGAGGGCCAATGTTGCTTTGTCTAAAGCTGTCATCCTCTTCTTCCTAATCACCTCCTTCTATCACTGTGATCAGAGCTGCTTCCCCTCTCTCATCTCCACCAGCAGCAGCAGCTACCTTTTTACGGTTCTCCTCCCACCAGAATTTGGTTTCATAGTTTCATATGAGATGTTTGCCCTCCAGTACGATAGTGTGAACCTGGCTCACCTCGATGAACACTTGCATGGCAAATAGAGCATATTGCAATGTTATCCCTCTGCATGCTAACCATAAAGAAGTCGTAAATTGGGGAGGACAACTTTTTTTAGAGTGCCACTACCAATGCCTGAAGAACTGGAGGTAGGTGGGTGTTTCATTTTCCCCTCTGCAATGTGTACTTCAACTGAGGTAATGGGGGATGCAGTTCTCAGGGGGGACTTACAGATATGAAAGCGGGTGGTGGAACCAGTATCACATCCCTCTGAGCAGGTTGAATAGGAAAGCCACCCTCCATACTGACAATCACTGACTTATCCTCATCACTGTCACTATCCATAAATCTAAGGTTTTGAGGAACTTTCATTTTCTCTTGTGTCTTGTAGCCGGTCTCTAACTCGGCTGGGGTCCAATCCATGTCCCGATCATCAGAAGGGGAGCTTGGAGAAGATGAAGGAGTAACCTTTCCTTTTCCTGCTGGAGATCATGCAACCAATGATTCTTGCTCATCAGGAAGCTCAAACTCCTGGTTCAGAAAGAACTATTGCAGGTATTGGCTCCTGTTGTCCACTTTGCTTAATTTCTTACAATGATTGCGTACTTTGCGGCTGAGACAAATCCAATTCAGACTCACTGCTCGTTGCCATGACTTCAGTGGCTTAGCCCTAGGTTGGGGTGGTGCTGTTGTTGATGCAGGGGTGCTGCTATCGGTTTGCTGCTCGGAGGACGGTGCGGCAGGCACAACACATTTCCTGAAAAAGGTGGAGGGTGGCATGCCAGTGGTGGCAATCTGCTTATTCTCTTCCTCACTGGCCACTTTCTTGGCAGGAACACCTTTCTTTGGGGGTACCTCCAAGCTCTGTCAGTTGGCACTAAGCTGCACAAGCGGAAGCAGAGGAGGACTCGGGTGGTGTGGTGTGGTGTAGTGTCACTTTGTGCCAGCCTTCTATTTGGCAGTACTGCGGGCAATGTCTCTTCGCACCTAAAAGCAAACTAACAAGAAAAATATTCAGTGAAATGTGGCATTTTTGAAGTTTAAATTATTCATACAGACAATATAATATAGTGATTTATCCCAACTAATTGACAATACTGTATCCATTCCAAACCATAACATAATATTTCAATAACAACATACAAATTTAAAAGTATACTTTATATGTCTGTTCGGACCAGGAGAAACCTGTGGCAGGGGGAAATGGAATGATCCTTAAACAAATAATGCTGGTGTTTGCTTATGGCCTAAGAGACCTATAGCAGGCAGGGGGTGCAGGGAGAAAAGTTATAATCAATACAAAATGAATGATGGTGTGCGCTTATGGCCTAAGAGACTTATGCAGACAGGGGGTGCAGGGAATTTTTTTTAAATAATGTAAAAAAAGTAATTGCTGTTGTCTCACTAGGGACTATGAAAAATCCTTTAGGAGGTGCAGGGGAAAATGGAAAAATGCATTTAATATTATATAAACACTGTACATACATGCTACAATCATCCTCAATCACATTAAAGTGATAACAGGGAATAAAGTTAAAAAATACAAAAAACAAAAAGGCATAACTCCTCTTCCATCAATGTGCCTAGAAAATAGCTTTAAAAACTGGGAGAAAAGCATTTAATACACTGGTTGGCTAAACAAAATGGATGTCAGGCACATGTTCAAACAACAGCAAGCAAGAAGGCATGGACAACAAAGAACACATGCAGGCCTATGGCACAAGCACACTGGCTGGCCACAAAAAATGGCCGCCTGCCACATGATCAAACAACAACAAGAAAGAAGGCATGGGCAATAAAGTTCACATGCAGGTCTAAGGCAAAAACACACCGGTTGGCTACACAAAATGGTCACCGGTCACATATTCAAACATCAACAAGCGAGAAGGCACAGACAACAAAGAACATATGCAGGCCTATGGCAAAAGCACACTGGCTGGATACACAAAACGGTCTCCGTTCACATGTTCAAATAACAACAAGCAACGAGACATAGACAAGAGAGATAAACTCATGCAGGCCAATGGGCATTGACTACCCAAAATGCCCAATGGACACATGACATGGAGAACAAAGACGAAATTGTGGACTATGGCAAACACACATTCACACACACATACACACACAGGGGCCAGAAAATAAGGGCCACTTGGCCAGCAAGCAAATTAGGCATGCTAAAGAAACAAGAAAACCCTACCATTAATTCAGCAATACCAAAAATGAAAATTAAGTCAGCTGTAAAAAATTTCCAGCAACACACATTCTCCCAAAGTATCAAGATATTACCCCCAAATAGTTTTTTGTGCAAAAACAAAACATAAAATACAAAAAATATTTTTCATTTACAAGCCATCTCTAAATCATAGATGTTTTAAAACAACATATACCACAGAAACAGTTGTTTCATTACGCTATGCTTACTAGTACTAGCAGGATGGCCCATGGGCAGACTAGGCCACATGGTAAAACAAATGAATAGTGCAAATTCCACTAACATCGAAAAAAATACATAACTGTGCAACCTTTTTCCCTCATAAAAGCTGGAAAATGTAGTGGAAAAAATAGGCTCCTACTGAAACTCTGGGCCACCCACCACAATCACAATCAAATAAAAAAATTAATAAAAGTTACATATTTATATTGGTGAATGCCCTCTATCAAAGCACATCCTTGCCCAAATGTTTTTTAACTTACTTGTAATGTCATAAAAACAAACTCCTTAAAATCCAATGGTAAATGCAGCAGGAATTGGAGAAAGAAGAGAGTGATCCTTTCACCTCGAAATGCAAATATAAAGTGACCAAGAGATGTACAGAGCACTGGGATGAGCCTTCTGGACAGTAAGAGGAAGTTGGAGTCTCTGTGGAACATCCTTCCTCTTAAAAAAAATCCATAATTTTTTGCTCACCACCTCATGGGAACATTCCAGCCTGAACTGCCAAGTCCTCCCTGGACCCGAATCAACCATCCTGGGACTTGTTTCAGGACATCACCCCTCATCAGCCAGGCTAGCGTGAACCCAGTGGTGCAATGAGCATGGGAACCACATCTGGGCATACCCTTCCCACTTAGAGTGACAAACGAAAAAGGTACACTTGATGGACGGAATGCTGAACAATGCAAACATTCAACCCCAGTCACACGGATCCTGATTTAATCCATCTTCTTTTGATCACGCCACCCCAGTTTGGAACCAGCCGTATGCAAACCAGTCTTGACCATTTCCTCATGGGAACAGTCCAGCCTGAACTGCCAAATCAAGAAAACAAGCATCCTGGGACCGGTTTCAGGGCATCACCCCTCATCAGCCAGATTAGCTTGAATCCAGTGGCTCAGTGAGCTCATGTCTCAGCATATCAGACGGAATGCTGAACAATGCAAACATTCACCTCCAGTCACAAAGATCTGGGTTTAATCTATCTTTCTTTTGCTCACCATGCCACCGCAGTTTGCTCCCAGCAAGATGCAAATCAGTATTGCCCCTGTTCCTCATGGGAACAGTCCAGCCCAAACTGTCAAGCCAAGACCTCCCTGGAACAGAAACAAGCATCCTGGGCTCAGTTCATGGACTCACTCATCATCAGCCAAGCTAGCTTGATTTCAGTGGTGCAGTGAGCACAGTACCCACTTCTGGGCATACTCTTCCCACTTAGGGTGACAAAAGCAAAAGGAACAATTGATGGACAGAATGTTGAACAATGCAAACATTCACCCCGAGTCACAAGGATCTGGGTTTAATCCATCTTTCTTTTTCTCACCATGCCTCTCCAGTTTGGACCCAGCCTTATGCAAATGGGAAACATCCGTTACAACGCGAATGTTTCAACGCGGTGCTGTTACGACGCGTCCGTAACAACGCAAGTCGTTACCACGACTTGCGCTGGAGGGCGCTAGAAGATTAAAAATAGTAAATTTACTATTCCAACACCTTCCCTAGTGTCCACGGGGACTGGTGTTAGAATAGTAAATTATACTATTCGATATCCGCGCCCCCAACGCAAGTCGTGGTAACGACTTGCGTTGTAAGGGACGCGTTGTAACAGCACGCGTTGTGACGGTACGCGTTGTACCATCACCCATCCATGCAAATCAGTCTGACCCTGTTCCTCATGGGAACAGTTCAGCCCGAACTGCCAAGCCAAGTTCTCCCTGGACCGGAAACAAGCATCCTGGAACTAGTATCAGGGCATCACCCCTCATTAGCCAGGCTACTTAGAATGTAGTGGCGCAGTGAGCACAGGACCCACGTCTGGGCATACCCCTGACGGAATGATGAACAATGCAAACATTCACCCCCAGCCAGAAGGATCTTGATTTAATCCATCATTCTTTTGCTCACCATGCCACCCCAGTTTGGACCCAGCCATATTCAAATTCTCATGGAAACAGTCCATTCCGAACCTATGTCATCTCATTCCTCCACCCTGCTGCTCACATCTTTTTTAGTTGGGGAATTTGACCCTTAAATTCCCCGAATCTCAGTAATTAACCGACTTCCCTGAATGCCCCACAGACTCTGAGTCCAATGGAACTGAGCGCAGTGCTTGAATAATGACAACCTGCTGTATCCGGAGCCCACAGCAATCTGACGGTAGTGTCACTGGTTGCTGGGCAGGTGTAGACGCAGACTACACCCTATCACTGGCAGGTTCAAGACTATGGAGACTGGATACAGGTCAATGCCAAAGGCAAGGCCCTGGCTCAGTGACAGCGATGATATAATATGTGATGTCACCAGTGATGTTGAGGTCTTTTCTGATGTCTTGTGTGTATCACGCCTGAGACCATAAAAAGTGCACGAATGGATTCATGGATTATATATCTCAGTTAAACTAGTGGATTGCAGTTTTGTGTTAGATTACAACCATGACACCCCTAATGCAAGTAGATAATCATGACGTCGATTAACAAAAGTTTTTGTCAGTGAAAGGAGTAGGTTTTGTAATAATATCCTTAAACAAGTTGCATGGATTTGCCTATAACCCTGCGCCTAGGTTCGTCGAGGGACAGGTATTGGCTGTTGTCACCAGTGTTTGGATACACTGGATAGCCTTTGTCCATATCTTCCGCCGAGAGTCCATGGTTCCATCACCCGCATGTCACAGCCCTCAATCATGGCCTGCAGACTTTGAGTATAGTACCAAGTGTCCAGGCTTCAGAAATCCTGGTGCACATTATTTGGCAACCAACTGTTTTCTAGGCACAGAGTCGGCCTTTGCTAAGATAGTGCCCTGGGCGTGTGCGGAGAGATACTTGGCGCCCTGGCTGATGGTAGTGAATTAAATGAGACATCAGAGGGTCCTTTTTTGTGTCCACTGGCCAGTACTTGGATGAGCAGGGACTGGCCCCTGAGCACAAACATCCCCGGACCTCCCCTAGCTCACCTAAATCACCAATAGCTTAGCTGCTTCACGCAGATGATGGTTTTGTTGATGTGTGCCAGCATGGTCAGAGGGTGAATGAAGGGCAAGGAAGTGGATAAAGGGGTGTTTTCAAACATCACCCGCTGTATGCTAATGAAGGACTAAAGTCACTTTACAACTGGCAAATCATACAAAAAACGAACAGGCAGGAGGAGCAAGATGAGAAGGGCGCTGCTCTTGGCATAACCTTAACGCACACAGCTCCGTGCGCCCCACTGAAAATTGGCGCCCTGGGCCTAGGCAGAGCTCGTCCATGCCCTGGCTAGGCATAGATTGTCACTGTCTCCCTGCCTTTGCACAGATTTGTAGTTTTTATGTTTCCTTTATAAGCGTGAGACGACAAGTCCCAGAATGCATTGTTAGCGCTGCTGCCTTAGAAGACAGGACCGCTGAAAAGTGTGCACATGTCTTTGGAACGCTTGCCAGCTATGCGCGCAATGTTGTCAGTTATCTGCGCGCGCGTGCGGATCCTTTGCTGTTTGCTCGCTCGGACACATATCCAAGGTCTGATGTAATGTGTCTGCAGCCAATCCCGGGCGTGCAGCCATTCTAGCCCTAGACTGCTAAACAAACAGACCCTGCCTGCAGCACACAAAGGCGCCACACAATTACAAAGAAATCAGCTGCTGTGGGAGAGCAGAGAATGACCACTTGAGGACGGGGAGCAGTGCCAGCGAGCATTACATTTGCTGATAGATTTGAAAACGTGTTGCCAGGTCGCCACACACAACGAGTGACATACCTTCGGCTAGTCCTGGCATCTATAGCTAAACATGGTTCGAATCCTCGGACTTGTTATTTTATGTTAAATAAATTGTGCAGAGCGCTCTAGTTTCTTGGCGCTAAGAAAGTGAGGACAGCAAAAGTTAAGCTGTAATACTTTATCTTCCTGAAATAGTTAGAAAGATGCCCAGAATGTAAATAAAAACGAAGAAGATACTTGCAATTCCTCTATATCTTGAACTTTTTTATCATTATGGTATTACCTGCACTCAATGGTATTTGAAATGTTATGCCTTTAGATATGTCAGTCAAAATACTTGTATTTGCCTAGTTAGCCATAAAAAACAGACGCATAGTAGTAAAACCCAAGTCAAAAATATATAAGAAACTGAAGATAAAGTGCTTGGGATACTTAAAGTGCTGGATCCATTGCCAAAAGAAAATTAGCACATATACAGAGAAAAATGTTTAAAGTACAATGCAAAAAAATCATAAAAACAATTTAAGCTTAATATACCACTTCATTAAAAAGGCATTCAGTTTAAGAACTTCATAAGAAAAAAAGGCTTTATATAAAGACTATGGAAATTGCAAAGCCGAAACATTCAGGGGCATATTTACAAGGGCATTGTGCCACCAGAGCGTCATCTTTTTGCGATGCTCTGGTGGCGCTGTGCCCTGCTCCATATTTACAAGGCGGCGCAAAGCCACTACTGCATTGTAATATGGTCCTCCAAAGGGGAATGCAATGGGTGTTTCCGTGGGCATTCCCATGCAACATCCTTTGCTTTTTTACACTGCTCCAGATTTACAACGATCTGTAAATCTGAGGCAGCGCCAAAAACTTTTGCTTCCCTGGCGAGGCATAAGAGTGGCGCAGTGAGGAGAAACACTTTTATATTGCCTCGCTTTTCGTTCTTTCTATGTGTGCTGCATTGTGAAGCACACACAGAAAGAGTAAAACGCCATTGATGATTGTTTTTGTGCAGGAAGATGTCCCTTCCTGCACAACAACATTCATCCCAAAAACACAGGCACCCTTGCACCATAGTTTAAGTGTGTCCGCATGGGCGCCAGTCTGCTTTTTTTGTGCTGGCACAGAGGTGAGTACAGGAATGCGTTGGATTGTTGTAAATGCGGCGTATTCCTGTACTTAAAAATGATGCCGCTCGGCGCAGCAAAATGGCTTGCGGCATTGCGCTGCGCCATTCTCTTATGAATATGCCCCTCAGTTCTATCCTGATCCTCAGTGCTTGCTAAACATAGCTAAGCATTGCATGGCATATACATAAAGGGGCAGATTTACAAGAAGGAGCCGCAGCGTGGCACCGCAAGCCCTTTGGCTACGCCATGCTGCAGCACTTTCAGAGCACAGGAGTGTGACATATTTACAATAATATGTCTCATTCCTGTGCTCTCCCCTGCGCTGGCGCACAAACCGCTGCCATGAACCGGTGCAGGCACCCTTCCACCATGGTGCAAGTATGCCTGCATCATGGGGAGGTTGTTTTTGTGCACGAAAGGGCACCTTCCTGCACAAAAACAATCAGTACAGGCATTTTCCTCTTTCAATGCGTGTTGTAGAATACAGCACGCATTGAAAGAGAAAAAACGGGGAGAAATGAAAACATTTCTCCTTGTTGTGCCTCGCAACGGTGGTGTATCATACTGACGCATTTCCTGGTTTATGAAACCTCAAAAATCTGGAAATGTGTCTGGTTCCATGGGTGTTGCGTGGGAACAACCACAGCAACACCCATGGAATGCCCCTTTCACACAAAGCGCTAGGTGTAAAGGGGTTGTATTTACAAGGACAGGAAAAGCCATTCCTAGTGGTAGAGAAAAGCGCTACCAGATTGTCACAATAAGTGACGTACTGGCAGCGCAACGGGCTGGTAAATCTGCCCCAAAGATTCCAGCCGTTGTAGAAAGCAAATACTAAACCTGCTAGATCTTAGAACATTTAAATGTAGTATGGGTATAGAATTTGAACTTTAGGTCTTGTATAAAATCCACAAAAAACATAAAATGAATGAGAGATTGCGGACTAAAATTATCACAGGGACAGCAAGGCAAGGTGGAAAAACTAGTACCCTGCTGTGGAAAGGCTACCAGAACGTGTACTGTGCACAATCTAAAACGTGTAAGGTAAAATACATGTTCGGCATTCAAATCTATCCCTTTGGTGGTCCTGATCTCTGTATAACAGTGGACTGTGTCCATCGCCTGGATTTGGATGGTTCTTATAGTTGTTCTGTGATTATAAAACAGCGATTTAACCACATATGTCAATCGCTGGGCCCCACCCATGGTGGGTGCAGTCGGTCCATCCTCCTATGACTGTGCAAACTGGGCTAGTCTGTACTTGACTGGCAGAGAAGGTGAGTGGTCACAGCCTTCTCAGGGAGGTTGCATGGTGGCAAGAACTGAGATACAATAAAGTATTGTCCATCCTAGTGCTAGTTGTTTACGTAAAAAAAAGTACTAGTGCTCTATTTTCTTCAGGCTTATATAACTCCTACATTTAAGAACTGCGCTGAGAGTGACCCAACCTTGGAAAGAGGGGTGGCTTCCGTAAGCGAAGCCTTAGATATCATTGCTCCGCTTAGAGTAGTGAAAACCCAGGAAAGGGCTGCTCCAGCCCCTTGGTCCTCAGAAAGCATCAAGCAAGAAAAAGCCATGTGTAGAGGTAGCTAGAGGAAATGGAGGAAACAAAGCTGGAGGGTGATAAACTTGCCTATAAAACAGAACACAGAGCCTATTTCAATAGCTGCAACACAGCGAGAAGAGAACATTTAGGCATATGAATTTCGGAAGTGAAGAGCTCCTTTCAGGAGCTCTTTAAGATCCTCAAGGAGTTCACTAACCCCAGAGCCAACAATCCTTCCCTCCAGCCTACGCAAAGGCTTTGCAACGACCTAGCTAATTATTTTAAACGGAAGATTGACAAAATGTACAGCTCCTTTGGTGCGGTAGTGAAGCCGGTAGTTCCACCCCGGGATGACACCTTACTACCTAGTCTTTACTCTTTCGCAGCTATTACCACAGAGCAAGTAGTGTCCTTACTAGCTCACACAAAATCAGGTTCTCCGTTAGACCTGGCCCCGCCTTTTATTATTTTAGAACTTGCCCCGGTCTTGTCTTCTTCGCTCTCTGAAGTCTGTAATATATCACTGGCAACAGCCACGTTTCCTCTTAAATGGAAGAAGGCGCATATTAAACCTCTGCTGAAGAAAGCACTGGCTGACTGGGCAGACTTGCAAAACTGTAGACCGATTTCTCTTCTCCCATGCTGCTCTAAAATCATGGAGGCATTGATCAAGAAACAACTTTCGGGTTATTTAGAGCAAAATAATCAACTTGATTCTTCTCAGTCGTGCTTCCGGGCATGTCATAGCACCAAATCTGCTTTGTCTGAAGTAACCGATACAATAAGGATGTCATTGGATAAGGGGACTCCCACGATGTTAGTACTTCTTGATCTGTCGGCGGCCTTTGACACCATCTGTCATAGAATCCTTTTGGACAGGCTACGAGAGATTGGTGTCAGAGAAATGGCCTTAAACAGGCTACAAAGCTTTTTGAACAACAGAACACAATGTGTCCAATTGTACACATTTGTGTCACAGACCACGCTAGTGAACAAGGGGGTCCCTCAGGGGTCCATCTTAAGTCCTACCTTGTTTAATATCTATGTGGCTCCTCTGGCCATCATTATTAGATCATGCGGTTTTGAGACGATCTCGTTTGCGGACGACACCAAGGTGATAGTCCCTACTGAGACGGATCCCCTGGTGATCAGAGCAAAGTTTAAGACCTGTATGCTAAAAATAGCCACATGGATGAGTAAGAACTTCCTTCAGCTTAACTCCAAGAAAACGGAGATCCTGTTGTTTGGGAAAGCTGAGGAACTGTGATCTGCTGACTGGTGGCCTATAGAACTTGGGGAAGCTCCTAGACCAAAAAAGCAGGCGAGGAACCTGGCCATTATAATCGATGACAAACTCTCCATGGAGGAGCATGTGAAGACTGTCTCACGCACCTGCTTTGGTATAATGCGGATGCTGAGAAAGATCTTTCAATGGATTCCCCTTGCGGCCAGAAAGGCCCTTATTCAGGCGCTTCTGGTCAGCAGACTAGTTTATGGAAATTCGCTGTTAGTAGGAACAAGGGAAGATTTATTATCAAGGCTGCAAGCAGTTCAAAATACAGCAGCGTGTCTTGATGTCAACAAACCGGTACATACCCCATCACTACCTCTTTTGCGACAACTGCACTGGCTTCCTATCAGGAAGAGAGCAGTCTTTAAGCTCTTGTGTATAGTGTTTAAGGTACTTCAGGTGACTGGCCCTGCATACTTTACAAAGAAGCTAAAACCTTATATCCCCGTGTGTCAATTGAGATTGAGTAATCGGAAACTGCTCTGCACACGGAATATCAGTAAAGCTAAAATGGGTGGTCGTGCCTTATCCCATCTAGCTCCACCCACTGGAACAGACTGCCAGATCAGATACGAGCCTTTTCAAATCTAGCACAGTTTAAGGAACAGATGAAAACCTGGATGTTTTAATGATCACTTTCAATCTGTAGTTTGTCACCCAGGCGCCGAGAGATCCCCTTGAGGATGATTCGTTGCTCCACACAAGTTCCAATAATAATAATAAAATAATATAATCACAGAGCGTTACTCAATACTATACAGCTACTATACAGTTAGAGAAATACAATACAGGGTTAAAATTATGCTAGAGTCAAGGCACTATACCTTTCTGTACCGATACCCTGCTAATGGAGTTCCCCAGTTTTTGTGATTCCTCTTGTCTAATTTCGAACACTTCACTGTCCAGGGACCTGAGTAGTCACTCTAACACCTAAGACATAGGAGAAACAACATTTCAGTTAGTTTTACCTTCAGTGCGATATTAGCATGGAAAAAGTCTTAGTTTCTGCAGTAAGCTTCTGTCTGCATGTCAATTGCTCGTTTGCACATGCTTTGCAACCCGACAGTTATCCTGGGGAAACCAAGACTTTGGTGATCTTGGTGCAATGGCATTTCTTTTTTTTTTCTTTTAAGGTTTTATTACATAACAACACCAAAAGCATACAGTCGTACAGAGCGAGACACCAGAAAGTTTTTGGCAATGCACCCCCTTCCTAGAAAATACACAGCCGTAATGCCAACAACCCAGCTTTGGGCAGGCGGCGCATTGTGCTCAGCTCACAAACATTAATACAAATAGGAGGAGACCTCTTGAATAGTGCTGCGTGAGTCTCAGCAGTGTTGGCTGCTACCTTCTATCTGGCGACAGTTCAGTACAACGATCTCGAGGTATAGAAATCGAGAGCCTAGCTGCTAACTATAGTCCTATTCACAACATTCATTGGGGTTGGAATAGTGGATATAGTGATAGAAAAAGAGTATTGCTCTTTTTCTTGTTGTCCCCTCACTCACCAGGGTTGCCCCACGGTGACATGCTTCATCATAGGGGCCATCCCAGTCCGCTCGGATCGGAGAGGCGCGACTAAGTAATTGTGCCAGAAATAGCCCCCAGAATTTTTTTGGTCTGCTACGTGGTGGGAGCAGTTCGTTGTAGTTTTCCAACTGTGTACAGCAGTACAGCACATCATGTGTCCATCGCCTCACCTTGGGCGTCAGCCACCTCATCCAGCACAAGGCCACCACCCGTTTAGCCATAAGCATGCCCATATCCACCAATCTACGCTTCGCCCTAGGCAGCTTTTTGGAGTCTCCCAAGAGGGCTACCACGGGGTCTGGGTCCAGCGATATTTCTACTATTCTGCTCAATACTCTGAAGATCTCTACCCAGTATGCAAGTATTCCCGGGCATAGCCATGCCAAATGTAAAAAATCTGCTATCGGCGCTTGGCATCCCTCGCATGTCGCTTCCTTCCGCAACCCATATCGACATAAACGTTCTGGTGTGTAGTATACCCTATTGATGTATTTAAAATGTATAAGCCTGTGTTTACCATGTAGCGAGACTCTCCTTATATTTGTACAGCAGTATCGCCACATATCATCATCTATTGGTTTTTGCAAGTTCCTTTGCCATGCCAGCCTCGCAGCAGTGTACCTGTTTTCCCTGTGGGACATTGCTATTTTATAGATATTGGTAACTACCTTGCGCGAAGATTCAGCCTTAATCACATAGGTAAGTTCGGGAACCTCCGGTGGCTCATCCAGATCCTCACCTAACTGTTCCTGCAGGGCCCTGTGTACCCTGTAGAATTGGAAATGTTGCAGTACTGTGCTCGCTCCCGCAGTCTCAGACGCCTGTTCCCAGGTCTTTACTTTCCCATCCAGAAACAAGTCCCCTGCCGTCAGTACGTTCAGTTGGTGCAATGCCCTTATCAACTCTGTCTCTGCAGGGAGCCAGCCAGAGGGCCCACTCCAATGCAATATTAGGTGAGTACAAAAGTACTCCCCCTGCTGCTGCAGCAAGCAGTGCCATGCATGATTGGTAGCAGCTATCGGATCTAGTATTCCAGTTCGGCTGTCAATCGGTTTGAATATCGTCATCGTTAAGGGGAGAGGGTCTGCAAAAAGATTTTCCATCCGGACGAATGGGATATTCGAGTCACCATGAATCCAGGTATACATGTTGGCTCCCTGTGTTGTTCTGTAGTACAATTCAAAGTCTGGAGCACCCCGGCCTCCCATACCGTATGGTAGCGTAAGGACCTGCCATTGGACCCGGGGCCTGTTTGCCCACCCAGACAAGTTTTGTCATAATTTGTTTCAATCTCTGGAAAACGCCAGCGGGAGAACCATTGGGATATTTGTGAACAGAAACAGCAGCCTAGGTAACACCACCATCTTTATAATGGAGATGCGCCCCTTAAGTGAGAGTGGGAGGCAGCACCAGGCCTCTACATCGTCCTCCAATTTACTGATGGCGACCCCGTAATTTTCACGGAATACTATCTCAGAATTTGTATGTAACTGGATCCCTAAGTACCTGACGGAGTCTGTGGTCCACTGCAGCGGGAACTCCATCTCGAATTCCTTCGTGGATGGTGTGAGAGGGAAAGCCAAGTACTTCGTCCAATTTACTTTCAGGCCAGAGAGCGCGCCAAAGTGCATCACCTCTCTAAACACCGCAGACAAGTTGTTTTCAGGGTCGCGAATGTATAGCAGCGTATCGTCGGCATAAGTGGAGACTACGATTTTGTATGTCGGGAAGCCAATGCCCTCATTTCCATGATATTCTCTGACCGCGCATGCCCGCATCTCCGTGACCAGGGCATACAACAAGGGGGATAGCAGGCTGCCCTGTCTAGTCCCCCTGGAAATGGTAAAGGAGTCTGTGACCAAATTGCCCAATCGAATCCTCACCCTGGGGTTGGTGTACAAGGTACCGATCATATGCAGGAACACCTGCCCTAGTCCCATTTTTTCAGGACTTGCCTCATGAAGGGCCACTCCACGGAGTCGAAAGCCTTCTCCATGTCTAAAAATACCACCACTGCCTTTGTACCCTGCTTTACATGCTGCATTGTTCCAGAAACAGTTTGAATGTTATATGTCAGATTTCTGCTCGGAATGAACCCCGCCTGTTCCGGAGTCACCACAAGCGGAGCCAGGAGCGCCAAGCGATTAGCTAGGATTTTCGCATAAATCTTGGCATCTATATTTAAGAGGGAAAGCGGGCGGTACGAGCTGCAATCCTCTAGCGGTTTTCCCGGCTTGGGGATCACTACCAAAATTGCCTCCCTCATCGACTGTGGCATACTACCCGCTTCACACATCTCATCAAAGAATGTTGCCATGTGCAGGAGTAGGAGATCAATAAAGGCTTTATAAAAAACCACCGTGAGGCCATCAGCGCCCAGGGCGCTCTCAGTCTTCATACCCGCTAGGGATTCCACGATCTCATCCTTCTCAATGGGGAGCATTAGAAATTCCCTTTGTGTGTTTGTAAGAGACGGAAGTTCAATGTGCTCCAGATAGTCTAGGATCTTCTCATCCAGGTCCCCTGTTCTTCGTGTACAAGTCTATGTAATATTGTCGGAACCGAGCCGTAATATCTGCTTCATCGTTTAAGGGCTCTCCTTCCACCGACCTTATTGTCGTGATTTGCGTCTTCCCACGCTTCGCACTTAGCACCCTTGAAAGTACAGATCCTGGCCTGTCTCCTTCGCTGTACGTGCATGATGACGCATACTTCCCCATGCGCTTGACCTCCCTGTCTGCCTCCTCATGATAATCACTTACCAATTCCTTAATCTCTTCCTCTAATTCTTTATTATTGTCTGACACCAGGCGTTCCTCTGATTGCCCCAGTTTCGATTCCAAGTCCCTTAGTCTCTGTCTTATGGCTCTAAGGACCCCCGAGTGTTTAGTCATCGCTTTGCCCCTTATATAAACCTTAAAAGCCTCCCATATTGTTTGAAAACTATCCACTGTTCCTATATTTGCCTCAAAATATGTTTCAATCGCCTACGCAAGCTCCCCTTTGAAGAGTGGGTCCAGCAGTGAGTAGAGCGGGAAGCGCCATGTAAACGGTGGTATTGTTTTCTTAGGGGCGGTCAGGACCAATAGCAACGGTGAATGGTCTGAGAGTGTGGGCGGTAGGACCTGACAGACCTGGATTTGGCCTAACAGTGAAGTGAAGGCCAGCCAGTAATCTATACGAGTATGCAAATTGTGAAAGGCCGAATAGTGCGTGTAGCGGTTGCCCCCTTACCCAGGTTGTGCGTCCGTCACACGTCATTGAGGTCCATACTAATCATCACGCTGTTCAGTGCGAGCGCAGCCGCTGCAGGTCTCCGGGCGGGACCCGCTGATCTGTCCAGGTCCAGATCCCTTACCAAGTTAAAGTCCCCGCCCCATAAAAACTGTGCGTTGTGAAAACTACGTGTAGCTGTAGCCAGCGATGTGAAAAACTCTGGGCAGTGATAGTTAGGTCCGTACACGTTCACTATCACCAAATCAGTACCCCGCCCCTTACATCGGGATATTACAAAACGTCCCTCCATGTCTGCCCTCAGCAATTCTAACGTGTATTCTGACTTGGGGTTCACCCACATCCTCACGCCTCTTAGGTGCATGGTGAATCCTGCCACTGTTCTATTGTCAATGAGACCTCTACAGCGCAGCATCAAGCTTGTCAATGGTAGGTGGGTCTTTTGTAGTAGGGCAACATCAATATTGTGTCTGTGCAGGTATCTCAGAACCCTACGTAACTTCCAGTGGTCGTTAAGACCCCTGACATTCCAAGACAACGCTCTCATTTTGTGAGCCCGACCATGGCTGTCAGCCGTAGCCTGCCCTGCCATCAGTGTAGTCGCTGCACTTAGTGTACCCTAATCTATTGTGTGTTTGTGTGCTGTACTCTGCATGCAAAAACAAAAACAGGTCTACCAAACATTCAATAATCATCTCAATCACCCCTTCCCCTCTCCGACTGCTGTTCGCCCCCAACATGGTCATGCAGTACCGCGGGTTCCACCCTACCCGCCCCTTTTAACACCCCACAAAAAAGCCCCGATAATGAGTACTGTGGTGCTCAGCACGCGTGAGCAGAGGTCACTCTGTGTGTGGAGAATGTAGCTGTATCGCACTTTGCTTGGTGCCCCCCTCCTTGCCCCGCCGTGTCAAGCCTTATGCATCACTCAGTCCTGAAACTGTACATGCCCTCCTAGCTTATGCCTCCTTGCTCGTATCATTTACACTCCCCTTCGTCCCATCAGTTTCAATGCACTGTCTGCTCTGGGCATTAGCCGTTTCACACCGTTAGTTATACTACCCAGGATCGCTGTCCCCCCCACCTTACTTCTATTTGTTGCATATGTCCTTCTTTATCAGTTCTGCTCCTCCATCGGGCCACCTGCTGACTCATCCAACATCTGGCTTTCCGGACTTCTGCGTTGTTTCTTCGACCACCCCTTTAGAGCCTGCTGTAAGGCCTTCGGATCCGTGAATATATGGGATCGCCCCTGCCGCCTTACACGGAGTTTCGCAGTGTACAGCATCGCATAGTCGATGCCTGGGTCACGTAGTTGTCTCTTTAGCGGAACAAAATGTTTCCATGCTTCCTACACTCGCGCTGTAAAGTCAGGGTATATCGAAATATGAGAACCCTCAAACCTTTTCCCGTGCCACTCGTAGTGCTGAGTCTCTGTCTCTATAGTTAAGCAGTTTTGCAATGATGGGTTGCGCGGGGCACCTGGACGAGGTCGGGGGCCAAGGGAGCAATGCACCAGTTCCACTACAAACATTGTCGAGAAAACTCCCTCTCCAAGCAGCGTGACCAGCAGCTTCTATATGAACAGCTCCATGTTTCCAGTAGGGGTGGTCTCTGACAGGCCCGTGATTCTGAGGTTGCAGCGCCATGAGCGGGCCTCCAAGTCCTCAGCCTTGTCCTGCAGGGTCTACATGAGTTTCCCCAGCTTTTTGTGATCAGTGTTCAGTGTGGTATGCGCTTCTTCCACTTCTGTGATCCTCCTTTCCGACATATCAAGTTTCTCAGTATGTTTATCCTGTCTTTCCGCCATTCTAGTCATCCTGTAAGTCAACGCATCCATTTTCGTGCCTAACGTCGCTATCCCACTCTGCAAACTTTTATCCATTGATAAGAGTAAGGTCCGTATGTCCGTACCAGTGTGGTCGCTCTCCGTAGCTGGCAATCTTGTGGACTCGCCATCGCCGGCGTCGTGGGATTTCGAGCGTTTCTGTTTGAATGGCAGCTTAGACTGGGTCTTGTCTCTCTTCCCATTTTGCCTTGTGGGGTGGCGGGCAAATAGGGCCGCTCGTGTAGTCAGGTTGCGCCGGTTCAGCGGGGTGGAGGGACGCCAACCCGCAGGCTTCCCTGGTGTACACCACAGTCCAACGACTTGCATCCGCTGGCCAGGCTCAGGAAGGACCAGATCCTTTCTGGCCCCGCTGTTATGCTCCACTTCTCCCGAGCCCCGTGCCCTCTCCTCCGCCTGCCGGGTCCGCCAGTCCACCTTTGCACGCCCCAGGCGTGTCCGTGCCACTGCGCAGTTGCTCCCCGGGATCTCTCCTTATCCCTGCAGGCCACGATCAGTAGTATGTAGTGGAGGGGGAATGCTCGTCCATGCTTCCCCACACCACCTCGGGAAACTGGATGCCTCCCCTTCACCTGCCTCACTGTAGGGGCAATCGAGTTGGGCCTGCCCGGTCTGCGCTGCACTCTCCGATTCAAAAACTTGTGCCTGTAGGGGGGTGTTGCCCTCGCAACTCGACCTTCCTCCTAGTTGCTGGCCTGAGTGGAAACACCCAAGATAGAAAACCGGGGGGGGGGGGGGGTGAGGGGGGGCAGGGGAATGCCTCCGCGTCATACCTGCTGCTCTTGCTGACTGATTATTGGGCTAGATGGGGCTCCCAGACCGTTAGAGGGGCTCTGTTGTTCTTGCCGCTCTGCTCGTCTTGCCCCCACCGCCATAATCATGGCCTCTCCTGCCCCCTGCCGTAGCCGCTACCAGGGCCTCATGTATGTGGTGCGCCCTGCTACACTGTCAGTGCTGGGCTGCCCGGTCTTTTCAGGGGTGCAGCACCTCCGAGTTCCCCGCATCAATGAGGTCACCTCGCACTTACGGAGGCTGCCGTCCCCTCAGGCTCACAGCCACCGGAGGTGAACCAAGCTCTATTTTATGCCTGCCTGTCACACAGGGGGCCTGACTGCCGTACGGGCCTCTCACTCCTCAACCCGCAGCCACTCCGCGTTGGAGGACTGTCGGCTCCTCTATTCCTTTGTTTCGAAGGATCTCGCAGACCAAGACCCGTACCGCACACCGAGCCCCCATCACAGTCCTCTCTCAGGCCTCGGCCACGGCCCCACGTCCGTAGGGGAGGATGGGAGGGGAGGAACGCTACTCACTCTCCGCTGGAGCACATCTGTCCCGCGCTGCTTTCAGTTTACTCGGGGCTCTGCATTCAGCAACCGATCACCGTCCAGGCGCAGAGGCGGAGCCGCATGTACTAGTGATGCAGGATATATTAAGGATATTGTCACGACAAGACAGAGCTTGGTGCTCAAGTGGCCATCTTGGTTGCGAGCAAGCTCTGTCCCTCTGTGCAATATCTTTTCAATGACTACCTCCGCAGCTTTCCACCTTCTGCAATTGTGGCCTCCCGTACTGGGGGACTGGGGGGATACTGTTTTGCAGGTGCGGTCTATGGGTCGACCTTGACTTCTCAGATGGTCTTGGCAATTTCCAATGAGGATACACACCTCAGATGTACAGCAACAGGGGCGGCTCCTCCATGTGGGCGGAGGAGCGTCGCCCCACAGCTTTCTCGTAGTGCGAGAAGCAGAAACATAAAATGGTATTTATAATACCATTTTATGTTTTTGCTTCTCACACGGCGAGAAAGCAAAAGGGTTTGGTTGGGGGTGGGGGGTGGGCGGTCCTGCTCTAGGGCAGGAGAGAAATGGCTTGCACACTCTGAGCAAAACACTCAAGATGATGGACGGAATGTTGCACAATGGCAAAACATTCACCCCCAGTAACAGATCTGGGTTTAATCCATCGTTATTTTGCTCACCAAGTCACCCCAGTAAAGTCATGGCCATATGCAAAGCAGTCGTGACCCTGTGCCTCATGGGAACAGTCCAGCCCGAACTGCCAAGCTATGTCTTCCCTGGACCGGAATCAAGCATCCTAGGACCGGTTTCTGGCTATCAGCCATTTTCAGTCAGGATAGCTTGACTGCAGTGGCTTAGTGAGCACGGGACCCACGTCTGGGCATACCCTTCCCATATAGGGTGAACAGCAAAACACACAAGATGATGGATGGAATGTTGCACAAAGGTAAAACATTCACCCCCAGTCACAGATCTGGGTTTAATCCATCGTTATTTTGATCACCAGGCCAACCCAGTAAAGACATGGCCATATGGAAATCAGTCTTGACCCTGTGCCTCATGGGAACAGTTCAGCCCGAACTGCCAAGCCATGTCTTCCCTGGACCGGAATCAAGCATCCTAGGACTGGTTTCTGGCTATCAGCCATCTTCAGCCAGAATAGCTTGACTCCAGTGGCTTAGTGAGCACGGGACCCACGTCTGGGTATACCCTTCCCACATAGGGTGAACAGCTAAACCCACAAGCCACTATCCTGGCTGATGACGGCTGATAGCCAGAAACCGGCCCTAGGATGCTTGATTCCAGTCCAGGGAAGACATGGCTTGGCAGTTCGGGCTGGACTGTTGCCTTGAGGCACAGGGTTAAGGCTGATTTGCATATGGGCATGTCTGAACTGGGGTGGTGTGGAGTGCAAAGAAACGATGGATTTAGGCCCAGATCTCTTTACTGGGGTGAATGTATGACATTGTTCTGCATTCTGTCCATCAACTGTTGTTTTTGCATTTGTCACCCGAGTGGGACGGGTATGCTGAGACGTGAGTCTCGTGCTCTCCACACCACTGGAGTTAAGCTATCCTGGCTGATGACGGCTGATAGCCAGAAACCGGTCCTAGGATGCTTGATTCCGGTCCAGGGAAGACATGGCTTGGCAGTTCGGGCTGGACTGTTCCCATAAGCAACAGGGTCAAGGCTAATTTGCATATGGCCATGTCTGAACTGGTGTGGTGTGAAAGGAAGGATTTAGGCCCAGATCTCTGTACTGGGGTGAATGTTTGACATTGTTCTGCATTCTGTCCATCAACTGTTTGTTGTTTTTGACTTTTGCACACTCTGAGGGCGCTGACTGTTTGGTCGGCTCCAGGGCAACCAGTCATACGCACTCTCCCTTTTCTCAATGTAGGCTGCATGCAGCCTACATGGAGAAAATGGCCTCCCTGTAGACGCCTGTGTGGTTGGCGTCCCAGCCAATCACCACACTGCCATTGCAGTGTTGTGAATGGCTTAGGGGTGGGGAGGGAGGGTGCCTGGGGCTGCTTCCTGTTTCAGAGAAATGACGCAGGACCGATGACGTGGGACCAGGCCGGCGAAGGTAAAGTAACTTTTAATATTTTAAATAAACCCCTCCCCTGCGTGAACCCCTCCCCGTGTGACCCTCCACCCCCCCCCCCTCCCCCCACATTTAGGGAGACCAGGAGACCCCATCCACAGTTGCGCCTGGTTCTCCTCATTCTCTATGACTTCCACACTAGGAACTTAGGATTGTAGGCTGACCTTTAGCTCCACCAGCAGGAAGAGCAGACTTCAGGTGATATTTCACAGTTGCAAGTTTGTCAGTCAGGCGGGCAACAACCCTACTCACAAAGCAGTCCAAATACTCGGCAAAGCACTTCCTTCCTTTGTCGTAATATCTTGGAACTGGAGTATAGTGGGGTGTTTTGGATCCCACTTTTCTGCACATCTTCTATACATGGGATGTGGATCCACCAATCGAGGGTTCAGAGGAGGCTTGGGTTAGTTCTCTGCAGTGATGGAAGAGTTCCCTGCATGGTGATGGGCAAGGACACCTGCCACGAGTGCTACAGTGATATCTGGATCCCTGGTACTGATTATTCATCATGAATGAATATGGATCATGCCTGTGCTTCATGACCTCGGCTTGTCTCATGGATTGTGGTCTTGTTAGCCTCGGAGGGGCACACAAAGAATTATCTTGGTAGTGGTGAAGGGATACTTCCCTTACCCTGAGATTAGTAGTACAAGTATGGTGGTGGTAGCATAGCGTTTTTTAAGTGATTGGTAGAATGAACAGGCGTTTTTACCTGTGTCCATGGACTGAAGCCTACTCAAGTAAAGTTCCACTGCAGTACATCTAATTTGCCCTTGGCCTACATCCTATTTGTATGTGGTGCTGTGCAGTGCACACTTGGTTGCGTGTGCGTGCTGTAATGTATGTGTGCCTGTATGTGGTACATTACATGGAGAGCCTTGGAAGCCAAAGGCCTTAGAAAGGCATGTGGAGTTGGAAGAGGCACCCTAGACAGCTTTGAGGGTTGACTGCATTCTTGAGAGCTGGCTGGGACACGCA
Source organism: Lissotriton vulgaris (assembly GCF_964263255.1). Lineage (NCBI taxonomy): Eukaryota > Metazoa > Chordata > Amphibia > Caudata > Salamandridae > Lissotriton > Lissotriton vulgaris. The sequence continues at coordinate 72,480,526 of NC_141688.1, read as the reverse complement.
CACTGGAGGAAGGGAGAACCAGGCTCTTGTGCACTTCAAAATAGTTCTTTGAATTTGAAAAGTTCACTGGTCAGTGGGGCCTGGGCACATCTCTGGAAGATGGGACTGATAAGGAATTCATATATAATAGGGTTGGGAGCCTTGGGAACCATTTAGTAGGCATATATCTATGAGACATCTGGGTGTGAACCTCTAGTCACTCCCATGGCATGTGTTGTGGGGCTATCAAGTTTGGAGTTGCTCCTGCTGGGACAGACTACATCCTGGACAAAGAACAGAATAGAGAAGTAGACACTTCAAAGTCGACAACCCCCACAACAGAAACTTCAAAGACTCAGGCACTAAATCATACCTGCAACTGGAAATTGGTTTTTAAAAAGCAGAGCTTGAGCGGCCCAAAATGATCAAACCGGAGTTGTACATCAGCATGGGGAAGATCAGCATGACTTATGCCTACTGTGACCAGGACTGGGGACTAAGGTCTGCTAGTCTCCCTGCTGGGTGAGGGCACATAACCCAGGAGAATGAAGATCCCTCTCCCTGGAACCTGGAGCACTAGAATCTGCCTGCCAAGACCAGAGGACCCTGCAAGGAGGAAGAGAGTATCTGGAGGTGCAAGGTCAAGTGAGGATCCTGTCGAGTGGATCGTTGAAGCATAGTGTGATATTTGGGTTTGTGTTGAGGACCGCAACACTATTCATGCAGTTTGTACGAGTGCTGCTGGGGGTGGGGTGGGAGTGGGAGGGTGCGATGAAGATTGAAGGCTGCTGCATCGATTGTACAACCAGGTTTGTGCTCAGTGCTGGTCAGCTGGCACCCATCCAGGCATTCTAAACCCCAGCTCCAGCAAGAGCTTGTAATACTGATTGCCGGGCCAATGAGTCTCTGGGGAACCTTGCTCTAAACAAAATCCCTACGGTGTTGAGACACTTTGACTTTTAAGAATCCACTGGGAAACTCCTAGCAGTATCTCGCTTGAATGTTATTTTATATGAATGGGGAATAACCACAGTCCTTAAACAGGAAAGTGAGACTCAGAGACTTACCCCGACAATGCTAGCGTGCCGGCCTTACGAAGACTGTGTGTATTATTTGTTGTGTGCCATATTTCACTTTGTGATCATAAATAAATATTACTTTTATCATAGAAATAAAGTATCTGGCTAGACATAGAAGTGATAGTATTGATCATCATGAGTACTTTTGATGCGAATCCTATATGATATTCCTCTGCAATCACTGGTAGCCCTTTGTTTGACATTTCCTGTCCCTTGTAAATTACTAGTCAGTTTTGACTCTGTCTTGATGTATTCATAAAAACATTAAGACTTCCTTCTAAGAGGTTCCCAATACCCTCTTTGTAGACCCCTAGGTTTGTATGTTGTATAGGTAGCCTCTTGAGGGATTTAACCTAGGCTGGTCTATAAACATCCCTCTGGCCCTCCTGAATGTCTTTGTTGTTTATAAACTTTCTCACCCCAACAATATGTATCAAGGGCTTGCACTGTGTACTATATAAAGATTCTACATAAATAAACAAATTAAACAGCTAGATAATAGCCATGCCTTTAACAGTTTCCAGAAGGTAAACAATTTAGGTATTGGCAGCTAAAGAAGGGTAAGGGTAGTCTGAGGAATTTAATACAACACAGAAAATAGTCCTGCCGCTATGACTCAGCTTGACAGCAATTAGATATTGATTTGCAGATGCAGAACCTGCCCAGCAGTGTACTACTCTAAGAATTTCCATAAGAATTATAGGGCCCTCTCAAAGGGTCTGTGGACTAGGCTAAAAGCTTTAAAAAAATCCCCCCATAAATGGCAAGCCGGTGCAACTTCCTAGGGAGAGGAATTGCATGACTGAATCTGGAGGTTTCTATGTGGATTTGGCCTGAGGCACTCTGCAACACCTGAAGCCAGGCTATTTAGGGCCCCTTTATGATGTCGGTCGGAAGGCCATCCGACAGCTCATCTCGACATCTTACGCATTGTTCCGACTGCCATATTATGATATGGGCGGTTTGACCAATGAGGGGGAATCCGCTTCACGTTTGACAGGCTTAAGAAGCTTGTTGGGTGGAGGGTGGATTGTAATCCCCAAAATGGAGGCCGTGCCTGCTCAGGCACCACCGTGGGGATTACCATGCACGTTTCCAACATCCTTTCTATAGCGGTCTGGCCGCCATAGAAAGGATGTCAGCCTTATACTACATCACTGCCAAGACCTGGAACAAACTCTCCCTCAGCATCAGATGATTCCCCACTCTGCAAGCATTCAGGAAGTGCCTCAAGACCAGGCACTTTGGATGAGACAGAGCTGCACGAAACCTCCACTCCCCCCTTTTCCCCCCAGCGCCTTGAGACCTTCGCAGGTGAGTACCTTGCTTCACAAATTCCTGATTGATTGATTGAGTGCTTAATTTGAACCAGTGGCTTCCGGCGCTTGGCACTGGCATTTAATTACCAACACTTGCGCTTATGGCAGTATCCACATGGTGGGGCAGTTTGTTATATTTACAGATAAGCAGAACAACAGTTCTTTATTAGTTCAATATACATTGAAAGCAACTAATACTTGTTCACAAGTCGTTATTAGAGCTGTGGGGGCCTGGAACAGTCTGAATTGTCATACTTGTAGGAGTGTGACGGTTAGTAGTTGTGTTGATACTGTAACTGGCAGTGCTACCACTGGTAATTGGTGACGAAGGCTGGAGTGGCTTCCTGACGAGGGCTCTGGCCCTTAGTTTTTTACAAATTAAGCACTGACGTTTTGGGGTGCAATTTACATTAAATCTGAACAGGCAATGTGAGGTAAGTAACATTAATCAAAATGTGATCATATACAAGGATTACTTTGCAAAGCACTCTGGAAGAAGTTTCTTCTTAAGAATGTTTTGAAACCTTATTAACAAATATAATACAGTTTTAAACTCATTCCACTAATGATGTTGGTGCCACTTTTATAAGATTTTACATATCTTTTTCAGGGAAATTCTTGGGGTCTGTTCCCAGGAACGGTTTTGGAAACACAGTGCAGAGTTGTGCATCTGAGGGCATATTTACATCGTTCAGGACTCAAAAGATTTCAAATACCACTTTAGGATAGCCAGTGAATTTCTTTGCTGAACTTCAGGTTACTAGGATGACCTCTACTGCTTCCAGCCTCATCTTGAAAAAATAATCAGGATGGGCGTGGTGGTAGAAAAGGCATCAAGGAAATCGATCCGACTTCTATTGTCCACGGTAGAAGAAGCTGAGAAGGAGGAACACAACTGGGTAACCATCCTGTTCTCCCTGAACGCAAAAAGATTCAGGATGAAACATTCAAATCCATGCCACATCATCCTAAAAGGGACCCTGACAGTGAAAAATTCCTGGAAAAGTGTGTATCACGGCTGAGCGGGTGCGCTGCTATGTTGTCCTCGTTTGTAGACTGCAGGCACATTATAGGTTGGCTAAATTCGGAGCCTGGCCTACAGGCTTTCCCAAAGTCTGCAAACACATACCCACTGCTTGCTTTATGCTCTACTGTGCATGCAAACCCAAAATGCTTGTCCAGATATCTGCGTTGTAAACCCCCACCAGGTCCTGGATATTGTCTGAGTCAACATTTCCTACTCGTTTCCGACCAAACTAATTTGCACGAAGGGTCCAGCCAAAACACCCCAATGCATGTATCTTCTTACAAAGATATGGATACATCGTCTGAAACTGGACGGCGTTTCCAGACTCACAGCCCTAAAGTCAGTGCTTAATTTGTAAAAAAAAAAGCATAAATGCAGGAGGCCACTGCAGCCTGCCCCAAAACAACGCACATGTCATGCTGCCAATGATAGTAACAACACAACTGCTAGCCATCACACTGCTACAAGTGTGACAATTCAGCCTATTTCAACCACCTAAAGCTATAAGAATGGCGTCGGCGGCAGACAGGTCATTTTTAATGTGTATGGGATTAATAATTTCCTGTTGTTGTGGTCTTCACTAAATTAGTCAGACAGTGCCACCTTGAGGAAGATGTCCCAAGCAGCACTGTTAACATTTAAACACAGGAAACCTCCGGCTCAAATTAAGCTCTGCCTAAGTTGCAATAGATGACTGACCATTGGCTGATGTACGGGTGTGCCGAGGGCGCCAGAAACACCAATGGTCTGTGTGTTCATGAATCTTTAATCTGAGCTGCTCAGGCTCCCTGAAGCAGCAATCGCCCTGCGTGTGGCACTTTACCAATACACAGTAGGGGAACTACAGTTTGTTCATACAATGTATGGTTGAACTTTCCTTTGAATAAATAAAGCTCTTCTACTGACGCCATAATTGCATTCCTGATTCGTACTGCATGCAGAGAGGAGAAATGAACGCTTGGTCAGCGCCTCTTATTCCAGCCTCTTGAATTGCAGTCTCAGCCACTTCCTTCTGGCGTCAAGACAACAAGGACAGGAATCACGAAATTCCTTTTTGCAACTTATTTATTTGAATCGTGTTTTAGGCACTTAATTTACAAACGACTACAAATTTAAAAACCCGCATTGAGAGGTTCAAATTCTGTGGTAAGGTCTGAATTGACCCAATGCTAAATAAAACTGATTTAGTTAAATGCACAATAAATAAATGTCCTAAAGGAGAGGTTTAGCAATCAGCAGAGTTAAACACGTTCACAGTTCTTTATGATGATACGACACATCTTGTTTCCACCGTAGGGTTCATAAGTGGGTAAAACATATCACAAACTACAAATGTTCAAGGCTGAATATCTACAGTGGCACAAAATATCAGTGATTAGAAGTGGAATGCTGCCCATCTAAAAATAATCAGTCCCATCTTCGTGCCACGTTTTTGCACCGATGCAAAAAAACATTTCTTCTTCGGAATGGAACATATTTGCTTTTGCTCATGTTCATATTGTAGGAAGGTGTTTGCACGATAAATTGTGCTGAAATGAATGGAAGAAACTTATTGTGAAACTTCACATGTTAACATCGTCCTCACATCCTGTAATCAATAACACATTTTTCTTCTCTAAAGTTTAGCGTCCCTGGAAACTTTCCGATACCTTAAGGCGCGCGGTGCTGTATTGTAGTTGCATTTATAACGCGCTTCGTTCCTCTGTGAATCTGAAGAGAAAAACAATGAGAGGCAGGCTGGCTGAGCACTCGATGCTGGTGTATGGATGAACAGAAAGTGTGTGGGTGCTATGTGTCCTATGTAGGGAGTCTTTTGATGTCGTGCTTTAACCAGTAGCAAGCTGTGACTTTTGGGCCTAATTTACAGCTGGATCTGCACGTAAACAAGACCACGTCCACGTGCATGATGCTTATCCGGATGCTGCGTAAGGTTCTACCTCTCCTCCCTGAGCAAGCCAGATCCGAAGTAGTGCGGAGCACTATCTTAAGTCGACTCAACTACTGCAACGCACTACTATTGGATGCCCCTGTAACACTACTGGGCAAGCTCCAAAGGGTACAGAACCTGGCTGCCAAACTCGCTCTGTCCCGCCCCTACTACAGCTCGTCTACAGCAGCATTACAGGATCTCCATTGGCTGCCGATTCATCCCCGGGTCCGCTACAAAGCCGCATGTATAGTGTTCAGAGCTATCCACGGCTTGGGACCTATCCCGCTGCGGAGAATGTTTGCTTGGTATCTTCCAGCCCGAGCCTTACGCTCCTCGTCATCCAAGCTGTTAGTGGTCCCGCGCTTCCAGAGAGTGAGGATGGGTGGCCGTTCGTTCAGAGTAGCGGCGGCCAAACTCTGGAACTCTCTGCCACTATCTCTTAGGAGCCTTGAGGCTCTTCCAGCCTTTAGAAAGGCGTTGAAAACCCACCTCTTCCCGAGGATAGGCTAGTTGCTGAAGCTGTTGTTAGATCAGGGTTCAAAGCGCCAGGATGCCCTTTGTGGTGACAGGCTGCGCTCTATAAGTATACCACAATACCACAATACAATACTACGCTTCGGTGAGGGAGAAAATGTGTGAAAGATGCGACTGTACATGCATGCTGCTACCATGCATACACAACTACTTCCAAAAACATCACTTCGAAAACGAATTCCCAAAAAATCAATTGCAAAGGACAGAACTACCTAATCTGTCCTTTCCAACTTTTTTTTTTGGGGTGTAGGATCGAGTACTCCCTCGCCCTCATACTTGGACTGCTAAATATCCCCTGTCCTTGGGCAACGTTGGGGAGTGCTGGTCTATCGGCCGATGTTCGCTACCTGCAACAGGTAGCTAGTAGTGAACATCGGCCGATAGACCAGCACTTGAACAATTGAATTGTTTTCGGGACTGACCCCTGGGCACCCGATGAATATTGAATTATGCCTTTGACACGGCTACACTCCCCGCTATGCTTCTAGTGTGGATGAGGTCCTAAAACCACGTACTGGTTGCCTCCTATCTCCTACCTATCCCGTCCTGAGGAAGACTCGCAGGCAAAGGCTCAAGTGTCCTACATGCCACAAGCCGAGTCGAAACGTTGACGAACACACACCCTTGTAACTGGACCCACCCAGCTCCTACTGATCACGTGCCACAGATGATTACAATCTGTGATTGTAAGAACCAATGTAAATAGACCATGTAAAATAGTGTTGGGCCAGTACACCTAGATTGATACTCTAGATCAATCTCACGTTGAACTTCGCTACTTTCTCTTCATCTTTCACCCTGGGAATACTTCCCCACCCACTCAAATCTCCGGGCACTATTTCTTTGCACGTTCCCCCTGGAGCAACCACTGTTTGAATCGAAAAACCTGCAAAAAAGCTTGGAATGTAAATAATCTCATGTTGTTTGCCTACAAAATTAAGTTTCTGCACATCCAATTCTTTTCGTTTTTTCTAAATTGTTATATATATATATATATACATATATATATATATATATATATATATATATATATATATATATATATATATATATATATATATATATATATATGTCTGTACCATTACAAACATCTTGTGTTTGAACATTGTTGTCCACAAGGAGCGAGAATTTACTTTAGCTCTTAACTAAGAAAATACTGGAAATAACTTTACTCTTGTATACTGATTGGTTTGAGGACCACTTTTTTTCTATATCATAGGCAAGATGGGGCAAGAAATACGCCACACCTTTGAAGGGTCACAAATACCCCCTGCCCCTGTGAAAGGCAGGGTGCCTACATTTCTTTGTCTTTGGGCAAGACAGTGAAAGCCACAAAATCTGCCCCAACTGGGGAGCATGAGGGGAAGCTAACAGGCCCTACTTACCATAGGTGGGGTGGAAGGGAATCCCCCCTGTTCCTAAAGAATGCGAGGAGGGTGCAACCAAACACCCAAGTGCCCTTGTGTAAAGTTGGAATCCTAGTCCCCTTTGCCCTAAGGCAAGGCAGTAGAGTCACACACTCCCCAAATCGTGGGTAGCATGAGAGTTTACAAGCCCACATGGCCAAAGGAAACCCACAGAGTTTCGCTATGACATTGGAAAAGGCGGTGTAGAAAGTACCCTCAGTCATTTTTCAATGCCAGGGCAAGATCCCCACATCCCTTGGATCATGCAGTGGGAAGGAGAGTGGGAGGCACTGACCCTCCCTGCAACTGCTCTAGCTATTAGGGGTAACATAAATCTCCACACCCCTCACCAAGGCTGGGGCACTGTTCAATACCGTATGTGCCTTATGAAAAGAGGGGGGTAGAACCCCCCACAATCTTTGCCCTTGGGCTCATCATGTAGAGCCGTGAAATTTTCTCAACTTTTATCAAGGCCATATATATTGAAGATCCCATCCGCCTTACTAGACAAGCCAAGGCTGCCAAAACCTCCCACTCTTTGGGCAAACTGAGAAGGGGGAAATAGCACCACAAACCCTGAAGCAAGGCAGGGAGAAGGGGAACTAACAAATACCCACTGTTCTTGGGCAATTTATGTTGACAAGAAATACCTCTCACTCATGGACAAGGCAACTTGCAGTTATAAAATATTGTTTCTTAAATTTCTCTCTGTTTTTCTGGACATCAGGAGATATAAAACAAATGCTACTCTTGCCCAATCTACACCCCCCCACACTTCTGTAGGCTCAGGTGGTGAGACAAAGTATAGAGAGACTAATACACCATTAGACCTTAGATAATGCTGGGGCAATGCTACCAAATTCCAACACTTTTGGTCAAGGCTGTGGGACAATGCAGTGGTCACCCCCTTAAAGTTACCGCCCCATCTATTTTCGTTTTTCCGGTCGATTATTTTTTACACACCAGTCTTGTCGAGGGTGTCTTTATCGGAATCTTTTAATATGCAGTTCTGCATACTCATACGTAATAAAACATTGGCCAACCGATGCTGCGTTCCTTCTGATTGGCCGAAATCCCTCTGAAATATTTTCAGAAGGATACCTGCTAATCAGATTGTGACATGTTTGCAGACATTGGGAAGATGCATGCAGTAAGAATACATGTTATTGTTTTAAAGTGTTCCTGATGTTCTGAAACATTAAAGGCTACAAAGATAATCCGTGCAAGGATAATGGATAGGTTATTATAACTTGAACGATTGCTGCATGAAAATGTATCAAAACTTACAAAGGCACTCTATGGTAGCTGGTCCAAAATTTTTTATGTTTCCCTTCCACATTTGTTTTTTTAACGCTGAAACCTTCCTATGTGAATGCTCATTATAATTATAAAATAAATCTTCAAAAGGGAGCCCCTCCTTCACACATTGCCCCTGCCTTGTCCAATCAGCATCACATTTGGTACAATCAAAATCAAAATGTTGTAAGATGTATTTCCAATAGTGTGTGCATATTAGTCCAGCAGGGGCACATTTCATAAAGGTGCAAATATAGGTTTTCCTAAGTAGTGTTGTGTGAACCCCAAAGAGAAGCACATTTTGCCATTGTAATTCCATTTGAGAGGGGATTGTTTTTGTGGTCACTAATAAGTTCGCCCACGTTCATGAATCTGATCAAAACTTTCCAAACCAAGAGGTACATGATTGTAAATTTGATTTTAGAACGTTTTGTGCACCTTGGTCAGTGGGAGAAACTTTAAAGGAAGTACCTCAAAAGTTGTGCTTCCCATTTAAATTTCAATCGGAGTGTTTACCCTACGCTAGGACAAACCCTCTGGATTGAATGACACAAAATCTGGCATGAAGGCAGAAGCCACTGTTGCTGTGAGCCCTTTTCCATTTTGTGGAAATCCTAATAGATGGATTTCAAAATTAAATCCTGCAGCCTAGTGAACTGTACGATCAACAAGCAAAGGCAATGCCAATTGGTCTGGCTTTAAAGAAATGTTGTCTGGTGGTGTGAAACATTGCAAGTAGATAGCATGGGAAGAGATATGTGTTTGTGTAGAAGCACAGCACTGTAGAATAATATTGGTGTAGGATATAAGGTCAGGAGACAGTTGCACTGTTAAACCAGATCTAAAAATCCATATACGTTAATGACTGCCCTTCTCCCAATTGTGCTGCTTCCAAGGCAAATACCAAAAATTATCTAGGTAACTAGGAAACTTTAACAGCATTACAGCCACATGTGTGTGTCCCTAAAAGTTTGAGCTTAGCCAGCTGGATACATAAACACAATGTTACAGCTATGTGGAGTGCAAGCACCTATTTTTTTGGGAGCACAAAACTTCGCAATCAAATAATGTACTCCTCACTCCCACATGTGACACAGTCAAAGCCCCTGCCTTGGTGATTCTCACATAAAGGAGTGGTGACAGCTGTGCTGTCAAACCAGACCATGACAAGCATAATGTTTGCTTTCGGAGTCAAAATAAATTCACCTAAACCATGTGGGGTAAGTGTGACCACAAGATGGTACAGGTAAGATCAGTGGGGCGGGCGGGGGAGCCGACATACATCGGGATAGGGGAAATATATAAATAATACCACTTACCTTGCGCTCGCAGCTTCGCCGAGTTGGCGACGCGGCGAGCTCTAGGTATGTGATTTTATTAATGTATTTCTTTTATTTTCCCTATTCCGTCGTATGTTGACTTCCCCCATTCCCGCTCCTCCCCCACCTCACAGTCTCACCGATGTTATCTGTACTGGCCGCGCCTGGTGGCCACAAACCAATTCAGGGGAGATGACGCAATAACCTATACGGGTAAAATATATCCTAAATTGTCTGGAACTAGGCTACTTTGCAGAGGCCCCTCCATTTCAACTCTCAAATCTGTATGCAAGCTTCTCTTTAAATTTAGGATTATTACATTTTACTCCGAGGCTAATTACTAACTCATAAATCAAACAAACAACCCTTTGTCTCTATTCACAAAATAGTATCCTCAGACTCACAGAGAAGGACCAGTGCCACTCACTCAGTAATAAGCAGCCCAAAAGACCTCAGCCACCAAGGTTGAAGAAGGACTAGTTAGCCTGGAGCACAAATGATACTGACTTGTCTTGGCCATTGAAAAACATACATTTTGTAGTGACAATTGATGTAGTGCCACTCTATAATTCTGAATGGGCGAATGCAATGATTACACCATAAGAGGGGAGGAGCTATGAGATGTACTGCTAGGGTTGGTGGTACCAGATGACTCCAGGTTACGAGGACAGCATGTTTTCAGCCCCGAGATATTATTAAAGAAAACAATGTGTTACGATAGTGGTAGTCTCCACTCTTTAACTAGTCACTATTTCCAAGTAGAGATTTACACCTAGGTGTAGACTTACAAATACCCATCCCCTCAAGTGAGGGGTATAGCCTCCTGAAACAGTTTTACGTGTATTAAGCTACTATAAAAACACTTTTCACCTGTTGGTGGAGATCTAATACAAATATTTCAGTATATTTTAATTGCAAAAGATTCATGTAAAATAATTTCAAACAACTAACATTATTCTGGAACTGTCTGGAACTAATAAAGGGAAACACTAGAGTGTGCATGAATGAATACATGAAATGTTTATTATATCATTAAATAATGTAAATATATTATTTTAATTTGTAAACTTTTAATGTTTCAACAATAAATTAAAAATACAACTCCCCACACTCCCTAACATTTTTTTTTCATTTGTAGTAAACCTGTTTGAATGTTCTGTATTAATATAAATATGTTTTCTATTTTTTAAAGAAGGTCTCAAAGTTTTGGCCTGGCCTCTTGCCAATGAGGGTAAGATACAATTTTCACGACTATCACCTGAAGAGGGGAAAAATTGCTAAACTTCTCTGCTTGACCTACAGAAAATCTCTGTGGGCGCCTATGTGTTCCCTGGGAAGACAAACAAGTTTAAAAAAGTGTTCATGTTTTTGTCCATGGTGAGGAAAGGAATCTTGTTGATAATCTTCACTAGAGGTGTGCGAATTTGCGTAGTCTGTGTGGTGACAATTTGGTTATTTATTTACTTTTAAGTTTGTGAGCTGCATGAGGCGAAAACCTTGTGAGGTTTAAAAAGAGGATCAATTTGAGCAGGCCTTTGCAGCAGTAGAACACCTTTCACTGGAGGGCCACCCCCTTCCTGCCGAAGTCCCATTGAGCCAGTCTCCCTGAACATTCACCCAAAACTCCAACTCATAGGCCTCATCCCCTGCCCTGTCCCAAGCAATATCTGTAGGTCGATACAGTTCTTTTCCTGTTGCAATCTGTCCCACCCTTCAAGGACAGCACATTTGCCGACTGAAAGGTATTTTAACACACAGCTAAGGAAACTGCACTGGCGAAGTTGGGCAGATCAAAAAAACGTCACCCGATTTCATCAAAGCAGAGTGTCCGAATATACCAGACAAAGTGGACAAAGATTTTACATTGAAACATTCCTAATCTTCATCTGATCTGGGCCCACGCCAACAATGAGTGCTTGGACTTACCCCCAGTCCTGGCAGATGACTTTAATGCTAAGCTACCTGGGGAGCTGCCTACAGTCTTCCATTTGTATCAGCCTCCTGCCCACGGGAATGAATGCAAGTGTGTCTAGAGAGTAGCTTCATGAATATATTTCACCCAAAAACCGTCGGGGTTCCCATTCACCCTTCCTGTGGCTCTGCTGCCCTTTTATCAGGGTAGTAAATGGAAAAGTGGGAAAACCAATAGACCCTTGGAGACTTGGGTCATCCATACTAGTATAATAAAGAGAGAGCCCAAACCTTTGAGGCGGGTAATCTCAGGAACCACAGCACCAATCACAACACCCAATACAGCGTTGGAAAGGGCAGTTGCAGCAGAAGGACCGTGCCAGCAAAGTAGTCCCTTGTGGGCATGTCTGCGTTGTGCTGGGGGTGTGTGCTGGGGGCGTAACAAACACTGGGGGCGTGTGATACATTCCGCCCTTCATGCCATGTCTCATATTGTGTGCTAATCCCACCCTGCTCCCTTTAAATACCCCTGCACCCCATAATCATAACCCACCCGTACTCCTTAAAATACCCCAACACCCTTAAACACTAACCTATCTTAACCGTATAAATATACCCTGTACCCCAAAACCCAAACCTATCCCTAAACCCTAAAAATACCCCTGTACCCCAAAACCCAAACCTAGCCCTAAACCCTATAAATACCCCTGTACCTCAAGACCCAAACCTACCCCTGAACCCTTAAAATACCCCTGTACCCCAAAACCCAAACCTAGCCCTGAACCCTATAATTACCCTGTACCCCAAAACCCAAACCTACCTCTGAACCCTAAAGGTACCCCTGTACCCCAAAACCCAAACCTAGCCCTGAACCTTAAAAATAACCCTGTACCCCAAAACCCAAACTACCCCTGAACCCTAAAATACCCCTGCACCCCAAAACCCAAACCTAGCCCTGAACCCTAAAAATACCCCTGTACCCCAAAACCCAAACCTAGAACTGAACCCTTAAAATACCCCTGTACCCCAAAACCCAAACCTACGCCTGAACCCTAAAACACCCCTATACCCCAAAACCCAAACCTAAGCCCTGAACCCTAAAAATACCCCTGTACCCCAAAACCCATACCTATCCATAAACCCTAAAACTACCCCTGTACCCCATAACCCAAAACTATATCTGAACCCTTAAAATACCCAAACACCCCAAAACATATACCTCAGTACCCCAAAACATATACCCCTATACCCATACTTACCTTATCCAAACATTAGGAAAAAAACATGCTTTTACCATTCATGCATTTACAACAAATTTCGTTGTAAATGTATGCGTGGTAAAAGCATATAAAATGTAATGGCATGCGTTATAATGGCATTGTGGAGTCATGGTACTTTCGTAATGAAAGTATGCGGAGTGATGGTATGCGGAAAGAAAGTTGCAGAATAATGGATGTTTACCCTCCCCCGGTAAGTACATTGGTGGCACGGCGGCCCACATCTCCAGCAACATACTCATATTTTTTCACCACCCATTTGAAAAATGCACAGGTCTCTCTCATTGATGGCCAGCACCGACATACACTTTTAGACACACCTCCTGCCACAAGTTCTAGAATTGCGAACTTTAGAGCTGGGGAGCTACGTTCAAATCTGGGCATCAGCACAACATACTGTGATTCCAGGCAAATCGCTTTGTCGCCCCGTGCCTACCACAAATGAATGTGTTCTTCTGTAATGTGAATTGTGCTCATGCCATGTTGTCGAGTTCGCGCTATATAATATTGCAAGGAAAAATAAAGTAGGGAAACTCGAGTTCACACACTACTGAACGCGCACTCTTAAGTGCATCAGCAGTGCACTGTGAATCGGAGCGTTTCATAGGCCTGTCACAGATAAGAAATGCTATCAAAACGAAATCCTACAAAACAATATACTACTGGCTGGCAGCAATTCATACCCGGACAACGTCGGGACGGGCTGCTAGTTAACGTATAAACGGGTAAAAGTGCCTACAAGGGATTCTTTTCTCTACTTATTTTCATGTTTGTAAGCAATCATCAGTGGTAAGCTCTACACAATAGTTTACAGAAAGTTATTTCCAAAGCTGAATTACTTATTTCAACGTGAACAGATCTGCAAGAAAATACTTCAAATGGGTGTATGCTTCTTAAAACATAAATTTATATTGCAACAATATTAAAGGGTACAAACATTATATATATATATCTAAACATATATCAACACAAAGTGACTGAGATATAGAGATTTTTTGTTGCTATAGTTGTCTCAAAGAAATGCACAGAGGACATTTACGCCTATTTCCTCTGTGCATTCTTTCACTAAAGGATTCGTTTTCTGTATAATCAGTTTCCTTTTGATACATATTGTTTGGAATAGGTGACCGCATTAGTGACAATGAGATAACTATAGCAACAAAAAATCTCTAACTCGCAGTCACTTTGTGTTGATATATGTTTATATATATATAGAATTTTTGTACCCTTTAATATTTTTGCATTATACATTTATGTTTTAAGAAGCATACACCCTTTTGAAGTCTTTTTTTGCAGATCTGTTCACTTTTATCAGGGTGGCCGATGAAGTATGGCTTCAGTCAGAGCTAGCTGCATCTATGGGTCTGTCCTTCATGGAGCAGTAGCAATTCCACCACAAATTGCATCAGAGCAGCTTCCGCACTTAGGGTCATCGGGCCTCCACCACATTTGGGTGTGTTGTCACCGTGAAAGACTGCCGTAGAAGTGATGGGGTATTTTACCGAAAGCTATATTCTGAACCTTTGTCAGCCCTATGTATTAAGTCAAATTAGTTACTTTAAAGTATTGTGTTAATTTGTTATGTTAATTATTTTAGTTTGTTTTGTCAGTTTGTTGTGTTTTCTAAAATGCGGATTGTCTCTAATACGCATTTTAGGGAGACTTTTAATGTGGGTGCTGACAATGCCTTACGTTCCTAGTGTGCACAAATGTTGGCAGAAATCCCACCATCCGCCATAAGCGTGGAGGAATTTCTGCTAAGTGTTTTTATCCAAACCGACTCCACCCATGACAAATTCTGGCACTTTTGGCGGAACATTTGGCACCATACGTTATACAAGGCACATTTGCTCTGAAAGTGTGATGGAGGTCATACTACATCACACTTGCCATGTAGCACTTAAATAGTGCTCCAGGGTCCCATGTCTTAACTGTAGGGTTGCAGTGTCTCTGCAGATTAACCTCAAGGTGCAGCAGTCAAAATGCACTTGCTGAAACTGAGTGTGAGTGACTGTGCTTATGGGTGACTGATTGGTTGAGCACCATCAGGGATGTGCCTGTGAACGTGTGAACTAACAATACTTATGGAGATTGTAGATTGACATGTGGAACTGAACTTCGACCCAGCTCCCTCTGTAGTTGAGCAAAGGTAGGGAAGTCTCCTGCCTCCAGAAGGTCAGGATACTGGCATTGGTCTCCCCAGGAGAAGTGTCAGGGTCCTAGGAGGCAGGAGGCTGAATCGATTAGCACTAGTTTGTTGGAGCAACTGTTTCCAAGGGCTCAAACATTACCAACCTTTTTCGAATGTATAAATTGCGAAATGAAGTAGCCATGTCTACATCTCCAGTGGGGCAGTCGTCTCGCTTTTGTTTGTACTGTACAGAGGCTCCACCTTGAGCTATATCTGGACGGCACAAAATGAAAATTGGACATCATGATGATTAAAGAACCACTCGCATGCCATGGTAGGTTCACAACCAGACTTACATACAAAGATGCCACGGTGGATACTGAAATATATGTTATAGAAGACCTAAGGCCACAGAATGCCTCCTTTGCTTGACCACAGCTGAACAGTTCAAATTGATTACTCTCCTCTACGCGGGAGAAGATATTCCTCCTGCAATGCGCAGACACCCGAAGCTCTTCAATGGACTTTTCCAAAATGCAAGATTTCACAGAACAGTTGTATATAAATGAAAACATGAAACCAAGAGCCTCGCACCACAAAGTAATGCCGTGCCCACTTTAAATTGCAGTGGAACAGGAGTTACAAGAGGTCCTAGCAATGGACAGCATGCAAAAAAGTATCAAGGCCCCACTCCCTGTGTATCCCCTTTGTGGTGGAACCCAATATATATATATGGACAGGAGTTTGCACTTGTGTGTCGACATGAGACTACTGAACACTGCCATCCAAAGTAAAAGACAGACATGATCACAGTTGCGCCTAAATCTTCCCCCAGCTAGAAGTCACTAAAGGCTATCATCAGCTGAAACTTCACGAAGATTCATGGTACATCGTAACATTCTCCATGCATTTGGGTTTATTTGGTGCAAGTGAATCAGTTTTGAGGCATCCTCAGTTGTCGCAATATTCCAGGAAGAAATTCAAAGGGTCATCAGCTCTGTGGCCAATGCCCTCAACTACACTGTTGATATTCCAATGTTTGGAACCACATTAAAAACAAGCAATTGCTATGCAATAGGTCTCGCATTTACGCGAGTTTGAGCTATTGGCATTGTAAATGACAAGGCCTTTTATTTATGTTTTGGTTTTTAAAACATAAATAAAAGTCATTGTCATTTACATTGCCTATGGAGAAGTGTGGCTCAATGGTTAGAGGCGGCAGACCCAGAAGCTGAGATCAGCTCGGGACCAGGGTTCGATTCCCAACGCGGCAGGGTCTTGGGTCAAAATGTCCGCGGGCCTGATAATTCTCACCTCGGCGCCTACTCTAACCTTGGGTCCCACTCTGCAACTCTGGGCAATAGCTTGCTTAATCTTCACAACGGACCCTTCAACGCCGGGGATGCCTGGTCTCACCTTGGGGGTGCCCAGAAGGGACCATCTCACAGGGAAAGCCAGGACGGGGTCCCCAGCGGTATACAGCGCCGGGACGCCCGCGGTGTGGGCAGCTGTGCGCTTTACAAGTATACAACATTTACATTTATGTAAGACCTATTACATTGCAATTGCTTGTTTTTCTAGTTTCTAGATGCAACAAAAGCAAAATGTAATTAAGGCAACACTAACAAACGTGGATGTTCCCTAAACCCATACCTTCACTTAGGTCCTGATAGCGCGAATCAGCCACATGTGGTGGCAGACGTTCTCTTTATAAGCCGTATTGGCGTAACTTAAAACAACTAAATAATATGGGGAAAGAACTCGGTGGGTTAGGCGCTTGCTGCTTAGATCTGAGTAGAGCCAGTTTTAAATACCAAGGCCTGTGCACAGAAGCAACTAGGAAAATAGAGACATTTGGGGTTTGGCCAGAGGACGAGCCAGCTCACTCCGTGGACATTTTACTGTAGCACTTCCAATTAACAAGCTAAAACGAACCGCCGAACATTGAGAAGTGAAAAAACTGTTATTTTTACAGAGTGCTCCATTTCTAACACTCACCCAGAATAGGCAATGTAGAATGTAGAAGTGCTTGATGACTGTGGACGGTTTTGAAATATACTGTTATTGAATGGCTCCTTTAACCATAAGAGAGTCAGGGTAGCCCTGCATGCACAGAAAAAGAAGAAAAATAATCTGATCTTATTAAATAACTGTACCTATTCATTAAAAGTTTACTTGCAAAGAGACAAGTCCATTTGTGGGTAGATATGCAAGACAGCAAAGTGTCTCATTTAATTGTAACGCTCCCTGCTGCGACATGCAGTGTTCTGCAAGTAGCACCTGCTAGTTACAGAGCATAGCTTTTCTTTCAAGCTGTTTTCTGCTACATTTATATCCCTTCATGCCTCCTCAAATATAAACACAAACAGGCTAAAGTATGCTTTTCACATATTTCTGTTTGAAAACGGCTTGGGAAAAGAAAAATTAGTTATGCAATTCCTATCACACCAACTTAGATTATTCAAACAAATGTCCCAAATAACATTCACAGATGCAATATCATGTTGATTCGATATATTGTTCTTTTAATCCATAAGATTCTCCCCGAGTCCAGCCAACACGTGTTTCGTCATAAGGGTAGGGACCCACGACTTCATCAGGGCTGGGAAAAAAACCATATAACAGATATTGTAGTCCCGCCGTACATCGGGTATTATACATACTACATATCTATTAAATTGTCCAAAGATCGTGCAAGTGGGTGTTAGTACTCAATTCTTAGTTCATAAATATCCAATTAAAATAGCATGTGTGTATCAGAAAGAGTAGTAGAAATTCATTGCAACATTGATTTAAAAGCAGTATAATTTACAGGTGGAAGATAGGGAGTGTGGGTGATAACTATTCCCACTCAGAAGAAGAGAAGAATACCAAGAAGGTAAAAGAATACCCTCCTCAATCATGTGAGTGATATATTCACTCATGGCGTATAAGATCATAGTATCAAATCCGTAATATGCCTCACCGAAGTAGAAATAATAGATCCCACGTGAGAATAAGTCGTCAAGAATAGTCAGGGGTGACCCTAGAGGAGGCAACAGAAAATTGTCTCTACGACGCAGGGAAGCTACCAGGATACTAATGATGCGGGCGGTTGAATACGGGATGAACTCAGATCAGGAATTACACTACTTTCTGGGTTAACATATCTTAGTCCCCATCTTAATTTGAATATTAGTATCAAAGTGGAGATGTCTGCATGTCTAATGTTTCTATATCAAATAAGGCGAAGTTTCTATTATAGGAAATACAAAGTAGTAACAGTTCAATACTTTTATGATGCATACCCTGTAACCATGTTTCTCACGAGTCATAGTTATGCGCAGATGCGTCTGTAATGTTGAATTCCAATAGGAATATATGTATCTTATGATATTGTACGTCGAATATGTCTCGTCGATTTGGCACTAATTAGATCAGTACATTTGAATATGGCTAATATCCACTCTGCTCAATTGTTCCGTTAGCTAGTGCTAAACTGTGTATGACTAAGAAGTGGATATATCATTTCCGTCACACTTTTCAACTGCAAATACTAATTCACCCCACATTATGGTGCTATATATGACTCGGGCGATCTTTTCCTGGAATCAAATCTGACAATGTGCCATTAATACACATGGTATCCACAGTAGTGATGCACATGTGAATCCCCGTACTTGGAGGCATGTGGTATTCTATTGGATAGGTATACTAACGCTATAGGCAGAATCCTAGTCCAGTCATATTGCCCGAATTTGTACGGATTACCGATGGAATTAGTGATACCTTAATTATTTCTAAAACAAAAGTTAGGAGTAGGGCGTTATTAAACGATTTGCCTAACAGGATTTCTGATATTGAGTTCTTTGATGGGGGAGTCGTGTACCTTTGACGCACCTAAGATGGCGGTTCAATAGGTATGCACTGGCGGGTGCTCTAGGTCTAGATTCTTTAGACCGGAAATCATTTATTTCGCTTCCAGGTGAGAAGCCGCGGTTCTTCCGAATACGGGGAGACCGCTTACTGACGCCGTGAGGATTTTGGCCACGGAATGCTCCAAATATTAGGTGAGAACTCATATGATGACAATAGATACGGATTACTTCCTTCACTATAAGTGACAACACAAAACGGATTAAATAATTTCTCACCGTTTATGTGTTTTTTTCACCAGTTGGGGTGACGTGACAATAAGATATTTATCTGACGTGTGGGATTGCTGAGATATACGCAATACATTCGGATTATTTTTGATGTACCTGGTCAGAACACGGGCATCATTATCGAACTACAATTATAGAGGTGAGCGGTGGTTCACACATGACATGTGAATTTGATGCTGTGATTAATAAACATACATTTTTAGGATTTATGGATATGTTGAGATAAATAGCGGATTAACATCTATATGAGCAGAATATGTAACACATTTTTGTATACATACTTCATACCTCTTGAGGAATTTTGGATATGTATAGATATATAGCCTAAGTAGCTGATTATTATGAATATGAGTAAAATATGTAACACATACTTGTATACATATTTTTCTACAGCCCGAACATAGAAGATAAGATCCGTGATTTGTGACAGGATTTGTTGCAACCCAGCCGAATTAGGCTGGGTCAGAATTATAACCAGCCAGAAGGTACGTTTTTGGGGGTTAGCTTGACGATCTTTACATAGTCAGAATATATCGAGAATTTTGGGATTTATAAATAAGAATACTTTCTGAATGATATCTCTAGGCTGACAGTTCGCCACCCATTGAAAATCAGGTAGGCCTGAGTTATGCTCAGTCTTATATACATATTAGCTTTTGTGCACTGGGATAGTGTGTGCCACCTATTCTTGACGACTTATTCTCACGTGGGATCTATTATTTCTACTTCGGTGAGGCATATTACGGATTTGATACTATGATCTTATACGTCATGAGTGAATATATCACTCACATGATTGAGGAGGGTATTCTTTTACCTTCTTGGTATTCTTCTCTTCTTCTGAGTGGGAATAGTTATCACCCACACTCCCTATCTTCCACCTGTAAATTATACTGCTTTTAAATCAATGTTGCAATGAATTTCTACTACTCTTTCTGATACACACATGCTATTTTAATTGGATATTTATGAACTAAGAATTGAGTACTAACACCCACTTGCACGATCTTTGGACAATTTAATAGATATGTAGTATGTATAATACCCGATGTACGGCGGGACTACAATATCTGTTATATGGTTTTTTTCCCAGCCCTGATGAAGTCGTGGGTCCCTACCCTTATGACGAAACACGTGTTGGCTGGACTCGGGGAGAATCTTATGGATTAAAAGAACAATATATCGAATCAACATGATATTGCATCTGTGAATGTTATTTGGGACATTTGTTTGAATAATCTAAGTTGGTGTGATAGGAATTGCATAACTAATTTTTCTTTTCCCAAGCCGTTTTCAAACAGAAATATGTGAAAAGCATACTTTAGCCTGAATTGCATAACTAGTATTAGATCTACGGATCATTGGTGGGTTTGGATGATAACCCATACCTAGGCACCCAACGACTCTGATTGACCTTACGGGATAATCCCATAACTGCCGATATTTGTTGTAGCGCCATTACCATCCAGGAATATCATCCCCACCCCAATTTTCTCAAAAGAAAAATTATCTTGTCTGGAGGTTGGAAATGTGCTTCTGTCAGACGTGTGTACACATGGACGAGATGGCAGAAAGTTAATATCCACGGCCGTGAAGAGCACAGTGTGTCGCAGAGTGTGAACTTCTGCATATTTAGTCTGGGGGCTGCCTTTTTTTTGGGATAACTAGTCATGCATTTCCAGCTGCTTAGTAACTTCACAGAGAGACGATGTTTATCATCGTCAACGTCTGCTTGTTACTTCCAAAATACAAGCATTTGCAATGCAATAGGTCTCGTATTTATGAGAGTTTAAGCTAATGCCATTGTAAATGACAATAACTTTAATTTTTGTTTTATAAACCAAAACCAAAATAAAAGGCATAGCCATTTTCAATGCCAATAACTCAAACACACATAACAGCGAGACCTTTTGCATTGCAAATGCTTGTTAAAAATAGTTAATCAGCTGTGTACGCCATTTACCCTTTGAGAAAATCCACAAACCCACACACCCCCGATGGGAACCAATCACATTACTCCCCTTACAACATCAGCTGCGAGAAAGGCATTGCTGACGCTTGCCCTCGGGTACATGGACAGCGAGGGCTGCCATAATAGTTGTGGCATAGACCATCAGCAATATCAGTGGCAATGTTTGTTGTGCAAGGGAGCATAGGTGGGGGAACCGCTGTGCAGTGGGCGGAAGCTGCATACAGGCAGTACATTGAGTCCCCAAAGCAGTACAGGAAGCTGTTAACTATGATGTCAGTTCTGTGATAGTTTGTAAAACATTACAAATTCCCCTAAAAAAAGGAAAGCTGGTTTAAAGTGTTGTAATGTAGCGTCTCAATGCTGTTCTCAATGCTGTTACCCTCAGCCAGTCTGTGAAGTTTCCTAGGCCAATGCGTGAAAAGTTCATCCAGGTCAAATTTTAACTTGGCATTCTAGGGCCTGAAACCTCGTTTTACCCCGTTAAAAAACAAACACTCCAACCCCCAGAATGCACACGAAGAACTTCGACAGGACGAGTAAGACATTTGAGAGCTCAAGTCTCGGAACGTTGCTACAATTAAAAAAGAACAAACACAAATACAAAAAATTCCTGGCTCTTTATCTTACAACACATGCTAGACTCCTTGCGTATGTTTACAATTTTACATGAGAAACCATTCCAAGGACGCATCTAATGCATAAAAATGTCACATTTGACACGGCCTCTAACAGATCGGGGCAGGTGAAAGTTTTATTTTCTTGACATCTCAGAGCAGGGCACAGCGCGCTAATTCATATCATACTGCCAGAGCAAGCGCCTGACAGCAGCCCGCGTTTAGGAGCATGGGAGGGTCTTGAATTTGGAACGGGAGCCAGGTTCGAGTCTCAGCGACAGCCCGTGAGTGGGGGGGAAGGGAGTGGGGGGTGTGTGCACGTGTGTGTGCGTGTGTGGGTGTAGCTGTGTGTGTAGCTGTGCGTGTGTATGTATATGTGTGACTGTGTGTCTGTTAGCTGTGCGTGTGTATATGTGGGGCTGTGTGTCTGTGTAAGTGCGTCCTGATGTGCCTGCGTGGGTGTATGTGTGTGTGTGTGCGCATGCGTGAGTGTGGCTGTGTCTGCACGCGATTGAGAGAGGCTGTGAATGTGGGACAGGAGATATGCACGGGCCGGGCTGGGCGTGCGTGCCCACGAGGTCAAATCGCCAAGGAAAAGCGCGTAACCACCCCCCTGTCATCCATTCGCGGAAAACCCACAACAATAGGTCTTTCGCTGGAGCAGCGCTATGCGCTGCTAACACCAGCGAGACCTAAAAAGGACCAGTCTCTAAAACAAGTGTGCTGAGCACTACAGAAAGCATACCTGGATCAGAATGAGGCCACGTGCGAATTTCATGAAGCAAAATTCAAGTTCTAAGGGCATGTCTTCTCCGACGAGAGCATGTGGCCCAACCCTGAGAAGTTATAATTCCTGAGGAATGCAAGTTATTGTTCCCGGTACATGAAGGACAATGCCGCTGTCAGCAATGATCTTTGTGAGTTGACCAAGCAAAGTTTGAATGGATTCAGGCCCGTGAACATTCATTTTAGGAGATCAAAAGGAGAATCAGCAGGGCCACCAACATGGCATGCTTAACTCAACTCTGTGGATAGAATGACCGTAGATGCCAGCCCAGTGGGCCTCTGAGCCATTCTGCCTCGACTCCGAAAAGGTGAGAATACATTTCAAATTGTTTCCTATGAGAGTTGCAGTCATACATTGAGAAGTCCTAATCGCAAGAAGAAAAGGAAAGCTTAATAATAATGGTGGGCACATGAACACTATCATATATTCATATATGGGAAGCAGTTCAACATCATGACTGATCATCAGGCACTGATAACTATATTCAGAAACCTCAGAGCTAAGATGCCACTGCAGGTAGAAAGATGGGTTATTCATGTGCAACAGTACTCACAAAATCGGGTAAAAACCTGGCAGACGGCTTGTCCTGTCACCCACTAGGCACCAAGATGAAAACCACATCAACAGCCGAGGAATACCTCACCTTCTTGATGAATCCAGCAACGCCACCGTCCACACCATTGTATGTCATTGAGGAGGCCGCCAAGCCTAAACTTACACTAGCCAAAGTCAAGAGAAGAATATAGCAATGACAAAAACATATATGTGTGTGTGATAACAAAAAGGTATAGTTATTATTTTTAGAAAATGTAATAATAAACTTTACTTAAAAATTCAAAACAAACTTTTAGACCTTCCTTAAAAAATATAAAACATATTTAAATTAATACATAACATTCAAACAGGTTTACTACAAATGAAACAAAAATGAAAATGTTAGTGAGGGTGGGTAATTGTATTTTTAATTTATTGTTGAAACATTAATGTTTACAAATTAAAATAATATATTTAAATTATTTAATGATATAATAAACATTTCATGTATCCATTCATTCATTCATTCACTCTAGTGTTTCACTTTATTAGTTCCAGACAGTTCCGGAATAACGTTAGTTGTTTGAAATTATTTTACATTTATATATTGCAATTAAAATATACTGAAATATTTTTAATAGATCTCCACCAACAGGTGAAAAGTGTTTTTATAGTAGCTTAATACAATGTAAATCTGTTTCAGGAGGCTCTACCCCTCCCTTGAGGGGATGGGGACTTGTAAGTCTACACTTAGGTGTAAACCTCCACTTGGAAATAGTGACTAGTTAGAGAGTGGAGATTACAACTACTATAATACATAGTTTGCTTTAATATTATCTCAGGGCTGAAAACATGCTCTCCTTGTAACCTGGAGTCATCTGGTACCACCAACCCTAGCAGTCCATCTCATAGCTCCTCCCCTCTGATGGGGTAATCATTGCATTCGCCCATTCAGAATTATAGAGTGCCACTACATCAATTGTCACTACAAAATGTATCTTTCCAATGGCCAAGACAAGTCAGTATCTTTTGTGCTCCAGGCTTTCTTTTAACAAATATATTTTTCAGATCTGTCTGGTCATTACACATGTTAATCTTCATCAGATGGTTCCACGACACGGAAAAAATGGCAAAAAGCCCTTATTTGTGTCAATCCATAACAGCATTAAATAAGCAGTCAGTGGGCACTCTCATTTAGAGAGAGGATTGTGAGAGAGGTCAATGACTGTATGGGCTCGGAGATCCTCTTCCCACGTCAAACCCTCTGCCACTTGTTCCTTTTTCTCTGAATTTCAGTTATCCACGTTCACTTTTCCAGCCTCCTTCTCCCACCCGTCCATCCTTCCTTGCCCAAAGAGCCCTGGTTTTGTTCAGCAGCAGTGGTCAGAATGTAAAGAATGTGGCATCTGACCCCCCACATGTGAAGGCAGGCTCTGAGGCGGAAGGAAGCTAAAGCTGCTGGAATGTGACTATTTTAATTACGTCTGTAGTTCACACTGCTTTTAGATCAGAGTATCCCATTTTCAAAGTAACTTTACTGGCATGACACGTTCAACCACTGTTTCCAAATTTGATACACGCAGAGTGAACGGGTAACCGGACTGGGATTAACATCAGAAGGTAGTGGAGAGTAGAAATACAAATAAAAAAACACAATCTAAACAAAAGCCACAACTACTACAAATTGTGTTCTGTTGTTCACTTGTATTATTCACATTTCGATGAAAGTAATTTCAAAGTATATAAAATATACTTTGGCATCTTCAGCTTCCATGTAAAATATATTATATACTTTGAAATAATTTTGTCTTTATTGACGCTTATCATGTGTCGTTTACAAATTAAATGAAGCTGTTGAACTTGAATAATGTCATATGGGGTATATTACTCTAGAATGTGAATTAATTCCTTTATGATGTAAATAATACAAGTGAACAACAGAACAAAATTTGTAGTATTTGTGGTTTTTGTTTAGATTGTGAGTGTTTTTTTTTTTAAATTTCTACTCTCCACTACATTCTCATGCTAATTCCAACGTTTATCTCAGATGGATAACTGACTCTGAGGTGATCAAGCCAGGCGTTGTTCCTTGGATTAGCAACTGTATTAAATAACTGGACCGAGATATTGTCAGTCAATCAATCAAAATTTATAAAGTGCAGCTAATCACTCGATAGGGTATCCAGGCGCTTGCAGGTCCCGGAGGCTTATTCGAGCAGCCAGGTCTTAAGGGCCATTGGGAATTCCAGGAGTGAGGTGATGGTCTGGAGGTGCGAGAGGAGGCGGTTCTAGGTCTTTCTGCGAATTGGGAGAAAGAACATCCTCCACTTTTGCTTCGGTAGATGCGGGGAGTATGGATAAGTGAAAGGTAGGCAGAGCATAGACTTCTTGATGGTTGGTGGCAGTTCAGGCCGTGGTTAATGTAGGCAGGTCCTTGGATGTGTAGAGCCTTGTGTGTCTGGGCCAGCAGATTGGACTGAGGTGTGATGCTATCTGGAAAATGCTGATTGACATAATACAGCAACTTGTGGAAAACAAGACAGAAAGAACAAAACACCATTTAAAGACTTCTTCTTTATTGAAATCTGTTGTATAAATTGTTTTGAGTGTGCCATTTGGGTTCATCTAAATTCAATGGCATTGCCCAAGAGGCCCTACAGTGGCTTGGTGGAAACTTACCTTTTCGAGTGGTCATTTGCAGAGTAACTTAGAATGAGGGAGGTTAGGATGGCTTATAAGATTATGGAGGATCTTCTGCTTATAATGGTGGAATGTGTGAAAAGTAGAGACATCACTGTGACTCCCAATGGCCATTGACAATGCTCGATTGGTGTCCACAGTGCAGGCAATGTACATTGACAGCGCTTGATGGTAATCCACAGCGTAGGTTATGTAATCTTCTTAGATGGAAAGCAATGAGTGGGGGATGTACAGATAGGTCACTTGAGGAATCAGGCAATAGCTGGATATGCCATGTGATGTTTAAGGTGGAACATAGCCTAAGTTGTATAATATGATTATGCAATGTAGAACAATGTGGAGAACAAGTAACAAAATGCTATTTCCTCGCAATTGAGGTTGTAACTGTGAAAATTATAAATATAACTTTTTTTAAGGTAGAAATATTACTATCAGCAAACTGTTATCAAAACCAGCTTATTTTTGTTACCATTATTTGCTGATCTTTGTTGTTTGGATTGTGCACTGTTTCTTTTTGATAGCTTTCAAGATTATAATGATCACAGTTTTAGAAAGTAGGGACTGGTGTTCTTTTTGAAAAATGTTTAGCTTGAACCAAAATGTTCTTCTCCAAGCACAGCAAGATTGATTCTCTCAGAATCTTCAATACCCAAGCCTCATAACCCCACAGACGCAATGCCAAGAGCAACAGAAAGCAATCTAAATAGGCGATACTGTGGCCTTTGACCTACTAAGATGTGCTTCCCAGAAAACCCCAAACCCCTCGCTCCTGAAACATCTGAAGACATCTCCACCTTCCACATCATTGGGCAATTTTGCACCACATTGTCACGCTCTTATAACCCACCAAAAAAGCACTTAACCCTACATGCAAAATTCAAGTAACCCGACACCTTTATCGCCAGTTGTAGCTCACACTTCCCACTCGACAATAGCTCATCAATCAAGCCATTCGCTTATATGCTGCATCACCATTGCCAAAGAATTGCAGGTCCCTTTGTCTTTGCAGCTGTCAGTGGCAGACCTAAACATTCTGCGACCACTGCCAATCTCTTCATCAGTATCGTACACGCTTGCTTCCCCCCACCCAACCCCCCGCTCTCCCAAACAGCAAGAAATCACCTTATAGGACAATCTGGCAATGCCTAAAGGGCAGGTCTGGCAGGTCAGTGGGTGGGCCATTTTTTCACAGTTTGTGGGCCTGTTATATTGCCAGGTGGGACCGTTTTTAATGAAGATTTCCCTGATTTTACTACAAATATTGTCTGAAGGAAACCCAAATGCATGCAGTCTCCAATACCTTGCTATACACCTATACAGCATGTCTTTAACTGATTCGTACCAACCACTGGGACATTATCCCTTCGAGTTTACCTCCAAACGGTTAGCTAGCACCTTGCTGGTAATTTTCCCAAATGTCCCAGAACTGAAATTTTTTTCTAGGGGCTTTTCTTTTATCAAGTCTATATATTCTTAGTATTGATGTTAACCATTCACTGTGAGTCGGGGGGCCGGACTTACCCATTTCACACATATTTCTCTCCTTGCCAACAGTATTAATAAGAAAAGGAGATTTTCCTGTGCTATAGAAGGGATATTGTCCCAGTGGTTGGTACGAATCAGATAAACCTACGCAAAAGTCCAATGATTATGTGTAAGCAATAGAAAGGCAGGAGAAGGCCTGCATGAGTAGCCATAATGGCTAGCTCCCCCCCTCACATCAAATCCTTCTACAAAGGGGACCCTCCTCTCTTCTAAAACGTTACAGGGGAACTGTCCAGTTACATAAAATCCATTACAGGACAGTGAAGTCTAAGAATCAAAGAGAGATTGGGGCCCGACAACTCCTTACTAACAATATTGCACTAATGAGGACTAAGAAAAAAAAAAAAATACAGCATGTCTTTAAAACTTCAAAACATACCTGATTTGCAAATATGGGCCACTTTTTAGCTATCTGGTTCACTAGTGGGGCCACTTTTATTTTGGTGCCCGGCCCTACTTTTTGTCCCAGTCTGACCGTGATCACCAAAATTGGTGGCAGACCGTGGTTTCAATGATCAATAAATTCCTCTATATAGTACATAACTCCCCCTTCCCCACGCCCCCCTCGGAGTTTAGTGTACAATTGTTTTGAGAGCTACTCCACCATGCTGCAGGAGCGCGGGAGAATTGATGGAAGAGCTCTGCTGACTTTTGCGCAATAGAAATGCCACATACATGCATCCGTTCACTATGGTACCAGAATGTTGTAACTAAAATATTGCATGGCAGAATTTATTGTGTGTTACATATGGTTGCAGTTAATAAGAGATATTTTTGAAAATTATGTTTAGGACACAGCATTTCTGTCAGATTATATTTGTTACTAACAATGCCATGACATACTCCCCTACTATGAGAATGCAAGCAGGACAAAATCAACAAAACTACCCACAAAGGAAAAAAGAGCACCAAAAAAACGTTGCAATCAAAACAGTCTCAGCACCAGCAGAGCGTGAGCAAAATGAGCAGTGATCAAAATCAGCAAACAAATGCAAATAGAGCAGATGGACTGAAGAAAATGTCCCTGGCATGTCAGACAGGAAAGAAATGCTTCGCTGCTCATACAAGAGGATTCATGGCGATAATCCATGCATTGATTGTGGTATGCGATTCATCTGCGTCACCTTGTAATACACAAGCCCGATAATGGTATGAATCTCACCGTAAACATTATGATTAGGGCTCCCGTTTTAATGTAACATTTCTGTATATGTATTTATCCATATTTCTTTTTTTTGTTATCTTATTGGTATTATTTATCCATATTTATTTTGTATTTCAAGAATGAAGGTAGCTGTAAAATGGTATATTTCTGCGTAATATAACTCTTCTATGTGCACTCAAACACTGATGCCTGTCACGTTTCAGTAAACTAAGCAGCCACGTATAACAAAAGACTACACTCACAGGTACATATTAGCATCATACTACAAATATATGTTAACATATACCTCTATTTAAGGAAATCTCATCCTGGGTTTAATACTCCATGCTGTCTACCTGCTCAGCTGTTGCATAGAATTTATGAAAGACAGCATGGAGAGTATCTCACAAGAAGTACCATTCTCAGTATTTTTCCGCTTTTAAAATAAATACAGAAAGGAAACACACAAAAGATGCGCCTTCCATTGTATCTTTTCTCAATGCCATTTAGAATTGTTGACAAAATGACATTTTTAAGCTATATGAATGTATGCATTCCTCATTAGGGGCCAGCAAATAAGTGACCGATACGTTATTGCTGTTATAATAAACCATGACTGTTTGAAAGTGGGTTATTGGTAGGGGCAAATGTAGGTCTGCCACTGGCAATAAGGCCACTAACACATGATAGGTCTTAGAAAAGTATTCCTTTGCTCAACCCTTGGCAACGTGGCTGCAAGCAGACAGACTTAACTTCAAAGACAGGTATGTAAAGCATTTAAAAACACCATTTCAGTAAATAATTAAGACACAACACAAAATAAAAATCCAACGCCAATTTATAAAAATAGGTAATATTTTTATCTTTTAAATGACTCCAAAACGAAAATAATCCACTGTAGGGAATCAGAGATAAGAATTTTTAAAGATTAGTCACTTTCTAGTGCTTAGAAACCAACAGTGCCCCTTAAGTCATTTCGTTTTCTCTGTCAGGGACACACCTTTATAAATTGTTCTGAAGAATTCTCACCACTGTAGTGGGCCGCCTTCTTCAGCAAGCGGGGTACAGTTATAACACCTTCCTGGCGTTCTGCTTGCGGGTCTCAAAGTATCCAACACACAATCCAAGGTTCTGGAATCTCCAAGAGGGTCCTTGAAAGTGTGGAACTTCAATTCCGCAATCCACTTGAACAAAACCCTTACAAATCCACTTTGAATTCTTTGTGGGGCTGTCCAGGTGAGCCCTGTTAACCTGTAGCTTGCAGGGAGTTTCCACTCTTGAGTCTTTTGGCAGCAAGGTAATCCACAGGGCTGTAGTTTCAGATGGTGCAGTCTTCATAGGTCAGGCCTTAGAGTTCCTTGCACACAGCAAAATCTTCAGCAGGGCACTTCTTGCTTCATTCAGTTTCAAGCAGCAGATCTGGAGGGCTCTGTCCCTCTCAGATACGTATTCAAAATTCTCTTGGTCAAGCACCAGGTCACTGCTGACCAATGAGAGCAGGGCAACTCCTCATAGTTATGACCACATCCTGTGTAGTGTGGCATTAGTTTGTCCCAGAGTTCATAATTCTTCCAAATCCATAATGGCTGATTTTCCAGCAAGGAGGTAAGACCTGGCTAAACACACCCCCTTGGATATCTTATTTCCATGGACTCTTCCCCTACCATCTGCACATACCTTCCTTAAGCCTAGCCCTGACTCTGGGTCAAGACTGTCATAGTGGACTGAAACCCAGGCCTCCCTTCTGTCTTTGAAGAGTGTAGTTTACGACACCACCTCCTGGCCTGGCATTCACCGGCAGGATGGAGAACTAGGGTTTAAACAGAAAAGAAACTGTACATCAAGTCTGCAGAAGCTCCTAAGTCAACAACCATCTGTGACCCCCACCTTCTCCTCCTTGACATCACAGTCTAATGACTCCCTCGCAGCTGTGATAATAGCTTGACTCATTTTTCTCCTCCAGTCTGTCTGCCTCGCCAATATTTTTTTTCAGCTTCCAGCAATCCAGTGCTCAACACTTCCATGCTCCTCCGATTACAATCAGGGAATCATGATTTTAACCTTTTTGTTTCTTCAAAGCTACCAGTGAGGCTGTCCGTACTATCTGCTTCTAAGAAGTTCCTCCATCTCATAAGGCATAGTGTCTGACTGTCATCTCTTTCTCTATCCTTGACTCACATGCGACATCTGAAAAGGCAGATTTAACTTGTTTGGGCTGCCTCTTAAGTGGCATTTGGGCCATCTGTTGTATTGCTGCCCCTACAATGCTTAGCCTATAGAAAAGACATAGGAGAAGAGGACACTGCCCAAGGATTGCAGAGAGGACCACTATTGAAAAAGGGACAGTTCTGAACATCCCACACTTATACGTATACCGTGCAACTGGTCATCCAGTCATTGTTAAGAGCAAGTCACTTCATCCTTCCTCCATACACATGCTTTGAGGGTCCGCTTGGCCTTTTTTCCACCCACTCCTGTCCTCTCAAAAAGTGGAGGATTAGATAAGTGACCCTCATATCCTCCACAGATGCACCACCATTCTGTCTCCTTCAGCATAGCATGTGCCTGTAGCAACTGCTCCTTTATCCCAAATTAACTCCAGTTCCTCAAGTACATTCTTGGTTCCAACTCATCCTTTTGCAGCGCAACGCCTGATCTCAGTTTCAATCCCTGCAGTCCAGCTTTAGTGACGCACGATCATTAGAGATATGGTGCCTCAGATAACAGCAGAAACACATCAGTTTGTAAATAACTAACACTATAACAATCCAGAATACTCATGCCATAAAAAAGTTGAAATAATTTTAGGCTGAATTTCTTTTTTTTAATGATTTATGATATTAGGAATAACCACACCCACAGTGTTTCAGATATAGGTTTGACAACAACAACTTATACAAAGATAGATTGTTGAGTTTTAAGTTTTTTATGTGGTACACAGGATACGGAATGTCAACCCCTTAAAAAGAGCATTTAGGGATTTATCATAGAAATCCAAAATGCAGTGGAGATCTGTGAGTCAAACTGTTAAATTTACCATATTTTGATAAAAGTCTGGATGAAACAATTTCTTTTTCTCGCAGTGATCTAGGATAAAATTCAAAAAACGATACAAGAAATGGTGGACAATGAATTTGATCATTAAAGCAATGCAAAAAGAAAAATCTGTGATAACAATAGAGGTTGGTGGACACTTAATAAAGTTCTGCACCCAGGGAGAACACACATCCTCAGCAGGGATAGGACGGATTCTAGTAAATTGAGGACTCCGTGATCAGTGGATGATGTCCACTGTTTCACCCAAAAAGATCGAACATTGGATTAAGTTTATAAAGAAAAAGTAAACCCGGACTGCTAAGGATTTAAACATGTATTCAAACAGCTTCTTACCAGGCTACCACTCAATTCAAGGACTCTAGCCCAAGCATCCGACTCAAGCTCCTGCTTCGTCTAGTCATCTTCTGTAGCCAATTTCTCAAACTCAGCCCATTCTTCCGCTCATTTTCAATAAGGTAAAAGCATAGGAGTGGAGAGTAATGAAAGAGATTCTTAAGCCATTTCTCAAAGCTCTTTTATTATAAATTATCCAAAGAATTTAAGAAGTGCAGCAGAAAAAGAGAGGAAACAATAAAGAAACAAAATCCTTAAAATACATTGAGGAAAAAAGTATGATGGTTCTTCTCAGAGCAATATGATCCGTATTAAGAATACACATCTACTAAGAATATGATAGTACAGGTAGACGTGACCACATTGTCACCCATTCCTCATGTCAAGGTGAACACATTTTGATATAAACATGAGTAGAGCATGGCTTCGTAGTGGCCATGGCCTATATTCCTTGTATATCATGACCATTTTCCAGGAATGAAGGCTACAGATAACCCAATGGCAAGTTGCCAAATATGGAACTAAAACACGGAATTTGAATCCCACTTTAAAATTCTTCATGTCTCATTTGCCAAAATGGGAGGCCTTAGAAACAGACTAACCCCCAGCTTTGGTGCTTTCTAAAATGTACTGTTCACTTTCTTCGCTCTTTCTGAGAATGCAGATATTTCTGTGGTATAGCAGGCACAATTAAAGTTTCCTTATAAACAACTTTTAATGCCGTAAATAGTAGCTCATCTGTGACTCATCGTGTCATTATCATAAGCAATATTTTAACAATTTCAGAAACCAACAAGGACTTCAGTATTTTTGGAACAGACTGAATGACAAACGGAGCATTTTATACAAGCAATACAGGCTGAGGTGAAAAAGTGGTTGAGTCAAATCTCTGCACATCCAATGGTGTTTCTAATATTCATATTCTCTTTAGATGTGACAATGTAATTGAATCAAAGCCATGCGTCAAGTCAAAATCCTAACTTGAAATGAGATGGGAGAGGAAAGGATTTGCTGACATGGTTGTCTGGAATAGATGGTAAGTCTCTTCCTGTTGGTAGCAGTGATCTGCTTCCTTTGTTTGCTGGCCAGGGGTGCAGTTGTTAGCATATCTTTGACAGAGTGAAGCAGTTTGCTTATAGTAACACCCTGATGGATGTTTTTTTAAACTGGGCATTCTTTACTTTATATGGCTCAATTCAATAACATTAAGGTGATGGAAAGATGTGATGTAGTTATAACATGCCCTGAGAAAATAGTCCACACCAGAGAAGTTCAGCAAAATGTTCTGCTGCCATTGGCTGATGCCCAACAGAGAAAATCAGAGACGTAGCGAGTTGTACCATGTTCGAAGCAAAAATGTGAAAACTCCCCCTACTAGCACAGCTAGAGGAGTGGTATCATTCTTTTCGTTGTAGAGCTTTGGGAAGAAGGATAAAGCTTGCTGGACCAAATCACATGATCTTTCCCAAAAAGGAAGTGGAATAGGAATCATGTCTGCACATAGATGTGTAAACCTCAGCCAGCTCTTTATTACAGAAACTACAAGTGTTGATTGTCGCACTCGAGAACATCTTTGAGGCATGAGTAATTCAGCAGTGCCAAGAGGAGATACTCCCAAAAAAACCTGGTGCAAACAGTGCTATGGTCCTGAAGAGTTATTATGAAAGGAATTGCAGAAGAGGACTGGACTAGCCTGTCCCCAGTCATTTATATCAGAGCGGGTGATCTCTCTAGAACACCATAAGTATATACACAAAGAAGAGACCACGCCATCATCAAAACATACTTTTCCTATCATTGACGGAAAGTACAGCAGGAATGAGCAGAAACGACAATCAGCCTTAAGTCAAGAGGCTGATTGACAAGAGGCACAATAACACCGGATGCACTAGCTTTAAAGCTTTCAGAATTCAACATTTCTATGACTGAAGGTCGAATTCCGAGATATTTAATTAAGAGTCTTTTGTGGATTTAGATTAATTGATCTGAAGGAATCATTGGACCTACAAGGCTGCATTAGGCACTGGGGGACATATTTACTAGGAAATTACGCAGCGTGGCGCTGCACGTCATCTTGCTTCGCTGAGCTGTATCATTAGGAAGATGTAGGGATGCGTTGTTTTTATAGAAATATAACGCGTCCGTGTGCTTTCCAAGGCTGATTGTCAATGCAAGGGGCCTGCATGGCAGAGAGATTGTTTTTATGCAGGGAGGGACACCTTCCTGCACAAAAACAATCATTGGTGGTGTTTCCTTCTTCTAAGTGTGCTGCAGAATGCAGCACATATGGAAAGAGCAAAAGATGAGGAGAAATAAAGGTATTTCCCCTTGTTGTGCCATTTTAGTGCCTCCCCTGGGGAGGCATTAGTATCTGACGCATTTCCAGGTTTATGAAACCTTGTACATCTGGGAATGCATCAGAATCCAAAAGTGTTGCATGGGCACACCCACAGCAACACCCATGGAACGCCCCTTTCACACAGAGTAATGCGTGAAAGGGGGCCATATTTACAAGGCCATGAAAAGCCATGCAGGGTGGCTTTAAGTGGCCTTGTAAAGATGCCAAGCATTGTGTGCCACTTGAGAGTCAACAAAAGTGATGCTCTGGTGGTGCAGGGTCCTTGTAAATATGCCCCAAGCGTGATAACCAGGCAGTTAGGTAGGTATGCATGCATATACTTCTATAGTGCAAACCTAGCTCAAACACAGCAGGGCACTGTACAGGGTCGAAGTCAAGCATTAAGTCAACAAGTGATAGGAGAGGTAGCTGCGTTGTGAATGATTCCTTCGTTGTGATGTTGCGTTCTTTAAATAGAGCCCTCAACTCTTTCTAAAACTGGTGCAGCAATGGGGCCATCCTGTTGGATTTGGGGATTTTGTTCCAAATCCTGGATGCACAGATGTAAAATCCCTGCTGCCTTACTTTTCCATTTTTACACTCCATAGTCTGCAGGTTGGTGGTGTCCTGGTTGCGCCTGTGGTTTCAACACCAGAGATGGTGCGCTTGCCTGTTTGTGATGGCTTTGTTGATGATGCAGCTGGTTTTGAGATTGTGTGTGTTGACAAGGGGAGTCAATGGATTTCCATCAGTGTGGGGGTGATGCAATCAGATTTCTTCAGGCCTTGGGTGAGATGTGCTGCGCTATGTAGGATGCC
The DNA here is from genome assembly GCF_964263255.1 of Lissotriton vulgaris. NCBI lineage: Eukaryota > Metazoa > Chordata > Amphibia > Caudata > Salamandridae > Lissotriton > Lissotriton vulgaris. The sequence goes on along the minus strand of NC_141688.1, from coordinate 72,445,331 downwards.
CTTAAGGGATGCCAGTGTGAGGCTGGGAGGTCATGGCGAAGACGCTTTCTAGAAGAACCCTATTCACTTTCCTTAAAAGAGAAAGCTGGTACCAGGCCGTCTTTTTGTTTTCTTTTTTACAATCTGTTCCTTGAGGGTGAGGTTGACATCCAGGGTGCCTAGGTCAGTACGAAGCACTCAAATGGGCGCTATCAATAGCGAAATCGACATGGCTGCAGAGATTGCCAATGGTTAGATATAAGGCAGTGAGTGTAAAGTTTGAAAAAACAAAGCCAGTTGGTGGGTTCTTGGTTAATCTAAGATACAAAATGGTGTCAACTTGCAATTTGTACGTATGGGGGTCCAGAAAGCCATGGACATAGGATAGGGTGCAACTTTATATCAGTGAGCGATATTAATAGGATTCTGCAGAAATGGGAGAACTTTAGTTTAAAGCAGTGAATCCGCGATAATAGATGAGAAGTCTAGAGAAGGGGTCAGCAGATATGTGATTCACGTGGCTGGGATAAAGGAGGCTGCAGCCAGGTGTCGGTGTCTGTGGGATCCGCAAGGGCTGTGTTCATGGCTGGTGCTTTTATAGGCCCAGATAACGCAACAGCTTTACAGAAGTTACACTAGTTGGTGCCTCCTTGCAATTAACAGCATAAACATGGCCTTTTGTGTTAGAAATCAGAGCACTGCAAAAAATGTTCAGTTTTGGTGGCTCTGCTTGGTGTGATTGTGAGATCTATGGGTTTGGGGTGCCAGATCGTCTTCAGCCAAGGATCATGCTTGTATGATCTGCTAGGCTGTGCTGTTGGGTAAGGCTGTGTTTTGTGAGTGTGACTGTGGGATCCACGAGGGTCTGACATTGGATGTGCTTGGTATCTGTGTTTATGGCATCTGTTTGTGCCTGTGGTATTGGTTGTAGTTGTGGCTTTATTAGCTATGGGATCCATGGAATTAATACAGCCAGTGCTGCACTTGTTGCCTGTGTGAGAATCTTTAGATTCTGGACAAGATTTAAGAACTTCATTATCTGGGTAGATGAAGTTTGACTCATTGCTTGGGTTTGTGCTAAACCCAGGAGTTCTCAAGGTTGGGAAGATTCAGGCGTGTTATTAATGCATGTTCTGGAAGCTGTGTGCCTGCAGTACTGAGAGGATCTCAGGTTGGTATTAATGCGGTAACCAATGAGGCTGTGAATGTCAGACCCACTGTCACTGTGGTACTACAAGGAGCACAGAGATTGATATTGCTTTGCGCCTCCACCAGAGGCGCGGCAGATAAGTATCAGTGAGTGTGGGAATTCCTTTCAGTACATTGCTCCAAAAAGTTCAGTGTGATCTTAATGACTGAGGGAACCCAGATGACTAAAGTACTGGCATGAGCAAGTATTGCAGTAACAGATGTGGCTACAGTTCTGGGAATAGTCCATTGTGGTATAACGGAGTGTGAGAAACAGTGGGACTACTGTACTGGGGATAGTCAAGGTTGGCAGAATTGGGCACGGGTGTATGTATGATTACAGTACCTAAAAAACCTCAGAATGGTGAAATTGACTGTTAAAACTAGCATAACCACAGTTACAAAAAGAGAACAACACCTTGGTACCAGTGCTTAATTTGAGCTGATGTTTGCTGGTGGGGTCAAACAGCACACAATTTTGGGGAAACAGCACTTATTTTTCCTCATTGGATTTTGACCCTGAGCAAAAGAGAGAAAAACAGAAAATGTGGAAAGAAGGAAGAAGAGAAAGACGGAAAAACTGTGACAAAGAAAGGGATGAAAATGAACCTGCGTGAGATAAAGAGGCAAAGAGCATCTGCTGGTGGATGAAAGCGGCATGAGTGGGAATCCAGGCTACGAAGCCTTGGTATTTGTCACCCAGACATTCGATTGTGCTGGCCGTGGTCTTCTGAGCAAAACTTTGAGCTCGAGCACTTTTTCTTTTACAAATTATCCACTGCGTACAATTGCGTGGGCAGTGCTTATTTTGAGCAGGTGGTTGCCGGTGGAGGACACCAGCACTTATTTTTAAGGACAGGCACTTATCTTTCTACAAAAGAAAACAAGAGATGGAGAAATTGACAAAGTGAGAAACGTTGGAGGCGAAAGCCGGAAAAACCGTCATGAAGGGAAAATGTAGGTGCCTGCAAGAGTGAGCTAAAGGGGCAGCCAGTCTATGGTAGTGGATTAAAGAGGCATCACATGTATTCAAGACTATGCAGCCTAGGTATTCATTGCACCGACATTTAATTGCACCAGCCACGGGTTTTAGAACAGATCTTTGGGCATCGGCACGCATTCCATTACAAATTTAGCACTGGACGTGAGGGCTGGAAAGCTTGGCCTGGTATATGTGTGTGTGGGAACCCTTGTACCTACAGTAATAGAAAGAGCTCAAGATGATATAACTGATTATTGAATCCTCTGTAACTCCAGTATTGGGAAGCAGTCATCTTGGTTTGAGTGTTTGAACCTAGCTTAGCTTCGTATCAGTTACTAGGAGAATCCATGTGCCTAGAGTACTAGGAAAACACAGCTTAGTACTAGTAAGAGCAAGGACAAACGTGACTGCAGATCTGGAAAACGCTTCTTTTGGTATAACCAGTGAACCCGTGGAGTTGTAATACTGCAAATAACTGAGGGCCATATTTATGACCTGGTTTGCATCACTCTTGCACGTTGCAATGTGGTGCAAGAGCGACATAAACCTTTAGATAGATTGTTGAAGCCATGCAAAGCCACTTTGTGTGACTGAGTGGCTCCAAAACTCTGGAGGAAAGCAACACAGCACAAACGGCTGTACTGCATTACTATGCCATGGGAAGGCGTTCCATAGGTGTTGCGTGGGTGTTTCCACACAAACCCCATGGTTGTTAACACAGTCTCATATCTACAAGAACTTGTACACCTGGAAATGCACCAAAATCATACATCTTCCCCAGGGCGGCGTAATGAGGACAAAACAGATCTATTTCTTCCTCTTTCTATGTGTGCTGCAGAATGAAAGAGGAATATACCTCCCAAGATTGCTTTTGTTTCCTGTACAAAAACTGCACTGTGTGACATGGCATAAATGTGGCCCTGGCTTGGAATCAGTGTGTATGGTAAACAAAGGGCCTGCAGTGTTGGTAAGATGTGACCTAATTACTGTCATAGTTCAGTCTAGAGCCCATGAGTTGGTATTTGTGCTTAAAGCTAACCATATATTCGTGAGCCTGAGAAGGATGCTTCAACCAAGAGAACACACCGGTGAGAGGCCTGAGGAGTTGGTAGCTTGGACGACTGTGGGTGCTGCCTTATTCCACTGATTTTGGGGACTGGCTTTGTCCTATAGCTCTTTCGACCATTACGAAAGGACAGTCTACTCTTGCTGCCAACCTACATATATACAAAATTTTACTCAGAGTACAGTGCCAAAATGAAATAAATAAATAAACGTGCCACTACTGTCGGAGACTTCCTCTTCCTAGCGGCAATAAGGGGATGGTTATCCTTTTCAGAAACTAAGAGGGGGTTGTGGACCATTGTTTGACCAGTGTTTTAACACAGCAACTGTGACTTGTGAACTTCAGTACAGGGACACTTTCTTATGTTGACTTGAAGGGTTGGATAATTAGCACCTCACATATTTGAGCATCAACCAGAAAAGGCGAGGTGCATCATAAATCTACAAATCTGATTTCATGTGACTTGTTTCAAGGCCTGGCCAAGATAGATGGAGGATGCCCTGTTATAGGGGGATTTCCAGGACGTGAAGCAGGCGTTGGTGGTAGACAGTCACTTGTGCTTAACATACCAGTGACCCAAGGACATCAACTTTCATCTCCTGTCTTCCAACTGTTCCCAACGTGGCCTTTCCATCATTTCACATACATTTCTGGTGTTCATTTTTGCACCTTGGAAGAATCGGTAGAACAGATCAATTTTGAAAGCAAGCATTTCAGTGTGGATACTATTCTGCACACTCCATTCACATGAAGTTCACAACTTATGATCTTTTTATGCATACACTTTCTGCCGATTCTTGGGTATCTTTTCATTAGAGACAGCATCACGAGGACAACGTGATATGAAAGATAATTGGTTGGAGTACTGAACAGGTAGATTATTGAATAAACAGAAGAATTCTGTACTCTAGCGAGAGTTTGTGTAGGCAAGATCCCACACTGTTAACATGAGCATGCTTATCCTCAGGCCCACTTCAAATTGTTAACACCTTCAAAGATGAGTCACTTTCCTCCATTCCCTGATCCCTCCCTGTTCCACTTTCCAATTCCCACAAAAAAAGAAGATGAAGTTCCCAACAGGACATATTCCCTCAGCCGGGAGAGACATAGGGTACTTCGGTACCGGTCCCTGTTGGTGTGGAGGGGAGTGGACAACAAGAAGAAAAGCAAATATTGGAAGTATCCCCCAGGATCGAGTAATCCCAGCATTAAGTGCAGTCTTGTCTTCAGAATGTGACACCGACACTCAGACCCAATACTGGCTGTTTTTCAGGCCGGGGTTTGATGTCCTGCAGGATTGAAGGAGCTCGGGGTCCGCCTGCCCCCCAGTCTCCATAGGCTTGGGTGTCGGTGACTCTGGCCCGCTGGACTCCAGTGGCTTCATGGTGCTTAACGGAATGGCTTGGTTCGGGTCAGTCTTCCTGAAGGTCTCATGGTCCACAGACCCGTTCTTCGGTTTGAACGACGTACCCTGGACATGGTGTTTCCCTGTCTTGTTCTTCCTGATGAGATAGTACAGCAGGAGGAGGCCAAGAACAGACAGAAGGATAATCAAACAAACTGGCAAGATGATGGTGAACATGTTGGCTTCAATGAAGCTGAGAAATGAGGCTCTTTGCATGGGTGGGTTGTTGGTAGGCGCTTGACTGTGTGGGACTGTTTGAGAAATGCCTGCACCTGAGCTGTTGGCAGTAAGACTGTCTTCTGTGCCATGGAGCCAAGGTGCCATTGTCATTGTATAAGAATCCACATAGAGGGCACTGCTTGTCTCTGGTGCCTGTGGTCCCATGGGGGATCGGAGCAGCGTTGCATGATAGGGAAAGGATGGATCAAAAATTCTGGTAGTGAATTTCAGTGTGGCAGAGGCAGGTGGGACACCGTTGGCTGCCAGCTCTACTTGGAAACTGTCGTTTTGCACGGCTTGCCCAGATCTCTCTACATCAGGCACTTCCAGTCCGATGAACCCCTGCTCGAGGTCACTCTGGGTGAAGGTATCGGCAGACATGGGACGAGTCTTCCCACCTTTCACGACTTTTACAAACCGGCTGCTCCTAGGTGCTCTTAGCACTTTAAAGGTAGGGACACTGTTCGTCTTGTTGGCCAGCTCACTTGCATCCAGAATACGGGTGTCCACGAGAACAGTTGTTCCTCTTGGCAATATGATCCCACGATGAACATTGACCAAAGGTTTAACTGATATCAAAACAACACCTGTGGTGTTAGCGCCACCTGAGGTGGCAACAAACAGAAATTGATCCCTTGAGGAAGACAAGTCTGTGAAGACAAAGGACACTTCCCCCTTGTCCACCTGCTTCTGGGAAAACTCTTGCATCAGCTTCTGGTTAACCCGCAACTGGCCAAACTGTGGGGCCCTGGTTATCCTGTACAGGATGTCCTGCTGGTCCCCATCTGACACAGCCAACAGATGATCTTGTGTTAGAGTTGTCTGTTTCTGGTCCTGGCGGATCTCCACTGGCTTCTTATTTGTCACAGTCAGAACAGCGGGCAGCACTTCGACTGTCAGAGAAGTGTGGATGGGCTGGTGATATCCATCGGAGATGCTGAGACTGAAAGCGTCAGCGGCAATGCTCCCAGTCACAATGAATATGAGCCTGCCTTCATTCACATCTTCCTGGGTGAACTTAACGATGGGCACAGCACTGTTGTCCGAGTGTGCCAGAAAGCCGCTTGTTGGGCTCTTGAGGATGGTGTACTCTATCTTGTCAGGGGTGCTGTCAATGTCCATCACATTCAAGTGGTCTGTGGTGAGTGTCACTGCGGATCTTTGCAGTACTTGCAGGCTGGGATTCTGGGTCAGCAGTATGGGTGGATTCTCATAAACATCTCTTATGGTAATGTTGAAAGACTCTGAGATGAAGGAAGCACCCAGTTCCTTTGGAGGTTCAGAGAAAACTTGGCCGCTGGGCCAGATCCAGGGTGTAAATTTGAAACTATCCTCCTGTGTTTCAGAACTGTTGTGGACATATTCTAGCCCACCACTGTGTAGATCTGACTGGAAGAAGTAAGGGCGCTTCTCCATGATAGGCCCATCAGGCAAAGAAAGCTTTCCATGGCTGGGGAATTCACTCAGCAGAAACACCACATCATAACTTGACCTGTTGGATTCTGGGAGCTTGGCCAACAAGTTGGAGGCATCCAGGGATGACGAGTTGATGGTTGCACGTTGATTCTTTGCGACACTAAGACCTGGAAGAAAGTACACATATGTTATTTTATTTCATAGTTAAACACAATCCTCTAGAAGAAATTAAAACATAAAATCATTATCAACTGGCATTCTATCATAACTCTACAACACGAGAAACACGAGAAACAACCCACACCTGCTGTTTGAATCAAAATAGATTTTGTTGGTGTTTAACTATATAAAGAATAATAGAGAATTTAAACAGCATACACAGCTAATATTTGCATTGACTTTTTTCGCATTAACTTTCGCATTAATTTTAAATAGATTCCACAGGTGCAAACCCGTTCTTTCCCCAACTGTCTATCCATTGTGTGATTTTTCCGTAGACCAAACGCATCACTGGGCAAGCCGCTTTGCAGTGCTTTGTTTCCAATGCGTCTCCGATACAACCTGGACAATTCTTGTTTCTATGTCAGATTTATAATTTTAATGGCACTCACATGCCAAATACCTCTATCCCCTTTGCTCTTTCTCACTCTCTGCAATTTCGGGATGCGCCTGCAAGAATATGCGCTCTCGCTTGCGTGATACATGTGTCTGATAATGGGTTTCTAACCCTCCCATAGCTTACCAGTCGTTGCTACAATTGTTGATCTTTGCTGCCTTCTCATTGGGCAGTGCCTGCCATGCGTCACTTCCATTTATTGCTGTGGTGCACGGACCAAGTACTGATTAAATACCTTTGATCAGTGCACCTCCGCTTGCCATCTTTTCTTTTTTACAGTTTTATGTAGCACAAACTCGACCCGAAGATTATGGTGCACCAATACAAAAGGACACATTCATTTTTTTTATCAGGCACATAGGCTCTATTTGGTGGCCTACCACTCTCCGAGCATCACTTTTCGTCCCTGAGGTTTCCAAGGCCCCCCTACCACTGTGTTCCTGTACAATTGCCCAACATTCCTTACTGCTTTGGGGAATGGGGTAGATCTGCAGACTTCAGAACTGTGTCTACCACATCTCCTCTCATGGTGCGAGCTGCAGGATGAGTCAGATGGCTTTTCCCAGTAACCTCGGGCTGTTGCCTTCTATGGAACTATTACGATGCCCCAGTGGGCGGAATCCAGAACTGTTTGTAGTTACCACGGATCCCGAGTACCCTAGGCCGTTGCCTGGTGGAGCTGTCCAATACAGCTATAGAGGAGTCTGGCTCTGGTTCACCCCCTTGGCCATCACCTTCTCAGCTGGACATCGGACATTGTTTTTCAGGGTTCTTCGCGGTTTTGTCTGTCTATCTCTTTGACTACTTTCTTCCCCCTGAAGTACTTTCCCCCTTCCGGTCTACCTGGATCTATCTGCATTCCTCTCCCCTGTTTACCTCCACCCCCACCCACCACTTTCCTTTCCCCATAAGACGAGTGTCTTTGGCTATGCTACGCGCTTATAACTTATATCATTGTGTAATCTCATGTTTTTTCTCCTTAGCCTATACTTGTAACTGCAACTGTAACTGCTCCAGGGGAGGGACACACACATGACAAAGAAGGAATGCCTACCTGCCCATTTTACTAAAGCCACTAAACTAGGCTATCATACTTGGCTCAGATATTACGTACATTTGAAGCCTCTGGTAAGTACTGCACACAACTTCAGGCAGATACCTTGAGTGGCCCGATCTTGGGGCATATTATCAAGAACGGCGTTAAACACAAAGGGGCATATTATCAATATAAAATTTATCGTCGGATTAGCAGACGAAAACTGCTGCTAAAGCGGCGATAATGGGCTTGATAATATGCCATTGAGAATTCCAATAGAAGTCCATGTTCTGGTGTGAACATGGGCTCCTATTGGAATTCTATAGGGCATATTATCAAGCCCATTATCGCCGCTTTAGCGGCTGTTTTCTGTCGCTAAACCGGCGATAATTTTATCAGTGTCTTGATAATATGCCCCTTTGTGTTTCTCTTGCCATGATGACGTGGAGTTTGGAGTAGTTGGGGACTTTTCATATAAATCACTTGGCCAAAAGATCAGAAGGCGGTTAATAACTGAGGACAACTTGATACAAATTTTCCAACCTGTCTCGATAATGTACAGTCACTGTCTAAAACGCGCACTGGTTATCTTTAATTTACTTTCTAACGGAAACTTGGAGTAACAAATTGTTTAATGGTTATAGTGCCCTTATGGGTTTGACGTGGTATTCGATAATACATCGGGACAGCACGTCAGGACAGACACATAATGATTTTTTTTCACTCTGCTCATTCATGTTCCACCTTTCAATGAAATAATTTGGAGAGTAGTCAGGGACGAAGCTTCAACATTAAATTCCCCATATTCTAATTTTCTGATGCACTCATATGCAGCTATCTGGATTTTTATTCAGAATTTGCTTCTTCTTTAGGCAATGTGATTACTCCCTACTCTCTCCATTATTCAAATTTCTCTATCCATGGTGATTTCATCTTGCACAAAGATGATGGTAGATGACAGCAATTTTCTCCAAGCTCAAGCTCTATTGGACATGTTCACTGCCCTAAGTTGTAAACAATTAGTTATGTCACCAATGCATAAAGCGGGCCATATGCTTGAACTTATTCTCTCTAATGTGCAATCTCTTAGAATTGCCTCTATCATGCCAGTGATTTGGTCTGACCATTTCCTTTTCTTTTTTGATTTTTATGATATTCCCCATCGAGGATTATTAAAAGGCAATAACAGGCTAAGGAGGTCATGGGGCAAAATCACGAAGGACAATGTTAGTGAATCCTTGACCACAACTTGTCCTTTATGAGGTGTTTCCATGGAGAACTATGCAGAAGTTGCTAATACATGACTTACTCATGAGGACACGCATTCACGGTCCTCTTTGCGGCATTAGGAATTTCAATAAATGACCATGGCAATTTTTACCCAGGCATGTAATTTAATTCCCTAATGATGATCCCACAATTGCTCTCATGGGATCGAAAAGTAATGGACTCTCTGTACACCGTAAACACAATTTAATTTGCTATTGTTTTTGTGTACAGTGCCTTTGCACATTCATGCTTGTTCTATGTAATGTATAACGCGCAAGCAATTGTTCTGCCTGAGCCTTTGCTTTGTTTTGTTTTATATGTACCTTGCTGGACGCAGGATTATGAGGTGTTTCCATGGAGACCTATGCAGAAGTGGCTAATGCATGACTTACTCATGAGGACACGCATCTACGGTCCTCTTTGCGGCATTCGGAATGTCAATCAATGACCATGGCAATTTTTACTCAGGCATGTAATTTAATGTCCTGATGATGATCCCACAATTGCTCTCGTGGGATCGAAACGTCATCAACCTTTCTGTACACTGTAAACACAATTCAATTTGCATTGTTTTTTTGTACGGTGTCTTTGCACATTCATGCTTGCTCTATCTAGTGTATAACGCGCAAGCAATTGTTCTGCCTGAGCTTTTGCTTTGCTTTGTTTTATATGTACCTTGCTGGACGCAGGATTGTGTCCCCAGTTTATTTTGCTGCAAATATATGGAATATTAAACAAACCCTGTCCGGCTGGACATCATTAATATAGTACTGATTCTTAGTCTATATTTATTCTTTCTTCTCCTATTTTTCCTTGTCTGGGACCACTGTGTTTGTAACTTAATGCATGACTTAAAGCAAATTTAAATCAACTTGCTCCATTTTAAAAAGTACAATCACATCAACCAGGTTTTCCATGGAGTTAGCAAGATAAAATCAGAACTGCAAAAACCTGCAACGAAAACTGGAGAAGAGGTTATACTCCTATCGACAAAATAATTAAGTGTTGAAATGTCACTTCAAACTTATGAAAGTCACAAAAGCTGAATTGTTTTCCAATCAAATCAGTACTGATAAAACTATCCTGTGGGATTTTTTTTAACAATGTTTCACTCCCCACGCTTTTAAACAGAAGCTAAGACCAACTCGTTTCTTATACTCAGTGAGCACAGCTTGGAAGAATATATCACAATACTAAACAGGCTTAATTAGGATTCCACAATCATTTTCCTTTACTTGTATTTAGATTCTTAAAAAAAAAAATTATTTGTTCTATAATATCGTTGGAGTATTTTTACTAATACAGAGACCACTCCTGTGTATCAAGCAAACAAAAGGTACATTCACATAAACAAATTTTGCTGGTATCTATAGTTGTTTATTGATTGGTTGGTGGTAAGGGTGATAAGGGTTGCATTCTGGTGTCACAAATGGGTGGACACTCACTTGTATATCCGTTTTTTTTCGATAGGAACACTGCTCCAGCCTGAGTTACAGGTGCTTTGGGTCTATCCATTTAATATTTTCAGAAAATTTCCTTTAGGAGATGTTTTGAATGGTTTCATGTGACACTACATCTGTTAACCTTGCATCTGAACACAAATCATAATACGTATGCTATCATGGCTTCCTACTGGTTACAGATGGGGCAAGTCCAACTTGCTGCATTAGTTTGTTTTCACAGTGATGATATACAGCCCTGAGGAAGGGAGTTTGCACGCTAAATGCATGGGGCACAACACTCTCAGCTGAGAGCATAACACAAGTGAAATAATTTGTTATCAACAAATTCGTTTTTAGGTCTCGCCTTTTCCATTCCGAAGGAATGGGAAATGGCGAGAATTCAAGTGCTCAAAATACTCGTGAAACCACGGGTTTTTTCGTGCGGTTTTCTTTGAGTTCACGTGAATCACGTGACCAAACAAGCAGGCGCATCAGCCTCCCTCCCTCCCTCCTAATTGCATTTTTTCACGGCCGCCACCACATCAAAGGGCTTCTCCTCCCCTAATTATTCATGGCTGGCCGGTGGCCGGCCGTACTTTCAGTTTCCCGGCCGCTCTTGTTTTTTTTGCTCGTTTTCACTGGCTCTTTGCTGTGTACGCATTGGGAATTTCAAACTTACTTCGATGCATGCTTATTTACTGACAAATATACTTTAGTTTTAGTTTTTCTCTCTTGCCACACGCATTCTCTCGCTCTATCTTCCCACACGCATTCAACTGCCCAGTCATCCCACCCCCTCCCTCTCCAGTGTGCGCCTCGCTCTACGTTTGCTGACAAACGCCAACAGCAGCCCACAGCCTCACTCTCCAGCGCGCGCCATTCTATGTTGGCACACAACCCCTCCTCCCTATGTTCTTCGTTCGAGTTGCAGGGAGGTCACCCCCTCCCTCTCCATATCGTATTTTACACTGGCTCTTTGCTGTCAACGCATTTAGCATAAAAAGCATAAAAAATGTTACCTGGAGGAGAAAATTAATAGAGCGCATGGCTCGGCCAGGGAAATTTTTAACACAGTAAAGACTTTCACAGATCCCTTGGCTCTTAAACAGTGTCTTCCAGTCTCTCAGGCCCTTTGCTCCCGCCTCTCTGACTTCTTTGAAGACAAGATCGCGAAGATCTATGACACCTTCCCCAAGAATAATGATCTTGGGAGTGATACGCCTTTACCTGACTGCATCGAGTCTTCTTCCATCTTTTCAGACTTTGAGGCAATCTCACTGGAACACTCACTGATGGAACTGTCTAGATGCCGCTCCGGCTCACCACTTGACCCTTGGCCAGCCAAGCAATATAAATCATTGGCCTCTTTTCTTAATCCCTTCCTCAACTACATCTGGAATGACTCGCTCAAAACCGGAATTTTCCCGGAGTCTTGGAAACATGCCCTACTGGTCCTGATTTTAAAGAAAGCTAATACAGATCCTAATGAGCCGGTGAACTATCGACCCATTTCTCTGCTTCCAGCCCCTGCCAAGGTCCTTGAAAAGCTAGTGCAGCAACAACTGGCAGGTTTTCTTGAAACCCACGGCCTACTTCATAAATCCCAACATGGTTTTAGAAAGTGCCATAGCACTGAGTCTGCCCTTATAGAAATGGCAGACTCTGTGCGGTGGAAACTGGATTGGGGTTCAAGAGCGGTGCTGGTGCTGCTCGACTTGTCGGCAGCATTCGACACTGTCTCTCACCCCATCTTGATTGACCGTCTTCGGTCGAAGGGTATTCAGGGGAAGGCCCTGGTGTGGCTGACCTCTTTTTTGTCTAATCGCACCCAGGCAGTCTATACTCACCCTTTTACCTCTGTTAGCCGTACCCTGAAATGGGGTGTCCCTCAAGGCTCGGCTTTGAGCCCACTATTGTTCAATGTTTATTTTTCTCCTCTGGCTGAACTCATTGCAAGGTCGGGCATCATAGCTACTTCCTATGCAGATGATATTCAGCTGCT